>NC_048600.1:47199129-47799129 GCF_003668045.3 Cricetulus griseus | reverse complement strand
CAGCTCAGTGACCATGAGCGCTATCACACAACTTAAGGGCTACAGACTTAGAACCGTGTTTTTATAAGATGATTGTTGTGGTCTGGGGGACAGAAGATTAAAGGCAGCCATAGAGATAGAGCCCAGGTTCTGAGTTTTCTGTTAAAGGCATGGAAGACACAGGCATCACTCTGATGATAGAGGAGGCAGAGGCAGACCCAAGGACACACGGGACCCTTTACATGCCAGCACTGCTCTCTGGCAGAGCTGTGCAATGGCAGGCATGGCAGGGCAGGACCGAGTTCCACCAGATGGCAGATAAGCTGCATTCTAGGGCAGTGACGTCTTTGAATTACTGAAGGTATTGGAGTTTCCATTTTCCCAACCAGAAAAACAATCTAGTTTTTTTTTTTAACTAAGAAGACCTCAAGGTTCTTTCCAGGGATATGGTGTACAGCGCTAGGGAACCCTGAACCATTTAACAAACTTAGCTTCACGCCAGGGACACACTTTGAGAAAGAAGTCATTACACAATTTCATCAACAGGCACACTGAGTAAAGACCTTAGGAAAACCTAATGAGCCGACTTTCCCCTCGCCATGGCTCCTAGTTCAGTACAGCAATCATTTGCATAGCAGTTACACTGCACTGGGAATTATGAATGACCTAGAGGTGTGTGCGGGTTATATGCAGACTGCACCACTGTGTGGATGCAGCAGCCTTGTACCTGTGGGTGCCCCTAGTGAGTGAGTCCCTGAGAGGGTCCTGAGGAACAACTACGAGGCTCACTGAACTCAGAGTTGGAACCCTAGTGAGCTCTGGGAAGAGAGAGTAAATATGAATCTACATCGAGCCGCTGAAAAGAGAGTCATCCACAGACCACAGCCATCAAGCTTGCTGCCTGGAAGAATAGAAGAGCCATCCTCTGACCACAGCCATCAAGCTTGCTGCCTGCAAGAATAGTACCAGGGACACAAGATACTAAATGGCAGTGTTCTCCTGAGAAGACGAAAGGGCACAGCCTCTTCTCCCCATGAAAACTTTCAAATAAAATAACAAAGAAGCCGGGCCTTGGTGGCGCACGCCTTTAATCCCAGCACTCGGGAGGCAGAGGCAGGCGGATCTCTGTGAGTTCGAGGCCAGCCTGGTCTCCAGAGTGAGTGCCAGGATAGGCTCCAAAGCTACACAGAGAAACCCTGCCTCGAAAAAACAAAAACAAAAACAAAAACAAATGTCAAACTAAACCAGGAACTTGGATGTACTCAGTGGGAGAGAACCTGTACAGCATGCACAAGGGGCCTTGTCCAGGGGAGGGAGGGAGACGACTCAACCTGGCTGTGCATAGGGCATCTGGATCTCAGAGCGGCCCATACCTCCCAATGGTGGAGAACTAAGGGCTGGGACATCCTTAGACTCCTAGGAGGGAGGAGAGGAATAAGCAGATGGCAGCACCGGGTGTCTACAGAAGAGCACGGCCTGCCAGGCTAAGAGTCTGGGAACCCCGGTCCTGTTGTCTCAGGGCCATGCATCTCCTCACCTCCCTCCCCCTTTCAACTGAGGGAAATAAGACAACCAAAAGAGGGCAGAGCACAGGGGCAGAATGTCCTGGGCCTCCCCTGCACTGCCTCCTGTGTGAGAAGAGCACCTCCAATTTTAGAGGTCACCATCTCTTCCATCTCTTTCCTCTAAGAGGATGTAAAAGACACTAACAGAAGCCACTTAGCAAGGACCCAGCTTGGGGGAGAGCCAACACAGGAAAGAGGCATCCAAAAGACAGAGAAAGGGCTAAAGTATCATGGCTTTGTGGCTGGGGCACTAAGGCCCCAGTGTGGCTGCCCCCAAAGTTCTGGGTTAACTGGCTCCATGCAGCCCCTCTATTAGAAAGGGAGGCTGTGCTGGCTATTTTTATGACTCAAGCTAGAGTCATTTGAGAAGCAGAAACTTCAGTTGAGAAAATGCCCCCACGAGATTGGCCTGTGGGCAAGCATGTGGTGCATTTTTCTGATTGATGATTTATGGGGGAGGGCCCAGCCCATTGTGGGTGGGGCCATCCATGGGCAGTGATCCTAGGTTCTATAAGAAAGCAGGCTGAGCAAGCCATGGGGAGCAAGCCAGTAATCACCACTCCTCCATGGCTTCTGTATCAACCCCTGCCTCCATGTTCCCACCCTACCTTTCCCCCAGTGATGGACTGTGCAGTGGAAGCTGAAATAAACCCTCTCCTGACCAACTCCTGCGGCCATTGTGTTTTATCACAGCAATAGAAACCCTAACTTAGAGCAGAGAGGCCCTGACCCCCCCCCCCACACACACACACACTCCACTACCTCCTTCTTCATCTGCTTGAGCTGCTCCTGGAATTTGGCATAGTCTCGATCCTGTTCCAAGCGGATCCTCTTGGCCTCCTCCCTGCGGCGCACACTGTGGTCCTGCTCCATCTTCTCCACCTGCTGCTTCTGCTGCCGCTCCAGGTTCTCTAGCTCCACATCATAGAACTTCTTCTTGGCCTGGAAGGTGCACAGACTCAGAGGCATCCAGCAGAGCCACATCATACCTCAGGGTCTGAACTAGACCCAGACTTGAGCCCCAGCCCCAACACCCTTTGCTGTGTGACCCAGGGCTAGTTATTTAACCTTTCTGAGTTGTTTCCTTGTCTGACCTGACAGGACACTGGCACTGTACTCCACCTCTAGAGGTGTTCCTGTGTGACTCAGGGTCACTGTGACCTAACTACCCTCTTCTGCAACACCTCCACCTGAAGAAAACATGGAGGCCAGAAGCTCCTGTCTCCTCTCACTCACGTTGATTTCTTGTTCAAAACGTTTGTGCATTTGCTCTAGCTGCAGCTCATGCTTGCTGCTCAGCTGGGTCTGGTTCCGATGTTCTTCTTTCTGCAGAAGCCGAAGTTCTCGGAGTTCCTGGCGCCTGAAGATTAACAGACACAAACATTTCCAAGTGAGAAGGGGGCCTCTGAGACCACAGTATTCACAGCCCAGGGCATGGAAGGATGGGCTGTAGAATAGAATCCCACTGACTTAAGCAGAGACATGATCAGGATTCAGGCTTCTTTTGATATTCTGACAGATAAAAAGACAAGTATCCTCCATATATAAAGAACATTTACAGATCAGTTAGGAGGAAGAACCACCAATCCCCAACACAAAAAGACAAGCAAACATGTGCAAAAATAAGAAGAAAAAGTAAAATCATCTATATGATATGAAATACAAATATAAAAGAAAAAATACATTTCATTAAACAGACAAGCATATAGGGGAGTTCGGACTCCATGTGTTACTGATATAAACTAGTAGAACATTTGAAAGATACCAGCAATACCTTTACACATTTGACACCCTAGTTTCACTTCTGGATTGGATGAAGATGTTTGTAACAATGTCATTTAAAATTAAACCTCACCCCACTGGTCCAAGATGGAAGAAATGCCCCTAGAACACTCTAAACTATTTCTATTCTAGAATGCAAGAAGCTCCCTTCAAAGCAATGGTGACATTTGCAAAGCCCTGGCTTTGGGTGCTCTGAGCCTCCTCAGTGCCCAGCCACCTACTCTTCACCAACGGTCCCAAGAAGCCACAGTGCACAGTGAAAACTGGAAGAATTAATTCTCAGGTGGAATTGCCACTCTGCTCCTTGTCAACTAGAGACCCAGCACTTGCAGCTTATCTGCCAAGAAACATGGTTTCCTTGCATGCACATGAGGAATAGGGTCCCCGGGGAAGGGCTGCTGGAGACAACTGGAGTGTGTCAGGCTGCTACAGTCAAGTGGCTTTGCCTTACCTTCCTTCTCTGTCCTCTCCCTCTCTCGTTCTCACTGACTCCTATGCTTTTTCCCTCCTGGCCACCGCCCCAGCCTAAGCCGGAGTCTGATGGTCCTGAACATTCTTGCCACCTCCCAAGTCAGTTTTACCCTCCATAGCCTGGCTCCAACCCCCACACAGACCACAGTCCTACCCTCCTCTGTCCCAGCATTCCATACTGAAGTTCTGTTCTCTAAGATCCTGTTACAAATCAAGAGGTCACCTGCCAGGGCCTCAGCAACTTCAGATTCCCTCAGCACTCCTCTAGCTCTGGGACTCACCTCATCTTTCAAGCTCAACTCAGGGTGGTGATGGCGAGGTCCCTACGAGCGATCTCTGCTCAGCCCAGGCACTCACTGTTGTATCACCCATTCCTTCCTTCCCAGTGTGCAGCACAATCAAGAATTAGCTTGTGTATTGTGTTTGGTATAGGTATAAATTCAACAGGGGGGATAGCTTTATGTATCTGGATTTCCATTCTGATTCACTTGGTAGATAATGCATGAGTCAATAATTGGGTGGATGTATGGATAGATAAATGTTAAGTGAATAGGTGGTGGGTGGGTGGATGGATTAAATGGGCGAAGAGACATGAGTAGGTGAGACATCTACAGACAAGGGTAGATGAACAGATGGATAACTGGGTGGACAGGTGGGTGACACAGGAGTAGATGGATTGATGGATGGATGGATGGATGGATGGATGGATGGATGGACAAATAGATAAGGAAAAACAGATGAACAGTTGGGTTGTCTGTAGATGGGTGGGTAGGCAGACAGCTGGGTGGGAAGGCAGACAGCTGGGTGGGTAGGCAGATAGCTGGATGAATGAGTGGATAGAAGAGTAGGCAGATGGGTAGGGATTAGGTAACCAAACAGAGGAGCAGAGACATGCATATGTAGAAGAGACAGATGAGTCATTGGGCATGTGGATGAATGAGTAGACAGATGGACAGAAGAGATGGGTGGCAGACAGGCAGCTGCCCCACCTAAAGGTTCAATGCCTAGCACTCTTAGGGCACCCCAACAAGTTCCCCATACTGGTGCCTCCCCGGACTTGCCTGAGAAATCTCATCTCCTCGTCTTTCTTCTCATCTTCGCTAATGATCTTGGAGGTGGTGATGCTCACCTCTACACCATCCACCACAAACCTTCGAGTCCGCTTCAGGGTCTTGTTGTGCAGTTTTGATCCCTGGCAAGGAGAACACGCCCAAGCTCAGCTAGAAATCCACAGTGGAGACAGGGTGAGGTCCACAGCCTGGGCCCAGGGAGGGTGCGGCCATCCACTGTCCTGCTCCCTCAAGCTTCCCAAACAGGGGAAGCGTCTGGCCTTCGTACCCCCTTCCTTCTGCTGGTCTCGGCTTCAGACACCTACACAAGGCTCTTACCTCACTGAAGCATTCTTGCGAAACACAGTCTCAACATCAAAAAGGACTGTGTTCATCCTCACTGGCTACTGGCGGCTTCCTGACTCTGGAAAAGACCCTTGTCTTGCCTGAATTTCAGCTTTGACCATGGAGTATCAAAACAGAACTTGCCTCCCTGGGTGGCCATGAAGGTTTGATGAGAAGCACATGGGGCACATATGGCATGGAATTTACCTCTGCCAGTCATGATCACAGAAAGCAATTCCTGTTAGATTTGGTGGCCTCAGCTAGCTAGCTAAAGCTCATAGACAACTGTTCTTGTCCGGGGTCTCGTGGGACCATTCCTCTCAATTATCTCCTTCTGTAATGAACCACACACTCCACAAAGGCCACTTACAGAGGACCTGGCCCTGGGAGGTGTCATGGTGGAAGTGCTCCATTCTGACTCAGATGACAGCTTAGGGGCCTCAAGTGGTTACCTGATGGCCTCTGTCCTGCCCACTGCCTCAGAATTTCTGCCGACCCCAAAAGCCTTTCCTCCTAGAATGTAGCCCTGCCTCTGCAACCTGGCCCATGGGCCTTCTAGCCCCTTGAAGAGGAGTGGGCATACTAGGGTGGCTAAGAGTTGGCTCCTGGCTCTGTGGACTGCTGCCCAGCACACCTCACCTGAGCTCTGGACACTCAGTGCCTGTATTTTTTAATGGTGCTGGGGATTGAACCCAGGGCCACGTGCACATGCAGCTAGCACTCTACCCTACATCTCCAGCCCCACCTGGTGCCCTATTAGGAGGAAGAAGTACATAAAAGTCACTGGCGAGCCAGGCGGTGGTGGCGCACGCCTTTAATCCCAACACTAGGGAGGCAGAGGCAGGCGGATATCTGTGAGTTCGAGACCAGCCTGGTCTACAAGAGCCAGTTCCAGGCCAGCCTCCATAGCCACAAAGAAACCCTATCTCAAAACAAACAAACAAACAAAAAAGTCACTGGCGACAGCTGGGCAACTACAGCTGATGACAATCTGTGTCTGTTCTGAGGAAATAAAAAGAAAAGCTACTGTGGACATGTCTGCTTGATGAAGCCTCTTTCTGCTCCAGAGGCTACTGCGGGGCAGTGGTGCCTTCATTTCCTTGCACTTAACAGATGTATGAATCTCTACTGTGTGTTTTATACTAAGTCTTAGAAGGCAATACATAAATACACAGCATCACCCCATCCCTCTGACCTCCCAAGTCAGTCTTGTTTGGGGGTTCAGGTGACCAACAGTAAGTTTAATAGTATCACAGAACTGCTGGGGACAGACAAGGAAGGGGGGTCACCCCTCCTAGTTACCGGAAGGAGAGGGCTAAAGGCACACAAGGCCAGGAGCCCAGCCCCAGGTCTGACCACCTCCCTGCTTCCACCCACACAGCCTTGTGCCAGCTGCCAACTTCTTTAGTCTCTACTGCCCACCTGGAAACTGTGGGAGGAAGCAGTCCTTTAGTTCTGCTTAAAGTACTTTGCACAGAATGGCTACAGTCACTTAGCGTCACTCATTGCCAGACAGGAGGCCAGAGAGGAGAATGAGCCTAGATCCCTTCACTGAATCTACCTCTTAGCCACTGGCCACACAGCTGACCCTCAAGCAAGAGAACTTCCACTTCTGGAATGGTCTTTCCCCAATTTTAGGCTCTTTTTTTGTTTGTTTGTTTTGTTTTGTTTTGTTTTTCGAGACAGGGTTTCTCTGTCTTTGGAGGCTTTGGAGCCTATCCTGGCACTCGCTCTGGAGATCAGGCTAGCGGGGAACTCACAGAGATCCACCTGCCTCTGCCTCCCGAGTGCTGGGATTAAAGGCATGTGCCACCAACACCTGGCTCAATTTTAGGCTCTTTAACCAAACTTTAAAATTTAAACATGTACCATCACCATCTTATACTGACATGTGGGTATTAAGCCATGAGGTGAGTGAAAATCTTTAAGAAAGAACCACACTCATGAGCCATCTAAAATAAGAAGTAAGAGTCTGAGGATGTGTGTGTGTGTGTGTGTGTGTGTGTGTTACTTAGCACACACCAAGCTTTGGGTTCACCCTAGCACCTTGTATGGATACACAAACCAAATACAATGTAAGTAGCTGCTGCAGGCTTTTGAGAAGGGAACTGAGCATGGCACACTGGCCAGCATGCTTGCTCTGGCTCCCAGGGTGACAGGTGAAATTACCTTGAGAGACAGTGAGCCCGTTTCTTTGTTCAGTGACAGGTCGGCAGACAGGGAGGAGCCGTAGTCCATGCTCTCCGAGGTAGACAGGCTGCTGCAGTCTGAAGCCCTCTTAGCATGGCCTGGAACTACAGAGCTTGGGAGCCCCAGGCCACCATTGGCCAGCTTCTCTCCACCCAAGGTCTCCAGGGCGACACTGTTAGGGCGGCTCTGGTTTGCCTTTTGGGACTTGCTGGCCACAGGACTGGAGTCCTCAGCCTGGCCAGTGACTTCTTTCTCTTCGGCTACCTGAATTCTGGCATCCATGGACAATGGTCGGGACTTCCGGAGGGAAACAGGTACCTTTGAGTCACTGTCATTCTTGGGGACCTCATCTGCAGGGCTGGTGGTTTGGAGGGGTCCATCCCCTGAGGGTTGGCTACAGGGTTTGTTCACAGGCTCCTGAGGCTGGCTGGGAGGCAGGGTGACACAAGAATCCTGGGGAGGGTTGTCAGAGTTGAGGCTTGTCTCAGTTGCAACAGCAGAGTCCTGAGTATGGTTGACCAGGGGCTAGAAAAGAGTCACAGGTTGAGCTGTCAGGAGTCCAAGGCAGTAATCAGGCCCACAGGTGACAGGCCAGCAGAGCAGAGCCGGGACCCTGAGCCGTCTCCATCACTTCCCACAGCCTCTCCTCAACAGGCTACTACGGGGTGAGGACTCACCTCCTCTCTCTAATTGCTACTTCACCTAATCACTGCTTTGGTCCTATGAGAAAAACAGGCTGTGGCTGTCTGTAGAGAGGCCCAGCCAATTGTCACATCATGGGGAATACCCCTGTCTCACCTGAGGCCAGGCCTTCCAATTTCTCAACACACATTGGCAATCCGAATTTTCTGGGGTTTTTGTTTGTTTGGTGATAGGGCCTCAAATAGCTCAGACTTGCTGTGTAGACAAAGAAGACTATGATCCTTCTGATCCTCCTGTCTCCATCCCCCCAGTATTAGGATTACAGATATGCACCACATGCCAGTTTTATGTGGTGCTGAGAATGATTCCAGGGTTTTAGGCATATTAGGCCAGCATTCTACCAACTGAGCCAAGTGCCAATCTCAGCCATATAAATTTTCACGTGACTATCTGTTGGTTTTAGGTGGCAACTAATTCACAATGTAAAATTATATAAAGTGTCAATCAATCCTACCCAGGGACTGGATTCAGTCCACCCACCCCTTGTATGTAGGGAGAAACCCTAATTATAGATATCGCTGACCATGCCCAGTTATGTAACAAGGGTTTAAGAAGGAGGGAGGCGAGCATGAGGCTCTCTCTCGCTTGGCTGAGCTGACTGGGAAGCATTTCTGGGTCTGTCCTGCTCAGGTGCAAACCTAGTCACTGGTTCCCTTGAGTGAGTATTTTCCCCTAATAAACTACCCGTTATTAACCTATCTATGACTCCATTTTGTAATCATCAATACTTTAGTATTTTAGTTTTTGTGGGGTGGAAAGTACTGGGAACATTGTCATGACGAAACCAGATACTCATTTCTGTGAATAGGAAATAAGTGTCTACATGTTGGCATGAAGATGGAAAGGAGGCCATGGGGGTTACAACTGGGAGTGGGCCAGCAACCTCTTCTATCTGAAGGAGAACCAAAAACAGATTTTTGTTTAAACTTTTTTTTTTTTTTTTTTTTACAGAGAAGCCTAATTCTATATAAAATTTTAAAACTTCAAAATAAAAAGAGCCAGGAACAATGGTGCATACCTTTAATCTCAGCACTCAGGAGACAGAGTCTGTGTGAGTTCAAGGCTAGCCTAGTCTACATAGTGAGTTCCAGAAAGTCAGAGCTACACAGTAAGACCCTGTCTGAAAAAAATCTAAAACTAAATAATAAAAAGACATTAAATGTGAAGGATCTGCAGGTTCAGTTCCATGATAACTCACCCTGACTTACTGTGGACCTGGTAAGATGAGCAGTTCCCCAGGAGAAGCTCCTGGATTGAACTGTGAGACCAGGGACCTAGGACAGCTCTAGGTCCTACATGCTCGAGAACCTGGATCTGGCCAACAACTGCTCAGTGTCACCCTGGCCATGGGTGTTTGGGGCTCCCAGCCAGTTGGCCTCAAGAGGCAGAAAGGAATCATTCCCCAGCCTCCTTCCCAGAGGTGCTGGGGCCCACTCTCCTCCTCCCCCAGACTTACCGAGGTGGCATCCATAGCCTCCTCCTCTTCTCCGTCATCCCTGACATCATCTCTGGCATCCTCGATTTCCTCCATCACCTCAGCCTTTGCCTCAGCCACCAGCTCCCGAAGAGCCTTGTTACTGGTGACACTGCTGACAAAGGGATGCTGAGGAGAAGACACACCTGTGTTAGAGCCATTTGGGGACTGTTGTGGGGTAGGAGTAGATGAGGGATTTGATCCTTGAGCAAAGAGGGCCAGCTGTGGTGCCAAGGCAATGCATGAACTTTGAAGTTGGTAAGAGGAACTCAAAAACCCTGCAGCAGATCAGAAAGCCATGCATGTAAAGGGACCCTAAACATGGCACTCCATCTGAACCACAGTCTCTTCATTTCCAAAGGACAGACGGCCATGCTGAAATCACAGAGAGTCATAAAGATGAAATGAGACAATTTGCTTAAAAGTGGTGCCTTACGGGCTGGAGAGATGGCTCAGAGGTTAAGAGAACTGACTGCTCTTCCAGAGGTCCTGAGTTCAATTCCCAGCAACCACATGGTTGCTCACAACCATCTATAATGAGATCCTGTGCCCTCTTCAGGCGTGCAGGGATACATGCAGACAGAATGTTGTATACATAATAAATAAATCTTTAAAAATAAAAAAGTGGTGCCTTATAAAACCGAGTTCAGTTTATCGTTTTTTGTTTTTTGTTTTGTTTTGAGCCATGCTTCCACTCTGCTGCCCTCACCCATTCAGCTGCTTCATTCCATCCTGTTCTGTTCCTTTAGAGAATCCTGACTAATACAGGCTAAATACAGTTTGCATTCTGATATGGCCATGAGCCTTTGGGGGCTAGGGAGTAGAATGTGGCAGTTTGAGAATGGCCCCCATAGGCTCAAATGTTTGAATACTTGGCCCCCAGTTGGTGGAACTGCTTGGGAAGGATTAGGAGGTGTGGTCTTGCTGGAGGAGGTATGTGACTGGGGCTTTGGAGTTTAAATAATTTGTGCCATTCCCAGTGTTATTTTTCTCTGCTTCGTGCTTGAGGATCAAGATATGAACTCTCAGCTACTGCTCCAGCATCATGCCCACCAGTCCAGTGCCATGCTCCCCCAGCTGATGGTCATGAGTTCTACCCCCTGAAACTGAATGCCCCAACAAACTCATTCTTCTGTAAGTTGCCTTGGTCATGATGTCTTATTACAGCTATAAAAAAACAACTAAGATATCCTCCCACACCCAACTATACCAAGTACCTACAAAGCCTCTTCAAGGAGAGAATTCTGTAAATAAGGAGTATGCCGGTACATCTTGGGCCTGAACTAGTTGCTAATTTAAGTTGCTTCATATTGTATGTGCCACTGTCATAAAGTCTCAGACGTGTGTCTCTCAAGTCACGTGACTCCATCTAAGCAGATATTATCTTCCTGCTTAACCAATAAAGTTTTTTTTTTTTTTTTTTTTTTGGTTTTTTTTGAGACAGGGTTTCTCTATGTAGCTTTGGAGCCTATCCTGGCACTCACTCTGGAGATCAGGCTGGCCTCGAACTCACAGAGATCTGCCTGCCTCTGCCTCCCAAGTGCTTGGATTAAAGGCGTGCGCCACCAACGCCCGGCAACCAATAAGTTTGCTAGCTTTGTTTCACTCTGATTTGACTTAATTTTTTTATTTCAAAATAGATTTTTATGTAGCCCAGGCTGGTCTCCAACTCCTTATGTACCCAAACATGACCTTGAATATCTGATCCTTCTACCTCCACCTCCCTAGTTCCAGAATCACAGGCATGCACCAATATACCCAGCTTATGCAATGCCAGGACTGAATCCAGGGTTTTGTGCACACTAGGCTAGTATCCTACCAACTGACCTATACCGCCAGTCCCCAATATTCTATTCTGTGGCAGATGTGAGGATTCATCCACTGCCCCAGGTCCGGAGGTTCAGCTCACTGCCAGGTCACACACTTCGGTGCTGGATGCTAAGCAGTGCTTTCCACCACTGAGTTCCACTCTATGCTACTTTTTGTTTCCAGTGCACTGTCCCACTGGAGGAACATGTCACTGTCTGTTAACCATCCTGCCGCTGTTGGGCACATGGAGGTGTTTCCTGCTCTGGGTGATGATGAAATAAGTAACTAGGGACAGTCTTGCATCTGTTGTCTTTGGGCAGAAATATATATATATATTTGGTTTCAGAAGGGCACTCAGAGACTCCTGACAGTGGGCTGTACGCTATTCTAGGCTTTTCCACAAATGGTACTTCTCAGGAGTGAGTGCTCTTTTATAGACCTTATAAAATCCCAAGCAAAAGATCTGGGGAGGTTTGGTCAGCCTGAAGAACCCTGGAAAAGCACCGTGGAGACACCATCTGCAGATATCTCCTCTCTGGTACAGGGAGCAACCAGGGTGGGATTCCTTAGTCCCTTCGTCACAGTGGGCAGAGGGAAAAGAATGCCAGGGGTGTAGGGCATCATTGGGTTGGAATTTCTCATCTGAGGTGTGTGGGAAGGCTCTATTGAAACCCACTGCTATTATCAGAAATCTTATTTGTGGAGGAATGGTGTCAACAAAATTGTTGGAGAAGTCTTTTATTGACTAAAAAGACTACATTTCTTACACCATAAAAATATATTCAGGGACTGGGTGGTGGTGGCGCATTCCTTTAATCCCAGCACTTGGGAGGCAGAGGCAGGCAGATCTCTGTGAGTTTGAGACCAGCCTGGTCTACAAGAGCTAGTTCCAGGACAGCCTCCAAAGCCACAGAGAAACACTGTCTTTAAAAAAAAAAACAATAATAATAATAAAATACATTCAGGGTACTGGAGAGGCTCAGCAGTTAAAAGCACTGGCTGCTCTTCCAGAGAATCCAGGTTCAATTCCCAAGAACCCACATGGTAGCTCACAACTATTTCTAACTCCGGTTCCTGGGGATCTGACGCCTTCTTCTGGCCTCCATGAGTACTGCACACATGTGAAACATACATGCAGGCAAAAGACCCATGCACATAAATAGAAATAAATAAAACGTTTGAAAAAAAACATATTTAGAACGGGCAAATCCATGATAAGCCATCCCTATCTGTTTGGACATTTAAAATGTTCCTGGGTCTGGTGAGATGGCTAGCTCAGTAGGTAAAGGCACTACAGGCAAGCCTGATGACCTGAGTTTGATCCCCACGTCCCAGACGATGGGAGGAAGAAACTGATCACACAAGCTGTCTTCTCACCTCCACACTACACCATGGGAAAGCATGCCTGGCCTCATACACACATGAAATCGGAATGGATAATAGTGTCCTTTGGGTCTAGGTATACAGCAGGAACAGAGTGCTTGTCTCACATGTGTGAGGCCCTGAGATCGAACCCCGGCACCATAAAAATCAGTCAGCAAGGCAGATCACTGGTGGACAGCCAGCAGGCCGCTCCCTACTCAACTTGTCCTGAGAGCTACAAATGTCACTGCTTTAATGAGCTGTGTCTGCCACATTTTCTTAGGCCAATCTGACCTCGGTTCATCTAATCTAGTGGAGCTGTGAATTTTCCCATTCATCCCCTGCTTCTCCGCACAGCTAGCAGCTACTGCAAGGATGTGAGCTCATGTGCCAGGGTCTGGTCGGGTTTTTCATCAAAGGAGTCAGAAGGCCCATGACAGAACAATGGTCAGGAGCCTGGTGGAATTTCCTATGTCTTTGGGGGGGGGTCTTTCTGAGAAGGGAGGTGTCACACTCAAACTGGGACCTTGGGAGACTTGTGGGAGAAAGTTAGGGAAAACTCCTAGTAAGAGTGTTGGGCAAAGGTATGGCCTTTGAAGATCCCGAGGTAGGCTTGGGCTTAGAGGGTGGAGGAAGCGCAGGAGGGCCTCCAGCTGTGCCTGGGAGACAGGCACAGGATGCTGAGAGGGAGCCTGGGCAGTGAGAGCAGCATAGACAGCCTGGGGCAGTGAGAGCCATCCTCTGTTTAACTTCTCAGAAGCTCTGCTACCCAGTAGTATGTTACTTTGGCTGCTGCATGCTTCCAGAGGTCCTGAATGGCTATTCATAGAACTAACCAACAAGTCACCAGGATGGACAGGGTTAAGTGTGCTGACTAGGTGACAGAGCCAAGCCACTTGGGTAAAATCCAGCTCCCACTGTCAACACAGGTCAGGAGATCCTCTTTGTGCCTTAGTTTTGCTCATCTGTAGAGTGGGGATAACTGTATGGCTGTTCTGTGCACTATAGTAAGTGTTCAAAACAGCATAGATCTTGTCATCTCCAGTACTACCACCACCACAACCATCACCATTATCACCATCACTACCATTGTTACCGTTACTACAACCATCACCATCACTATAACTCCATCATCATAATCACTATTACCGCCATCCCCCCCATCATCACTACCCTCATTGCCATCACCACCAACAACACCACTACCACCATCACCACCAACGCCATCATCACCACCACCATCACTGCCACAGCCATCACAACCACCATAGCCACCAGCAGCACAGCATGAGCAGGGGAGCAGTCCATTCATGAAGTCTCTCCACTCTCCTAGTCATTCCTCTACTAGAGCGCAATTCTCTGGGAATGAGGAGAACCTCCAAGGTCCCCGAAGCTTCTGAGCTCTGTAACACACCACCTGAGCAGGCACTGGACCACAGCAGCTAAAGCAGTCGTGGCAGAAACCAGCTCAGGTCCAGACTTCTGAGGGTACAAGGCTTTCAACAGGGCACCCCACATATTGACCAAATTAGCAGCTCTTGAGAAGAACCATCTGTTCTGCCTGCCCAGAGCTCCAGGTCCCTAGGAGGAGGAGGGCCAGTTAAACAGGGCAGCTCCCTGCAGGGGGCCGGGGGCAGGCGGCTGGTGTGTGGCAGCCCTGCCAAGGCTAACCAGATCTTGATGTGTGTCAAAGCTCTGAGACACAAGTAACAGGCAATATGGCCTGCGCTGCATCAGTCCACCACCTCTAGACATGGGTATAGACAGACATTTCTGTCTAACTCAAATGCTGAGGCCCTCAGAGAGCTGGACCCGAGACCTCCCCAGGGTGGGCAAAAACTCCATGTGCTGCACCAAGCAGGTTGGTCCAGGCATTCAGTCCCCCCCCCCCCCCCGCCACCAGAAGGGCAGATCAGAGCTGGCCTCATTGTCTACCCCTCCAGGAAGAGGGGTGGCTGCTCAGAGCCAGCTCTGCTGAGGGCTTCAAGCTGCCAGCATGGAGGTAGCAGCATACAGCTTGCCAACTGGCACCTCTCTTTGGCCAGGATCTCTGCTGCCACTGAAACAGATGCCCTTTCTAAGTGAGTCTATTTTCTTTCTATGCACTTAGAAACCACTAGTGTGTGTGTGTGTGTGTGTGTGTGTGTGAGAGAGAGAGAGAGAGAGAGAGAGAGAGAGAGAGAGAGAGAGAGAGAGAGAGACAGAGAGAGAGAGAGAGACAGAGACAGAGACAGACAGAGACAGAGAGAGACAGAGAGTGAGAGAGACAGAGACAGAGAAAGAGATGAAAGTATGTCCCCCAAGCCTGCATCTTTTCTCTTTGTTTCTTTCTTAGCCTTTATTTTCATGTTATGTGTACAGGTTATCATTATCTGTGCATGTCTGTATACCATGTGCATGCAGTGACTGTGGAGACCAGAAAGGGGCGACAGGTCCAATGGAACTAGAGTTATAGACAGTTGTGAACTGCCATGTGGGTGCTGGGAATTAAACCTGGGTCCTATGGACGAGTGGATCACAGTCATCTCTTCAGCCCTTCTTTGGGCCTTTCTTCGTTCCTCTATTCATTAGAAGCAGAGTGGCAGAGAGCACAGACTTCAGAGTCAAGTGGCCAGAATGAGGACACTAGCTGTCACAGCTGCATGACCTTCTACAAGCTCCTTATCTGCCCAAAAGAGAGTGCTCAGCTCCTACTACACAAAGCTGTTGTGGACATTACCTTAGTTAACATCTGCTGCTAAGTGTCTGGAATAGCAGGTAGAGTGTTTGAGAATGTTAATCAAGTAAACTTTAAGTCGGTTTCCTTAGCAAATACTTGCCGAGGGTTCTCTGCATGTGAGGCACCGCTCTAGGGATATGTCTGTGAGCCAGGCTGTTGTCCTCAGAGATTCAACACTCTTGTCAGGGTTTGAATCTAGAAGGGTCCTCACAGGCTCATGTTCTGAATACTTGGTCCCCAGCTTGTGGTGATATTGTGAAAGCTGTGGGACCTTTAGGGGTGCAGCCTGGATGGCAGAAGATCACTATACGTACCCCTTGAAAGGTCACACCCACCCGTTCATAGTGGCACTCTCTCACTCCTACTGCTGTGCAAACAGCTCACCATGTGCTACCATGGCCAAGACCAGAGTCCCCTCCAGTTTCCAGGCCTTATCCACTCTGGAGGACTGAGATCCCCCCCACACACACACACACCAACCAGGAAGCAAAGTAAATCCTTCCTCTATGCTGCCTTTACCTGGTAAGTTGTCTTTGCAATGAGAAGGGCAAGTAGGAGCCATGCTAACCGTAGGGTTCTGTTTAGCGGGAAGGGCACGAATTTGGCTTACAAGGTCCCTGTGAGCACAGACTCAGAAATGGCACAGCAACCAGTAACGAAGCCATGGATTGAGTGAAGGGCAAGGCAGCTCTGACATGGCCTCATGGAGGTGGTAGGTTCTGGGCCTGTTCTGAAGACAGAGGGAAGAGTATCCATGATGGGAGAGACGTGGAGAATGAGAGAGAGAGCCAGGCTGGAGATGGGCAGCCACTGTGGAGTGTGCCTGAGGAGGGATCAAAGTGCTCTATATGGCTGTGGCAAGGCTGAAGTGACTCTGGGCATCCAAGGAGATACAGGGACAAAGGTCAGGGGTGAATTCACTAGAGGCTCAAAGCCAGGGGCCCCCACAGGCTGGCTCTGATCACAGCAAGTCAAGGGGGCAGAAAGTACCAGTGCTTACCATGTTCATCAGTTGTGCAAGGCGGGTAAGTAAAGGAGCAGATGGAATGAGGAGTGGGAGGGGAGGGGAGGGGAGGGGAGGGGAGGGGAGGGAGGGGAGGGGAGGGGAAGGCCAGGGAAGTCAGGATCCAGACAGGGTGGGAATGACAGGAGTGACAAGGCCTGAGCTCACTGCTACTTCTGAACCCATGGAAACTGCTGCCAAATGGCTGTGGGTGAGTGTTAGAACAAATGAACGAGGGAAATGCTTTTCCATGTTAAAAATGTGGCACACAAACTCTCACTGCCTAGCCTTCTGACAAAGGGAGAAACTGAGGCACAGACTGAAACCCTCACATACCATGTTAGAGGTGCCTAATTTCAGAGTTGGGCCACCAACAGCAGCAGGACACTGGCCCAGTGACATTTGTGCACATGAAGTGACTGAACCATCAGTCCCTTGGAGCAGGAGTGGCTTAGCCATGTGGGACACAATAGGACAAAGAGTGACAGCCCCACAGAAGCAACAGACACAGGGCTGAGGTGCCCACAGCCATGAATCAGGTGACCTCAGGCAGGGACTGCTTCTGTGAGCCCAATGTCCTTGGGTCTGGGAGATCAGAGTGTTCTTCCAAGCCTATACTGAAACAGGTGCTGGGTAAACTGAGGTAGAGCTCCTCCCTCTGCACTGTGCCTTCCTCCACTGCACACTGAGAATCTCCGGGCAGACACTGCTTCAGCTAGGAAGTGGAAATTCCTGGCTCCAGCTAAGGCTCCGGGCTGCCATGTGGGGTGGGACAGCTGGCCCCTGCTGTGACAATGTCAGGCCGGCCGGATGCTCCAGCACAGGAGGTGTGTGTACAGGAAGCAACTGGCCCCAAGTGGCTTGACTCTTTGCATCTGACAGTGACAGTGGCTCCATCCCACAAATAAACACAATTCATTGAATATGGGCCTGTCACATATTCATTTTGATTTTGAATCACAAGTGTGAAAGGAAAATCGGAATCCCCTCATCCCCCTATGGCCCACTTCTTTCTTTTCTTTTTCTTTGAGATGGTCTTGCTATGTAGCCCTGGCCGGTCTGGAAATTGCTATGTAGACCAGGCTGGCCTTGAACTTGCAGTCGTCTTCCTGTCTCTGCCTCCCAAGTGCTCCACTTAGAAGTGTGAGCCACCACTTCTCATCTCCTCTCACCTTTTAATAATACACTGAACACATGGAGCACTCTTTGAGCATCGTGCCTCAGCTGAGGTACGTACTTGAATGCATGTCACTTTGTCCTCACCACCACCCTTCAAGGGCTCACTGCTCTTAACCTCCACTCACCTCTAGCAGCTGCGCGGCACTGGGCCGGGTTTCTGGGTTCTTATCCAATGCTATCTTCAGAAAGTCTCGGAACTCCACGGACCTGGGAGGACAGGAGTAGGAGTGGGCTATAACTCAGTCACCATGTGCCCAGGATTGGGTGTCTTCCCAAAACAACACTCTGAGAACAAAGGGGCCTCCATTGCTTAAAAGCGGAGACAGGGTCTACGTGACACCCTTCTTATTGTGGACAACACTGTCCAGATCAGGTCAGAAGCCAAGTGGCTGCTGGGGCTGTTTAGGTTCTCCGTGTCCTGGGACAAAATGGGATCTCATACTGGCTAAGTGGCCTTACTCTCATGTCTCCTGCACCAAGTTCAGGCAGGTAGTTCAGGTGCTCTGCCCCCCACCCCAGCTCCGACATCCCCGACTTTGAAGTCTGCTGTACCAAGAGCCAGATACCGCAGGCACACACCCCAGTGTCACGTGCCTACCTCATGTCCCCTTGGAGTGACTTCAGACCTCTGTAAGTACCCAGCTGTCCTTTCCTTACCACTTGGAGGGCGTGAGCAGTGTGGGAGGGTCCGACTTGGCAATCTTGAGCAGGACCCGCATGGGGTTGAGCTCGTGGTGTGGGGGCTCGATCTGTGCCATCTCGATCAGCGTGATGCCCAAGGACCAGATGTCAGCCTTGTAGTCATAGGGGGCGTCCTTCATGGTCTCACAGAGCACCACCTCAGGGGCCATCCTGAGCCAATCAAGGAACAATAAGGGCTAAGAATTGGGCCCCTGTAAGTGCTGCTTGTAGCCTCAGGGTCTGGAACACCACCAGTTCCACACTGGAGGTTGGCAGCATTTGAAGGCATGATTTGAATTACTGGCATCCATTTGTCTTCCTCAAGGGTCTTCATGAGCCCCTTGCCACGGCCTGCTGCAGTTCCTGGAACCTACCACACGGTGGCAGCAGCATTCCAGAACAGAGTCCTGGGGAAGGGGCAGGTGGGTGAGGGCAGAGGGGGGGAGGTTCCAGCAAAAACAAAAACAAAAACAAAAACAAAAACAAGGTGGGACATTGGGGTGGACTGAATAGTACAGCACAGAGAGAGAGGGAAAGAAGAAAAAGGAATAATGGGTGGGGTGGGAGAGAAAGAGTTAAGAGTAATAAGCAGGCCAGGAAGGGGCTGAACACCATGGTGAGTTGTAAAAACAGGACACAAAGTAATCAGGTGTGAAATTGAGAAAGAGAGCTGTGGGCTTGGGGTGAGGACCACAAGCATGCACTGAGTGTGTGAGAGAATGGGTGCTCGGAGCTACATGTCTACAGACTGCGGCCAAAGCAAGACTTCAGGTATCTTCCTCTACCAGAGAACTTTCTTTTCACACATGTTTTTAAGTTATAGTTTTGAAAAAAGAAACACAACAGGCAAGAGAGGTCCAGGGAGATTTTTCATGAGGACAGAAATTACATTGTTCTTCCGTCCCCACCCATAGCCCAGCACCCGGAACTCAGTACATGTGTTAATCAAACCAAGAACTGAAGCCATTTTTAGGGACCCAGCTTAGTTTATATTAATAGGGTGCTTTCCACTGTAATCCTGTTTTATGGAAAAGGTACAGAGAAACTAAGCAACTGGTCCTAAGCAGAGAAGTGGAGGCTGGACCCACACTGGGAGGGTTGGGGGGGACCTGAACTGGCATCCTGCCACCCACATACAATCCACCCAGAGGCAACCAAGGGTTTAGGCTTGATATTTAGCCTGTCAACCAATTCCTCAGAGGCCTCACAACTCACCAGTAAGGTGTTCCTATGAAGGAATCTCGCTTTTGCAGAGTTTTCAGGTTCTTGGCAGACACACCAAAATCAGCTGCAAGACAAAAACCTCAGATGAAATAGCTGAGGGATTCTTCTCCACCCCAGTTTGAGGTGTGGATCTGGGGATGCTCGCACCAGACTCAGGGGTGCAGCCTGCAGGACATTTCCTATCCAGCAAACAAGAGTGTTAAAATTTAAGTGAGCCTGCTGCTGCTGAGATGGGCACTTTGCCCAAAAGCATGATTTCTCTCTCCCAGTTTTGAATAAGTTAAGAACAAGGCAGCAAGGTCACAGACTGTCCCTGATAGACAGGGACACTGCCCTGACCACACATCTGGAGCAAGAAAGCCAATAGGTTTACTGAGGGAACATTTTCACAATCACAGCTAAGGGAGCACAGTCATGGGGCTGAGAGATGGCTCAGTGGTTAAGAGCACTGGCTGCTCTTCCAGATGACCTGGGTTCAATTCCCAGCACCCACATGGCAGCTCACAACTGACTGTAACTCCAGTTCCACGGGAGCTGACATCTTTACACCAATGCACATAAGATAAGAGTTAAATATTGTTTTGTTTTGTTTTTAAAAAGGGAGCATAGTCATAGCTAGAGGAGCACAGTCACAGCTAGAGGAGCACAATCACAACCAAGGGAGCACAATCACAGCTAATGGGAGTAGTCACAGCTAAGGGAGTAGTCACAGCTAGAGGAGCACAGTCACAGCTAGAGGAGCACAATCACAGCTAAGGGAGTAGTTACAGCTAAGGGAGCACAGCCACAGCCAAGGGAGCAGTCATAGCTAGAGGAGCACAGTCACAGCTAGAGGAGCACAATCACAACCAAGGGAGCACAATCACAGCTAATGGGAGTAGTCACAGCTAAGGGAGTAGTCACAGCTAGAGGAGCACAGCCACAGCCAAGGGAGCACAGTCACAGCTAAGGGAGTAGTTACAGCTAAGGGAGCACAGCCACAGCCAAGGGAGCAGTCATAGCTAGAGGAGCACAGTCACAGCTAGAGGAGCACAATCACAACCAAGGGAGCACAATCACAGCTAATGGGAGTAGTCACAGCTAAGGGAGTAGTCACAGCTAGAGGAGCACAGCCACAGCCAAGGGAGCACAGTCACAGCTAAGGGAGTAGTTACAGCTAAGGGAGCACAGCCACAGCCAAGGGAGCAGTCATAGCTAGAGGAGCAAAGTCACAGGTAAGGGAGCAGTCATAGCTAGAGGAGCATAGTCACAGCTAAGGGAACACACAAACTTTTCTGGAAAGTCTGTGCTAACACAGCCACCTGCAGCCTCCCCGCTACCCCACCCCACAGCTTGGTTTTCCATGGTTTTGGTTACCTGCTGTCAATCTCAGTCTGGAACTATTACACGGGAAACTCTAGAAGTTAAGTAATAGGTTTTAAACAACATTCATCATGATACATTATTATAGTTCTATTTTACCACTAAATACTGTTATTAATCTCTTATGTGCCTGATTTACAAACTAAATTTCACCTCCGTGTATGGCTAGGAAAAAAATACTATGCAAAGGGTCCTGAACCCCCAGCTCTGTCAGGCACCCATTGTGGATCTTGGATTGTCTCCCCTGTGGATAAGCAAGGATACTGGATGTTCCACTTTTTTATTTTATTTTTTTTTGTGTGTATGAGTTTTTGTCTGCATGTATGTATCTGCATCCCTGCATGCCTGATGTCTCTGAAATGAGAGGAGGACCCCCTGGGACTGGAGTTACAGGTGCTTATGAGTGGCCATGTGGGTGCTAGGAACTGAACCCAGGTCCTCTGCAAGAGTACTAAGTATTCTTAACCACTGAGCCATCTCTCCTGCCCTAAATTCCTTATCAGATTTTATTATTTTTATCTTTATGTGAGGGTGTGAAGGGAAGGTAAGTGTCACAGTGTGCGTGTGGAGATCAGAGGACAAACTTTCAGGAGTCAGTTCTCTCCTTCCACCATGTAGGTCACCAGGCCAGGCAGCAGCCCTGTGCCAGCAAGCCTCCTTGGAGGCCCCACTGTATGTCTTTGGCAGCAATCCTGGTTCTGGCTACAGATGTCTACAGATTTAGAATTAAGACAGATATTTCCAGAAGCATCACTCAGAAGACTGACAAATGGAAGCACCTGAACTCACTGCCAGAGTTTGGAGGCAAGTGGTTAAGCTAAGCGGCTCCTCAGCTATGAAATAGCATGTAGCCCTAAAAAAGAGCAAGGCTGAGTGAGCCTGGATGCATCAGACCAGCAGCTTGCCTGTAACATTCTGAGACACACAGCACACACAACGTGATGCCGGCTGCATTTAAAGAACGTTTGTACACTACATGTACCAGCCTCCCCAAATTCAGCTGCACTCAAGCTCACAGTGGTCACCTCCCCGGATGTGGGGATTAGATGGGGACAGAGCACAGAGGCCCTTGATCTATTTATTCTTTTTCTTTACACAATTTAAAACATCTCTGATGGAGTGTGCTGTTTTCACGGTTCAGAAAACAGAAACACATCTAGCGATGCTATTGGGGGATTTTCTCTTATGTAAAACACAGGATGTGGTGAAGGAGGACTTTACACTCTGCTGGGGGGTGTACATGATGGGAGCAGGAGGGAAGGAGCTGAGGCACTGTAAGCTAAATGAGGCCTCACAGCCCAGCCACTCCCCACAGTAGGAGGCTCCAGGAGCCAGGAGCTGGCAAGCTCCTCCTGGAATGTCTGGCTGGCTGGAAACACAAGGTGACACATTTAATATCCAGCCCAGAGCTATCACAGGTAACCTGATTTGCATGTGTATGAAATGATGCCTGTGGTCAATACTTGAGGATATGGCGAAACAGGCAGATACTGTCTGGCTTTAAAAAGCAGGCAAGAACTTCCTGTCAGGAACATAAAGAAAAAAAGTCTTCATGGTCCCACTTATATGAGGCTCTCCCAGAAGTAGGGTGGGGTGGAGAGTCCCCAGAAGGAGAAGGGGTGAGTAGGGTGGATGGGTAGAGCTGGGAGGGAGGAGGGGTTGAGTGGCATGAGATGGGGGGGAGCTAGGAGGAAGGAGGGGGAAGGGTGGGCCTGAGGTGGATCCGCCAATGCTCTGATGCAGGGATTCAGGATGACAATAACTGACTGCCACAAAATCAGACCAATTTAAAACGTTTTTCTAAGAAACACTGAACAGCTGAGGTGATGACCATGGCAATCGCTGTCTATGTCACCCTGTACTCCACAAGTGTGTGTTTCAGCTAAAAAGAAAAATATATATTTAAAAAGACAGCCTAGGGCGAGGATACACTGAAAGTGCTTCCCTCTCTCTACCCAACATACTAAGCTCAGTACGCCCTGGGCTTGAGCTCCAGCACCATACACATAGAAAACTGAACAAAAACACACAGACATTAGTTTCTTCTGGATTCACACATGCTCATTTCTGACTTCTCACTACCAATGGGGTCATGATGAATACCTTGAGGCTCTGGAGCGCTCCCCTCTCCCTGGCTCTGCCCCTATCTCTTTCTATGAAGCCCAGGCTAGCTTCTAACACTGCCTGCCTCTACCTCCTGAGTGCTGGAATTAAAGGCAAGTTCCACTATCCCCAAACACTTGAAGTACTTTTTATACATGTATAAATATTATCTTCTCTTGAGGATAAAAACATGTTAAACACACACACACAAAACAAACAAACAAACAAACAAACAAACAAAAAACAAACACCAGCTGAAATGTTTGATGATACGTGAGAAACTCTGTTGCTTTGACCCCAGGTGACCAACACAGGCAGCACAACACAGAAACAGCTTCCCACCAGAAACCAGAAAGTATAGAGAGGATTAGGTGCCCGGTGTGGGTGGCGGTCGGAGCGGCACCAGGGCTCCCACACTGCATGGTTAAAAACTGTCCCATCCAAAACACCACATGACAGCAGCCAGGCCCCTTGTGGGGCCGACAGGAAAGCAAGCCTAGAGAAGCAAGGCTGTGACCTGCTGGACCAGGGGTGAGAAAAAGAGAGGGGAGGCTCCTGCCCTGCCCAGTGCTCCCAAAGGACACCTTCCTCTGGAGCCGGATAGGGTCACAGCAGCCAGTGGCCAGCCAGGCTGGGCTCATTAGCACCAGGTGTCTCCTAAGTACAGAATGGTTTGCTCTCCCCGAGGTGTCATGGCAGCAACAGTACCAGGCACAGAGGTGACAAGATGCCAATGTGGTCACAGTGCTTCACTCCTCTGGGCCTCAATTTCTTCATCTGTTAAACCCGGTCTTTGTTATCCAGCCACCAAACCAGAAGGACTAGTCTACTGTGACAAATTTTCTACCTTATTTTCTAAAAGTTTGGGGGCAACTACATGTAGCCTCTTAACAAAGCCTGCTTGCTGACAGGCTCCTCATTATCTTCAGCGGCCTATTGCTGCTTTCTTTGCCTCTCTCCTCCCTCCATCACCCCAAACCTCAACTGCAAACGCAGTCTTCTGAGCTCGCTTCCTGCTCGGCGCCCTCACTCCTACATGATTCGCACAGACCGAGAACAATGCTTGTTTCTCTGGCCAAATCCTCTCTCCCTCTGAAAAACCCATCTTGCCCACCATAACTCTGAAAGGAAGGACTTCCATAGTGGACCCTGACCCTTCCCTCCATGCCAGAGACTGACTAGAAGCTGAACCAATCAGAGCCCTTCACTAGTATTACTGACACTGAGACTTCCAATGGTTTCTAGTTTATCTCAAAGATGATGATGGGAAATGTGGAATGAGATCTTGTCATTATCTTCCAAGATTGGGGTTCCCTAGAAAGACAAAGGCCAGGGAAGCCTAACAGTGCTATGAGTGGCTGTAACCAACCACATCTCCTAAGGGAACTCTTTTTTCCAATCTGGTCCTTAACAGAAAAGCACTGGTTGGCTGGCTGACTTCAAACACGGGAGACGGTCATATTTACCACGTGCTCCCAAAAGAGTTTACACGAGTGGAGTGGCTTGCATGTCAGCTTTGCAGCCAGATGCTTCGATTGGAACTCTCTTGCTAGCTGTGTGACACTGGGTAAGAGAATTAAACTCTGTAGACTACAGAGAATTAAACTCTGTACCCCTCATAAATTGCAGTCAGTGGCCTTTGAGGATGAAGTTTACCAGGTCTTCAACACTGGCCCACAGTGCAGCAGCTACTGTGGCCCTTAATTGCAATTCAGCTTTTTGTAGATTCAGCTTGTTACTCATGGTCAGCCCAAAACAGTATCAACCTTGCTAAGGGGGGGAGGGACACGACCGTGGACTGGCTAGTTTTATGTCATTTTTGCACAAGCTAGAGTTACCTGAAAGGAGGGATCCTCAATTGAGAAAATACCTCCATAAGACCAGGCAGTAGGGCTGGGTGGTAATGGTACACACCTTTAATCCCAGCACTTGAAAGGCAGAGGTAGGTAGATCTCTGAGTTCAAGTCCAGCCTGGTCATATTTCCTGAATTAGTAATTGGTGGGACAGGGTCCAGCCCATTGTGGGTGGTGCCATCCCTAGGCTGGTGGTCTTAGGCTCTATAAGAAAGCAGGCTGAGCAAGCCGTGAGGAACAAGCCAGTAAGCAGCACCCCTCCATGGTCTCTCCATCAGCCCCTGCCTCCAGGTTCCTGCCCTGCTTGAGTGCCTGTCCTGACATCCTTCAATGATGAAAAGTGCTTCGGAAGTGTAAACCTTTTCCTCTCCAAGTTGCTTTCGTCATGGTGTTTCATCATCCATAGTAACCCTGACTAGGACAGACTACATTCATGTAACCTTTGTTACAATAACCCTGTGATAACCCTGCTATATCATTTCTAGTTGCTGATGTCCACTGTTTGGTGCTATCTGGGGCTTTGGGCATCCCCTTACCAACTTGGGTGTTTTTTTGTTTTTTTGAGAAAGGGTTTCTCTGTGTAGCTTTGTAGACCAGGCTGGTCTCGAACTCGAACCTGCCTCTGCCTCCCAAATGCTGGGATTAAAGATATGTGCCACCACCACCCGGGTTTTGGGTGTATTCTCATAGAAAAGTGGGGAGGGATACTAGACAGTAAAGACCTAGGACCCCAATCTGCTGGAGCAGGAGTCAGGGGTGCTGGTTGAGGTAAAGGATTGGGTGAGAGGCAGGTAGGTGACTGGCTCCCGGCTGGGCTATTAGGTAGGCCTCCAGCACAGCAGGGGGCCTTTCTGGGCCAGGACCCTCTGTAACCAGACTAAAGGAGCAATGGCAAAGATGGACACCACTGTTACCAACTTCCAATTCCTCTAGTCTCAGGCTGGGCATCTGCACTGTTGGACAGTCAGCACTTCTGCCTGGCACTTGAAAGACCTTGGAAGCTGAAGGACTCGCCTCATCTTCCCCAAGGAGCACCTGGGTGAGGCATGCAGGGGCTTGGAGAGTGGAGACCCTCATCTCATAGCAGTTAGCAGGACAGAGGTCACATGTTTGCTGGTCCTCTCAGCTGTGTAGGGCTGACAGGGTGGAATGCTGCATTAAGTCACCCCCATTCCACTGGCAGCACTCTGAGTGTGGAAAACCAGGCTCAAAAGTAGGTGATCTGTGTCTTTGGGGACAATGCAGATCCTTTAGTTACAGAGGCCATACCCTGCCAATATCCCAATGTCCTAAGGCTGCAGATTTTCTCTCTACACAAACAGAATCTGTCAGTCCAGAATGGGGCAGCTGGAGCCATGCCGGACTTGACAACAGAGAGAGCTTCAGAAGACGGAAACCCGAGACAGCCGCAAATACTCGTCACAAGGCAGGAGCAGGTGCCCAGCACCTGCCCAGTATGACAGCACTGTCACTTTACCCTTACTGTCACCATAACCCTCCAAGGAGGATCCACTGTTATACCCACACTGCTAATAAAAGCTGGGCTCTTAATGGTTGATAATCATCTTCGGACCACACAACAGAAGTGGCGGAGCCAGGATTTGAACCAGGCCCATCGGAGTCTGGCTCCCCCATCTCAAAGGTGATGATGGGAAATGTGGAATGAGATCTTGTCATTATCTTCCAAGATTGGGGTTCCCTAGAAAGACAAAGGCCAGGGAAGCCACTAGGGTACATGCACAAGGGCTGACGGACACCTTGGACCAGTGGTGGACATGACCAGATAAAGAAGCTGGAGGCACTTCCGGGCTCTCTCACCTGACCCTCCTGTGCTTGGGGACTGTGTGATAAGCATGTGCTTGCCGTCCATCAAACGGCAGACTCACAAGCAGGCACAGTACTTAATGATGCTGAAGGACGCATGAGTGGCACTCAGAGCCACACCTCTGGCGAATGGCAACAGGAAACAGCGGGAGCACATGTGCTGTCTGGCTAAAAACTCACAAAGAAGCTGGACATGCACACCTTTAGTCCCAGTACCCAGGAGGCAGAGGCAGGCAAACTTCTGAGTTCAAGGCCAGCCTAGTCTACATAGAGAAACCCTGCCTGGAAAAGTCAAAACCAAACCAAACAAAACAAACTTATGAAGAATACAAAGAAAGAAGAGACCCCCCCCAAAAAAAATCAATTTTGATACTTGGTTTATATTCCATCATCACACTCAAGGGTGTATTTGTGGATTCAGCCAATAGTGTATTGAAAATATTTGGGGGGGGGAACAGCAAGATGGTTCAGTGGGTAAAAGTGCCTAGATAAAGGATCTTTCCCATTTGAGTTTGTTAAACTGGAAGCTAGGGCCAGGCTCTGGCATCCTGGCTAGTGTATATACCACAGTGCGGCCAGCATCCCCAGCTTTGGCTCTCAAGGTTCAAGCAACACCTTCAGGCCCAGTTGTCTCCATGTTGCCAAATGTTCCCTGACCCTGGTTGAAAAGCGCTAGACTAGCCTCTGGTCCAAGAACGAGGAGAACTGTTGGGGCCTTGAAAGCTGTAGGGCTGGCTGTGGGAGTGAGGACCCCATACTCATCATCAGGCCTAGGCCCTCGCCTGCTGCAAAGGCCAGGTGGCACCACCAGCCAGGACACCTGCAGTTAGACACCTCTTGCCCCTCAGGCCCTCACCCAGAAGCCCTTCTTACCCAGCCTGATGTCACCCTCAAGGGTCATAAGCACATTGCCAGCTTTCAGGTCACGGTGGATGATCCTCTTGCCATGCAGGAAGTTGAGCGCCTCCAGCATCTGGCGGCATACGACCTGAATCTGGGGCTCGGTGAGGCCTCGGTCTAGCTCTGGAAAAGAGGAATACTTGTCACTGAGTGGCACGCGCCAGGCCAGCACCAGGCCCTTCCTAGCTTGCCACAGGCCAACAGTGGGGAGCATCACCAGGGGTCTGTTGCATATAGACCAATCCTGTCACGACATGTGCATGGGGCCAACACCACTATTCTCCCTAGTGCACAGAAGTGGCCACCAAGGATCAGAGGGGCTACTTGCTGAAGGTCACTTTAGAGACCCAAGGCTTCAGAATTCAGGTTTACGAACAGCACACTGAGTTTCAGGGCATGTATGGTAGGACTCAGGTGCCTTGGTTCATTTTGCTGTGGTGACTGGTACAGAAAGGGCTCATGGTTTTGTAGGTTAGAAGTCCCAATAGCATGACATCACCTATAAAGTCCTCATACTGTGCAACATGGCAAGGTAGCAAGTGTGCCAGCATGCCCCTCATGCCACCATAACCCTAACTCCCTCCCAGAGGCCCACCTCTAAACTCCATTTGTGGGTGAATCTGAGGGTTGAGTTTGCAGCAAATGGGCTTTGGGGGACATGCTCAAGCCCACGCATAGAGTGGGTGCTTCTCAGGGACAGGGCTTCATGAGGATGCAAAATGATCCTTAGGACAGGGTGGGGATGGGCACAGACAGGTCAGGATATGCAGCAATCCCATCTGAACAAAAGGGAGGCCCAGAGGCAGGAGTATTTGATGTGGAATGCAGGCAGCCCAGGTCAAGGAGCCAGAAGGTACAAAGGCTTGGAGGCTGCTACAGCTGGTAGGAGTGTCAGGAAGTGTAGGAGGGGCCAGAGCCAGCAGGTCAGTCCTTCTGCAGGCTGGCTGGGGACTTTTCCCACCATACAGTGTTTGAAGACAGAGCCCTCCTCTGAGGTTCAAGGATTAAAAGACCTGAGCAGGTGGTGAGCAGAAAGAACATTCTAGAAAAGGGAATGGCTGTGCTGAAGACACAGTATGGTATGACTACTGAATCAGGCTATATGTCAGGGAAGGTGGCAGAGCCTGGAGAACAGCAGGGTCCTACAGAATAGGACTGTGTGTCCTTTCTGTGGCAGCTGCATGCAACTGGGAATTCAACATGAAATCCACAGGTGGGTCTGGGTAGCCAGGCATGCAATTGGGTTTGCACTTAAAATATTCCTCTAGTGGCTGGAGAGATGACACACAAATGTAATTCCAGCTTGGGAGGCAGAAGCAGGAACATCAGAATTAGTTAAGAGGCCAGCACACACCACACACACAATCCACATACATGTGCAAGTACACACACACATGCACACAAACATAAACAGAGGTACTATTTCCAGATTTATAAACAAAGATCAATGAGATACATCTTGGGTGTGCAAAGTACTCTGGTTTGGGATAAGGCTTGATGCTGTCCCCAAAAGGCTCATGTGCTGGTCTCTGGTGTAGGGTGTGCAGGTGGTAGAGCCTTTAACAGGTGGGGCCTAAGTCAAGGTAATTAGGCCATGGGAGCCCTGATATCAGAAGGAATAAGCCTGGTCTTAAATAGAACTTGCAGGAGCCAGATGTTATAAAAAGAGCAAGGGGCTGGCCATGCTGGCACACACTTTAATCCCAGCACTCCCAAGGCAGAGGCAGGAGGATCTCTGTGAGTTCAAAGCCAACCTGGTCCATATAGTGAGTTCCAGGACAACCAGGGCTACATAGCCGAGACCCTGTCTCAATAAACAAAGACAGACAGACAGAAAAAACAAGCAAGGCCTCCCCCCTTAAGCTCTCTGACTCTCTGTCTTACCATATTCTCTTGCAACTCTCCCCATTGTGACTCCAGCCATCATAAGGCTTTTAGAACCCACCCCCTCCCCACCCCCCGTGGTTAACTTTCATCTTCCAAAACAGAGCCCCACAAACCTCTCTTCTTTACAGAACCCAGCCTCAGGTGTTTTGTTGGAGCAGTAGGAAAAAAAAAAAAAAACTAAGATACAATATTTTACTAGCATTGATATCAGCCAGCCTTGCCAAGGACATCGAGACATGGTAACCCTCCTCCTGAGCACTTTCAAATAGGTGGGTGCTGTAATGAATGTGTCCCTGAAAGCCCGAGCATAGGGCTGCTGGGAGATCACTGTCTCTCCCCTAACAAATGGGCTAATGCTGTTGTGGGGTCAGCTTGTTCTCACAGAAGTAGGTTCCTGACGATGCCCTTTTCTGTTTTTCTCACTCACACTCTTCCTTCTGACTTCAACCTAGGATGTTTGCCAAGTATCAGGGCCTTGCTTTTGGACTTCCCAGCCTCAAAAGGCCAAATCAGTATCTTTTCCTCTTTGTTTTTTGAGACAGTTTCTCTGTGTAGCCATGGCTGTCCTAGAGCTCTGTAGACCAGACTGGTCTCGAACTCACAGTGATCCACTTGCCTCTGCGTCCCGAGAGCTGGGATTAAACGTGTGCCACCAGCACCTGGCTCAATATCTGTTCTTTATAACTCATCCAGCTGCAGGTGCTCTGTGATAGCAGTAGTAACAGATTAAGACATTTGGGTGTCCCACTCAGTGCCATGTGGAAGACCGTCACAAAGGCTCAAAGGAGTAAGCAGCTATGAAGACACACAGAATCTTGAACAGGAAGTGCTAATCTCCCAGTGAAAGGCCAGCATTCTCTCCATACCCCCAAAAGGGACAGGGAGCTAGAGGGGAGAGAGAGATTAGTCAAAGCTGGCCAGGAGTACATACAGGGCTTAGGGCAAGACCTGCATTCCTAGGGGCTAAAGAATGACTTACCCAGCATGATGGCATCCACAGCTCCCCCAGGGCAGAACTCAATCATGATCTGTAGGAAACACAAAGCAGAGCAATGAGCAGGGGCCCTGCCTCAGTGCCTGCTCCACCCACCCCCTACCATTCCCACCCTCACAGGAGCCTCTGATACCCAGTGAGGAGCCACGGCACTTTATCTTTCCAAAAAGGAAAAACTAAGTTACCACAAAACCCAAAGCTTCAGCAACAGCTTCAGCAGCCAGGCTTAATGTCCCCCATGTCCCTCCAGCCCTCCCAGAGTCAACGCTGCTTCCTACACCATCCCCCTTCCTATGCTCACACTATCCACTTCCTATGCTCACACTATCCCCCTTCCTATGCTCACACCATCCCCCTTCCTATGCTCACACCATCCCCCTTCCTATGCTCACACCATCCCCCTTCCTATGCTCACACCATCCCCCTTCCTATGCTCACACCATCCCCCTTCCTATGCTCACACCATCCCCCTTCCTATGCTCACACCATCCCCCTTCCTATGCTCACACCATCCCCCTTCCTATGCTCACACCATCCCCCTTCCTATGCTCACACCATCCCCCTTCCTATGCTCACACCATCCCCCTTCCTATGCTCACACCATCCCCCTTCCTATGCTCACACCATCCCCCTTCCTATGCTCACACCATCCCCCTTCCTATGCTCACACCATCCCCCTTCCTATGCTCACACCATCCCCCTTCCTATGCTCACACCATCCCCCTTCCTATGCTCACACCATCCCCCTTCCTATGCTCACACCATCCCCCTTCCTATGCTCACACCATCCCCCTTCCTATGCTCACACCATCCCCCTTCCTATGCTCACACCATCCCCCTTCCTATGCTCACACCATCCCCCTTCCTATGCTCACACCATCCCCCTTCCTATGCTCACACCATCCCCCTTCCTATGCTCACACCATCCCCCTTCCTATGCTCACACCATCCCCCTTCCTATGGTCACACCATCCCCCTTCCTATGCTCACACCATCCCCCTTCCTATGGTCACACCATCCCCCTTCCTATGCTCACACCATCCCCCTTCCTATGCTCACACCATCCCCCTTCCTATGCTCACACCATCCCCCTTCCTATGCTCACACCATCCCCCTTCCTATGCTCACACCATCCCCCTTCCTATGCTCACACCATCCCCCTTCCTATGCTCACACCATCCCCCTTCCTATGCTCACACCATCCCCCTTCCTATGCTCACACCATCCCCCTTCCTATGCTCACACCATCCCCCTTCCTATGGTCACACCATCCCCCTTCCTATGCTCACACCATCCCCCTTCCTATGCTCACACCATCCCCCTTCCTATGCTCTGAGGCCAAGAGCCTCAGAGAACCTCCTCACCAAATCCAGGGTAGCCACAGCCTCACAGAACCCTAAGCCTGCCAGAGCCCTGCCCTAGCCAACTCAGGCCATCAGAATATCATGGCTTTTGGGGGAACAGGAGTGGGGGTCAGCTCAGATGTACACCCAGAGGCCAAGAAAGAAGTGTGTCCCACCAAGGCCATAAAGACTGGTGGCAGATCTTAGACAGGAAAACAGGTTTTCTAACTCCCAGGACATTTATCCCTCCATCCATCCATCCATCCATCCATCCATCCATCCATCCATCCATCCAGCCAGCACACAGACCTAACTGCACACCTAACAGGTGGCAGCCCAGAGGAAAACCAGCAGCAGCTAGTGCACGGGACTGAAGGACAGTGCGCAGGTGATCTCTCCCTGGCTCACCCACATTCTTGCTCTTCCTGAAGCACTCTAAACATGCCTTTGTCATCTTCTTTGAGTGGTGACACCACAATTATGGATACTTTCTAGCTTCCAACTCCAGTTCCTGTGACGTGACTCAGCAGGAGCAGAGCCAGGACCATGGGGGGACAAGAAAGCTGGGTGTCCTAAACAGGAGAGCTACATTCCACCACGAGCCAGGCGGCCCCCACCAGCTCACCAACACAGAGGGAGAAGGCACCACAGGACTATGATAGGTCCTAGTCTGACCTTCCAGAGCAGTGGTTCTCAACCGTCCTAATGCTGTTATGTGACCCTTTAACACAGTTCCTCATGTTGTAGTGACCCCCAACCATAAAATTATTTTCATTGCTATTTCATAACTGTAATTTTGCTACTGTTATGATTAGTAAATATCTGTGTTTTCCCATGACCTTAGGTGACCCCTGTGAAAGGGTCATTTGACTCCCAAAGGGTTGCAACCCACAGGTTGAGAATCACTGTTTTAGAGGCTTCTGAGTGATATAAAGATGAGGATGGAATAAGAAAGGGCTTTGGAGACAGTCACAGCAGGGCCCATGTCCCCAAGCTCCCCGACCCCAGTCTCCTTAGGGTGCCTTCAACTATCTGGATTTAACTTAGCTCTAAAAGGGTTCTTCCCCCAACGGTGGCCAACCACTGGGTTGTACTGTAGGATGAGCCAGGATGAGATGCAGGAACCCACAGAAGGTCAAATAGGGCCGGATTGCATTGAAGGGTGAGCAGCCCTGAAAAGTCAAGTGTGGCTGTGAGCTAGCCAGCAACATGAGAGGTACAAGGTTTTAGGAGCAGCAGACAGTCCTGACCCTGCCAGCCCCACCACACACCATAGAGAAAGGGCGCTTGTCTGCTTGCACACTACTGCCCACAGGAAGGGAAGATGTGGCTCTGAGACAGCTAGGTCACTCTGCTTGTCCATCAACAGCAGTGACCTCAGCTTCCCCAAGACTTCTCTCTAATCTGACAACAATTCCTCAAGGAAGTGTTCATCTACAGAGCTGATATATCAGGGAAGGAAAACCACCACCACTCACCCATTCACTCACTCATCCACCCAGTCAGCCAGTCAGTCACCCACCCACCCACACACCCACACACCCACACACCCAGTCACTCACCTACCCGCCCACCTGCTCGCTCACTCTCAGCCTAGGCATCAGAAAATTGCAGGTGGACTTCTCAGCATTGCATAGCACTCTGCTTGTAATCCTTCCCAGCTCCACACAAGACCCTTATCAACCACGCTTATCAACCACTGGGAAAATCAACCATGCGCAGTGGTGGGAAAGACTCAAATCACCATGCAGGGACAGTAGGTGAGCTGGTCAGGTGGCTGGCACACCCTGCCTTCTCAGGAACACCAAATTGATGTCCCTGGTTGCAGCTCAATCAATATAAGCTGCTACCATGTCTCCTCTATGGAGCTTGAGGTTTGTTTTATTCTATTTGTGTTCTGACATGGTCTCACTATGTACCTCTGGCTGACCTGGAACTCACTCTGTAGATGAGGCTAGCTTTGAACTCATCTGCCTCTGCCTCCCAAGTGTTGAAATTAAAGGCCCAGCTGTGTTTGTTTTTGAGACTCCATGAACTTGACACAATGACACTGGAAATCTCATGGGAAGAGTCTCAGTGAGGGAATTCTGGATCAGGAGGCCTGTGGACATGTCTGTGGAGGGTTGTCTTGATTGTGTTAACTACTGTGGGCAGCACCATCCCTGGGTTTGGTCCCTGCAGTGTAGAGGAGTGGCGAAAGCAAGCTGAACACAAGTGTGCATGTGCTCATTTTCTCTCTGTGTCTGTGACCAGCTGCTTCAAGTTCCTGCTACTTTAACTTCCCCACAACGACGAAGAGTAACCTTGAATCATGAGCTGGAATAAACCCTTTCTCCTCTAAGTTACTTTCGTCAGGGTGTTTTCACAGAAGCAACAGGAAACAAAACCAGGACACCATCCTCTTCTTACCCAGAAAAATGCAAAACAGGGCAATGTCTGCCAGCAACCAGGATGACTCCCCAAGTCCCCAGAAGCTTCTGCAGAGCTTCCTCACTACTCAAGCCACTTGTGGAACAGCCTCAAGCCACATGCCATTCTGTCTGTAACACGGGTGGCTATTGGCTTCTAGATCTATTGCAAGAATTGAAGGGGTGCCGCCTGGAAACTAACAGGCCCAGCTCTGCCATGCTGTGCACAGTACCAGAGCCAGACACCCCACTCCTCTGTCAGCTATCATCAAAAAGGAAAAGGTAACAGTTCCTTCTGGTATTCCACAAAGGGACTGTGATATTGGGAACCTCCCCAAGTCTCCGTGTCCTCATCTGTCACACGGCACTGAGCTCTGCCTCCAACATCACCTGGAACACTAAGCAATCCCTCACTGGAAGGTCCAGCAGGAACACCACACTGCTGTTGGCACCTTGAGCAAATGCAATCAGCAAGTGCCCTTTGGGGACCACAGCTGCCCATAAACCAGAACCACAAGCTATTGGCACACCCTCGGGGTTATCACAAGCCACTATGAGAAGTGGCCAGGCCTAGGCAGACCCTGTGCCTTCTACTTCAACATCCCTTGCACAACACTCCTACACATGGTCCCCCACACACTTGGCCTTCTAAGGCCATCCCTGGGAAAGCTGTGCACTCTGAGAGTCTGGCTTTCTTCCTCTTCTGTATGTAGTTCAAGAGTTCAAGACTCCTATGCTTCCCTTTTATCTGTATTTGGCCTTGGCTGCTGGAAAGCTGAGTCTTGGTTAGCCTCCTTAGCTTAGTAAGGCTTGAGTTTCACACCTTGTTTTTTTAGCCTTTAGGAATTCAGGGGCTGCCCTTGGGTTTTTCAATAGCACAGGGCTGGAGGGGGCTTGGATTATCAATTCCTGGGGCTTTCACACAGCTACATGGGGTTTAACTAGGAAAAACAAAAACAAAAACCAACAAAATTTGTTCTCTAATCTACTGGCTAGCATTCATGGAATCGACCAATCTTTGGGTTGAAAATGTGACCAAACACACCTGTAATGGTCATTTTTCTTATCATGGTTCCCTAAACAAGAGAGTGCAACAACTATTTACCCAGTATTGGGGTTTATGAGCTATCTAGAGACTAGGTTATACACAAATACACTACTACAGAACAAAGTCTTTGGTGACTATTGATGCAAAACACTCAAGATTGAGCAAATCATCAATTACAAGTGGGATTAAACCTCAGCCAAGCAGGATTGACTCTATGAATGCAAGGATGGTTTACCAAACAATAATCTATTAAAGTACTATATCATATTAACAGAATGCAGGGTTGATTCAATGATGCATCAAAAGCTCTGGTCAGACCAGACATCTCTGTGAGAGACACTCAAAATGCATGGTGCAGAACATGGCTTCCTCACAGATTTAACCCAGAGTAACCCTGCGCCTCAGATGGCCCTGTGCTGGAGGACCTCAGATGACCCTAGCTGTAAGGTGGAAACATAGCGTCAGGGAACACAGCCTCGGCACAGCAAAACTCAGAGCTGAAATATCAAAGTGGCACGGTATTAAAATAACGTGAAAACTACAGAATGTTCCTGAAAGAAAGGAAACATGACACAAGAGAGATGGAAAGGCGTCCAGGTTCACTGACTGTAACCTGACCTTATTAAAATGGGACACCACCCACTGCTGTCTATAGACTCACCACCCACTTCTGTCTATAGGCTCACCACCCACTGCCGTCTATAGACTCACCACCCACTGCTGTCTATAGGCTCACCACCCACTTCTGTCTATAGACTCACCACCCACTGCTCTCTATATGCTCAGCACCCACCTCTGTCACAGGCTCACCACCCCTGCCGCTCACCACCCACTGCCGTCTATAGGCTCACCACCCACTGCCGCTATAGGCTCACCACCCACTGCCGTCTATAGGCTCACCACCCACTTCTGTCTATAGACTCACCACCCACTTCTGTCTATAGACTCACCACCCACTGCTGTCTATAGGCTCACCACCCACTACCGTCTATAGGCTCACCACCCACTGCCGTCTATAGACTCACCAACCACTGCCGTCTATAGGCTCACCACCCACTGCTGTCTATAGGCTCACCACCCACTGCTGTCTATAGGCTCACCACCCACTGCCGTCTATAGACTCACCACCCACTGCTGTCTATAGGCTCACCACCCACTGCTGTCTATAGGCTCACCACCCACTTCTGTCTATAGACTCACCACCCACTGCTCTCTATATGCTCAGCACCCACCTCTGTCACAGGCTCACCACCCCTTGTCCTCACAGGCTTGAAAATCTCCACCAAGTCCTAACAAATCTTTTATACAAATAGAAAAGCTCAGCCTCAAGTTCACAGGGGCTTTTAAGGAGCCCTCAGAAGTCAAAACCACCTTGAAAAAGAAGACTACAACTAGAAGTCTCACACTTTCTGAACTTGATCTCAGCTAAAAGGTAGAGAATCTAGAAGTCTTACACTTTTAAAACATACTACAAAGCTGCACAAATTGATACAATCTGGTAATGGCACAAAATAAACATAAAGAGGAACAAAACAATGAGCCCAGAAATAATCCCTCATATATATGGTCCAATGACTTTCAACAAGGATGTCAGAGTTGGGGTGTACAGTCTTCTCAACAAATAGGGTTTGTAAAGCTGGACACCCATAGGAAGAGAAAGAAGCCAGACTCTTACTTTACACAAACATTAATGGAAAGTGGATGAAAAGTTGGATATAACAAAAACTGTAAAGAGCCTGAGAGAAAGCAACATGAAGTTTCATGACACTGGTCTTGGCAGTGACATTGTAGACATGATACCAGACATATAGATGCTGAGACCAGAAATGAGCAGATGGGCCTGTCCAATGAAAACACTTCTATGGAGCAGAGGACACAGAGTGAAATGTGGCCTACAGCTCAGGGACACACCTGCCAACCACACCGCTTCTTAACAGACTCATCTCCAGACGATGAGTTCCTAGAAGTCAGCAGCAAAAGAAACTCCAACATCCCAATCAAGACTGGCTAGGACAGGAATGGACATGTCTCCAAAGCCAAGAGTACAAGCAAACATATCATAAACACCAGGAAAGCCTGCCTGTCAGACTGCTGTTACCAGAGACAATGCTATCTGTCGAGGGGACACAAAGGGAGCTCTGGCCCACTGCCAGAGGGGACACAAAGTAGGGGCACAAAGCAGAGCAGCTGCTACAGAACACAACATGGAGTCGCGTGGCAACAAGAATTCAAGAGGCAGAGGCAAGAAGATTGAGTTCAAGGCCATCTTGGGGTTTCTCAAGAAATCCAAAATGGAACACAGGATCCAGCTACCCAACATCTGGGCATTTATCTAAAAGGACAGGAACCAGGGTCCCAAAGAGCTGTGAATGCATCCATGATCACAGAAGCACCATTCACAAAAGGCCAGGTGTGGAAGCAAGCTGTGTGTCTGTGACAGATGGGTGACACATGGGGCATGTCAACACCAGAACTTCTGGTTTCCAAAGAAGAAAAGTCTGCAGTATGGCAGAGGACAAGCATGAGCCCTGAGGACGTTACACCAAGGGAGAGAGGCCAGCAGCAGACAGACAGACACTGTGGGCTCATTCATGCCAGGGACCCAGTACTGACAAACACAGGTCCCAGAGCAGAACCAGCTGCCCTGCTGAGGACAGGGGACTACTAATAAATGGACACAAAACTCCACTTACTCAAGCTGAGTAGCCTTGAGGTCTATTGTCCATACTGTAGCATAATCAGCAGCAATATATTCTACACTTAACAATATTTTAGAAGGGCAGTTCTCATGTCTCTTCCTCAATTAAATGAAGTTCTAAAAAAAAGCAAGGAGGTATGGAGAGAAGGCTCAGTCGGTAAGGTGCATGCTGCACAAAGACACAAGGACAGAGGTTCAGATCCCCAGTGCCCATATAAAAAACTGGGTGTAACCAGGCAGTGGTAGCGCACGCCTTTAATCCCAGCACTCAGGAGGCAGAGGCAGGCAGATCTCTGTGAGTTTGAGACCAGCCTGGTCTACAAGAGCTACAAGTTCCAGGACAGCCTCCAAAGCCACAGGGAAACCCTGTCTCAAAAACAAAACAAAAAAACCACCACCACCAACAACAACAAAAAAAAACTGGGTGTAGTGATGAATGCCTATAATCCCAGAACTGGGGAGATGGAGACAGAAGGATCTTTGGGGCTTGCTGTCTAGTCAGTCTAGAAGTATCAGTGAGCTCTAGGTTCGGGAGAGAAATTATCTCAAAAATTAAGGTCTGTGAATTGGGGGCGTGGTAGAGGAAGATAGCTGAAGTTGACCTCTGGCCTTCCTAAGCATGCACACAAAAATGCAAACACTCACTCACACATATGCCAAGAAAGTAAAACAAAACAAAAACAAGCAAAGGTAGGCCTCTCCACACAGGGATGCAGGTGGTAATTCTAGCAAGGGAGGCCCTTGCTGTCTCTGGTCCCTCCTGCTGGAGGCTTGTCCCCAGCACAGCTGGTCTCCTTCCTCAGTACCTAGGAGATCCCTGTTCCCTAGGCGACCTCTGCTTGCGGGCGGGCAGGCGCCTGATGGGAGATGTGACAGCAGCCTGGAGTCACTGGCTTCCTTGCATGGCTGAAGGCCAAGGAAACTGGAGACCACTGTGAACCACACTGCCCTTGGTTAGGCTAAGCAGCTGTCTTGGGTCCAGGCTCTGGGGCCACTGGGCTCTACTGTTTGTGAATGGAATGGAGATTCATGGGACTCAGGTCCTGCACCAGGCACCATTTAGGCGACAATGACAGAACAGGGACAGAGCAGTGAGAGGCCATCCCTGCCTCGCTGTAGGGATGCGCATTCTCAGACAATCCAATCACTGGCAGAACACCCTCTGCCCCAGGGTTCACTCTAAAAGACATCCTGCCTTCCCACACAGTACTCCTCTCTACTCCCTGAGCTGTGCAGGTGAAGCAGCAGGAACTGCACAGGGCCAAGGGACCCAGAAATGCAAGTTCTCTTATCTCCACCACACTCCCCTTCCCACCTCAACACTGGCCCCAAGCATCTGGCCAGCTAAGTCACAGTAAGTTCCAAGTGTGCAGGCCTTCTACATGCTGTGTCACTCCGTCCCAGCGTCCAGGCTGACTAACGCAGCCAACCTCAGTTTCCCCTTCTGTGATATCTAACATAGCAGGAATGCTTCTCTGAAGCCATCCCCTAAGCAAAGGCTCTGCATCAATAACCACTCTTCAGCAGGTTCCCTGTCAGAGGCTGGCAGCTGGAGGGGCGGGGGGAGTGGGTGGGGTGGGTGGGGTAGGGTGCTCACTGTAGCAGGAACCCAGCACACGTGCCTGATACATGCTAGGTAGGTGCTGATAAATGTCACCTCCTCTGATCAGAATCAGGTAATTTATTCCCAGTTTAGACACGGGGATCTGAATCTCAGAGTCAGATCATGTAAATGGTAAGTGACTGAGCCAGACCCAGGATGTGGGTGAGGCGGGCTCTATGATCCAGTGTCCCATGAATCTCCATTCCATTCACAAACAGTAGAGCCCAGAGGCCCCAGATCCAGTGAGCATCTATCCCCTCCTCTGCCTCAAGGAGGAAGCCACAGGAAGCTTGAGTCACAAGCCCTGGGTCAGTGAGAGACCGGCCCCTTGGCCTCTTGGCTCTAACCCTTGGGCCTTTCCATGCTACACACAGATGAAACAGGCTGCCCACTCCAAGATAAGGGGCCAGGATGTCCCAGCCCAGATAAGAGTGGCCTGGCCACCCCAGGGCTTAGACATTAACTTTTACAGCACACAGACAGCCCCACCAGGCACTGCCACAGCCCTAACTATCCCTGCAGAGACAACTGAGTCACACAGTCCAGAGGTGAGCCACCACCCTGCTGACCTGCCAGGCTCTGGGCCTCAATACTCCACCCCTGGCCTTTCCTGAGGCCACTACCATATACTGGCCAGGAATAGGAGCTCAGCTGACCAATACACATGAAACTCCTAAACACAATGAGGGGTTCTGGGCATGGCCACACAAAGGGCCACAGATATTCCACAAGCCATCTTAACCCTTTCTCTGCCTGAGCCTCTGTTTCCCTATCTGGAAAATGACCCTTTGCAGTATCAACAGTTTAGGTCTCAGTTTGACTGTAGTCACCTTAATGCAGAACAAGCAGTTTTATTTGTGAAAGTTGGTTGATGTTACCCACTTACAGAGCCTGGGCCTCATACAATTGTACATCAGTCTGTGGGAATCTGGCCAGGAACCAATCAATGGCTAGAAACCTACCAAGTCCAAGTCCCTTACTGAATGGTGCCATGTCTACACAGAAGCCACACATCGTCCCACACACTTGAAAGATTCCAAGTGCCAGCACCTAATTCAATGGAAATGCTGGTGAATGGTTCTTCTCTGTACCAATTAGGCAACACTGACAAGCAAAGATGTACAGACGATGTTGAATCCATAGGCACATAGGGCTAGCTGTATGATTAACAAGTGTTTGTTGGATGGCTTTAAGATGTCCAGAAATTAGGACAGAATCAGTGACCTCGGCTGTACTAAGCACTTTATAAACATTCCTAAGCCATGAGCAGCCATTCTGACCCCTGCTATAGACAAGGATACCAAGGTTTGACAGGGTAAGGGGCTGCCCCAAATCCACTCCGTACATAAGTGAAGAATCAGGTAATAAACTCAAGCTGGACACTCTAAGACATAGGGGACAGCTAAACCCTGTGGCCAGCCATGAACAAGCTACCTTTCTTCTCTGGCTCATTTCTCCCTGAGGAAGCAGGGCTAGTGACTGCAGCTAGTCCCTAGGTCAAGAGCTGGGGGCCTCCAGGCTCTCTGACACGGAGCAGAAGACAGAAGCTCCTGGTTAGTCAACCAAAGCCTGAAGGAGGAAGTCAAAAAAAAAAAAAAAAAAAAAAAAAAAAAAAAAGCAAGAGTCAACATAAACCCAGCCTAGTCCGTCAGCTGCCTGTCCCTGTAGGTGGAGTCCCAGAACCTCCTCACCCCCTAGCATTGCCAAACAATGTGGCCATTGAGTAGGGCGCCTACACCCACTAGGCTTCCCAGGACCAGCCTTGTTCCTCCATGCCAGTTCCACCCACCACCATGCAGCAAGCCTGGGTTAGGAATCCAGCTGTCCCTGGTCCTGGCAGCCTTGGAATGAGGCCTGAGTCAGAGGCAGTAACCCAGGTTCTTGAATGCATGCAGGGGTGGAGGTGGCAGTTCTGTGATGCCACTATGCCCCCAGTCACCCCCACTCCACATGCAAACCAAAAGGTGCCTGCCCAGCCTCAAGGCATTGCTCAGATGGAACTGGGGTGACTCAACTACAGGCATGCCTCACCCCTAGATTGTCTGTCCCAGAGGTTAGGGATCCCGGCTTCAGGCTCAGAGTCCCTTGAGCTGGAGTCCTGGCCACTGTGCAGGAAATGTGAAGTCAGAGCTGGGCTCAAGCTCTCTAGGGAAGGACAAGGGATTCCCTGTCCTGCAGGGAGGATTTGGTTTGCCTGGCTGGCTGGACAGCCACCATTTCATAAGGCTAGCCAGAAACAGTACTGGGCCCAGAAAGGAATAGACCAGGGCTATTCCCAGGCATGGCCACCAAGGACTCAGGACAAGGACTTGGAACCCTCCAGACAGGGCACACAGGGCAAAAGCTGTATCAATGCTGTAGCAGGCTCCTGCTCAGAGCTGGCACAACTGACTACATAATTTACTGAAGGTGTCGTAGCACTGAGTCCCTGAGAGGCAGGCAAGGTTTTCACCAGAAACCTTGGGGCAGTAGGTACAATAAGCTGGTACCACCTGCCAGCTCACAGAGCCAGGGAAGTATACAGTGGCAGGGTCCTGTGTCCCACCACTGAATAACAAGGGGCTGTGCAGTCTTTCCACACCTCCCTAGGGCGCACAGTCTTCAGGGAGTCAAAGCCATCTATGTGGCCAGGATGTGCCTGGGCTACCACCTGGAGCGTGCTGCTCTGCCCCAGCCCATCTCAGAAACTGCAACCTATCTGTCAAGTTTGGGCAACTGCAGAACTGACCTCTAGGTCACAGTCAAATGGTGATACAAGGGATCACTCTTTCCAGATGCCTAGTGTTTAGTAAGTATCCTGAATACAGCTACAGCTAGTAAAACCCGAGCCTCATCCTCCCTGAACCAGTCCAGCTCCAAACATGTGTCCCTAGCACCTAAAACTTCCTGAATCACCATGACTAATTCTGTGTATGAACCAATGACAGCTAGATGAAGAACGGCCCCGCCTGCTCCAGGGGGATGGGCATCAATCCCATGAGACTGGCCTGTGGAATGCCATACCCACACAAGTAGTTTCACAATGGGGCAGAGGTCACAAGAGCCACAGGGTAAACGTTCTCTCAGGCACAACCCTGTTGAGGCCTCCTGAGAGGGCAGCAGGGGAGCGGCCATAAAAAAGAGGACACCCCAAAATACAGGAGAACAGGGGCAGTAATACCGGCCTGGCTTCCTGCTTTGGACCGTAATTATGGGTCCTTGACAGGCCCAGCAGGGGCTCTTGTGGAGTGAGAGGAGCAGATAGGTTCAGAACTGCACAGGGACCCTTAGGGCTAGAACCACAATTCTCTGAGGCAAGTCAGATGTCTGGGTCCCACTCCTGTATTAGGTGCTAATTCAGAGGATGGGGCAGCTAGGCTCACCCTTCTGGTGGGAAGCTACCCACTCCAGGGCCAACATAATTAATCCTTCTAGAAAGCAAGGCCCATAAAGACCTATTCACCTTTTGATAGACCCTGCCTCTTACAGCTTCTCCCACCTTTCACAATGTCACCCTTGGGACCACGTTCTAGTACTTGAATCCTCAGGGGACAAACTTCATTCAAACCACAGCACCCTCCCTAAGCCTCCGGAAGCCCAAGTGTAGAATGGGGATGGCAGAAGAAAATGCACCTGCCTTAGAGGACAGAGGGGCCTGTGTGATAAGAGAGAGAGAGAGAGAGAAAGAGAGAGAGAGAGAGAGAGAGACCCAAATGCCCAAATGGTAAGCAGAAGTTTGTGCCTATCAGGCAGGCCCTCAGTCCAGGGGCCACACACCCTGAGAAAGACTGCCCTGGCCATTCAGATGACTAGGGATCCAGAATTAAGAATTACAATAACAGAAGGGGCAGGCTCTTCAACAACAGAAGGGTGGGCTCAAAGGCATAGACCCTGCTGCCTGGGGAGGGGGGATCTTCTTGCCAGGTTGAGTCAGGAGAATGAAGTAGAGACCATGAGGATGGGGTGGGGCAAAGAGGTGCTTATCAATGGGCCCAAGTCTTGGGAGTCACCCAGGCTCCTAACTCTAACTTGGCTTACATGGAGTATCTTTCTCTTTAGTTGACTTATTTACTTCATATTAGGAACTACACTATGGACTGCAATAGGTGTGTATGTTGATCACCTCAGACAGATATCACTCTTGGTATTTAGAACATTCAAAGTTGCACACACACACACACACACACACACACACACACACACACACACACACACACATCCCCAACATGCACATGCATCCCCAACACATACACACATCCCTCATAGGGACTCCCCAGGCAGGCCTCCTGGCTTCTGTGCATCCAGGCCTGAGGAGCAGGCCCTGTGGAAGGAAAAGGCTCCCAGCACTCTCTTCTGGAAATACGTCCTCTTAGTCATCTTTATTCACCTCAGCTTTGGTAAAAATGAAAAATATTTCCTCTTAGTTCCACCCTAAGAAATCAGTGCAGAGGATATAGAGGTCTGTGACTAACTGAGGGGCACATCCCAGTCTCAGGGTCATACCAAAGTGCATCTGTGGACATATGTGGCCTGGGGCTACCAGTCTTGTGTCCTTGCTCCAAAAAGGGCAGGTGTCACCCCATCACAGCGGCAAAGGCTATGGGAGGGAGGGACTGTTGGCTCTCACCCAGGGCCATCTGTCCAGGACACTTGGCAACATCAGGAGACAACCTGAGATGCTGTATCTTGGAAGGAAGGTGTCCCAGCTCTACTAGATAGGGGCAAGGGATGGGGCCAAGTCTGCCATACCCAGGACAACCCAGCAAGGCCCATCTGCTTCAAACTGCCCATAGTCCCAATGCTGAGAGCAAGAAACCCTGGTGCAGACTAAACAGCCTTAAAAACTCAGGTCCTACTCTGGGGCCACACAGGAAGGAGTGGGTGAGTGGCTTCCAGCAGCCAGTGCCCCTCTTCCCACACGATGTCCGTGGTGACTTCATCAAGAGAGGACTCCATAGCTAAAAACATGGGTTCACAATGAGCAATGAGAAGTGGGCTTCAAGGTGAGAGAGACAGCACCATGCCCAGGCTCCGCCTGTTCACCCCACAGTGACACTGACAGGTCACTCTGGTCCTTTACCATCCCACCCCAAGCAAGAAGCCCTCCTGAACTGGTGTAGCTTGGTCTGGCCAGATGTCCTTGCCACAAGACCATCCCCCAGGGGGGGCCTGGCAAGAGGGCAGAAGGCTACATGTTGTCCTTCCTCATTCTGCTTGCCTTCCCAGGGGACCTTCGCTGGGGGAGGACCCCAGACCAAGGCTTCAGAAGGGCAAAGGGCTCAGGCACAACAAAACATCTTTGTTTTATTTCTATGGCAACAGGCCCAGTTTCCACTTAAAGTGGTGATATGAAAGGTTCTTTGGGGTGGGGGTTGAGATAGTGTTTCTCTGTGCAACAGTCCTGGCTGTCCTGGAATTCGCTTGTCCTGGAACTCAACTGAGATCCACCTGCCTCTGTCTCCCAAGTGCTGGGTTTAAAGGCGTGTACCACCACCACCCGGCAAAATCTTCTTTTTAAATAAGTATATTTAATGTCTAAAAGGAGAGATATATTTTTTTTAAATTGCAAGCATTGGTGCTGGGAAGATGGTTCGACTGGTCTGCCAAGCAAGCATGAGGACATGCTAACACTCACATAAAAAGCCGGGTACCGTGGTAATAAACCAGCAATTCCAAAACAGGATGGGTGGAGACAGGTGGACCCCTGCAGCTCAGGACCAACTGAATCAATGAAACCCAGGTTTCATGAAAAAACGTTTTGTCAAAATTAAGGTGTAAAGTGATTGAGGAAGGTAAGCAACACTGATCTCTGGCCTCTACACACACATGTGCGCATTGTGGAATAAATGGAGCTACCTATTTACTAGCTGTTCTCCGTGCCATGAGGCTCCTGGCTCACTGCTGAATTCCCAGCCCCTAGGACAGGCACTGTGGACAATCCAATCCCATTTCATTTCAGTCTTGGCCAGACTCCAGGTAGCGACTGTCTGGTCTTCTATGGCACCTGCCTCAGGGCCTTTGAACCTCCTACTGTTGCTACTTCAGTTTTGCTACCAAATTTGCAGAGGTCTGCCTCCATCTAGCTTTCTGGGATCAGTTTAAATGTCCCTGCCCCTTCCCTGGAGGTATGTTTTCTCCTATTCTATTGCAGGCCCAGATCCTGACCACACCCTAGAAACCTATGTCTGGACACTTCCCCACTAGATTTGCTCTGTCTCACTTGCTCAAGTCCTCCCACACATGTCTGTGTTTTAGAATGTGTCTCCACTCACAGATTCTGAGCCCAGAGAGACCAAGGACCTGCCAGACTTTGTCAATACACTGCATGGCCCCTGGAACTGACTGTGGTAGGGACATTTACACAACAGAAATGGGCATTATCTAGAAGCCAGAGTGTTCTGAATGTTCTGAGCCTCTGTGCACACCAAGAGAGCACAACTTCTTTCCCAATGTTCTAACCAGTGCAAGCTGGGACAGAGCCCCCTCCCAGAGCATGCTGGGATAGAGGCCCAGTGCATGCTGGGAGAGCCCCTGAGGCTGCCATCTGGTTTAGGGGTAGGGTGAGTGGGGACAATCCTGTGGCCAAGGCTATATATATATGGGGTCAGCCCATGGTGGATGAACTGGGAAGCCAGGGGCCGATCAATACAGTAGCCACTCAGGGAGGAACCTGACCATCGGCCTTATACTCACATGTTAAATGTTCAGCTAAGCTAAATGTTCAAATCCACTCAGTTCAAACCCCCCCCCACACACACACCTAGTGTAAGTCCTCTACCTACCATCCAACTAAGTGGCACACTGAAGATACAAGGACACTGGGGGATGTGAATCTTAGGGGAATTTTGTAACATATGAGTAGATAAAGGGTTACTGATGGAATGTTAAAATCTTTTAATTTTTAAAAATGTGCTGTAAGGACAAAGCACATACAGAATCTGAAGACAGAATAAAAAAGCAGTATCATATGTCAAAATGGCCTTGCACTAGGTTAAATATTTTGTTTTTATTTTTGTTTTTTGAGACAGGGTTTCTGTGTAGCCCTGGCTGTCCTGGAACTCACTCTGTACATCAGGCTGGCCTCAAACTCAGAGATCTGCTTGCTTCTGCCTCCAGAGTGCTGGGATTAAAGGCCTGTGCCACCACATCCAGGTGTTAAATAAATTCTTATTTAAGAAAGACTCCCTAGCCGGGCACTGGTGGCACACGCCTTTAATCCCAGCACTCAGGAGGCAGAGGCAGGCATACCTCTGAGTTGAAGGCCAGCCTGGTCTCCAGAGGCAGTGCCAGGATAGGCTCTAAAGCTACACAGAGAAACACTGTCTCAAAAAAAAAAAAAAAGAAAGAAAAAAGAAAAAAGAAAAAAGAAAAAACAAGAAAGACTCCCCTCCTCATCCCTTCAAATACAGCTGTCAGAACAGGTGAAGCCACCAGGAATGGAACACCAGAGACACAGTGTCCACAGCTCTCATGGGTCTGCAGTCCAAGGCGTGTGGAGCCAGGTGTGTGTATGTGTGTGTGTGTGTGTGTGTGTGTGTGTGTGGTGTGTGGTGTGTGGTGTGTGGTGTATGTGGTACATGTGTGGTGTGGTGTGGTGTGTTGTATGTGGATGTATGTGTGTTCTGTTTGTGTGGAGTGGAGTGTGTGTGGTGTGGTGTGTATGTGGTTTGTGTGTGTGGAAGTGGAAATGAGGAATCTAGAGGGATCTAGAGGGATCTTGCTAATCTGTAACTCTGGACGAAAGTGACCTCACTTAGTTGGATGGTAGGTAGAGGACTTACACTAGGTGTGTGTGTGTGGGGAGACGGGGGACGGGATCCATCCCATCTGTGCAGGATGCAGGAGCTTAGCTAACAGCCAGCTCTTCCAGGCCCATCCCCAGGAGCAGCCCAGACTGGTTCTGTTATACACCTACATGGGAAAGTTGGCTCCTGAGACCATACAGGAAGCCTGGGCCTCAAGTCACCCCACAGAAGTGACACCACAGCCAGTGTGGCCTCCAACCTTCAATCTCAGAACCACACAGCTTCTCACCTTGCTCCTTTTCAGCTCCTATGCATCCTGCAACACAGTTCAAATGTCCCTTACACTGATGTAGCTCATGTTCCACGTCACATCCTTAGGCTTCTGGCCAGAACTACTCTGAACTGCTTCTGGCTAGACTCAATGCTTTGCCTCTTGCCCCCAAAAACAAAGAATGCACTTCCCTTGAGCAAAACTGCACCTGGGCTGCCAAGGTCTAAAATAGATGTTTTCAAACTTAAGGCAGCATGACTCACCTAGAAGGTTCTCAAACTACAGGCTGCTGGGCAGCACCCTGCTCATGAATGGGGAGGGTCAGGCGGGGCTCCATCATGGCATGACGGTAGTTCCAGGAGGTGCTGAGTCTGCTGGTCTGAAGGCTGACCTCGATAAGGTCAGGTATAAAATCTTCACCTTGGCATCCAGGCCTTGCACAATATGTTCTCTAATTACCGTACCAGCTACACCTCTCCCAGGGGTCGCCCCAGTCCAAGAGCAGCAATGATCCTATGAACTAAAGTCCCCAGAAGAAGTCACACCTACACTGAAAGCTCTAAAAGCTGATCAATGGGCTGGAACTCCAGTGAATGGGGAAGTTTGAATGTTGCAACTCCAGAGCCAAATTATCTTAGGTCATCTTTACCTCTTAAAAAAGCCACTCATTGCCCACCTCTGTGTTCACTATGCAAATTCTTTTGGAATGCATGAACAGGCCCCTAGCTTTCATCAACCCAAAAGCTAAGAATTGTCAGCATCTGAGGCCTGTAGGAGAGATTTCCCCAATTTGCTGTAATTGCCTACCTGATGTTTCCACCAACATGTGGACAGTGGGTAGGGAAGAGGTGGATGGAGTGATGGAGAGAGATGGATGGAGTGATGGGGATGGAGAGATGGATGGAGTGATGGAGAGAGATGGATGGAGTGATGGGGATGGAGAGATGGATGGAGTGATGGGGATGGGGAGAGATGGATGGAGTGATGGGGATGGAGAGATGGGGAGAGATGGATGGAGTGATGGGGATGGGGAGAGATGGATGGAGTGATGGGGGGTGGGGAGATGGATGGAGTGATGGAGATGGAGAGATGGATGGAGTGATGGGGATGGAGAGATGGATGGAGTGATGGGGATGGAGAGATGGATGGAGTGATGGGGATGGGGAGAGATGGATGGAGTGATGGGGAGAGAGTGGGTAGGGAGGGGATGGTGATGTGATTATGGGTAGGGTATCTCAACTAAAAGGGCAACAGGTATAGCACCAAGTTATTTTAAGATTACTCTGTATGAAAACATCTAGAAAATACATATTTAATGTTACCAGTGGGTCCTCAGGCCAAAAAAAAAATTCAAGGGGTTTTCATTTTTTGCTTTTCCACATTTCCATCTTTCTTCAGTAACTACCCAAGTGACATCAGTCATTTATTCTTTCTCTAAATTGCTTAAAAGCAATTACTTCTACTACTACCACTGTTATTACTGTGGTGTGTGTGTGTGTGTGTGTGTGTGTGTGTGTGTGTGTGTGTATGAATGCACATGTCATAATGCATGTGTGGAGGTCAGAGGACAATTTGAGAGTCAGTCCTTTTCTATCTGCATGTGAGTTCTGGGGACTGAACTCGGGTCCCCAAACTTGCACAGCAAGCGCCATCCAGCCCCAGAAAAATAGTTTTCAAAGTGGCTCCAGGACACTAGCTGAAGTCTGTTGTTCATCTATTGTATTTTCTGTTGAATGAGTGAAGAACACTGAAGCCCTGAAACAAACACAAACACAACAGAAAGCAGCTCCATGAATCGAGACAGAGAAAACACGAAGTCTGGCTTCATCCACCCTGGTCCCTTGGTTCTGAGCAAGAGGCCTATCTCTCCATGCCTCTGTTGCTTCTTTTGGAAAAGCAAGATCATCTAGTGACTCTCCCTGTCCTCCACCTCCAGGGTCCCAGGTGACAGAGAACAAACAGGGCTTTATAATCTTAAGTCGGCTGTGTGGGCTTTATTTCACTACTCCTGCCCAAGTGGCTCCCCCAAGAGATGCTCCAAGCAGTAAAACAAAAGATACAACAAATGACAGGGCAGAGCCCAGGGTAGGAGTTGTGACAGGGTACAGAGCCCAGGGTGGTAAGAACAGCAAGTGAAAAGGAACAGAGACCTGGGTAGGGGAGCTATGCTGTGGCTTATGTGTGCCCCCCAAGAGTTCAGGCACTGGAAACCTGGTCCCCAATGTGGTGATATTAATGGGAGGTGACATCACCTGTAAGAGTGAAGTCACAGAGACAGGCTCTAAGGAGAGGAAGGAGGTCCCTTTCTGGGACCTTGGAAGCTCTCTGGCTCCCAATATCACCATGAGATTTTCTTCAGCAAAACCCTCTATGATTCCTACTGACCTGAGCCTGCCGTGAGAGCCCTCAGGCTCTCACAGCCCCGAACCTCCAGAGCTATATGCCAACTAAATATCTCGTGTTCAAGAAGCCCCTCCTCAAGCATCTCACAGCAGTGGGCACCAGAGCAATACAAGTTAGGAAGACCAAGTCCCTGTCCCTTAGCCACTGGCCTCCTCCCAGGCTTCCCTTCCTGCCTGTGAGGTGAGAGAGCACAGGGCCTTGTGAACTCCCCGTTTTCCTAAGCAGCTGGATCTTTCTCCAGTGATCCAGGTTTCCCCATTTAGCAGGAGTAAGTCAGGCATTCTATCAATATAAAGCTAAGACTCTACTTCCCACTGGGATAAAAAATGACAAAGCATCCCTGGCCAATAGCAAGTCCCCAGTGTTCGGAGACCTGACTAGACATGGAAAACCCAAAAAACACACCAACCACCACGGTGATGTGCACCACACCTACAGCATCCCTTTCTCATCAATGCACATTTCTGGACCAGCCCTCCCAGCCACAGTGGCAAGACCCGAGTTCTTACAGCCCCAGTGATGGCGGAGTTACCTGGACCCTCAGCCTGAGGACCTTCAGCCATGTCTCCAAATGTCTGCAAGATTCTGACACTGCCAGCCACACCTGGAATTTACTTGAGATGTTTCTTGCACACACATCACTTCACTTCCTTGGTGTCCAGAGTATGGGACACACATACATACATACATACATACACATATACATACACACACACACACACACACACACACACACACACACACACACACACACACACACACACGACAGACTTGGCAGGAAACAAGTTTAGCAGGATGCACATTCTAGGGCATGTGGGTTTTGCCAGCTGAGAGGTGTCAACATGAGACAGGCTGATGACAGGGTTATATGCAGGGCTTCCTCAACCTATGGAGTCAGTGAGGTCCCAGAACCCTTGCAGGAGCCAAGGGTGATACTGGGGGTGGTTAGAACATAGAACTGGGAAAGCTATGAGTCCTACAAATGACACCATAATCAGCACTCAGATGCCCTGTCCACACCAGGCCTCTGGGCATTCATCCAGAATTCAACCACTTCACCCTGGAATGTTCCACGTCAAAGGCACCACAAGGCAAGAATTTCTTATGGGGTGCCATGTTCAGGCTCGAGAGGCCCTCAGACCTAACACAAAAGGCAGGGGACCTGCCCCAAGCCTCCCCAGCTGACAGTATGGGATAGAAAATGCCCTGAGCAGCAGCAGCCTTTAGACTGTGTCTGATTTCTAAATGAAGGATGTTCATCTCTCCATTCACAGCGGGTTAGTAACGGTCCAGCCTTCTCTAGGTCATATGCTACGGCACAGAACTTAAGGGCAGAACAGACTTTTGGGACACTCATTTCTGTGGCCTTGGCCTGAGTGTGGGAAGTGGGGTGAGTATGAGAAAGGGAGGCCAAGCACTCAGCAGCCGACTTCACCCTCTCCCTGCTGCGGCCCTGACCCACACAGCAGACGCTGAGAAAGCATGGCGGGCACTCTTACCCAGAGCTTCCCATCATAGTAATAGGCCCCCAGGAGCTTCACGATGTATGGGTGATCACAGGTGGCCAGGATCTCAATCTCCACAATGTAGTCTTCCAGCTCCTCCTCGCTCTTGGTCTCGATGACTTTGGCTGCTGCCAAGGCTCCAGTCTCCTTGTTTTTGGCCTGCAATGTGGAGACATGGAAGGTTACAAGACAGACTGGGCAGGATACATCCCTAGAAGGCTTCTTAGCCCCCATACAAGTGTGAAAACAAAGGTGGATATCCAAGGATCTGTGACACTGACTGACCTGGCACAGACATTTTCTGACTGGCCAGGGCATACAAGGTGTCAACACAGGGGAGCTCAGACCAGAAAGACCATTCTATGTGTTTAGTAAGATACAACCATACTATGGAAAAAATACAAGAATATCCTAGTGCGCGCGCACACACACACACACACACACACACACACACACACACACACTTTATAGTACAAAAATGAAAAGAAAGAAAAAGAACAAAAACTCTGAGGAAAACCTCCTGACATCCGGCCAGGAAAAACCTGAAATGGAGACTCACAAGCATGCATTGTCACTGTGTGCTGTTTAAGGTTCATGTGCATGCATCTACACGCATCACAGTACAACTGCCTCCTGGCTACGTGTCACCTGGGCAGAACACTGCCTTCTCTTCTAATGAGAAGGAGACTGAAAGCTTTCTCCAGCTAGGATGACAGTCAGGAAACGGACACTTAACAGGAGCTTCTGAGGATGTGGAAACGGAGAACTACAGTGGTGCAGGACAGCAGCGAGCGACTGGTACAGAGTTCCCTACCCCCCCAGACCAATGCAGATGCTGCACTCCCACTACAGGTTCAGAGCCAAAGGAGCCTAGAGTAGGGATTCCAGCTTTCCAGCACACCGCACTGCATCCACCACAGCCAAGGGTGGGACCCACCGAAGGGCCACCAAAGAAACTAACACATACATGCAATAGGTTGGTGTTCCACCATGAAATGTCACAACAGTAACAAATGAGCCTTGAAAATGCTGTTCTCTGGGGCTGGAGAGATGGCTCAGAGAATAAGAACACTGGCTGTTCTTGCAAAGAACCTGGGTTCAGTTCCCAGCACCCACATGGTGGCTCGCAGCCATCCATAATCCATGGGAGGGAGATTCAACGCCCTCTTCTGGCCTCCTCGGGCACTGCATACGTATAGTGCACAGACATACATGAAGGCAGGCAGGAAGGAAAATAATGGTCTCTAGTCTAAGTGAAACAAGCCAGGCACAAAAGCTAAATACTTTATAATTCCATCCAACTCACCTACAGAGGTCATCAACAGAGACAGAAACTCAAATAGAGGTTACCAGAAACTGTGTGGGGGGTGGGGTGGCCACTTATGGGATCCAGAATTTGTTGGAGATGATTTAAAAACAAAAAACCTTGGGCCAGACATAGTGACACAGGCCATGAATCCAGGACGCAGAGGCAGGAGGATCTCTGCAAGTTTGAGGATAGCCTGGCCTACATTGTGAGTTCCAGGATATATTAGACAATGTCTCAAAAATAAAATAATAAAACAAAACCTTGGAACATAGACAGCGGTGAAAGCTCATGGACTTATTTAGGAGCTGTAGGCCTTGGAAAAGCAAATGTGATAAACAGGATATTAACTCTATTTTGCCAAAATTCCAAGAAGAAAGTGGGAAATAAACAGAATGGTGGAGGCAGTGCCACACTCCACCTCACAAGGGGGCCCCAAATCAGGACACAAGACTCACACACAACTCCCTTTGTGTCCTTCAAGCTGCAAAGGATGCTACTACAACCTTTACCCTCTCTACCCCGTGCTCACAAGGGCCCATTCCCAGTGTTGATAGAGGACACAATATGATGACAAGGCCCTACATGCCAGCAGCTGCTTTTTACCAAGCACAGCGGCAGTGGATACTCCAGGGCCATGAACACCGGTGCTCCACCCATGCCTTCTTGGGGGTGCCGTGCCTCACACCTACCCTGACCTCTGACCTTAGTTGACACTTCTGCACACTCAGGACAGTTCTTCCTGTGCATCTTCAGCCCCTGGGTGACAATACACATTCACCCACAGGGTCAGGGCACAATGACCTGCAGCTCTAAGTGACAATACACATTCACCCACAGGGTGAGGGCACAGCAGCCTGCAGCTCAGACTCCTGCTGCAAGGTTTTGAGAAGCAAGGCCAAGTTCAGAGAGGGGACACACATGCCTGGAATTTGCACCTGAGTCATTTATCATCACGGATTCTCTACATTCTCTAGGGCAGTGGTTCTCAGCTTTTCTAATGCTGTAACCCTTTAATACAGTTTCTCATGGTGTGGTGACCCCCAACCATAAAATTATTTTGTTGCTACTTTCTAACTGTAATTTTGCTACTGCTATGAATCATAATGAATCTTTGTTTTCTGATGGTCTTAGGTGACCCCTGTGAAAGGGTCACCAGCTTCCTCTCAAAGAGGTCACAAACCACAGGCTGAGAACCGATGCTCTAGACTATACAAGTCCATACAATCTCCAGCACACTGAGAAGCCTCTGTAACCTGATGACCTTTGCTACACCTTGAACAAGACCCATATAAGGTGACACTCAGACAGCCACCCTTTCCCTGGCCTCGGAATCAAGGTCTAGATGGAGAGGTACCACCAATCCTGCTGAGAGGGACCAGGTGGCTGCTTATGATGGGTGTGGCCCAGAAGGCACCAACCTGAGAGGGAGCCTTTGCAAAGGAAGTGGTAGGGAGGATGCAAAAGGCATTTTCCTGTCTTTTCTCAGCTCGGGTCCTGTCTAAGCTGCCAAGAGGCCCAGGCCCCATACAGTGATCAGGACAGTTCATTTATGGGGGGCCAGGGTTTGCTCACCCTTGGCTTTTGCTCCTGAAGTGTGCTAATTCAGTTACTATCTCAACTATCCTCCAGGGCAGTGCAGTTAGAAAGGGAGACTGAGGTAAAGCCCCAAGAGCAAAGTAGCAGGGTGGGTCTGGACCCCTGAAAGCCTGCTCCCAAGCCTGCACACTCCCACTGACCAGTCTTCCTCCACCAAAGTTTTTTGTTTTTTGTTTTTTTTTTTTTAATTCAGAACAGAGTCATGAGACCTCCAGCACCCAGCCCAGGAGCCCAGATCAGCAGGGTGTGTGTGTATTCGGGTGTGTGTGTGTGGGGGGTCCTTTTTCTCTCAACTCAATTTTGAATGCTTTTTCAGAACATCTTAAAAACCTATTAAATGAGCAGCTAGAGTCTCTCTCTCCTAGAAGAGAAGTTGGGACTTGGAGAGGCAGAGAGGAAGGGTGAGGCCTTAGGGGGTGGCAGATGGAGGGTGAGGTGACCACAGCACCTCAACCACAATGAGCTAGGCAAAATCCACTCGTTTACAACAGCCTTTTGGTGCCGAGAGTTCTGGTGAAGAAGGCTGCATGTCACCTTTTCCTGAGTTTCTTGAAAAAAATATGTTTTCCTATAAATGTCGGGGAGGGGACTGTCTTCCAGGATTGCACAGGACCTGCTTTGCCCACACTATAAAAGCAACACTGACCAAAGGGCTGGGCCTTCAGCAAGGAGCCAGTGTCAACACCAAGACTGCTCAGTCAATGCCCAGTGCCTCGCTCAGATTTCAGAAGCCAGAGCCCACCAGGGAGGGGCCTGTGCAGCCACTGTGCCAAAACCAAATTCCTTAAAAGTCTGGCTGAAGCAACAATCCATTCCCAAAAGGCAGCAGAGGATGTTGCAACAGCAATGATTTAAAAAACAAAAAACAAAAAACAAAAAACAAAAAAACAGCCGGTGCTGACCACTGCCACTCAGACCTGGAAGGCAAATACCATTCTCAGGCAATGGAGGAGGAAGCTGCGATTCACAGGCGTGTGACTTTTGAAGGCCACATCTGTCACAAGCTAAAGACCAATGACAAGCACATCCAGCACCAGGCACTCACAGCAAGGGGGGCCTTGACAGGTGCAGGCATTGAGCAGGGCAGGCACTGGCTACATGCCTACTTCCCAGATGGCAGACTGAGGGAAGGGGAGGATGGAGTCCAGGACTGTGGTCTTGACTTGGACCTTGCGTTCAAAGAGAATGCTGTGCTTTCTGGAGACTTCTCGTTTGCTTGTGTGACTGTCTGTTTTATGTAGAAGAAAATGGATGATTAGGTACTTGGTAAAATAAGCCCATCCTGGCCAACAGAATGAGACCCATAAAAGAGAAACCATATGTTCAGAGGGCTGAAGCCAAGTCCAAGGTCAGATAGCTATAACGAACAGCCTCGGGCCCCTGGTGTCTCAAAGTCCTTGAACCAAACTGCTTTCCAGAGTTGCCTATGCAGTCGGCATGATTCCTCCCTGGGCCTCCATTTTCCTTCTCTACAGCTGGAGGGTGGGGCATGATGCCCAAGCTCTCTCTGAGCTATGGGGAGAGCCTGAAGAGGGGTGAGGGTCTAACAAATGAGGTGCACTCGGAGGTGAGCGGGCACACAGCACATGGGATCAAGGCTTCCGAAGTCCAACTTCATCAGTAAGTGCTGAGGCCAGGCCAGGGGTGAGGGGGATCCCCAGCCCTGCTAGTGGCTGGCGGTCTCTAACCTTGGAGCCCACACCCTTGAAAGCACAGTGGCCACTTGTGTTTTCTGGCCTAGACACTCAGTGGGAACAATCCTTCCCGTTGTGACAGCCTGGGGCCCAGCCTAGAGGAGGTGGGGCCATCCTCCCCGTCTAGCCGGGAACCCTGCCCTACCCCAGTGGTGCAGCAAGCCATTTCAGGAGCTGGGGGATTACTGAGACCTGGTAACATGGAAGCCAGCAGAGGACAGGCCCCAGACCCTTCCCTTCTCTGGCTGCCAGATGACCACTTGGTCCCTTCCCTTCCCAGGAAATGGCTGATATCCCAGAATGCAGCCAGGCCTTCAGCCTCAGCTTTGAACTCTACATCCCTGACTCCCAAAAAAGAATGCAGAGACCCAATCCTAGCATAGTGGCTGAAGGAGAATGGGGTGCAGAAGACAAGGGCCTTGGAGCCTCTGCAGCTGCCTGGAAGAGTCCTGGGGCACCCCATTCCCACTGTTCATGCAAAACTCTACTGTCTTTGGGAACTGCCTCACTCAGTCCAAGGATCCAGAAGAGCTGTGACTCGACTCCCTGGTCCAGCTGCCCATCCAGGACCAACCAGTCAGAGTCAAGCTTTGTCACAGTTACTGGTTCAGGGTTGGGCATGTGACCTGAGGTGGGCAAACTGTCTCTGAATGGTTTCTTGTTTGTTTTTGGATTTTTTTTTTTTTTTTTGCATTTTCTTAAGGTGACCAACAAAGCAGCTTTCTCTTTCTCTAGGGTGGCTAAACTGGCAGAGTGGAAGGGTGGGGACCTGTGGACACTGCCCACACCTTCCTGGCCTTTGTGTTAGGGTTTGGACGTAAGGCTCATGCATGTTAGACAATGGCTCTACCACTGAATTATGTGTCCCTAGTTCTTCATTTTCACCAATTTAAGGTGAGTTTTGGTTTTCTGTCATGTGTATGTGTGTATGGTATGTGTGTATGTGTTTGCATGTGTGGACACATGTGTTTATACATGCATGCAAAGGCCTGCAGTTGATGTTGGGTGTTTTTCTAATCTAGCCAGTTTGCCTGATGGGGCTGCCTGGCTCCAACTCCCATAGGCTTTTAAATGGGTAGTGCAGACCAAGTGCTTACCCTGAGCCATTGGCTCTGGGTTTGTTTTTGGTATTGATCAGGGTGCTGGGGATTGAACCCAGGGCCTTAGACAGTGTAGGCAAGCATCCTACCATTGAGCTACATTCCCATACACGACAGTCCACCTTGTCACATCTTCAGAGAGTCTCCTGGGGGGGGGGTATAGACAAGACAGAAGCAGGGCCCACAGAAGGAGAAGGCAGAGTGCTGAGGACTACACAGCACCGGGGCCAGCTGTCCCCAATGGTGCTGCCTTTAGATTTCTTGGTTATGTGAGACAATAAACTCCTCTGGGGACTCATGTCATTCGCTACCAAAAAGGAAATGAGTCTCCCATGTGGGGATGTTCTCACAGAGAGCACCAACCACATGTGTAATGAGGGCCATCTCCACTGCCACTGTGACCACACAGAGGGACAGTCACAAGATGACCTGAGATCTGGGGACCACCATGGCAAGTATGACTAAGACCACAGGCAAACTGAAACCACAGGACTATCCTGACAAAAGAATCCTCTAAAAAAGTGAAACGGATTGCTGTACACTTATTAAATTAGCAAAAAACAAGCAGTAATGACCGGATGCCGGCGAGTATGTTGTATAGAAGTCCTCATTACAGATGAGGATATAAACAGCTTCAGTCTTTGAAGCAATAACCAGCCACAGCTGCTCTGTTTTGTTTGAAACAGGTTTGAAATACCCTTTAAGCCTATTATCCCTCATTTCTGGGAATTTAGAGCCAAGAAATAAAGACAACAAAAGAACCGTACAAGATCACACTCGTAGCCCATAACAACGGAAATGAGGTAGGAGCGGCCTAAATGCTCAGTGGTGAGAAAACTATTAAATTGCTTTAATGGGACATTAGCAACCCTTTAACACAGTAAGTGAACAATCTAGCAATGAGGAAAATCAGCAAGGCCATCAGAGTAACAAAACTGGATAATGAAATTGCCCTCGGGAAGCGTGCATGCCTACAGATAGAGATGAGCTGAGGACAGGCCACAGAGAACAAGTGGTTTCCATCCCATGCCGGCTGGAGTCCCGGGGAGGGTCAGGGGGTGGAAAGGAGACAAGTCCTGCACAGGTGAGCACTTGCCCACACCTGGCCATACAGGGTCTTAACAGGCTGGCAGAAGCAGACAGCTGGAGCTGAGCTGCCCAGATGGCTGCCTAGCTACCTAGGGAAGTGTAAATGAATAGGGATAAAATGAAGTGAAACTTGAGTTCATCGGTGAACTCATTTGCCGTGTGCCAAATGCTTCCTGACCAAGAAAAGGTAACTTCCATACCAAAAGGAACACAGCAGACACACAGGGCAGTCTCACGTCTGTAGAAAGTACCAGTGGATACGACACTCAGGCTTTAACTCCCAGCCCTCCCTCTGGAGAAGGAAGTGTCCCCTCAGAGGTTAGAGAATTTCTTCAATGTCCCAGGCTCCAGAAAAGGTTTCTTTTCCAGAAAGAGAAGAAGGATGGGGGTGGTAAGACACTCCCACCCCTAGACAAACTGCTACTGCTGAGCTCTCCTAGCAACCTGGCTAGGCCTCAGGGTGTAGGCAACATATTCCAACTGACCTGTCCTGTTCCTCTTTGTGTGGGTAACAGCTATAATCTGGAGCAGGCAAGGTTAACGGTTTCTACATTCCTGTCTCTGGACACTGAGGGTTGTGCTGGGCATGTGTCAAATGAGGTTCAGGCCACTGGAACCAGTGGATCTTGGTTTGTGTCACACACAAGGATGCAGGGAATGGTATTGAGCGCCGGCAAACATAGGAGGGCTATGGTTTATGAAGTGGGGAGAGGGGTCCGGCTCTGGAGGGACCAGGTCGCAGAAGAAATGGCTACATGCAAGGAAAAGACTAGTATCTATTCGAGAAGGGGACCAGGGACAGTAGCCCTAGAGGCTAGTTACAGCAGAGGGGAGCTAGGATAAAGGCTGCAAGCCCAGCAGCCAGGAATAGGCAGGGAAATAAAAGAAAAACAAACAAACACCTAAGGGGTCTGCCAGAGTGGCAGCCTGTGGGCACAAGATGAGAAAGTCCTACAGCAGGTCTTCAGACGCAGGACACTGAGCACTGGCCTTGGCCCAGCACAGGCCCAAGAGGAATGGAGACGTAAATCATTTCCTTCTGTAGGGAAGAAAAGGAAAGCTCAGAGAGCGGAAGAGACCTGTCCCAGGTCTCACAGCTAGAAAGGTGGCTGCCAGGGCTTGAACTCAGGTCTGGCTCTCTGCCCAGGTCATTACTTTAGTAGGCAACCACCTCCAGTATCTCCATCCAACAGCACTGAGCCCCAATCCCCCTTCACCATCTCTTGCTCCACTGCCTACAAGCACAACACTGAGGGTGAAATCAGTGGCTCCCTGAAGCTGACCAGACACAGCCTGAGCTCCCTGGCCAGCAATCCAGATCCTGAGCCCTTATTAGGGCTTTCACTACAGGCTGCTGGTGCTACAGTCATGTGCAACTCAGACCTGAGTTGGCAGTGAGTTATGAAAGGCCAAGCCCATGTCTGATTCCTCTCAGCCTACACCCCACAGAGCCTGGCACAGAACAGTCAAGAAATTGGGTGGGGAGAACAGGGAGGGAGCCTGGAAGATAGACGTGAGGGAGTATGGATGGATGGGGTGGATGAGTGGGTGGGAGGATGGATGCAAATGAGCAGTGCGGTGGTTTGAATGAGAATGGCCCCTACAGGCTCATAGTTTGAATGCCTGGTCCCTAGTGGGTGGAACTATTTGGGAAGGATTAGGAGGTGTAGCCTTATTGGAGGAAGTTTCAAAAGCCCATGCCATTCCCAGTTAGCTCCCTCTAGCTCTGCCTTGTGCTTGCAGATCAGATGCAAGCTCTCAGCTATTGCTCCAGCCCCATGCCTGCCTGTGGCCATGCTCTCCACCATGACGGTCACTGACTCTAACCCCCTGAAACTGTAATTCTCCGGTAGATTCTTTCTTTTATAAGTTGCTTTGGTCAATGTGTCTCTTCATAGCAATAGAAAAGTAGCCAAGACAGGGAGCAGGAGGGTAGTTAAGCAGACAGGTAGGTAAGTAGATGGGAAGGAGAGAGGAAGGGTATGTCTGCCCTCCCTACAGAGAAATGAGATAGTCCGCTTAAGAGACGACCAGAAAGTGGTCAGAGTCCATGTCCTCCTGGCTCTCCATTCGTCCTGTTCTAGTTTTGGAAGATGGCACCCACTCCACTTGCCTGAGAGGAGCCAATGCCCCTAGCTGTGCCAGGACATACACAGTTAACCAGTCCTGCCAAGTCGAGAACCACTTCCCGATCAGTATGTGCCCTGCCAAGCTTTAACTCAATGACAAATGAGCCAGCCAAGTTTCAGAAGTGACACTTGAGGATGGCAAAGATTATGCAGCATAAAAGCAGAGAAGTGACAGTCTCACAGACGCACATTCAACACTCCCTTGGAGGAGAGGCCTGGTGGGCCATCCTGGCACAGCCAGGAAATGCTAAGTCTCTGGGCCTTTTTGGCTTGGGACCAAACCCAAACAGGATCAGCCTCAAAGATACCAAGCCGTGGCCTTGGCGGAGAAGCCGGGCAACCCATCCAACTTGGCCAGGCATGTGGGAACCTTTGGATTCCAGCTTTCCAAACATGGCGAGGAGTCCAGCCCCAAGATAACATTGATAATGGAGGGAAAGGTGGCCATGGTTCTCCCTCTTCCGGGGAGACAGAGCTCCCATCTTTGCCAGGCTGCCTCCTGCCTGAAGGAAGAATGTGAGGGAGACTGTGCTGTACTTTATAATAGCATTTCATTTAATCCCAATAACTCAGGGACACTTTGACTCACTCATCTTCCTGTCCCAGACCTCTAGGCGTTATAGTTAGTGCATCACTGTTGTTTTGTAATCAACAGTACTTTCCATTTCCATTATTTTCTATTTTTCTAAAAATAACACAAGTACACAAAAAAAAATCCTAAAAATAGACTGGCATAAAAAAGAAAATCAAAATAACAGCATCTCAGAGACGCTGCTCTCTGCATCTTGTATGATCCCTCTACCCATCCCTCCATGGCACCACCGTCCCAGGCTGACACCCTCAGCTGTGTGACTGTGGTAATTAGAGTGACCCCTTCGTTCCTCACTCTCTACCTTTCTACACTGAGGACATGAAGAGCACCTGCTTGAGAGTATCCACTGAGCTAACCTAAGAATAGTGTTTAGAACAGGCCCAGCCCAAAAGGACTCAATGGTATACTCTAACTTCTCTACATCTTAACTTCTTTATGTTTTAATTAGTATACAATAATTTTATGTATTTATAGGGTTTAGTGAGACTTCTCAGTACAAGTGTAGTATGTGACAACCCAGCTGTCTGCATGTAAATCATCTCAGCCACTTACCACTGCTACTATGTGTTAGAAACATTCAAAAGCCCTCTATGGAGCCAGGTAGCAGCACACGTTTTTAAACCCAGTACCCAGGAGGCAGGGGCAGCTAGGTCTACATGGAGAGTTCCAGGACAGCCAAGGATTATAAAGTTAAACCCTGCCAAAACAAACAAAAACACTGCACAGGTGTGGTGGCACACACCTTTAGTCCCAGCACTCAGGAGGCAGAGGCAGGTGGATCTCTGTGAGTTCAAGGCCAGCCTGGTCTACAGAGAAGTTCCAGGACAGGCTCCAAAGCTACACAGAGAAACCCTGTTTTGAAAAAACAAAAAAGAAAGAGAGGAAGGAAGGGAGGAGAGGGAGGGAGGGAGGGAGGGAGGAGGGAAGGAAGGAAGGGGAAAGAAAAACAACAACAACAATAAAAATGTACAGCAAGTGTGATGCTGCCTGTACTCCTGGCACTGGGCAAGCAAAGGCAGCAAGACTGTGCTGAGTTCTGAGGCTAGCCTAGACAATATAGTGACACTCTGTCTCAAAATGCTGGGTTTTGTTATTCTAAAATAAATACTCACTCATGAAAGAGAATCTAAAAAGAAAAAAAAATAGAATGGCACTGCGCGCACACACACACAATCTCAAACACACATACACACGTGCACGCACACACGTGTGAACATACACACGCACACACATCATTACCCATCACCACCATAGCAACAGTAGAGCATTTCAAGCTGCTTCTCCTATCCAGCCTCTCTCTGTACCCATTAGACAACCTCTTTCCACCTGGGGGAGAGTTCCTGGGATCCCAGGCACAGGGAACTAGCATCCTTCTCTCTCATTCTATGAGATCAAGTCCTCCAGCATTCACATGTCACATCATCAATAATCTCAGAGCACAAAGCACTCCCAGCATCATCTTCAACAGCAGCTAGCTAGTCTACAGAACAGCTCCAGACGCTGTGGACTAGGTCAATGATGGCAGCCAGGGCTGTGAACACTTCACTGTGATACTCAGTCACAGTCCTCAGCCCCCTCAGATTTCCTGTGGTTTCAGAAGGTAAGTAGGGCCCTAGAGGAGAAATTCTTCAGAAAGAGACCAAGACTCTGTAAAGGTAAGGGGCCACCATGTCAGAAGCACACACCAGCCTGGACAGCAGCACCCACTTTAAAAGGTCAAGAGTGGGTCTGGGATCCCACAAAAGGCAATCAACAGCTTTCCATAAAGGAAAATAGAATCAAGCCAGACCCAACACTGGTTCCTCCTTCCAGGACAGTCAAGCTGCCTCTCTGATACCCAGGGTGCTCTCACCCACCCTAGACTCTCCCACCATGGGGCAGCCACAGAGCTGGGGCCTTGGTGAATCTACAGAAGCTCCCCAAGGCTCTGGTGGCCTTCTGATTTGGGTTGTTCGCTGTGCTGGGGACGGAAGCTTAGGCCTCATGCACACCCCAGCTCCAGGGTGGCCTTTATCTCCACTGAATCGTGTTTATCTTCATACCACAGAAAGCAGTAAACACACGCTGACCCCAGGAACCTTCATGGCATCTAGCCAGAGCAGTCTCAGCACAAGTGACGACAGGCCATGAGGGACCTTCAGAGAATGTGCCTGTCACTCCCCAGGAATCCACAATCATCTGAAGTCTAAGTCCAGACTCAGGAGAAAGCCTTCAGAAATAGCCCAAGACTCAGAGCAAAGGTGGGAAGACTCCTGAGGACAAACAGGGTGGCACGCAGGTGCAGAGGGGTCACCATGTCAGAAGCATACCAGCTTGGACAGCAGCACCCACGATAAAAGGCCAAGAGTGGGCAACAACAGTTGCCAACCTGGCTTTCTCTGTGCTAGAAGCAGCTGCTGGGCTAGCCCCATTGCTCCACAGAGGCAAGTCCTGCTCTGATTTGAGTTCACAGCCAAAGGGCTATGTAAATGGCTCAACAGTTAAGCACACATACTGCTCTTGCAGGACCACAAAAAAGTTCAGCTCCCAGGCTCACAACCACCTGTAAGTCCAGCTCCAGAAGATGCAATGTCTTCTTCTGGCCTCTTCTGGCACATGCACTCATGTGTACGTGAGTACACACACACACACACACACACACACACACACACACACACACACACACATAAAAATATTATTTTTTATTAATTAATTAGTTTATTAATTAATTAATTGTGACGATAGAGAGATTGTTCAGTGATTAAGAGCATTTGTTGCAGAGGACCCATGTTCAGTTCCCAGCACCCACTTGGTGGTTCACAACCACTTGTAACCCCAGTTCCAGGGGATCCAGCAGGCATGCAGGTGGTACATGCACATGCATGCAGGCAAAACATTCATACACATAAAGTAAAATAAATAAGACTACAGATGTTTTTGAATAATTTAAATCAATCTTAAACAAACAGAGCTAAGGGTGAGGTGGCTTATACAAGGTCACAAACACAGTGACAGTATAGAGAAAGCCAAGAGCTGAACCCTGAGTCTATGCTGTGTGCCATTTGCCATTTGCTCTTCCATTCATTCTAGCTGTTATCTGAGCATCGTGTGTGTGTGTGTGTGTGTGTGTGTGTGTGTGTGTGTGTGTGTGTGTGTGTGTGTGTGTGTGTGAAACATTTAAAGCCTCTCTACTAACAGCTCTGAAATACACTAGTGACATCAGTCACCATGGCCAGTCTGCTGAGCTCCATGCAGAGAAATCATTCCTTGCATCCAACTGCATCCTGTCCAGTTAACTACCCTCTCTCCAGTCAACCTGCTTTGCCCCAGGGACTTTATACCTACTGGAAAGGGCAAAAGGACATAGGAAATGTACAGGGGAGACCCACGTGGTTCTGAATTCAGAAAGGGAGAGCCCTGACTGAGGTGAGATGGGTAAACTCAGAATGGGAGAAGCTGGCTGCCAGAGCATCCATGACTGATGCAATAACAGGGGACCCTTTGCAAGGGTCCCTGGGTCACATGCCTTCCTTCAGCATTTCTTGGAGGCCAGAATCCCATCCCCCACCCCACCCCCATCTTCTCCACCAGACATCTCCTCCATCCAAAGTCCCATCTCTCCACCTCCGTATGGAGGAAGAAGAAAAAATGAAACAAGGAGAAGCAGAAGTGAAAAGGGAAGGGAGAGCAGAGCGGGAGGTGCCTGTGGAGGGAGGGCTGGAGGCCCCTTGGGGTGTATCTCCCCAAGACAGGTCCTGCCTCTCAGCCACCCCACCCACCCCCCGGGCCCAGGAGAACCTTCCTCATCTTCTGCCCTCAGAGGCCCCAGCCACTTCCTCTGCCGTCCTGCCCATCACCACTTCCTCTGCAGGGGAGGCCACCATCAAATCCACTTGAAGCAGGCTCTGAAAGAAGCTCATGTTTCTAGACACAGAACCCACAAGGCCATGAGGAGACATTACAGAGAAGCAACCTTCTCTAAGATAACCTTTGGCTTTCCTTCTAGTCTCTGCAGGAGAAAGGTACAGGCCCCTGGCCAGAAAGACAAAGGATTGAGTCCCAGTCCTGCTATGAAAAGGTTGTGGGACACTGAAAATGCCACTGGACATCTCTGAGCCTCTGTCTAGCATGTATAAAATGAGGGGACAATCCCCTGCCTTTCTGAAGGATAAGAGAAGAAAAAATGGTGGACAATAGCAACTAAGTTAGCTAATCCTCCCTAGGAAACCGGCAAGCTTGATACACACAGGCACAGGTAGTCAAGAAACTATTCTAAGATTGAACAGTGGCTTGAGCTTTCATAGTGTCCCAGACACTGATGACTGACCACAGGCTGTCACATTTCATCCTTCAAGGACTCTGTCTAGTTACATCATTCCTGCTGCCTTCGTAGTGAGTAAAAAGCAGGTAGAGGTGAGCCATTTTTCTCAGCCCACACCACCCAGGACGAGGGGAGCCTGGTACTCAGACCAACTCCTACACCATCTTCAATCCCTGGCAAAAGTTCCACCCACACCCCAAATCCCCATCTCACCCTCTCTTCCTCCCCCTCAGCACACACCTCCTTTGCAGACTGGTGGCCCTGCACTAGGTATTTACCAGTCCTAGGCTCTGACCTAAGGCTTAACCACACCTCCAGTGGGAATTCCTCCACCCCACCAGTCTCCATACAACGGCCAATCTGACCCAGCCTTCATTATTCATGGCATGGACAACCACAGTTGGGACCCAAGGAACCTGGCTGCATCCTCAGGCAAGTCATTGCCCCTCTCTGGTCATTATTGTCCCCTTTCTTCCATCTACAGAGGGGTCCTTTCTGACATTATAGAGGCTGATTCAAAGGCTGATGACAGAAAGGGAGCACCAGGGAGGCAGAGGCAGGAGGATCTCTGTGAGTTCGAGACCAGCCTGGTCTACAACAGTTAGTTCCAGGACAGCCTCCAAAGCCACAGAGAAACTCTGTCTCAAAAAATCAAAACAAACAAACAAACAAAACAAAACAAAACAACAAAAACCCTGTCATATTTAACTTCCTCAGTTCCCATTATGAATGTCTATGTTCCCCTCAAACATCCGAATGTGGAAATCCTAACTCCAAGATGACAGCATTAGAAGACAGGGCCTTTGACCTGGTGATTAGGTTATAAGGACAAGCCTTTGTGAATAGGATGAGTCTTGATAGGAGTAGACTGCAGGGCATTGGGCAGGTCCTTGCTAAACACCAAATCTATGGGAGCCTTCATCTGGGCCTTCCAGCCTCCAGTGCTGTGATCATCACTGTCTGCATTGTATACAGCCACCATATATGGCTATGCAGCCCAAGGAACTAGAAGACACAACCTTGTCCTGACAGAACCCAAGTATGCCCAGCTCAAATGATCAAACCCACTAACCACTGGAAAGAGAGGAGGAGACATGGGCAGGGTGGACCAGAGATGTAGGAGCACGGGGCCAGGCCAACAATGTGGTGTTCAACATGAAGAATACAAATGGGCACCAGAAATCAGGCTAGCCTACACAGATACACACGAGTACAGACAGGGACTCCAGAAGAAAACTAAATGTCTCTCTGATGATGTTTGTCAGATGCTAAAATGGCCACTGTACTACACTATCACATTTTCTAGGAGGTTTGTGTGGCTCTTGTGGCCTGTGGGGCATTTCTGGGGACAACAGCCAGGCTCCCCTGCTCCTACAGATGTGGTCCTGCAAGAACACAAACTAGAAGCTAATGAGATGCTCCCAGAGGAGACCCACCACTGGTCTTCTAGGAGCAATTTCCTGGTTTCAAATGCCAAGGTCAAGTGACACTGGGTTTAGCCTGGCAGGAGTCACACAAACCCACTCTTGGGCAACCAAACTGGCAGTGGGCAACCTGGGTCTCGATGCCTATCCATTTACCTGCACAGCTTCCTCCTCTCTGCCTTCTGATTACCATCTGGCTGCCTTGCCCAGAGGCAGCTTCCTGCTCACCACGGCTCTCTGTTGGTCCCCATGCAAGCTCTCTTGATGGGCAGCTCCCAGCCCACAGTGACTGCTAGAAACTACTCAGACCTCCTGCTGTCCTTTGGTGCAGGCTAACTCTCCTGACAGCTCTGAGGGTGGCTATCTTATCAGCTCTACTCACACATGGGGAAACAGGCTCAGAGGCAAGCCACTCTCGCCTTTTGTCTCTCTGTCACACAGTTGCTAAGTGGGGCGGCCAAGATTTGAATGATCATCTCTCTGATGTCAAGGTTCAATTCTTTTTCTTACGTAACACGTAACACGAGGAGGTGTCAGATGCAGCAAGCCCTCCACATCTGTGGCTTCCACATCCAACCCTGGGTTAAAAACTTTTTTGGGGGGGTAACTGCATCTGTACTGAACATGTACAGACTTCTTTCTGGTCTTGTGTCCCCAGTGATGCAGTGCAGCTACTCACACAGCAACTTCAGTGTTGTGGGATTTGAAGTAATTCAGAGATAACGGAGAGTGGATGGGAAGCTGTGTCAATACTATTCCTACTTTATATGACAATATATGACAAATTACACCCGAGCTTGATCGGGTGTAAGTGTCCCAGGGAGGTTCTGGGACCAATTCCCCAGGACAGTGGAGGTGACTTTACTGCCAGCGGAACTGTATACAGCCATGACCATCTGATTAGCTGGAGCGCTCTGCCTCCCATCTAATAATCCAGAGCATGGGCCACCCACTGTTGTGAACAGTCTTGGCGGCCACAACTTAGATGGGGGTTTCCTGGCATCCAAAGGAAAGTGGACACAAGCTGGGGATACTGAGGACATCTACAAAGCATAGGGCAAGCCCATGATTGTAAACTGAAGTTCTCAGGATTAGAGAGTAGGAGGGAGGGAGGGAGAGGAAGCTCTGCCTGTGTTAATGATTCTGCAAGGCCAAACGACTAAACTTGAAGATTAGGGAGAATTAAAATGTTGCAGACAAAAGAGGAATTATCGTGGGCTATTTTGAGTCCCTTCAAGAACTATCCACTGCCCATCCCTGTTCAAACCTAACATCCCTGCAACTACCAAAGCCAAGAATGTCCTCAGACAGCACCTGAAGCCCACAGCAGAGTCCCCCACTTTGTTGTGACCCTCATACCTGTGGCCCCACCTACACGTTGATTATAACTTACTTTGTTTTGCAACTATAAAAATCTCACGTGACCTCTTCCACAGTAGAGCATAGTATATGGGGAAATCTGGGTCTGTGTTCTGGGCACTGGCACTCATATTTGGTCCCAGGACTAACTTATTCCCTCTGACGTGACAACAGTGTTTTTGTGTTGACACAGTGAAGACTGACCCTGATACCAACGTCAACAGTGCCCAGGCAGAAAGCCCAGGTACCACAGCTGAGCTGCAGGCACCATAGTCATATTGCCTTGTTCCCAGTTAAGTGGCATGTCAAGACCTTCTCAGAAGCAGCACCCAGAGTGTCAACAATCATAAACAATCCTGGCACTGCCCCAAGGGGACCAGGAGTAAAGCTATTCCTCTCTGTGGACGCCTCCTCACAGATAGCTGAGGCACAGAGGAAGCCACTGGCTTTGGGAATAAATGGGGCCAGTATGGAACACAGATTCTACTGTCCTCCACAGCTGCTTCCCTAAGGTACCCCCAGAGGATGGCCCTGGGGCTTTCTTCCTTATCTAGGTAACCTCAAGTGATAGGGATTGTGTGAGCATTAGTGTTCCTTCCATCTAGCCATACTCACACCTACCCTGGCCTATTCTGAGGTTGCCAGAAAATGTCCAATGTGGTAGGAGCTGACCAAGGCCAGCTGCAATGCAGATGGATTAGCAGTAGCAGACCCTTGCCAAGTGCCCCCAGAGAGACAGGGTACTATGACTAGTGAGGAATGGCTCACAATAGCTTGGACTTGAGTTTAAAAATACTAGGCTGAGAGGAAATAAGGTTATTGCCTAGGGGCAGATCTCTTTCCGGAGTAGGAGTAGAACGGGACAGTAGGGGAGGAGAAGGAGGAGGAGGAAGAGGAAGAGGAGGATACAGGAGGCCGGACAGCCCCAGGGGAGCCAGGCGGAAACCCAGGCTTTCCAACTCTGAGGAGCAGCAGAGGAGGTGAAAGAAGGGAAGGCCTGGCCTGGAGGAGCAGAGGTCTCCAGCACAGCCATCCTGGCTCTGCCTAGCCAGGCACAAACAGCTCCCAAAGCCAGCAGAGCCGAGGGCACCTGAGGTCTGGGCTCAGCTGCCAAAGTCCCCTCACTCTCCGGGGATCCACAAAGACTCTGGGGTTGGCTGTTAGCAAGAGAAGGCAACAAAGGGTCTGCCATAAATTTCTATCATTGTATTTTCAAAATCACCCTCAAGCTAGACATATCCTCTAACCCAGTCATTCTTATCTGGGAGTCTAAAATGCCTACAAATGCATTTAAAACATAGAAAGAATTCTCCAAACAAGCTGCTAACCGACCTAGTCAGCTCTGATATGATGCTAACTTTGAAAGTGCCATTTTGTTGCAAGGCCATTGACATGTCAGGGAGCAATTTTATCCTAATGTTACAGTCCAGCTGGCTTAAGTGCCAGGCCAAAAAAAAAAAAAAAAAAAAAAAAAAAGGCAGATGACAGCTGATCAGAGCAAATCCAAGGAGTACAAAATGCATGAGGACACCGCCAAACATACAACAGCACCCCCAAACTATCCTCAAGCTCTGACCTTCCTTCACCCCCTGCTTATTGCCATATTATAGATTTGCTACCCACACCAGGTCAGCCTGCACAGATCTGTGATTCTGAGGAAATGTGTCTTACATGACAGAATATGTAAAGTTCCCACTGCATACCTGACAGGACAAGAACTGATCAATTTCAATTTGTACAGTTTGAAAATAAAATGAAGCCGGGTGGTGGTGGTTCATGCCTTAAATCCCAGCACTTGGGAGGAAGAAACAGGCAGATCTCTGTGAGTTCAAGGCCAGCCTGGCCTACAGAGTAAGTTCCAGGACAGCCAAGGCTATCCAAGAAACCCTGTCTCAATATAAATAAAAACAAACAAATAAATGAATGAAATGTGAAAAGACGGTCAGGCACAATGGCCCATGCCAGTACTCCCAGCCACATAAGGGACTGAGGAAGGAAGACTGCTTGAAACCATAAAGGAGTCTCAGGCCCGCCTGGGAAGCACGAAACAGACACTAAAGTCTAGTCTCAGATACAGATGAGTGGATGTTTGCCCAACGTGCACAAGACCCTGGTTCCAGCACCGAAGAATATAAACACAGTAATCTATGAGACTTAGGGTGACTTTGTTTTTCTTTTCAGTTCTTTTACTCCCCCTCCCACCATCTTGATTTTACAAGTTAACCCTTTTCCAGACAGGGTTTCTCTGTGTATCCCTGGCTATCCTGGAACTCTCTGTGTAGACTAGGCTGATCAGAAATCAGAGATCTGCCTGCCTCTGCCTCCCAAGTATTGGGATTAAAGTCATGGGCAGTAATGCCCAGCTACAAATTAGTCTTTTAGAAGCTTAAAGACAAACACTCGAAGCCAAGCAATCTCCAGAAAGCAAAGAAGTTACCTCAACCACTAGCCTGGCCCTTTCAGGCCTATACTCTGTGGCCCCTCAAAGCATGGGGCACAGGATTAGCCAGCGCTTGCTCACTTGCTCCTCATCAGACTCTGCTGAGAGCAGCACTTTCCACTTCAGAGACTAAACACTTCCTCTCCTCCCTACCCCACCTTAGAGAAGATAAGAACTCAAAACATGTCACCAGCAGCCTTATTTTGAATTCGAGTAATGAACTAGAAACTATTTTCTTTCAGATCCAACTTTCTATCACACAGGAACATGGTGAGAATGACCTTGATGTTGGACTCAATCAATCCTCTCCCTGTCTCCTGAGGCTGATCAGAAAGCTGAGGGGAAAGGGACTCCCAGTCTTGGAGACTGCGAATGCTCCCACTCCCATGGGTCCATGGGAATCCTCTCCTCACCATGCTGAAGAAAAGAGCCTCCCAAGACTTCACAGGATAGGGAAGCCCCAAGAAGGCCCCTACCATGGAGGCTGTGGGGAGAAGCTCAGCTCTTTAGAGGATGGGGGTGGGAATAGATATCTCTCCCCACCCATGGCCAAGTACTTTTCTGGTGCCATGCCAACTGGCAATAGCTGGTCCCAGCCATTTAACCAAGATGGAATTTCTGTCTCATATTGCCTAAGTGACTGGACCAAAGAACCAGGAAGTAGATAGAGGTCATGGTCCTTGATTAGATGGTCTTAGTTAAAAAAAAAAAAAAAAAAAAAAAAGACCTATGTAAGTGTTGTGGGCGGGGCCAAGGAAGCAGCAGCTCTGCAGGACAGGCAGGCTGGTGACAGGGCACTCTGAACAGGGAATAGCTTCCTGAGTTGGACACTAAGGAAAAAGTATTCAAGTAAAGCCTAGCTTTGTGTGCTCTAGTCCCTTCCACCCTCTGGAATCTAGTAATCACACATACACAAACTTTAGTTAGAATGGCATGTCATACACTAAGGTCATGGAGGCAACACAGACATGTGTCACTCAGTAATGGGGACACGTTCTGACAAATGCCTCATCAGGAGATTTCATCTTTGCAGGAGGTACAGCATGCACCTACACAATCCTCGCACACATACACAGTGGCATGGCTTCCTTCCCCTGGGCTCCACAGTGCATCTCTGTCTATATCACACACACATGGCGCTAGGATAGCCTATTGTATCCAGGGCCATGTTGAACAAAACAGCATGAAATTAAGGACTCCATCAATAAGGACTTGCTGCACAAGAAAGAGCGTTGAGTTCATATCCCAACACCCACATGAAAAAGTCAGGTGTAGGAGGTCAAAGCCTGTAGTCCCAAAGCTGGGGAGGCATGAAGATCCCTGGGGCTTGCTGGCCTATCTCGATAACAGGGAGCTCCAGGTCCAGTAAAGACCCTGTCTAAAAAAAGACCCGGTGGAGGGTGATTCAGGAAGAAACCCAGTGTCGATCTTTAACCTCCACACACATGCAGACATGTGTGTGGGCACCTGCACATATGTGAGCGCGCGTGCACACACACACACACACACACACACACCTTTAAACACAACATGAAATAATACTTAGTGAAGAGACAGGGCAAACTAGAGACAGATGAGGTGATGCCAGCCTAGCAGGACACTTTAGAGGAAACTTTTAAAAGTCTGAGTGTGCTCTGAAGTAACAGAGTTCATCGCATAGCAGGCACACCACAGTGACAGTCACTTGTTATCCTCATCAAGTATCTGTGCTGTAAGCCACCCTACATGCCACATCTCTATATGCATGAGGCACAGGTTTGCTTATGTCAGCATCACCACAAGTTCGTAAGGAATGTGTCGCATGCAAGGTATGGCCCTGGGCTTCAGTTCCTTCAGTCTCAGGGGACCATCTTTGTCTATGCAACCCATCACTGACCCTGACAAACCATCCAGATATACTAGCTCTTGGTCTCCCTTTCCCTTATCTTGCCATGGAGCCATCTCCCAGCCTTGGGATCTAGGGGAACTCTTCAAATGGGTTTACATGCCTTGCAGAACAAACAGCCAACAAAAACCGAGTGCCCAGAGAGCTCCCTTAGTTGGAACTGCCTGAGAACAGTGGAGTTTTTCACCCAGCAAGCAGAAATGACAAGGGAGACTCTTAGTCTCTGGAAAGCAAAGTTCTGCATTTGAGTTTAAATAAAAATGAACCATATAAAGCCATAACAGGACACTTGGGGGCAAAAGGCCAACTAGAGACAGATGAAATACCGCCAGCCTAGCAGGATGCTTTATAGGAAACTTAAAAAAGTTCAAGTATGCTTTAAAGTAACGATAGAGACAATCACAAGGTGACTGAAAGTCTTTAACAGAGAAAAAAAATACTGAGAACCCAGGGCATGCACTGGAAACCAGCTGGACATTAGAGACAGTAAGTCAGGTGGGGGGCTGACCTAAGCCAGCAGCCTGACAACGCTCAGGACACCTCTGCAGGAGCAGACAGCAGAGAGACCAGAGAAGCTGGGGACCACTTCCTAATGTCACTAGGAGCATGCAGCAGAAGAGAGGACATGAGGACAGAGAAAAGGATGGGCTACCCTATAGCCCTCAAACACAAGCAAATTTGCTGCCAAGGGGCAGCAAATCCACTCAGCTGGAATGTCAGATGACCTCTGCCTGACTCTCCCACCAGGGAACTTTGCTTTAGTGGGGGTTCATCAGCTCTGACAGGAAGTGCAGCTCAGCAAGATCTCCATGGGTCTGACTGGCCTCCAAACTGCCACAGCTCCAAGACTCTGGGGCACTCTGAAGTGCTGAGTGGGGCCTGAGAGTCTTAAGTGTCTTTCTTTTTCTTTTCTCAAGACAGGATTTCCATGTAGCCCTGGCTGTCCTGGAACTCACTCTGTAGACTAGGCTGGCCTCAAACTCAGTCAGGGATCTGCCTGTCTCTGCTGGGATCAAAGGTATGCGCCACCACACCCAGCTGAGAGTCTTAGTTTCTGACAAGCTTCCCAACAATGCTAATGCACACACACTTCTGCACACACACTTCTAGCAGACCAATTTCCAGTCAAAGTGAGCAAGCCCCGACTTGGGAGCTGGTAAAACCCTTTCTGGGGTCCAGCATCCTGACACGGCCATCCTAGGTTGAGTGAGCCCTTTATCTACAGAAGCCTCAAAGACAGTGAGTTATGGCTTAGGTGGGAGCTAACAGCAGTTGAACTATGGGAATCTCCCAATAAAAGTAGGGGATACCAGATGGCAGTTGCCAAGCCTACAGTCCAAGCTACTCCGGAGATTGAGGTAAGGTGATCTCAAGTTGGAAGACCAGCCTGAACAACATAACAAGACTCCATCATGGGGGGTTGGGGGAGGCACTTTTTCCTGGAGGAAATGAGAAAGGGTGGAGTCGAGATGTACTGTACGAGTTAGGTGCTTAAACAACAACCCAGGCACTCAGAACTTGCTCAGAGAACCAAACCCCAAGAGCTGTCCCTCTGCACACGTGTCTAAATGGAATCATGTCTGCCCCACCCACTCCTCCGCACAGCCTCTGCCCTGTCTTCCTCCAGGGGAGAGGTAACTCCAGACCGGGAGCCTCTGGTGACTCAGGAGTCCAGAAGCTAAATCTGTGCCCTGCAGCTACAGTCACAAGACCCTGTCCTCGCCTTCCGTTGAGCCCTCCAGCCCCAGCCTGTCCTCCCTCCAGGGTCCCTCTGCCCTCCCTGAGTCCCTCCCTGTCTTAGACTCCTCTTCAGGAGTGTCCCAACCTTCCCAGGTACAGCCCTGAGCCTTGACATTCCCGAAACATCGGTGTAGCCCCTCTTTAAAAGATGTGCCACTATCACCGTGTTCCCGAGGGTGCCTCGGGTAGCCCCCCTGGGATGTTGAGGTTCTACAAACATCCCTTTGTGTCCAGTGTGGGCACACAGGAAGTGCTCAGAAGCAGCTGCGCCGGTGTCAGGGGGCTCGGAGGGTCAGGCGCGCGCAACCATCGGGACGCTCACCTTGTAGACTTTGCCGAAGGCGCCATCGCCCAGCTCGCCCACAATCTCCCACACCTCGTTGGGGTCCAGGTCCCGGCGGACGTGCTCATATTCACGGGACTTTCTCTTCTCGAAGTTGGATAAGCGCAAGATGCGGCGGAAATTGGCGAAAGCCATGCTGGGTCCGGAGCGCGGCGGGAGGACTTGCGGCTTCGCAGAGCCGCCCTCCCCGCAGCGCAACGCCGGTCGAGTGCGTCCGCCGCTGCCGGGAGCTGCCGGAACCGTGGCCCGCCCCGCTCCGCCCCGCCCCCTCCTGGACCCGCCCGCAGGACGCCAGGCACCGGCGCGCGCGCGCCGGTCCCTGACGGCTCCACCTGCTCCGCGGCGCCCCGAGACCCCTCAATTGGCTGCGGGAGCTCCCGGCTCCGCCCGCGCCGCGGGGAACTCTGGAGACTGTAGTCCACCGGATGGCCTGCCCGCGGGCCCGCTGCGCCTCCCGGAATCCCAAACCTTCGGGGTTCGGCTGGCGCCCTGCGATCGTCGTCGGTGCGTAGAATGTGCCTACAGCGGCCTGGCTCGCTCTTTTCCCGCGCGGGACGCCTGCGCCCCTCGCCCGGTGATTCACGCAGGTCCTCGGAGTTCCTGGCCCCAGGGTTCACGCGAGTCCCAGGCTGCCTTCACGCCGCTTCCTACCCGGGTCCCAAGCTCGGTGCTGCCTCCAAGCGCACAGAAGGCAGAGCCCTGCGGCGGCGCGCCCCCCAATCCGGGCCTTTCCGGGCCCCCGCCAGCCACAGAGGACCAGAACTCAGAACAAGAAACAGAGTCCCTTTAGGACCTATTAGGCTTCGGGGTAGGGTAGCAGATATATTCCTTAATAAGTAAAACTTTATAGTTCTGTCAATAATAATGATAATAATAAAAAGCCCCTCTAGAGATAAAATCGGAAACCGTACTTCTCCATCCTGGCTGCGGGACCCCCTGGTCTCTCTACCTTAGCTGTGGCACCTTTCCTTGGTATCAGGACACGGGTTCTAGCGCACTGTGCTGCGGGCTAAGCAGCTGCAGGGCCTGTGATGGTGATCCTCCAGCTGAACAAATGAGTCTCACACTAGGACACCCTGCCCTCGAGAAAGCATTTAGACTGCTGCTCCCCTTCCCTGGGACTCTGTTCGAAAATATCTCTGGAGCCGCGCGCAAGCGCCAAGTGCGGTTTCCCACTAGGAAAGCCGGCTGGAGAGTGAATGCGATGCCCCGGGGATCGTGCAAAGGGCGCCCCGAATAAAGGCTGCCCCAGTTTCGATTGTTCCAGCCACTGAATGAATGTGGAGAAATTTTATCATTGAAAGAAAGAAATGTCACGCAAAACTGCTCTCGTTGAGTCAGCCTGTGAAAGAGCCAAAGGATAGGTCTGTCACTGGGTTCCGAGGAACCCGCTGAAGTCTGTGCAGCTATACCGGGTAGGTAGAGGGTCAGAATGCGCTGACCAGTCCAGGGAGCTCCAGAAGAAAACAAAGTGAGAATAAAAATAGAAAGATCCCCTCAAAAATGTCATGCTACGTGAAGGAAACCAGACTCAAAGACTGCATGAGGTATGACTGCTTTTGTGTGACCGGTCCAGAAAAGGCAAAGCTGTGGATAGCAGCTGGTTAGGGGTTGGCTTCCAGACAAGGGGACTGGCTGGAAAGAGCGATGCGGAATCTCACTGGAGTGTTGAAAATGCCAGGAAACGACTACAGTGACAGTTCCACAACTCGGGAAACCTTTCCCACATCACTAGTGTGACTTTTGTTTTTGTAAGGTTTGGGAGGAGTATGTAAATTACGTATAAAAATGCAGCAATAAAAGGAGGTTCAACAGAGCCAAAGCTACTTTGAAATTTACCTTAAATCATCTGTCTCTGGTTACAGGGCCTCACAGCGACCTGGTGACGAATGAAGAAGGTCGGAGTGTTGAGGCCTTCCCCCACCCTACTTTCTGGAACCACTTAAAATAGAAATTATCGATTCCTGTTAAGCTCGATAAATAGTGCGTTTGATGTATAGATCTCAATTACTGAGTCTGAGTTTGCATAGTTTTGTTGTTTTAGTTTGTTTGTTTCGAGACATGGTTTTCCTGTGTAACAACCCTGGCTTTCCTGGAATTCACTTTGTAGACCAGGCTGGCCTCCTCAGAGATCTGCTTGCCTCTGCCTCACAAGTACTTGGGTTAAAGGTGTGTGCCCAGTGAGTTTGCATAGTTTTATTAGAAGCTTTCTTTGAATTGAGGGTCTGTGTCCTTTGCCATTTTTGTTGGGTTTGTTTATTTTGTTTTTCCAGACAGGGTTTCTCTGTTTAGCCCTTGGCTGTCCTGGAACTCTTTGTAGCCCAGGCTGGCCTCGAACTCACTGAGATACACCTACCTCTCCCAAGTGCTGGGATTATAGGTGTACACCACCAAGCCCCACTCTTTGCACATTAAAAAAAAAATCAGATTTCCTGTCTTTTTTGATTCTAGGAATTATACTGTTTATTTGTGTGTGCATTCATGGTGTTATGAATGTGTGTGTGTGTGTGTGTGTGTGTGTGTGAGAGAGAGAGAGAGAGAGAGAGAGAGAGAGAGAGAGAGAGAGAGAGATGTGTGCATTTGTGTATGTGTGTGAGAGTTACAAGGGCATGCATACATATGTGGAGGTCAGAGGATACTTTTAAGAGTTAGTTCTTGTTCATGGACAGCCTGGTCTACAGAGTGAGTTCCAGGACAGGCTCCAAAGCTCTCAGAGAAACCCTGTCTCAAAAAAAAAAAAAAACAAAAACCAAACAAACAAACAAAAAGTTCTCTCCTCTTACTCTGTAGGTCCTGAGGATTAACTCAGGTCCTCAGGCCCCCCAGGCACTACTGCACCATCTCACTGGACCTGAATTTTAAAAAATACTATCCTGTTGGGTTTCAATATTGAAAATGTTTCCTCTCAACCCTTCATCCATGTGTTAATTTTGCTCATGGTGTCTTCTATGAACAACTATGAACTATTGATATATTCAAATCTGCTTTTATCTTCATGTGAGTATGGGTATTCCCCTGTTACTGAGGATTGAACTGGACCTTGAACACAGGGACCATATGACAGAACTACACACCCAGGTGGAGAGATGGCTCAGTGGTTAAGAGCAATGACTACCCTTCCGGAGGAAGAGTACATACCTAGCACCTATGCATCTGTTACACCCGCTCCATGTGGTCTCACATGCTCCCTCTTCTGGCCTTTTCAGGAACTGCATGCATGTGGTGCACAGACATATATGTAGGAAAACACCCATAAACATTAAAAAAAAAAAAAAAAATCAATGTAGGCCATTCGTGGTGCATGCCCTTAATCCCAGCAATACAGAAGCAGAAGCAGGTGGATCTCTGAGTTCAAGGCCAACCTGGTCTACAGAGCAAGTTCCAGACCACCCAGGGCTACACAGAGAAACGCCGTCTTAAAAGAACAACAATCAAGTTCATTGACGTTTCATCTACATTAAATAGAAATGCACCCCTTAAGGCTCACTGTTCAGTGAGTTTTGCCAAGATGAGGCTGCCACCACAGTCAGGGTAGAGAACATCTCCATTGCCTCTTCAGGCAATTCTCATTCCACTCCTTGCAAACTTTACCCCCTCCCCCAAGTGCTGGAGATTAAACCCAGGCCCTTGTGCATGCCAGGTAAGTGCTCTGTCAGGAGCCATACACCAGCCTGTGTTTAGCGTCTTTCAACCCAGCATGTTTCAGAGATTAATTGTGTCGAATGTATTCATGATTAATTCATCTTTATTGTCAGGTAGAATTCTACTGTGTGGATATACCATCACTATTAAAACATTCAACTGCTGAGGGGCAGTTGGTGTTGGGTTCTATCCATCTGGTTATTATGAATAAAGCTGATGCAAACACATGGTGTCAGAGTCATTGCATGGAAATGATGGAGCTCAGGACATAGGACCTCAAAATATGTCCCTCTGTTGACCTTCATCCAATGAGTCCCTTCCCTGTCCTTGAAGGAAAGGATAAAGGTTTTAGCAGCATATTTAAAAGGATAAAGGCTGAGAATAGGATATTTACAACCATTAGATAGTCCTTTCTGGCCTCTAGCCACACATCCTACAAGTGAGTTTCCATTCTTCACCAAGCCTAAAGATCACACAGATACGCTGTTTCTTTGGATCTACATTTCCTTATGAACACTCCCATCCACATACAATTTAACAAGCAGTCATGATGGTGCTCTCCTGTAATCCCAGCCTCCAGGAAGCAATGCCTGAGCCACACAGTGAGCTCCAGGCAGACTGAGGGGCAGCAAGACCCTGTCTCAAAAAACAAAAAATATCCAGGAGGTAGTGGAGCAGGCCTTTAATCCCAGCAATTGGGAGGCAGAGGCAGGCAGATCTCTGAGTTCAAGGCCAACCTACAGAGTTCCAGGACAGCCAGGGCTATACTTTGTCTCAAAAGACAAACAGCCTGGTGGTGGTGGCACATACCTTTAATCCCAGCACTCAGGAGGCAGAGACAGCGGATCTCTGTGAGTTCGAGGCCTTCCTGGTCTACAGAATGAGTTCCAGGACAGGCTCCAAAGTTACAGAGAAACCCTGTCTCAAAAAACCAAACAAACAAAAAAATACAGTAAACAAATAAATAAATGTGCTATTCTCCTATTACTCTGCCTTTAATTTTACTAAATGTGTAGGAGGTTTTGCTACATCAGCCAATTCTCTGCAGACACCCCTGGGGTGTCCTACAAAGTCAGTTTAATTCTGACACTGGGAGTTAGCATAGACCCCACAGCTTAAGGGAGCCATCCCACAAGATTGCTTCACCCTTGGCACACTCTAGTCATAAGTTCAGGGTGTCTTCTGGGATTTTTACCAATCAGTTATAACATCAGAGGTTCCCATGATTTATAAGGTCAGAGAGAACTAAGTGCATGCACACATATGTCCATCACATGTACACATATATCAATGCACATATTATGCACACAGACAGAAAACCAAATGTGAATGGAGTGTTGTGATCTGGAGGGGAAGACCAGTGCCATGCACACCTACACATTCACACAATAACCAATCCAATTTTAAAAACACAAATTGTAAGAAAAAGAAACATACATGTTTTAAAACTGAAATGACTCATGAAACATGGTAAATGATGCATAGATCATGGTAAATGATGCATAGATCTGACTGAAGTAGCTCTTCAGACTTCTAAGAGACAATTAGGGAAACTGAATGCTGACTTGGTATTTGAGGGTGTTAGATGACTCTCTATGGGTGTGATAACATTGAAGACTCATGCTCTTTAGAATATATACCCAAATATTTGCACATTAGCGGTTTTGTCTGAGACTTGCTTCCAAATAACGCAGGAACTATGATGGGGCTGAATGGATGTGGATGAGCTGGAACTGGTCTGAACTGTTGACCTGAATGACGGGAGCATGAAGCTTGAGCCTATTAATCTGTTTCCCTTTGGATAGGCCTGAAACAGTCCATCATGGAAGAGAGAAGAAAAACAGTGGTTACTGTGTTAGTCAGACATCCTGTATGGCTTCTGGCTCTCTACACCAGCACTCAAGAGGCAGAGGCACAGTCGATCTCTGTGAGACTGAGAAACCCTGTCTCGAAAAACAAAAAACCAAAGTATTCCTTTTTAGTAGGGCAGTGGTGGTACTCACCTCTAATCCCAGCATTTGGGTGGCAGAGGCAGGCAGATCTCTGAGTTCAAGGTCTATGTAGTGAACACCAGGAGGGCTAGGATGTTGATAGTGAGACAATCCCTCTCTTCATAGGAATGTGCGTATGTTATATATGTATAATAAGTATACTACTATATATATTATGTAACCTAAACATTTATGTGGACATAAATGCCTTCCCTTTGACTTTATATTAGTATACCTGTTCGAGGCTCTCTCAGTTCTTTTTCTTTTTTCTTTTTTTTTTTTCATTTTTTTTTTTTGAGACAGGATTTCTCTGGAACTCATTCCAGGTTGTCATGGAACTCACTCTGTAGACCAGGTTGGCCTCAAACTCACAGAGATCCTCTTGCCTCTGCCTCCCCAGTACTGGATGAAAGGTATGCACCACCTCCACCGCCCGGCTCCTCTCTTAGTACTCTTGTGTGTGTTTCCATTTCCCTTCCTAATAGGCACATATTGTCTAGGTGGCCCAGAGAGCTGCTTTGGCACTGGGCTCAAGTGGCCCCTCCTGGTCTAGAAGTCAGATAGAAAACACCCACATCAAAGCCAGAGAACTGTGAGAAGCCATTCATTCATTCTTATTGTCCTCTCTAGGTCTGTCGGGTCATCTCAGGGACCTGTCCAACATTCTAGTTCTGGGGCGGAATTGTCATTCCGTTGTCAGGTTGCCAGGACCTACAGCCAAAAGCTGTTGAGATGATACTGAAGCAAGGGTCTTTTCTGTGGTACCTTTACCTGGACAAAATTTACTGCTTGTTGTCTTTGAGAAATGTGAAGGCCTTGATAGAGTATTTTCACCTTCTGGACGCACACCGAAAGAACACCTTGAATGGTCAGTTCTTTTCCCGCACAGAGCCCCAGTCTATCTCCTTAACATTTATTTCATCTTGTCACAGAAGCCCTGAGACTGCTGGCAGTTCAGAGCAGAGGATGAAATCACAGGCTCTGGGGTCAGGCTGGGCTCTACCCACAATTCCTTGGTGATTTGATGAGCATGTCATTTCCTCCTTGAGGCTCAATTTCTTCTTCTACCCTCTCACATCTCTCCCACTGTGTCATCTCCCCCAACCCAGGGTCCTTTCCCACATTCATGTCATTTTGTTTTGCTTTGGGACTCACTGATTTTAACCAGGGTTGTCTGTGTCTAATGGTGTTTGTGAGTTACCAAAAATGTCTATCAGCTGTGTCACTGAGACCACATGCTAACAGAAAGCCAGGTGAAAGGTGAAACAACCTGGATTCTTTGGTTGGTTGGTTGGTTGGTTGGTTGGTTGGTTGGTTGGTTGGTTGGGTTTTTGTTTGTTTGTTTTTATCGAGACAGGGTTTCTCTGTAGCTTTGGAGGCTGTCCTGGAACTAGCTCTGTAGATCACGCTGGTCTGGAACTCACAGAGATCTGCCTGCCTCTGCCTCCCGAGTGCTGGGATTATAGATGTGTGTCACTACCGCATGGCTCAGCCTGAATTCTTTTTAAGCCTCAGTATAATTAAGATTTTGGACCAATCTAACCATCACTTTCACCTCACAGAGGAAAATGTCACTGTGAAGAAAGAACACTCATAAAGATTTTTTTTTTTGAGAGAGGTCTTACTGTGTCATTGCCTAGCTTGGCTCTCACAGAGATCCTTCTACCTCTGCCTCCTAAATGCTGAGGTTAGATGTGTGCACTTGGATTGTTGTCTTAAAAGACAAATGAACAGTAACGAGGGAGGGGCTGTAGCTCAGTAGTAGACATATTTAGCATGATCTCAGGGGCCAGCACCAAACAATGAAACAAACACAGTGAACTGGAGATATCTCCTTCTCACATTGTCATGCCATGCTTTCCTCTGTACATATAGATTGGCATGAAATGCAATACCAATCCTCCCTGGTCCAGATAAGACAGCTGCAGGGCACCAAGCTGTGTCTCAGAAAGCTAAGCCACACTGTCTCCCCGGGACATTTGTGGAACAGAGTCTCATCTCCCTAGTAACTAAATAATTCTCCAATGACACAATACCCAGGAGGTCCAAGCCTGCTATCTGATCATCAAGGGTAGGGACAGTGGCCTAAAAGAGGGACAGCACAGCTTCATGGTTTGATTCCTGAGAGAACAACTTCAGGCCTTGGGGACTTGGGTGACTGACCAGAGTCAACTTGCTACAAACCAGCATTGATTTTATAGCTACAAGTTCCCACAGGATGCACCTCCAGGATCACCCTGCCATCCCTGTGTGGATACAATATGTTGCTCTGAGTGTTCACACCTGATGGAGCACACAGAAGGATCTGCCAAGTGGCCACCAGACCAAAGCTGACATTGTGACCATAGGCTCATTGTGCTCCTGGCTGCTTCCAGTTGGGATTCCAAATGACACTGACCAAGTGTTTTACATACTCAGTGGAGCCCAGAGATAGGGTTTTGTTTTGTTTTGTTTTTCTTTTAACCATTTTCAAGCTAGGTGGTAGTGGTGCAAGCCTTTAATCTCTGTACTTGGGAGGCAGAGACACGGGGATCTCTGTGAGTTCAAGGCCAGGCTGGTCTACCAATCAAGTTCCAGGACAGCCAAGACTACACAGAGAAACCCTGTCTTGAAAAACCAAAAACCAAAAAACAACTTTTTTTTTTTCAAAAAACGTTATATGTATGTTTGACTGCATGTATATCTGTATACTAACCACTTTTGTGCCCTGTACCTGTGAAGGCCAGAAAAAGGACATCAGATCCCCTGGAACTGGAGTTAGAAACAATTGTGAGCCACTATATGGGTGTTGGGACTTGAACTTGGAGCCTCTGAAAGATCAGCCAGTGCTCTTAGCTGCTAAGTCATCTCTCAAGCCTGTTTGTGTTTTTAGACAGAGTCTGACTTTGTAGACCAAGTGGGCTTGCACTGGTAGCAATCCTACCTCAGCCTCCTGAGTGCTGAGATTATTGGCATGGGCTGCCACACCCAGGTCTGGAGATAGTTTTGGGAATCCAAAGGCAAAGGGGAAACTGGGCAGGATGTCGATAATCTGAGTCCAGTGTGGTCTTCTACATACAGTTCCAGACCAGCCCTTAGTGAGATCCCATATGAACAGCAAAACAAAATAAAGCCAATCAAACAAACCAACAAAAATAACAGAGGGGAAACTACACTTATAAAATCACACTTGAAAATCCCATAGCTAGATTCTTTTTGGTGTTTTTAAAAGATAATTATTTTATGTATATAAGTGATGTGTTTTCATGCACACTGGAAGACAGAATCAGATCCTATTACAGATGGTTGTGAGCCAACATGTGGGTGCTGGAAATTGAGACCTCTGAAAAAGGAGCCAGTGCTCATAATCACTGAGACATTTCTCCACCCCCATTTTTTTGTTTTTGTTTGTTTTGTTTTTGAGACAGGGTTTCTCTGTGTACCCTGGCTAGCCTGGAACTCAATTGGTAGACCAAGCTGACCTTGAACTCACTGAAATCTGCCTCCCAAGTGTGGGGATTAAAGGTGTGCACCACTACTATCCTGCTCAATTTTTATTTAAAATTTCAATTTTGCTTCTGGAACAACCAACCAATATGTGTTTTTCCAGAACACAAATAACAGATATGTGTAATGATAACTCTTTCCACCAAGCCACCTGAGCACCCCCATCACATGGGCGCCGGAAATAACACACAGAGTTTTATATTAATTACAGTGCTGCTGACCAATAACTAGAATTTCTTATCTGCTATCTCTGTCTTAAGTATCAACCATAATTATTAATCTATATATTTATAAAGACTTATCTAATCAAGGACTCGGGTGACATGCATCCTCTCTTGTCGGGTTCACATGGTAGCTCCACAGAGAAGAGAGGAGGAGGAAGAGAACAATTTCCTGCTTGTCCCTGCTTATATTCGGAGTCTGCCTGCTATGTCACTTCCTTCCTGGATCACAAGACTTCTCTTTAATACATTTCCCAGAATCCTCCTCGATTCCTAGTCCCACCTAACTTGCTTCTCTATGGCCAACAGTACTTTATTTATCAACCAATAAGACAAACGTATACATAGAAAGACCTCCCCCATCAGATATGCAACCACAGACACATTATAAAAGAGGAAACAGGCCGGGCGTTGGTGGTGCATGCCTTTAATCCCAGAACTTGGGAGGCAGAGGCAGGTGGATCTCTGTGAGTTCGAGACCAGCCTGGTCTACAAAGAGCTAGTTCCAGGACAGCCTCCAAAGCCACAGAGAAACCCTGACTCGAAAAACCAAAAAAAAAAAAAAAAAAAAAAAAAGAGGAAACAGAAATAAATGTGGATACAGGTATATGCTCCTGTGTCTGCCATTCATGGTACCAATAGACTATTTTTTCAACTGGAAAGAGAAAAGGGCTTATTTGATTTACACTTCCAGGCCACAATCCATCACTGTGCTGCTCCTGTCTTATTCTGGCTGTAATGGTTGGTAAGTGGAATGACAAGGACCTTCCTGTTCTTTAAATTACAGTGCTTTCCCTGGATGTTTCTGGTTGAATATGTGCAAACTAATGCACAAACGATGTGGCTTCATAGTAGCAAGTGCACAGTTGCCACCAGGCTGACCCACATGTGAGCCCCAACTCTGCCACTCAAAAGTGAGACCCACCAGGAGTGCACTTGGGAGGCAGAGGCAGAGGCAGATGGATTTCAGTGAGTTCAAGGCTAGCCTGCTCTACAACGCAAGTTCCAGGACCCACAGACCACCAGCAGCCATATCACATTGGAGCTGGGGAACAATGTGGAGTCTCTCCCATGCCATATTCCCTGAAGCAGGAACTGCACTTGACAAGATCCCTAAGCAGCTGATCTGCTGGCAATGGGGTGTGCCACCACTTCCCTGTTGGGTTCTCAGAGTTTGCAGAGACTTGGCATTCAAAGGTGCTTAGCATAGGGAAGGCTCCCTCCCTCCACAGCCAGAAACCTTTGCTCTGAGTAAGCATGGAAAACTCTAGGAACTCTCTCATAGGGAGGAATGATTTTTAAACTTCCCATTCTGATGTAAGGACTCATGGGAAAGTCTGAGGAAAACATCAGGATCTTTGAAAAGAATATTTTATGTGAGTATCTGTATGTGCAAGATGTTTGTGTGCATGGGAAGGTCAAAAGGCAACTCTGGGGAGTTCAGTCTCTCCTTATACTTTTACATAGCTTCTGGGGGATAAAACACAGGTCTCCAGGCTTGCACGACAAGTGTTTTTACTGGCAGAGCCATCTCTCCCACCCAAATGTTAACATCTTTGACAAAGTAAGAGGAAGCTCTCTTTCCTTGAAAAGAGCACCCCACTCATCAGCAGCTTGTCTGTCTGTCATTGGTGATATGTGGAAAATCATCTTTAACTGGGGTCAGGAGGCAAGCACCGCCCACCACCATGTTATCTGGGCAAGTATGTCAACTGGTCACTCAGCTTCAATAACTTTGCACACTGCTTCTCCACAGCAAAGGCAACTAAAGGCTTGAGGAATTGTGGAAGGTTCAGTGAGAAGCCAGAAATCAAATCTTGTCATTCTTCTTCTTAGCACAGTAAGCTTCCAACGCTTCTACATTTTCATGTGGCTGCTGTTCTAAAACAATCCATTTGGTTCCCCTCTCCCCTAGATGTGCTGTTTATCCATTTCCTCCACCATGTGACTAACTTGAAAACCACACAGATCCAGAAGGTATTTGACATGATGGACTGGACAGCTGTTGGAGAGATTGGTTTTGACCAGTTCTATGTGTTGGTTTGCATAGTGCTGTCACATCAGGTGAGTACCAAAGTTGGTGGGGCTGGAGGGGGGCAGGGGACAGGGCTGTCCCCAGTCTTGATAAAGCTGACGCTGAAGTGAGAGCACTTCACTTGGAATGCTTTTCCATCACTACAAATGGGTGGATGGAAAATAGAATGGGAAATTCATTGTTGGTTCCTGAATCAACCTGGACATTCTAGCACCTTCCCAGCTTCTCTCTGCAGCTGCCACTCATCTCCAGTTGTCCCACACTGCCTCTCCGTGTCAGAAAAATGTGGCCCCTGCCCAACTGCCCAACTTTCTTGAACTGCTTGTCCTCCTGGCTGATGAGTTTTTGTTTGTTTGTTTGTTTGTTTGTTTTTTGAGACAGGATTTCTCTTTGTCACAGTTCTGACTGTCCTGGAACTCACTCTGTAGACCAGGCTGGCATTAAACTCACAGAATCTGCCTGCCTCTGCCTCCCGAGTACTGGGATTAAAGGTGTGTATAACCACTGTCCAGTTGGGCTGATGAGTTTCAAAGAGCCACTATCCATCCCAAGTACCTCTCTCTCCTGCCCTGGCTGATCCTTGGGTTCAGAGGATTTTCTGCTGAGGCCAACACAAAGGGAAGGGGGATGCTGCTCCTTGGATCCCACCCTCATCGTGAGACACTAGTTGTGCATTTGCTAGCTTCTGTTCCTTGAGGAAAGGGATCTGTGCGAGTACCAAGGTCAGAGCTTCCCGAGATGATCAGTGCATGGTGGTAGCTAGAGCCGTTCTTTAAGCAGAATTGACCACCACAGAAGGGCCCCTTGAACTCGGGGACTCATGTGGGCCTTGCCCCTTCTTCACACAGTCCTTCCCCAAGTTTGGGAGCTTGCTTTTTGCTCTGATCTCTCTAGGGAATAGCTGGTAACTATATAATTTTTAAAGAAGATTATTGTGTATACAGTGTTTCTGTCTACATGTATGCCTGCAGGCCAAAAGAGGGCACCAGGTCTCATTATGGATGGCTGTGAGCCACCATGTGGATGCTAGGATTTGAACTCAAGTCCCCTGGAAGAACAGCCAGTGCTCTTAACCTCTGAGCCATCTCTCCAGCCCCCAACTATATAAATCTTGGTGTAACACCCTTACAGGTTAGCACCAATATTCCCACACATTTCTCTCCAAATAGAATCATCTGGAAGATCAGTTCATGTACCGCCATTCCCGGCCAGTTTTTGACCTGCTTGACTTGGATGGGGAGTTGAAAATAGGTGCATCCAATTTTCAAATGTACAGATTTCTCTTCAACATTAAAAAGCAGGAACTCCGAGAGCTTTTCCATGACTTTGACATCACAGGTGACCGAGTAAGTGCAGATTTGTGAATTGTGGGGCAGAGGGCCATGCCCTGCACCAGTGGTGGGATGATGTGGAGGAGGCTGGCAATAGCCTGGGACTGGGAAAAAGACTGAGACAAATAGGTCCTGGCAAAGGAAGGATTGGCTATTCAGACACACAATTATAGAGGTTTAGAGGAGGCAGACTAAGGTGGTGATATAGCATGATGATCAGGGGAGCGTTTATAGATTTGAAAAAGCAGAAAGGAAAAAACTCTATGACAGAACCAAGTGAGAAAATCCTGAAAAAGCTCCAGGGAGGATGGCAACTTCTGCCTGTGTAAGGGAAGCAGGTGACCATAGTGGGAGGATGATATGGTGACAGGACAAGGTGAAGCTGTTCCCATGACTTCACTGGTCCTGGGTACCAGGCCCCCAGTCAGCTGGTAACTGACCTAACCCCTACGCCTCTAAGTTCCTGAGTCCAGAGTAACACACCATTACAATCTTACTAAACTTTGCTATGTTTCTTCTCCCCCTCCCCCAATAAAAGCTGCTTAATTACAAGGAATTTAAGCTGTACACAATCTTCTGCACTGACAAAGCCGTAGACAGGAAAAAAAGGAGGAAAGAAAGACAGGAAGAGAGAGAGAGAGAGAAAAGGAAAGAGAAAGAGAAGGAGAAAGAGAAAGAGAGAGAGAAGTATCATCATCTAAGGAAGATGTTTTCGACTGGGCTAACCCAGAGGAGTCGGAGTCTGAGTCTCCTTTGATACGGACGTGAGCATGACTAATTAAAATTAACATGGCCATATGAAGTAGAGCACCAAAGTACATCTTTATTTTATGTATGTATGTATGTATGTATGTATGTATGTATGTATGTATGTATGTATGTGTGTATGCATGCATGCATGCATGCATGCATGCATTGTTCATTTATTTACTTATTCATTGAGACAGGGTCTCACAGTATAGTTTTGGCTGGTCTGGAACTGGCTATGTAAACCAGGCTGGCCTCAAACTCACAGAGATCTGTCCCCGAGTGCCAGGATTAAAGGTTTGTGCCATTCATACCCAGTGTCTTTTTAATTTTTTTTGAGACAGGGTCTCATGTAGCCCAGACTGGCCTCAAACTTACTATATAGTTGAAGATGACCTCGAGTTCCTGATTCTCCTACCTCCATCTCCCAAATGCTGGGATTACAAGGTGTGTACTTCTATGCCCAGCTATCAAAACAGGTTTCTATATCTGAGCTACACTTCTTCCATGTGGTCCAGTTTTGCTTCTGCTTGTTAGCAGGCCATGTTCACAGATACCTGATGACTTACGGAGCCCAGCAGTTGAAGGAAGTGATCCATTTCCACTCTTTGCCAGTGGTCCAATGCTCTTGGAATTCTTTCTAGACTAAGCCCCCCTGGATGCCAGACTCCAGTGGGCCAATGGTGACAAGGCAGGTTGACTTTAAAGGACATGGAAGCTGTCTTTTCTCCTTTGAGACTATGTTTCATTGAGACTCACTGTTGCCCAGGCTGACCTCCAACTTTGTAGTATGAAATGATCCTCCTGCCTTAGCCTTGGGTTAAGGAGTATGCCACTGTCCTAGCTTAGGCTGTGTTCCTTAGAGCCTGAATTACTCCAACATGTGAAGGGCTTAGAAAACAGAATAAAACTTACTAGGGTAAAATATTAATATGTGCCCCTCTTCCATTTTAACTTTTCATGAATCCACAAAGTGGTATACACCTTTAATCCCAGCACTTGGATCTCTGTGAATTTGAAGGCAGTCTCATGTACATAGCGAGTTCCAGGACAGCCAGGGCTATGTAGAGACCATGCAGAGCTACCTTGAATGACTTAAAAATTCTTTGGCATGAGATTTTTGTGACCTTCCCCCCACCAAGGGACTATATCATCATTGTAACAACTGTGACAGGGACCCAGACATTAGCACGGCTGACCACATGATGAAAGTACAATTTGGGCTGTAAGAATCCGAACGCAGACAGCATCAACCAGCCAAAAAAACAAAAACAAAGACCTAATCCATCAAAGCCCATAGTTCTGGTAAAGTCTCTAAATGTATTAACCCTTGTTGGCTTTTGTAATTCTGTTTCTGGCTGTTCTTGTTAACTGAAGTATGTCAACCCAGAACATGTTGTTTTTGGTTTTGTTTGTTTTTTGGTTTTGTTTTGTTTTGCTTTGCTTAAAAGCTCTCCCTGAGAAAGGCTCAGGACTACCCTGAGCTCCCGAATGCCCAGTATAGTCGCTGGCTGGCTAATAGAGGCTTTCTATTGGCTTAAATCGTGTTCTGACAGTCTTCATCACAATCTTGTGCTTGGTGCAGGTGGGGCAGTGATTTAAGACACACAACTTATGCTTTTAACACTGTCATCTAGGTGGGGCTATTTTGTTTACAAAAGAGGAAACTGAGCCCCAGAGAAATTAAGAAACTCAAACATGTCTCACAGGTAGTAGAACCAGGATGCTAGCACTCACAGCCTGGGGTCTAAGAACTTTGGCAAATTATATTTATTTTTATTTTATTAGTGTTTCACCTGTATGTATGTCTGTGTGAGGGTGTTGAATCTGGAGTTACAGTTATGAGCTGCTATGTGGGTGCTGGGAATTGAACCTGGGTCCCCTGGAAGAGCTGTCAGTTCTCTTATCTGCTGAGCCATCTCTCCAGCCCAGCAGATTGTGTGTATTTGGAGAGGTTTTGTTGAAACAGGGTCCCTCTATGTAGGCCAGGCTGGCCTCCAACCTGTGATGCTCCTGCCTCTGCACCTATGTGCTGGATGCTGAGATTATGCATGCTCCACCAAGCCAGACTTCTTTTTAAAAATTTAAGCTAACAAATTAACTGGTTCAGAAATCCCTCCTATTTAATGTTTATTACTACACCTCTCACTGTAAGTCTCTGAGGAACATGGCTGAAGAATGAAAAAACACAGATCATTTATGACATACACCCATGATTTAAGAGTTCTAACTGACCTCAAGGCAACCGGTGAGTTTGAGGGTCCCCAAAACAACTGATATGATACTCAATACCATAACCAAACCTGATTGTGCCACCAATGGACTGGTATCTGTTTAAGATGCTCCAAGACAAAGTTCTCAGCACAAAGATTTATTTGCCCCAGAGGGACAGAAGGCAAAAGAAACAAAGACAGGAGACAGAGGATGAGGGAGAAGGGGAAAGGAACAAGGGAGAGGGGTAAGGGGTATTTGTCCAAGGGGACATGGCTACCTCTGGAATAGAGAGGAGACAGACAAGGCACATAAGCAAATGGCTGGTATATTAAGGTACAAGGGGGAAATCCCGTGTTTCATTTTGATTGGGCATGTTAATTAGGACAACAAAGGGGGCTTTTGATTGCTGGACTTTATTATTTAATACTTTGATAGCTGGACCTTGGTAGTCAGCCTCAGGAAGAAGTGACCAACTAAGGGAACAGACCTTGGTCGCTAGTTTTAGGAATGTAATATAAGGGTTTTTTGCAAGGCAGAGGGAATGGGGGAAGGGCAAGGCCTGCCAGAGTCATGATCAGGCTGGTGAGAATTCCTTCTACCAATGTACAAGAGTACTGCTTACCTAAGATCCTTATCTACAAGTCAGACTGGGAATTATGAAACCAGTTATTGTGAAACATCATGAACAAATGGGAGATTTGGCTAACAAGCTTTTGAGCACGATTAATGAAACTGGCCGTAAACACTTCTCCCCATGGGGTCATACCACAGTAAGAATGAGACCAGCAAAACCAAACCAAACCCCAGATAGAACTGGTCACTTTTTAAAAATGTGCATTGGTGTTTTACTATGGGTGTCAGGTCCCTTGGAACTGGAGTTACAGACAGTTGTGAGCTGCCATGTGGGCGCTGGGAATTGAACCTGGGAACTCTGGAAAAGCAGCTAGTGCTTTTATCCACTGAGATGTCCCTCCAGCCCTTCAATCCTTTCTATAGAAACAAAGGCACCACTTTGAGGGAACTGCAAGCATCTCCCATCACTCCCTATGCCCTTCCAACGTTAGGAGTGTGCGATTACTAGTGTTTGCAACAGGGAGACAGGGAAACTATGCAGAGTATGCAGAGAGGCACTACAAAGAGAAAAAATGGCATCTAGAGAAAGGCCAACGCAAAGCACTTCACCACTGAACTCATCTTCATAGGGTCTGGTCTCTTTTGAAGCAGCCTAGGTGGCTTTTGTCAGGCAGCAACTTCAGGGAATAGGTGTGATTCTCTGGGAAGACACTACAGAGGTCTCTGTTTGCAGAGATGGTCTTAAGGGTAATAGATCTGGGAACAAATGTTCTTTACTCAAACAGGGATTGGGGAGGAAAGGTGAAGAGATTAGGTAATTAACCTGTCCTTTCCCCCATGGGGGTCCCAGGGCACTACTGTAAAGGTATAATGAACAGAACATGGAATTTATTTAGTTTTGAGACAGGGTTTCTCTGTGTAGCCCTGGCTGTCTTGGAACTCGATCAGTAGACCAGGCTGGCCTTGAACCCACAGAGATCCTCCTGCCTCTGCCTCCTAAGTGTTGGAGTTAAAGATGTGTACCACCACCACCCGACATCCCATCAGACTTTAAAATTCCTTTTCAAAGCATCTTCATCAACTGGAGGCCCCTGTGGGTCAGTGGCACATGTTTTTGCAGCACCCACGGGCTGCGGCAGGAGGACTGCAAGGGCATCCTAGACTTCATAGTGAAACTCTTGGCCGTTCTAGAATATCTGGGGTTATTTGATAAACTAGACCCTGTGCCAAAATCTAAATTCAAACAAATCAGTTAACTGATATTGTGTTGGGACTAGGCATACAAGAAACCAATCCAAGACTATTTTGCTTTAGGACGTTTTTAATTTACTTCATTTCGCATACTTATTTTGCTTATGTATATGTCTATCCACCATGTGGGTGCCTGCTGCCCTCAGAGGTCAGAAAAGGGCTTGAAACTGGAGATATGGAGAGTTGTGAGCTGCCATGCTAGTGCTGGGGATCGAACGAGGGTCCATCTCAACAGCCCCTGCTCCCTCTCCCCACCAGTGACAGATTAAAAATGAGTACATAGGGCCTGGTATGTGATTCAGCAATAAGGGTGTGATGACATACGTGAGGTCCTGGGTTCCATTCTTTCTCTCTCTCTCTCTCTCTCTCTCTCTCTCTCTCTCTGTGTGTGTGTGTGTGTGTGTGCAATGCTTTCCAGGCTGAAGTTTTCTTCATACCGCACTGTGTGTTCCTAGTTATACAAGTGTTCTAGGGCACAGGCAATGGGGAGGGACAGTGGCCTGGTGAAGGTTCCAGACCAGGGCCACAGGCAGATTCTTCAACACCACTATCAGCAGGAAGGAACTTTGAAGAGGCAATAAGTAAGCAAAGTGGTCATCTCTTCCTCCAGTGCTTGGATCTCATGTCTCCTAGGCCTCAAAAGCCTAGGCAAGGCCAAGTCAACTGTCCAACCTCTGATGAAGTCACCCAGGCTCTTGTCACAGAACTAGAAATGACAGGCTAACAGGCCAACATCACAAGAGATCCCAAGAATAGTCACAGGACATAAGCTGTCTGGGAAGACGCTATCAGCTTAATTCTTTTTCTATGTAAAATGCATCACAGGATCCAACAAGCTGAGTGATGCCCATTTGCTAAGCGGGCTACCTACCCTCACCATGGAGAAAGATGGATAAGTTACCAAGTATCTTCAGGAAAAGGGGCTACTGTCTGTTATTTTCACACACAGATGCTCCAGATAACAATGAAGTAGTGAGAGAGGGCTAATCGAGGAGGCTGGTATCCTGACAAATGGGGAAGGCCCTTTGAAGAAACCCAGAGGCCACAAAAGGTGAGCAGATTTTGTTGTTAAAGACAGAACTCAAGTCAACCTGGCAGGTTGGGAACTCACTAGGTAGACCAAGCTGCCCTCCAACTGAGTTTGCTTCTACCCTCAGTGCTAGGACTAGAGGTGTGTGCAAGTATACCTGGTAAGAAAGACTCAGATTTTATGGCCTCAGCAGCATGCAAGCAGCACTGTCTGAGTCACCTTCCCCATCCCGGTCAACCTATCCTAGGCCGAGACTGCAGTGCTGATGAGTCACAGCTCTAAGTGACCTGTGGTATGTGCTGTAGCAGAACTTAAGTTTGGTGGTCATGATCTCACTACCGGTTTTAGAGAGGAAGAAACCTCCCACTTCCCCATACAATGTGAGTCTACTATTTTACAGAGGAATAGTTAGAAACCCAGAATAGCTGGGTGGTGGTGGGGCATGCCTTAATCACAGCCCTCGGGAGGCAGAGGCAAGTAAGTTCCAGGCCAGTCTGGTCTACAGTTAGTTCCAGGACAGCAAGGGCTACACAGAAAAATCCTGTCCCCAAAACCACCCCCTCCACAAAAAAAAAAAAAAAACCCAACAAACTCAGAATAAAGGCAAAGACAAAGAGAAAAGTTGGAACTTTTTTTTTTTAAAAAAAGCACAAAACTCCTACATACTAAAATTATACACATCAAGTATTGATCCAATCTTACATCAGTCTATTGACAATTACCAGCACCATTTTTTTCTCACCTAGGTTAAACACGCCTGGAGGATTGTTATTCAAAGTATATGTTCCTTTAAAATAAAAAAACTCTTAAGAGAGGTCAACCCTCAAGAAACAAACAAGACCTTTTACCAAACAGGTTATTGGTGACAGCATCAAATTTCCTTTAGAAAAATAATTGGCTTAAACACTCTATTCCAGTTGATGGACTTTGAGATATTGTTATTCAATGTGGTAAATGAATCAACCCTCTTGATGGTAGGCCAAAGCATTGAGCTGCCCTGGAGCCTCCACACAGGAATGTGAGCACCTTCTTCGTTGATAAAGCTGTGTGCTTCTCCTGAATTTAGACTCAATCACCATCAAGTCTAAATTAGGTGTAGTCACAAGCTTTAAAATGAACAGAATTAGGGAAGTGGTTAACAGTTTTCAGAAACATAAGTTACAATTATAAGTATATTTAAACAGGCTACAGGAAATTTAACACCACTTTAAACATTACATTTTAAACTACTTAGTTTCATTTTGCCACTAAATTATGGTGTTTTATCATCCAAATAGGTGCTGAAGGTTTAGTATTTCCCTACTGAGAAGAACATAGAGCTCTCTTTCGTCTACTGTTCACAGCTCACAGATTCTCAAAGATATAGTGTGGTCACATTAGCCCTCTTCTCATGGAATCAACTTTTTTTTTTGAGACAGGGTCTCACTTTGCAGCTCCAATTGGCCTAGAACCACCTTTGTATTCCAGACTGGTCTCAAATTCTGAGATCTGCTTACTTCTGCTCCCTGGGATTAAATGCAAGCACCACTATGCCTGGCAGAATCTGCTTTTAAAAGGCTCCAGATTAAATACAACCCTTGGCAGCTTTCTTCAGCCTTCTCCAGAGGAGGTAAGGCTGGTTCACTGTGTTCCAGTCCCTCAACCCCATGTACAGATGGTGGTTATTCACCTCTTTGTGGGGAATGTGCGGGAGGTACACTGCCACCCACAATGACTAGAGTCAGAATGAAGTAAAGAGCACCGAGGGCTAGGGCCAGGTGCCACTATTTGTTCTCACCAGTGTTGTTTAAGAGACACTGCAAACCTTCACACTTGAAAATGTTGAGTTGGAGTTTTTTCCAAGGCTGAGAATAGGCAGTTTCCCCAGGAACCGGCAGAGAGGTTTAACTTACATCTCCTGCAAGGTGGGGAAGAGAGGGTTGTTTTTTATTCTGGAGTGGGAGCAGTTATACTCCATTTCCATGGTGCCTGGCCCAGAAACATAGATAGGGTCAGTTAGCTCCAGAAATGGCCACACAGAATGGCAGGATCAGTGAAGGCATTACATAGTAGCTAGCCATCTCAAGCCTGGGTATTATAGCCATTTTAGAACTACTATGCAGCAAAACAAGCTCTTAACTGAGAATGAGAACTCTGACTACTTACTGAATTATTGTCTAGTGTTCCAGAGGGTGCCTCCTGCCAGTGTGTTGGGCGGCAGCAGAACTGAGTGAATGTGCATGAGGAGCGTGACTTGGGGAGGCAACACTGACAACTCCCAGTCTCCACTGCTTTCTGGTGGAGTATGAATACAAGCCCAGAAGAGAAACAAACCCCTCAGCTCTTTTAGGTTCCAAAAGAAAAAAAAAGTTTAAGTTTTGTAATTATTATTATTATTTTGGATTTTGTTTTTTCAAGACAGGGTTTCTCTGTGTAGCTCTGTAGACCAGGCTGGCCTCAAACTCAGAGATCTGCCTGCCTCTGCTTCTCAAGTGCTGGGATCAAATGTGTGCACCACCACTGCCCGGCTTGTAACTGTTATTGATGATTCTGAAATATAATTTGACATAAATGTTTTATAAAATTTTGTATCCAAAAGGTGCTTGGTGCTGTTCTTGATGGGTTTGGTGTCTGTTTACACTCCAAATCATTTAAATACAGCCATTATATAGTTGATAAATGTTTTAAAATAAATGGTTATCTATTACTTAACTGCCTCTCAAATTAGAAACTGTAATTACAGGAGTCCCAGAGTCTGGCTCTGTGTGTTTTATTATTTTTGTTGGTCTCCATCACAGATGGAATTTTTCACTGGTAATTCCTCAGAACTAAATCCATTCACAGGAAATTCAGAGCAGTGAAAATACATTTCACGCCATAGAGTAGGAAATGATAATAAAAAGGAGCTGAGGATCTGGGAAGCAGACAAACCCAGCTTAGTTCTCCACTGGTGTTGGGTTTTGCACAGGCTGGCTCACGATAACCTGCACCACATAGTCCTTTGGGATCTTCAGCTCCTCCAGCTTCATTTTATCAGTGAGAGGCCTGCCAGAGAAGAACCAACGCTGACTGCCCGGCTCCACCCCCTCTGTGGCATGTAAGCGCCTCTTCATGTGGAACACTGTGTCTGTGCTGCGCACCACAAGCTTGAGGTCTTTGCCTGTGGAGAGGCGCAGACGGAGCTGAGATTCATGTCCAGAATTGGGAGGTGGCTCAGGGATATCCAGAGTCTCAATGTCACTCTTTTCCTCTATCATGTTGATTGGTGGTGCCAAGCAATAGACTGGCAGTTGGTACCGGTTCCCCAGCTCATCGTAGCACTCTGTCAGTGCACCTGCAGAGAAGGGGTGACAGGAACAGTGTCAATGAGTAAGCTGCTATTCACAGTGCATCAATAGCCTCACGTCCAAGACAGCTCTCATATCTCAAATTGTATACAAGAGAATCAGAGTAGGAAAGTGGAGAGGAAGTTCTAAGAGGACCCAATCAGAGGTGGGGTTTATCATTTTGAATCTCCACTTCCTCAGGGAAAACATTAGAAGAAAACTCCCTGAGCTTCTAGCAGTGGGAGCAAAGAAACCATACTTGAGGGACTGCATCAGGTGTAGCTGCACTTGTATCGACACTAAAGCATAATGAGAGTGAACACACCTATGCTTGTAATTTCATCCACTAGATGAAAACAGACCAATTGTCTGAAACATTACATACAGCAGCTTAAGAACAGAGATAATACGAATAAGCCTTATCTACAGAAACTGAATCAATAATAACCCTTTAAAAAAGAAAGCACCAACTCCAGATGGGTTCAATGGCAAATTCTGCTTAACATTTAAGAAATAACTTTCTATTTTCACAAGACTAAAGAGAAACTTTCTAATGCATGTTACGAAGCAAAAATTACCTTAATGCTAAAGAAAAAAATTAGACAAATCAAATATAATACTTTAGAAAAAGAATTACAACCGGGCGTTGTGGTGTACACCTTTAATCCCAGCACTCGGGAGGCAGAGGCAGGCGGATCTCTGTGAGGTCGAGGCCAGCCTGGTCTCCAAAGCGAGTGCCAGGATAGGCTCCAAAACTTAAAAAAAAAAAAAAAAAAAAAAAAAAAAAAAAAAAAAAATTATATACCACTCCAAGGCAGGTATCCAGAACTGGTTCAATCTTCAGATATTAACTAATTTATGCTATCAGGGTAGGCAAAAAAAAATCATATAATCATATCAGATGAGGAAAAACCATTTGGCAAAGCCTAGTACTTCTTCCTGATAAACACTCATTAATACTAGTAGGGGGATGATTCCTTAGCTTCATAAAGAATAGTTAAAAAAAAAAAAAGCCCTAAAACACTAAATTTAAAGGTAACAAATTTGAAGTTTCCCATTAAGATTAGGAAACAGGCAGGAGGGTACCTCTTACTACTGCCAGTGCACAAATAAAATATCTACAGATTGGGAAGGAAAGAACAGAAGTGTCCTGTCTTTTAACTAATACAACTATCTAAGCAGAAAAGCTGAAGAATTAAAAACAAAACAAAACAAAACAAAAAAACTATCCAAAGAGCATACACATTAAGGTAACACATAAAAACCTACTATTCCATATGTGGCAGCCAACAGGTGGTATCTGAAATTTTAAAACCATGTACACCCATTGGGGGACGGGACATGTAGATCTAAACTTAACAAATGTATAAGACCTACAAGAAAATGACAAAATGTTAAACCAAAGAAGAAATAAACTGCGACCGTCTAGGCATTGAGAAGATGATATTGTTCTTCCTTATCTACAATTTTAATGCAACTCCAATCAAATCCCAGTGAGTTTTTTATAGATACTTGTCAAACTTCTCTAAATTGTACATGAGGTAAAAAATTAACTTACAAATTATTTTTTTTTTCTTTCAAGACAGAGTTTCTCTGTAGCTTTGGAACTTGCTCAGTAGTCCAGTCTGGCCTTGAACTCACAGAGATCTGCCTGTATCTGCCTCTCAAGTGCTGGGATTAGGCATGCGCCACCACCACCCAGCCAGTTTATGGTAATCTTATAATAACCAAGATGTCATTGAGTTGGGCAGGGTAGCTCGTACTATAATCCCAGCACTTGAAGGGTGAAGCAAGAAGACTGATATAATTTAAGGTTAGCCTATACATTCATAGTCCAGGCTATCTCAGAAACCTAAAAAACCAACACTCAAACATAAACATGATGAATGAAACAGCTGAAAGTCCAGAAATGATTCACATGAACACCATTGTGTTTGGTGTAAAAGAAACAAAATGAACAGAGGATAGAAAAGACAGTCTTTCCAACAGTCCATCTCATTAACATAATTTTCCCATCTCTAAAATATGTATAGTAGACATACTTTCTGCTTTAGTTGTGAGGATGTGTATGGTACACATTTTGAAGTGTTTGATTTTGTGTTTACTGTATAGATTGAATTTGGCTGCCAAAAGAAGACATGAGCAAATGACAGCATGATTGAACATGTTTATGTGAAAGGGGGCAATCTCAGGGAGCCCCATCCCATTCAGACATCTGTTAATTGCTGAGAGAAGAATTAGAGAATTAGAACTTCCTCTAGGGAGGTTCCCCCAATTGGATACAACACTAAAGGGACTCAATGGGTTGGATTTTTATATTTTTGCATTTACATATGTATATATAACAGTAATTTTAAAAAAGGGGTCATAATTTGAGGGGGGAAATGAAGGGGTGGGAAAGAGAAAATGAGAGCTGGGATTAAAGGCAGGCACTACCACCCCCTGTAGAGAGTTCCGTATGTGTTTGCATAACAGTCCTTTGTCAGATATGTCTTGAAATTTTTCTTGCAGTTTGTATCTTTTTATTCTCTTGACACTGTCTTTAGCCAAGCCTAAATTTCTAATTCTGATGATTGTACATTTGTTGATATAACTCACAGGTCATTGCCAAGGCAACAGTGTTTAGATTTCTTCTTTTGTCTTCTGGGAGTTTATAGTTTTGTGATTTATATTTAAGTCTGTGTATGCTATTTTTGGGAGGGGGGTGATGATAGAGTGGGCACATGTGTGCCATGGCATGGACAAGACTACTTGCAAGATCAGTTTTCTCTTTCCACCACGTGGGTTCCAGAGATTGAACTCAGGCTGTCAGGCTTGACGGCCAGTGTGGGCTGAGGAGATGGCTCAGTTGGTGAAGTATCTGCTTCACAAGTGCAAGGACCTAAGTTTTGATCCCCAGACCATATAAAATGCCGGGTTGACTATGTAAATCAGTTCAGTTCCTCAGAAAACTAGAAACAGACCTACTATATGGCCCATCTAGACCATTCCTTGGCATATAACCCAAAGGAGTCCAATGCCTACTCAGAGATATACATGCCCATCCATTTTCATCACTGCTCTATTTTCAAGATCTGGGACATGGAATCAGCCTAGACATCCATCAGTTGATGAATGAATAATGAAAATGTGGTACCTATAAAGCTGCAAAGATAAAATCATGAAATGTGTAGGTAAATGTATGTAACTGAAAAATAGCAGGCCCACACTCAGAAAGAGAAAGGTTACATGTTTTCCCTCCTATGTGGACCCTAGTGTCAATCTTCAGCTGTGTGTTTGACTTGGAGCACCTGTAGAACCCAGGAAACTAGAAGGGACCACTGGTAGGCATCTAACACAGACATACCCTGGGCCTCCACAAGCTTACTTGAGTGTACACACAGGCAGGCAGGCAGGCAGGCAGGCAGGCAGGCAGGCAGGCAGGCCGCGCGCGCGCGCGCGCACGCACACACACACACTGTCCACAGAAGGACAATGTGTTTATGTACAAGAGGATGGCACTTTTCCAAAAGCTGACAGTTGTGGAGATTTACCCCCTTGGCAAAATCACACTTAGTCTGGCTACATTAGAAACTTACAAAAGGTTTTAATCATTATTCTCTGGCATTGAAGCTCAGCTCACTTAGCAATTCCTGACTATTTCCAAAATTCTAGCCAGTCTCACTCGATTACTATCTAATAACTACTGCAGACATTTTTTTTGCCCCTCTTACAAACCCACTGTAGGGCCTGGCAGAGACAGACACCATCAGGATCATCAACTGTTTTCTCTTGCTGCTTTCAATTAGGCTTCAACGTATTTCACTCCAGCCAGGCATGGTGGTTTACCCCTGTAATCCTAGCCCTTGAGAAGTGGAGACAGGAGTGGAGGCTGGCCAGCCCTCTATATGTTGAGTTTAAGGCCTTCCTGGATTACATGAGACTGTCTCAAAAAGACCAAAACAAACAAAAAGCTCTCTAGAAATTTGTAAAGATGAACTAACCTGGTTGCCAAATAATAAAAGCAGCTTTATTACAAGCCATTAAGTCTAACACTTTACTGTTTCAAGCAGTCCTTGAAGCTGCTAAACAACCTTGATGAGTGCTTTTATGCTCTCACTTTTGTAAGAGTGTGGCTCAGGGTTAAGACTTTCATTACCTGAGACTACACTCAAAAGTTAAAAACTGTCTGTGAGCAAGATAGCACTAGGCACGTAAAGCACATGCTAGTCTGATAACCCAAACTTGATCACCAGGTCCCACAGCTGAAGGAAATAACCAACTCCTGAAAGTCCTTTGACTTCCACATGTATTGTGACACACACACAATATCTCCCAGATAATAATAATAATAATTAAAAAGCAATGTGTAAGGCCAACCAAGCATCTTGATAGTGGTGATGGTTTCAGAATATATACATGACAGTGAATCAAAGTGTATACTTTACATTCCCATTTAATGTAAGTTCTCGATAATATTTAAAAATGTAAATGCTCACATCACAACCATAACATAACATGAAACACTATCCTCCCCTAAGGAAACAAGGGGACAACATTTTAGAACTCCAAAAGCTTTTTTTTTCCTAATCACCAAGGATTTTATCCACATCCTCACTATTAACTTCTCTGTACTTCTCTGTTCATGGACCCAAGAGACTGGAATTCTACTTTTCAATAACCACAACTTCCCATGTCAAAGAAAGGCCTTAACGATTAAGAGAAGTGGACATAGCTAAAAAGAAAAAAGACAAGAACACCAAAAATCAATGAATTCATGGAAGGAAAAGAAGCAGAGAGGCTCAGATATCACACACAGGAGCCTGAGGGGTACAAAGGGCTGAAAAAGTAGTGAAATCTGATATGAGGGACAGGGTTTCTGCTCACACCCAAGTCTGGATGTAGAGCCTAATTTGGGACATGCCGATTATCTCCACAGGGATTATAGTACCTATTTTTACAAGGTTTCTGTAAGAATTAAATAACTAAGCTATGTGAAATTGCTTAATACACATAAAAATCCATGGAAAATGCTGGAAATGCTCAATCATGTTAGTTCTCTTCCAAAGATTTTAAAGTTCTAAATTATACACCAGGAAGAGTATTTCACAAATAACAGTGCAATAAATGGATCAGTTTTATAAAGTTTCAGCCTTCTGCCTCATGCTCCACGGACTTCTCTACAAACCTGAATCACAATGTAAAAAGGCTACCAGCAGCCCTTAGGAGCAGTCTTTAGGGCCATAGATAGGGCTTCTAACAAACTGCAGGTTTCCTCTCTAGAAACACACCACTGGGAATCCATGGAGCCTGCCTGTAGAAGGCCTAGCAGCTCTGTCATCCACTGACTCAGCCAGTAGGACTGTGGCAACTAGAGGATCTAGGCTTACAGCATCTTTCCTAGCCAGCAGAGGTGAAAGTGGCTTGCTAAACACCTACTGTTGGAGTCATGTGATCGTCAAAAAGCATTAAACACTGTGTAACACTCTGTTGAATTGCTGCAGAGGACACTCTAGTTCTAGAGTTTCACTTCCTTAAGGGGACAGAAGAGCAGGGTAGAAGCACTTGGGTCTGGTGTCCCTGACAGCCCAGTAGGCCTTAGAGAAGTGGTAGTTGAGCTGTGCCTTGGGATGTGAGAAATCCTGTTTCCCCCAGTCCCACCCCCAGAACAACATGGAAGGGAGGTTTTCTTCAGAGACAAGCCTCCTGGCTTAGGAACAACCTCCCACACAGCTCTTCTCAGACTTCATCACTCTAATTCAAGAAACAGAATGACAGCAGCAGAGGAGCAGGAGCAGATACATTCACGTTTTGTAACTCTAAGCCATCTTTGTCGAGGATACAAACAACAGTGATGTAACATTTGTGATTAATCAGGCATCCGGCTCCTAATTAAGGTCCTGTTTCATTTCTAAACACTACAATGGCCAAGGAAAAATCATTTGTGTAAAAAAATAACTACCTGCATTATAGTTATGCATCCATTCCTTAGGACCTTTAAAGCAACCAAATTTCCTGGAATTTTTTTGGGGGGAGGGGTTCAAGGCAGGGTTTCTCTGTGGCTTTGGAGGCTGTCCTAGAACTAGCTCTTGTAGACTAGGCTGGTCTCAACCTCACAGAGATCTGCCTGCCTCTGCCTCCTAAGTGCTGATTAAAGGGGTGCACCACCACTGCCCAGCTTTTATTTTTAAGGTAGGTTCTTGCTTATGGAGCTCAGGCTGGCCTTCAACAAGTGATCCTCTTGCTTTAGCCTCCAAGTGCCAGGATTACAGGCATGTATCATGTCTGGCCCTTGCCCATTTTGTGAGTGTGTGTCTAGGTCAGCGGACAACTTTCAGAAGTCAATTCTTGCCTTCCACCTTGTTTGAAGGCAGGGTCTCTTGTTGCTGCTGTTCCAGAGTATACTCCAGGCTAGATGTGTGCCACTATATCTTGCTTTTACAAAGGTTCCAGGGATCACACTCAGGTAATCAGGCTTGCCTGGCATGCTCATGCTCACTGAGACATCTCCTTGGTCCCCCTGGATTGCCTTAAAAAATTATTCATTCTTATTTTATGTGTATGGGTGTTTTGTCTATACGTATGTTGGTGTACTACATGTGTACAGTGTTCACAGAGGCCAAAAGAGTGTGGGATCCCCTGTTCTGAAATTACAAACATTGTGAGACACCACGAGGGTGCTAAGAATTTGAACCAGAGTTCTCTAGAAGAATACCCAGTGCTGTTTACCACTGAACCCCATGGCCTGTCTTTCTTTTTGAGACAGGGTCTCTCTACGTAGCTTCAGCTGGCCTGGATTTCACTATATAGACCAGGCTGACCTTGAACTCACAGAGATTCACCTGCTTCTGCCTCCTGAGTGCTGGGAATTTACCTGTCAGTGACAGAGTCCAGTGTGGAAAAAAAAACAAAAAACAAAAAACAAAACAACAACAAAAAAAACAACTCACCAGCCTCAGTGTTTATTAAGTGCCTTTGGTAGACCAGGCATCACAGTAAATGTCTCACAAGTATCATCACACTGAACCAATGCAACAACCCAACCAGACAGGTGGTTACCATAGTCTACCACATATGACAAAGAGAACTGAAGGTTTCAGAAGTGATTTGTTTAGTCACACAACTTTAATTACTACAGAAGAAGCACAGTGATGTCAAAACCTATCACTGAGCCGGTCTAAAAACATCCAATTAAGTAGTTGAATTATAACTGATGGCAAATTAGGGTTATATGACAGCATAATTGACAGGCCCACAAAGAAATATCACTGATAAGCTTCAGAGAAAAACGAGGAAACACTCAGGTACCAATGACAAAACATTATTATCTACAAGTAGTTAACAATTCATTTGAGAGAGGAATGCTCAGACCTCAGCATGGTTCTTCCATGCTTATGCAGAACATACCTATCTTTCTTCCTGTCTTTCTTTCTTTTGGTTTTTCGAGACAGGTTTTTGTAGCTCTGGATTTCCTGGAAATCACTCTGTAGACCAGGCTGGCCTCAAACTCACTGAGATCTACTTGCCTCTGCTTCCTGAGTTCTGGGATTAAAGGCATGCACCACTATACCTGGCATAGCAACATTATTTTTCTTGACAGTTCACGTAGATAAGCAGAAATGAGATTTAAATCTTTATAGAGATTTGAGTCTACACTCAATAGGATATGCACAGACTGTGCCTGTACAGGAAACAGAGACACTTTGCCTTTATGACATTTACTATGTGTATGCATTCCATAACACACATATGAGTATCAGAAGACAACCTGAGGGAGTTGGTTCTCTTTCTTCCCACTGTGTTGGTTCCTGGGATTGAACTCTCATGTCATCAGGCTTGATGGTAAACACTTCATCTGCTAAGCCATCTCGTTGATCCCTACCTCTATGAGCTTTTAAATGAAGCCAAAATTTGGAGAACATAACTCGAAATAGGTAACTATGTTAAGTATACAATGAGCAATTCAAAGTTCTGGGGTTCTAGATTAAAACAACCATATAAACATAACTCTCCTTACAGACATTTGCAGGTCTACAGAACAGATTCTGCTTGGGAAATAAGGGATGTAAGCATCAGAAATAGGTAACACAAGTTTGTGAAAACAGAATGAACCTTCATTCTCTGTCACAATAATGGGGTAGCTGAAGGGGTAGATGGAAGACCACATCACCATCTCCTAATCTACAACCATGGGGAAGAAGTAAAGAATTTAAGTACTAGCCATGAAAACTGGCACTAAATGGGCATGTTGAAATAGCACTCTATTCAGACACTTCAAATATAGAGTAATCATTTTTACATGTGTGGGAAAAATGGGTGTTCAATAAATGTTAGTTATAAAAGCCCATGCTAGTAAGTGCTCATAATAAATAACAGATAGTCATATAACAAGAATGCTTCTTAGAAGCACAGCTAATAGAGTATAATGGGGATCTGGAAAGTTGGCAAGGTCTATGAGTAAAACACTCAGCATTGGACAAGAAGTCAAAGGACACTCTGCAGATGATTATATTACTAAAGCATTGCTCTTCTACAAATGAACACAAGTAAAAAAGACATAGGGGAAAACAACAATGGCATAATAATGAACAGACAACAGTAAACGTAGGTAGTTATCCCTTACATAGCTCAGAACACACAACCTAGAAAGACACTAACTTGTAAAGCTAAAGAGAAAGACATGAGTACATAAAGCAAAAGAACAAAGAGTATAGATATATAACTAATAACTAAATCTCAGCATGAAATATTTAATATTTCAATCAAGGAGACCATACAAGGGTATGTACACAAGTCTAGCATCTATGTGTCCCGGGATACATATACATTATGATGGATAAATCACTTTCTTAAAGCAAGAAAGGTTTCTTCTAAGACCCATGGCTACAATCATGGAAAACGTCTCTTAAAAAACCCTTCTCTTAAAAAACAAAACAAAATAAAAATTAAGCTTCTGGCCAGGCATTGGTGGCACACACCTTTAATTCCAGCACTCGGGAGGCAGAGGCAGGCGGATCTCTGTGAGTTCGAGGCCAGCCTGGTCTTCAAAGAGAGTTCCAGGACAGTCTCCAAACCTACAGAGAAACCCTGTCTTGAAAAACCAACAACAATAACAACAACAAAAAAATGGAAGTTGGGTCAGAAAAGGTAGCTCAGCAGTTAAGAGTTGTTGCTGCTCTTCCAGAGGACATGGGCTTGTTTCCCAGTACCCATGTGACAAAAATACCCATACACAGAAAATAAAAATAAATACATGTTTTTTTTTTTAATTTACTTATTATGTATACAGTGTTCTGTCTGCATGTATGCCTGCAGGCCAGAAGAGGGCACAAGATCTCATTATAGATGGTTGTAAGCCACCATGTGGTTACTGGGATTTGAACTCAGTACCTCTGGAAGAACAGCCAGTGCTCTTAACCTCTGAGCCATCTCTCCAGCCCTAAATACATGTTTTAAAAGAGATTTTTATATATAGTGTTTGCCTAAACATATGTAATCATGTATGAATGTATGCATATGCACCACATACAAGTAGTGCCTGTAGAAGCCAGAAGGCATCAGATTTCCCTGGAGCTAGAATTACAGACACTTGTAATCCACCAAATGGTTGACTGAGAACTGAACACAGTTCCTCTGCAAGAGAAGCAACCACTGAGATATCTCTCCTGTGGTTTCCCCTCTTTCCTAAATAACAACTTTTAAAAAATGAATTTCAAAGTTTAGGTCTGCTCATAGTAAATGATGGGAAAGCATGATGACAAAGGGGCATCCATGAAGCCTCTGCACTTTATAAAACCTAAATTGAGACTCCCCAGCTCTGGCAGGAAAGTAGTTAAGGCAGCAGCAACAACTACTGCTGGGCAGGGATGTACACTGTACAGACAAGAAATTAAGTCACACAAAAATTAAAAATGCTTGTCAAATATTCTCTTTTCTGAGATTAAGAAACAAAAATGAATCAAGACACAAACTACCACCAGCTGAAAGATATAAAAGGAAGAAAAAAAGAGCTCTATCTTTTACTATAATGAAAAGAATTAGAATAATGTGTAGATGAAAACAGAAAATAATGTGTAGAAGAAAACAAAAGCTTCCCCCTAGGTAGTTCCCTGCTACTGAAGACAAAGTGACTGTGCTCCTTTGTCATCAGGACACCAAACCTACCATGTGGTAGTGTTATGTTTGCACCGTCAATGATTGCCTGTGCCAGTTCATGATCATTGCTTTCAAAAGCGTGGGCAGCAGCCTTCAAGGCATCCCAGATCTCTTTCCGGCCTTCAAAAGCTGGTGCGGTGTCCCAAAATTCATCCCTCTTGCTGCGCAGTTGTCCATCTGTCATGGGATAATCGCTTTTCCATTTTGGTTTTTCCTTTTTCAAAGGCTGGTTACGACCTAGAGCAACTGTAAAGAGAAAAGGCTGACATCAATATTCATAAAAAATCCCTATTTTCTGTAAGAAAAGTTACAAGGCTATATTCCTGTTTTGGATTCTTTCACAACAATTACAGTTAGATGTCTGCCTATTTGCTGATTTCTGGTTGATATTCTATTAACCAATCAAAAATCTAGAGCAAATGAAGATAGCTAGATGCAAATTTTTTCTGCATTTTTTTTTTTAAATTTTATTTCTTGAGACAGGTTGCACACTTTAACCCTGGCTAGCTTCAAATTCATAGCAATCTTCCTGCTTCAGTCTTCCAAGTGCTAGGATTACAGGCATGAGCCACCATCCCATACTGCATAATTTTCAGTAAGTCAATAGCTCTTTTCCATTCAGTGTATTTCCAAAGGATGATTAAAAATAATTACAGGGAGCTAGGGAGGTGGTTTAGTCAGTAAACTACCTGTGGTTCAAGCAGAAGACAGAGATAGGCAGATTCCTGAAGCTCATTTGGCCAGCCAGTCTAGACCAAGCAGTTCATTCCATATGAGATCCCTTATCAAAAAAAAAAAAAAAAAAAAAAAAAAAAAAAAAAATTCAAGTGAAGAGTAACTGAGTAAGACACCAACAGTGACCTCTGCCTTCACACATACACATACACACAGACAAAGAATTAAACTGTGGGTTTGGAACACAGCTCAGCTGATGTGGGCACCTATGTTTGTAATCCTAGATCTGGGAGAGACAAGCAAACCCTTGGGGTTTACTGGCCAGTTATCCTAGCCTACCTGGTGAGTTCTAAACTAATTAGATACCTAGCCCAGAAAAACAAAATGGATGGCTCCAAAGGCTGATCTTTAGCCTCCACAGACACACATATACACTACCAACCCCATAAACATGCATACACACAAGTATATTGATATACACCCACACCTACAAGCAGGATTATAACTGCAAACTATAAGTGGTGGTACATGCCTGTAATCTCAACACTTAGGAGGCAGACACAGGTAAATCTCTGTTTGAGGCCAGCCTGATCTACATATCAGAGTTCCAAGATAACCAGGACTATAAAGAGAGATCATGTCTCAAAAACGAACAAAAAAACATAAACAACAAAATGTAACTGTAACAAATGTACCATTCTGGTAAGAGGTGTTTAGAATGGGTCAATGAACAGCTCTTTCCCAGAAAAATATGGGAATTTTCTGAATAAGAGTTCTATTTTGTTCATTAAAATATGTACACACACACACACACACACACACACACACACACACACACACACACACACACACACACACACACAGAAGCCAAGATGCATAGTGTTTCATCGAACTAACAAGGGTAGAATATGAGTGGCAGATGCTGCAGCAGAGACACAAGGGAAAGTAAATAGTGTGAAATAGTTTGAATCTCAGGATCTTTAGACACATGAAGCCAAGAAGTTAGAACTGAGAAAATCCAAAAAGGCAAAAGGCTACTTTTCAGTGTTCAAGGAAGGCAAGGAAAACCACCCAACCCAGGAAGAGACTAACTAGAAGAGTGCTTCCTCCAGCTCCCTTCAGAATGCCTTTCTCTGAAACTCAAGCAAGAGCTAGTTTGGAAAGCAGTGGGGCAAAGGGATGAAATCACTTTTTTTTTTTTTTTTTTTTTTTTTTTTTGAGGAACCAGAAATCAAACAGGTAATACTGGGTCAATGGATAAGCTCTCAACCAGAAAGAACAAAAAAGAGCAGCAATGCCATATTCTAGTGCCAACCCTGAGAAGAGGAAAAGGGCAAGAGTGCACTCCCTTTGGCATACATTTCCTTAGAGAATGCTTCACAAGTCTCAGGCACCTCTGTATCCAGATACTTCCACAGCCTACAAGATCACTGATTATTTTCTATGGGTCATACTGACCTATATTATATTGCCTTCTCACCTATGGGTCTGTCTGTAGGTTATATAGTGCCAGGCGTAAGAAAGCTTAATAGACAGAAGTAAAAGGGAAATTTAACCATGATGAAAAGACAAAGAATGTTAGGAAAGAATAGGTGGGTAATAAATGACAGTGCAGGTGGGAAGCAGAGAAGGCATGAATCAAAATTCACTGTTCCATACTTAATTGCAGGAAGAATATCAATTTAAAAGAATCTAAAATGGTTCTAGAGAATGGATGAAGTTAATGACCCGCTTACTGGCCTGGTTTATGCATTAACACAAAATAAAATGCCTCTTAACCTCTGGGAAATCTTTCCATTTCCCAGGCTACATTCCTATATGATAGGGCTAACTAATAGCGTAAAGTGCACTTGGTTTGACATCTGAATTGAAATAAATTCTTTTTACTAGGTCTGACCATTGATCTCAAGTTCAAACATCTTAAGTCTCTTTAGTCTTTCACACAAAACCTTCAGTACTAACATGTGATGATGTTTTGGTCCCCTAACTTGTCTAAGTGAAATGTAAAGCAGGCAAGTTCTAAAGCAGGCATCCACATGCAATTCCAGTTACTCAAGAAGATGAGGTAGGAGGATGGCAAATTTAAGTTTAGCCTAAGCAACACCCCATTCCCAAAAGGAAGCTCTATACAGGCATGGGATGTGGTCATCCACACCTTCAATCCTAGCACTTGGGAAGAAGAGGCAGGTGAGGTCACAGAGCAAGTTCCAGAACAGCTAGGGTGACATTGAGAAACCCTGTCTCAAACAAAACAAAACAAAAATGCTCTCAAATTCAGAAAGCCAACAGAAAAATAAAAACAGCCTTTACATATGTGAATTACTTTCCTTACCTATGTGAGGTAGCTTTATTTTTGCTGCTCATTTTTGTACTAAGTGCAAGAACAGTCACTACATTGACAAAGGGACAAAAAAAGGACACACACACACACACACACACACACACACACACACACACACACACACACGTTGGTTAAGGTAACTATCATTTTGAATATGTTTTAAACTATAACCTGTCAAAAGTTCCATAATTTCTCTGCAGAAATAAACAAAATAAAAAAAAGTATTCACCCTGAACACATGAAATAGGCTCATCTTATTTAAACATGCATAGTATGGATCCATTATTAAAATGACCAAATCTCTGGGGCTAATATTACAATTTGGAAAGTCATAGTTTTTTTTTTTTTGGGGGGGGGTTCCAGAAAGGGTTTCTCTGTGTAACAGCCCTGGCTGTCCTGGAACTTGCTCTGTAGATTAGGCTGGCCTTGAACTCACAGAGATTCCCTTGCTTCTGTCTCCTGAGTGCTGGGATTAAAGGCATGGGCTGCCACCACCGAGCAGAAAGTCATAGATGTTAATAAATTTTTATTTTTACATGTGCCGAGTATTTTGCCTGAGTGTTTTGCCTGTATGTATGTGCATCACAAGTGAGCAGTGCTTACAGAGACTAGAACAGAGTATTGGAGCCCCTAAAACTGAAGTTACAGACAGTTGTGAGCTTCCATGTGGATGCTGGGAATTGAACTCAGGTCCTCTGGCTGAAGAGCCAGTGCCCTTAACCACACAGCCATATCTCCCCCAGTATAGAATTTTCACTGCACTATTTGACCTTAAAAGTTTCATGCTAGGTTCAACAGAATACCAAAACAAGTTAAAAAAACAAAACAAAACAAAAACAAAAACAAAAAAACTCATAATAACCCAAATCAGTTACTGCCCAACATATCTTTAACTGCTGTGCTAGTTCTCCAGCCCTTTTGCTTTTTCTCACTCTGTAACAGATTTAATACTAAAAAGTTAAAGGCTTGCTTTTCAAATGGACCCAAGTAGCATATGACGTTAAACACATTTACTATCCAATGAAAAGCATTTTACCACAAATTCATTTAGACATTCTGTTTATAAGAAACAATGATCTTTGGGAAGACAGTTGGTAAAGTCCTTGATATGCAAACATGAGGACCTGAGTTCCATGGAGAAGCCACATAAAAAGCCGTGAGTGACATAATATTCTTGTAATTCTAGTGCTGGAGAGGTACAGATAGACAGGGGCTGCCCTAACTGGCAAGCTCAGGCCTGAGGAATGAAATCTGAGGGTGGCCTCCATATATTCATATCTACCTACCTACCTACCCACCCATCCACCCACGAGAGAGGAGAGAGAAGAGAGGAGTGAGAAGAGAGACTAGAGAGACACAGATCTTCAAAAGTGACTTATGATTTTAATTCTTTTTCTTCCTTTTAGTCCTTTGAAAATCCCTGACTTAATATTTGGGATTCATCAGATAAGGAAAGGAAAGGTTACAATACAAAGGCGAGATAAAAAATACCAAGATACAGACTGAGTGGTGGTGGCGCACTCCTTTAATACCAGCACACAGGAGGCAGAGGCAGGTGTATCTTTGTGAGTTTGAGGCCAGCCTGACTTACATACAAAGAGAGTTCAAGGATAGCTAGGGTTGTTACACAGAGAAACCCTATCTCCAAAAACCAAAACAAACAAACAAACAAACAAAACCAAGATATGACCCTGGTAATATCAGCTGCAACAGGCAGAAACCTAGAAAGCATCAGTTTCCTTAATACAGTACCTGGGGGTGGGGACAACTAAAGAGATCGCCATCAAAAGACAAATTACTGTCTCAAGCAATTTTCAAGTATTTAAAGCAGTGAGAACCAGGACAGTAAATTGCTCCTATCTGCTACTGACTAGAGCAACAAAAGCACAAAAACAGAAGGAAAAGCTTCTTGTCACTTCAGAGTTAAAGACAGGGAAGAACTCTTGACAGCAGATTTTGCAATCCTTCTGGAGCTGGCAGGAAAGAGCCTACAAGACCATAGGTCTCCAAGAGGGGAGGGACCTTGACAGCATGTAACAAAATTTCTTATTCAGTCCTACTATAGCCTGGCAAAGCCAGTTTCAGAAAGGGAGTTAAAGAAAGGGAGAAAAAAAAAAAAAACCCCATAAAAACAGAAAACCTCATTAACTCTGAACTGGAAAACTCAATATAAGCTTATGATCTAAAGATGCTCAAAAATACTTTATATCTCTTTAAATGCCTGGAGTGACAACCTAGCAGAGCTTAGTTCTAAGTAACAACCCAACTTAAGGAGACACAGGTTCTTAAGAGCTGTGGTTCTCAACCTGTGGGTCATGACTTCCACAGGGGGTGTCGTTACATCAGATAGCTTACATATCAGATATTCATACTACGATTCATAACAGCAGCAAAACTACAGTCACAAAGTAGCAACAAAAATAGTTTTATGGTTGGGGGTCACCACAACACGAGGAACCATATTATAAAAGGGTAGCAGCATTAGGAAGGCTGAGAACCACTGAGTTATAGAAGCACCTACTTTGAGGCACAGACCAAAGAAAGCTAAACCAAGCTGTTGCATCTCAGTAACATTGATATTTAAAGCATACACAAAACTATGGAAACCAAAACTCTGTAGATAGTAAGACATGAATGTAATGTGTGTGGCACTCAGCTCTGATCCTGTAATCACTATTATGTTTATATGATCAGCTTAGGATCTCATTGTTATCAGCTGCTTGTATCCCTTAATTCCTATGTCAAGCCACAATACCAAAGCATATTATCTGGAGGAAGAGCTTTTGGAAGGTAACGAGTTCATGAGGATGGGACCCTCCCAGATGGGATTAGGAGAAAGAGATAACATTACTATGAGAAGACAGATAGAAGGCAGTTATATGGGCACCAAGAGGGACCTTACTAACCATCAAGTCAGTCACCACTTCAATATTAGAGATCCCAACTTTCAGAATTGTGAGAAATAAATTTCGAAAGTCACCTAGCTTACAGTATTGTGTTACAGTGACCTGACCTGACCTGACTAAAAGATACTGTCACCAAGAAGCAGAGCATTGTAAAAAAAATACCTAAAAATGTAGAAGTGGCTGCTTAAAGAGTAGAAGCTGGAAGACGGTGAGCCAGCATTTCGACTGTAACAAAATACCTAAGAAAAACCAACATATAATGAGGAAATTTGAGCTCATAGCTTTGGAAGTTTCAGCCCAGAATCTTTGTGCTTGTGAACAGACCCAGACTGGTAGAAGCACATGGCTGATGCTAACTCTAACTGATCATCAAATCCTGAGCAAAGAGGCAAGGAGAATAAGGAGACTGCCAGGGTCTCACCATTGCTTTCAAAGATCTGAAAGACCTAAAGGCCTGACACCAGGTCCTAGAACCTCCCCAAACATCATCCTGGGGTTTAAGTCTTTAAGATGTGGGACTTTAAGAGGACATTCAAGTTCTAAACTATAGCAAAGATTTTTGAGATATGTGCATGCTAGAAATAGGCGTGTTCTTGAGAAGAGACTACTAAAGGCAATTCTGCTGAGTAAAAAGAAGATGGGCTGATGAGATGGCTCAGCAGGTAAAGGTAATTTATCCTAAACTTGCTAATTTGAGATTGATCCCTGAGGCCCATATAGTAGAAAGATAGCACTGACTCCTGGAACTTGTCCTCTGACCTCCATGCTTGTAAAGTGTACACAAGCGTGAGTGTATACACACACACACACACAGAGAGAGAGAGAGAGAGAGAGAGAGAGAGAGAGAGAGAGAGAGAGAGAGAGAGAGAGAGAGAATGTGATAAAGATGTAAAAGGAAGGAAAATTTGAAATCCTCTATGTTCTAGAGAACATATGACTAGTCGTAAAAGGATGGTGACAGAAACATGGAAAGTAAAAGCCACTGAAATGACAGCTCAAATAAAAACAAAGAGTCTGTTACTGGACTGGAACAAAGGTGCAAAAACCTGGGTTGAACTGTGTTCGAATTTTAGTGCTCTGTGGAAGTAGTGAACTGGTTCTTTAGCTAAGGTGACTTGACACATTTGTGAGCTAAAGCAATTTCTAAGCCCAGTGCTGAAGGAGCAGTTTGGTCTCCTTTGACTGTATGCAATAGTATGTAGGGATAGAGAATGAAGACACAACTGTTCAGCAAAAAGGGATCAGAACTCAGAGGATTTACAAAAGTCACTGCACTTAACACTCATACTACAAAAACAACCAGGTGTGTGTTTGTGTGTGTGTGGGGGGACACCAACAGGGACACAACAGCTCAACTTTCAACAGGCTAGACAGCTTAGCCTCTATGTAGTTTCAAGTTTCTATTTACATATGGCTTTTAGGTCCATGTATAATCTCCTACATATTCTCTTGTCTAATGAGCAGTAAAACTAAGAGGCCCAACAGTAAGAGACCAGCAACCAGCAACTGTGGGAAACATTCTCTACGGATGGAGCTTATTTAGAACAAAGACTAAATAACTCAATAACAATACTTCAAAGGGTGCTTAATTTCACTTAGTAAACTGTAAGATTACTTTTTCTTTCTCCCAATTCTTACTGTAAAAATATCCTTGGACATCTGGTATAGGCCAAAATGTAAGACCACTGAAGTCCATCTTTCTCACCGACTGTAACAGAAATATGGGACAAAATGCAAAACACAGTTAACTGAGGGTTCTGAAAAGCTGATGATAGTGGCAGACAGGAGCCAAACCTAAAGAAGCACCCTTGCTTTTTTTTTTTTTTTTTTTTTTTGAGACAGGTTTCTCTGTAGCTTTGGAGGCTGTCCTGGAACTCATTCAGTAGACCAGGCTGGTTTCGAACTCACAGAGATCCACCTGCCTCTGCCTCCCAAGTGCTGGGATTAGGGTGTAAAGGTGTGAGTCATTTTTTAAATATTTTTTTTTCTCTCAGATTTGACCTACGGCAGCTTTAGTATGGAAATGCAGTAAGATGTACTAAACTATGAAGGGATCTGGCTTCTGGTAGGGTAATTGGAAAAGGAATTCTCAGAACCAGAAATGAGGGACTGACAAGATGGCTCGGAGCAAGAGACCTAAATTTGGATCCCCAGCACCCATGTTAAGAGTCTGGGGCATGCCTCTGTAATTCTAACTTTTGGAGAACTGAGACAGAATCCAGGGGCTCACTGGAAGCCAGCTTGGCAGTAACAGAGAGCCTGAGATTCAGATTCATCTTTTCTATTTTCAAGACAGGGTCTCATGAAGCCCAGGCTGGCCTCTAACTTGATATGTAGTCAAAGACAACCTTCTGATTTTCCAGCCGTATCTCCTGAATGCTGGGATTACAAATGTCCACCACTATGCCTGGTTTAGGCAGAGCTGGGAATTAAACCCAGGGTGTTTTGTGAATGATAGATAAGTGTTCTTCCAAATGAGCCACATCCCCAGCCAGAGACCTTATCTTAAAATAAGATGAAGTGGCTGAGGAGAACATTCTGATGTCAACCTCTGGCCTCATACACACTGCACCCTGGCTCAGGCAAGTACACATATCACACAAACACTGGGCAGGGGACAGTGGAGGGATGGTTACCAAAAACTTAAGTGAGAAAACCTGGTTTTGAGACAAAGCAACCAGGAAAAAAAGTAATACAACATGAAGAAAGTAAGGTTATTTTTTCCCTATTCTTTTTGTACCTTCTTTTGTCATGTTATCTTAAAAGGCAACATGGAAGTACGGGTTAATGCTAGAAAACAGCTGAGAGGAATCTCTTTCCAGTTAAAAGGTAGAGAACAATGGCCTTTGGGAGAGGGGAGATGAATGGATGGACAGACAGACAACAGTACTCCAAAGTACAAACAGCTGGAGAATAACCTAAAATTCTGCATTTGAGATAAGTCAAATCTCCAATTCACCTATGACCTGCACTGGCCATAAAGCAGCACAGTAATGGCTCTGATATAAACAAACTAGCCACCATTAAGGATGTGCCACCATTAAGCCTAACAATGGCTTTTGAAAAGCAAATCAATATCAGCACCACTAACACAGAAACAATTCAGTCTGAAGAAACCAGGTTGAAGGATAAAACTATGAAACAAAGCAAAGCAAACTGATATTCTTCAGGAAATTTAATAAAAGACCTAGATTCTCAAATGTTCAACATGTCCAGGAAACAATTCAGGATTACTCAACACAAAAGAAATATGTGACCAATTTTCAAGAAAAAAGTCAACAAACAAATGGAAAGTTCTGAGATGATCCAGATGTTGAAATGATCAAAGACTTTAAAAGTTACAATCATGTTTCATGAGATTAAAGACAAGCTGGAATAAAAAGTCTCCCTTTTTCCTTCTTTCTTTTGGTTTTTGAGACAGGTCTCACTAGACAGGTCAGACCATCTTGAACTCACCATCCTCTTGCATCAACCTCCTAAGTACTAGGAATACAGGCACATGTCATCATGCCTAGCAAAAAGAAGTTCTTAGAAGAGAAACAAACGATCAATAATAAACAAATGTAAATCCTAGAAATGAGGCCAGATGTGGTGGTGCAGACCTTAAATCCTAGCACTCAGGAGGCAGAGGCAGGCAAATCTCCAAGTTTGGGGCCACCAGGGCAACATAGTGAGACCCTGTTTTAATAAACAAACAACCAACCTGGAAATGGAAAATATAGTACCTAAGACTTAAGATCACCCCTAGAAAGCAGAGGAGGACTTAACTGAATGAAGACATGCAGCTGAAAAAACCCTTAGAGAACAACTATTCGGGACTATAATGCCCCATCCCATTCCTTCCTGACCAGTTAATGCCAGGGTGAAGCCCGCAGGCTGAAATCATAGCTCCATGATTGCTATAACTTCAAACATTTGCTATGAGACCAGAGAAGCACTCAGTTCCAATCAGGTCTTGACCTGTTAAGCATAGAGATCAGTGTTTGAAACTACATGGTCAGATGGATTACTTAAATTTTATATTCTATAAGAGTGGTCTCCAGTTGTCAGAGCAGTCATATATTCAATAATGACTTCATAGTTCAAGGCAAGGCTTAGATAGAAATCTTGGAGGTTCATCTTTGAGTTTGAGGTTGGTCTGGTCTCCTGACCAAGTTCCAGGACAGCCAGAGCTACTCAGACAGTCTTGGGGAAAACAAAAACAAAAACAAGTAAACAAACAAAAGAAGTCTTGGGGGTTCTTTATGCCTTTATACTTCAGAGTTCTGTCTTAATGACACCATTATGGCATATGGGGAGAGATGCATAAATATCAGATGAACATAAAGAAAACATAACTCTTCAAAATGTACTTTGTTGGTTTCCTCTGGCTAATAAGAAAGTCCTGTTTCCTGAAGGGGTATCTGCTAGGACTGACCCGAAGCTTTTGGTAAACTAGACCAGCATAACACTATCTGTATCAGGAGGTGTAAAATGAGATGGAAAAACAGGTGAGGGGAAATGTCCACCGGACAGACAACCTGCTGGACACTTTCCTGGTTCTCTTCCCCAACACCACTCTGTCCCTTTTGCTTTTTCATCTCACCCAAGACAAATCCAGAAAGCTACAGCCTTCAGAGCTGTCCTCAGTATCATGCAAAATGTCCTTGGTTTGTTTCCTAGCAGGCCCTACATTTCAGTGTGTGTGTGTGACACACATGTGTGGGAACAGAACAACCTTGGGTATCATTCCTTGGGCACCATTCACTTACTTTTCTTCCCTCCTTCCTTTCTTTCCCCAGACCAGGTGTCTCAGTTCTGGTTTGAACTCACCAAGTAGGCTAAGCTGGCCAGGCACAGTTGCAAGGATCCACCTGCCTCCACCTCATTGGTGATGGCATCAAAAGAATGTGCCACCATCAAGTCCAGCTTCTTCTGGCATGGGTGTCAGGTATCAAATTCATGTCTTTCAAGCATACTGACTTGTGTGTGTGTGTGTGTGTGTGTGTGTGTGTGTGTGTGTGTGTGTTTCATGCGCACGCGCATGAAAGCCAGAGGTGGGCATTGTGTGTCTTTCTTAGGTTACTCTCCTATTTATTTATTTATTTATTTATTTATTTATTTATTTATTTAGAGTTAGGATCTCATACTAAACCTGGAGCTCAATGACACAGCTAAGTTAGCTGTTCAGTGAGTTTGGGATCTCTCTCTCAGCCTCCCCAGCAATGGGATTACAGGTGTATTGAATGCCTGGCTTTTTAGATAGGTGCTAAGAATGTGAATGTAGGCCCTCATGCTTACACAGAAGCACTTTACTAACTAAACTATCTTGCCAGTCCTTTCTCAATTTTTCTTCTTTGAAAGAGGTCTCAAATTGTAGTTTGGGCTGGCCTAGAACTCACTATGAAACCTAGGCTATCCTTGACCAAGCAATTCTTCTGCGTTAGTCTCTCAAGAGCTTGGATTACGGGCCTGAATGAGCTACCACATCCAGATTAAATTCTTAATACATAAATATTTATGGATGGGCTGGAGAGATGGCTCAGTGATTAAGAGTACTGGCTGCTCTTCCAGAGGTCCTTATTTCAATTAATTCCCTGCAACCACATGGTGGCTCACAACCATCTATAGTGGGATCTGAAGCTCTCTCTGGCATGCATGCAGACAGAACACTCATACGTTTAAAATAAACAAATAAGTAAATATTTGTAGGCATACAGATATACAATTATACCTATTTCTATGTAGACTTTATCTCTTTGTAAGAAAAAATTTATGCCAATCCCTCATAGTCACTTTCAGAAAACAAGCAAGAAACCTTCCCAACTCAATTTCTAAGGCTAGTATTAAATCAACAACACAAAGCAAATGTTACAACTATAGATAACACCTCATAAACACAGATTCAAAGAAAATAAAAACCTTGCCAGACATACAGAAGCTGAGAGGACTTACTACCATAGATCTACACTACTACAAACACTAAACTAAAGGGAAATAACAGATGTATGACTCCACAAATGAGTGCACAGCATAGTAAGTAATGATGTAAGCACATATACAAGGTGTTTTAAATCATCATCTAAAGACTACAAAGGTGGTTAGGCAGTCAAGAGCACTGACTTAATCTTGAGAAGGACTCCAGTTTGGCAGTTACTCTGGCAGCTTACAACTGCTGAGTTGCCTGTAACTCCAGTTCCAGAGGATCTGACTCCCTTTTCTGTTCAACATGGGCACTGGACCATACATAACATACATGCAGACAAACACTTATCATCATAAAACCAAAAATAAAGCAGTATCTAAATCTCCTTACAGCACAATTAGATGATATTAGGAAAACAAAAGGACTTCCAGAAATCGCCTGCTCCATAAATGCCACAAAGACACTGGCAAAACTGGCAAAATAAACTTCAGTACTAGCAGACCAGCCGGAAGCTTGCACCACCATATTCTTCTTTCTTATCAGAGCAGCTAGGTCAGTAGGCATATTGGCACTTGTCTCATGCTCTTGATTGCCTCTTCTCACTCACTGCCATCGAGACTGTGGTAACAGGTGTGAAACATAGACTGGACTCCTTTATAGGCCCTACTTGCACAACTGGCATTGTTTAGCCTATCTGGAAGTTCTTTGGAAAATGCCACCCATCAAGCTTCTTTTGTGTCTTTCCTGAGATCTCTCCTATGTGAGCATCTTTTTCTCTAGAGACATTTGTCAAAAATAAGCAGAAGCTAAAAGTACAACTCAGTAACAGAACACTTGCCTCACATGTGTGAAGTCTTAGGTTCAGAAATAAAAATGCAAGTTGCTTAACATTGCACCTGTTGGAGACAGTGAAGCATTTAGGTCAAATAAGAAGCCTGTTGCCAGGCAATGGTATGGTGGTGTACATCTGTAATCCCTGCATTCAACTGTGTGAGGCAGGATGATATTGAGTTTGAGGCTTGAAGACAAGACTGTCTTCAAACAATAAAAACAAAACAAAACAAGACAAAACAACAACAAAACCAAATTAACTATCCAGAAAACTTACACTTCCATGTGGGACTCTAAAAGGCCAAACACAGTGCACACCCATGACTGCAGACACTCAGCAAAGATTAAAGTTGTAAGCTCCTATCTCTGACTGGTATTAAGGCTCAAAGAAAGTAGGAATTAAGGTATAAGGTAGTTGTAAATTACCAGAATTTTAAAGGTTGTAGCTAATAGTAATCCAGAGCCTTTCATTAAATGAGAGAAAAAGAATGGAAGACTTACTGGTTTCTGGTGTCCCAGAACCACCCAATTACCACACGTGAACTGGCTGGATCTTTAACTGTGTGGAGACAGAAGCCAATAGGCATCCCTAACAAGATAAACATACCCAGCCCAGAAGGTACCACTGGTGTATCTGCATCAGCACCTTAGACTTAGATTCCAGGCAAGAAAAGTGTGACCATCTAGCACATATTGAATAATGAGAGGGTGGGAAAAAAATATCCCCTCCCCCACAAAAAACAAGCCAATCGAGGGCTGTGAAAAATGCAAGGAAGGGCTGACACCTACTGGCGACCCGGCACAAACTCAACCCAAAAGGTACTTGAACTCCACTGGAAGTCCACAAAGAGTTTGAGCTTGAACTGAGACTGCAAATTGCACTTCCCTGAATGGAGCATAACAGGGAGTGAGAAGAAAGATTAAAAATCCATCCCACCATGAAAGAACTAGTGGCCAATGCTATGATATGCTTTTATCTACTACTAATTCACTTCCTGAAGTGTTTTAAAACCTGCAACCCTCCATAAATGTCTCTGAGTGGTTTTGGCTTCATTTTATATTGCTTAAGTTTTATGAGTATTTTGTTTCTGTGCCCATGCTAATGTGTACTCTACTATTCTTGCTCTCCACAACCAATCCTTCCCCTTTCATTTCTACCTCATTTCCTCTCTACCCGCCCCCACCCAGTTCCCTCCACTTTGGGCTTTTAATTTTAACACCCCACAGTTTTATCTTTAAGATCTGTAAATCCTAATACCACTATTTCACCTCCATCTACCTCCCTCTGTGATGTTTTCTGCTCAGATGATATAGTACTACCTATCCTCATTCAGGTTCTGTCCCTTACATCCCTGACCTTAGTAGGATCATAATCTAATACACATTTTTATACTCCATCAGTTACTGCAAGTAAGGTAACTTTTTATTTATTTGTTTTGAATTTCCAAGCTAACTTTAATTCTCCCAAAACATATGTCAATAGTAAATGCTTTTAAGACATTATACTAATTTAGCTACTGACAATTTCTGAATTTACTGTATTTTCCAAAACATGGGTAACGTAGAAGACTTAGAAATGTGTGTTGTAATGACAGCTTTGCATTTCAAATTTCTGAGCTTTAGGTTCAATGGCATCAAAAGTTCTTTTTACTTTAGGAATGCTGCGACTAAAACAGCACTGCATGGCTAAACAGGCCAATTTACTTTCTACAAGCAGGGTAAGTGCACACCAATGTCACAGACTTTCATAAAAATCATTTTGCTGACCCACTGAAGACTTCTTACATGCCAGGGGGAAAATATCACATGTAGCCCTCCAGGCTGAGGACACATGCCGCTTATGTGCAAGGACCTGGGTTCCAGCAAGAACAGCAAAACCAAACTGAACTGTGTAACACAGGGTCAAGGTGGTGCCAGCTCTGTACACACCAGACTTCACTGACCCATGACTTTTCTGGTCAGCTCTGCTCAAGCCCCCCAGCTTAAACTAACAGGATAAGCAACACTCCTCAGGCCAACATAACTCAGTCACAATCCAGTCAGGCCTTATGTCTTTGTGCAAGATTTTATTAAATGTCTGTACAGGACAACATCCAGCCTCCAGACACAGCTGCCAAGACCCTGTTATGGTGTAGGCACTGGCTGGGGCATGGCAGGTGGCTCTGGCTTCCCACCCTTCTGCTGTGAGATGGGGGTGGTGGGCAAGATCTCATCCTTAGGTTCCATAATGCTCACATGATCAGGCAGAGGCTTCTTGGGGCCGATCTTACCACTTGGGTCCCAGGGCAGCATGATTTTCACTTTGATGCCCAGCACACCCTGTCTGAGGAGTACATGGCGAATGGCAGTATCAACATAGTAGTTAACAGGGTCTCCACTGTGGATCATCAGCCCATCCACAAGCTTCATGGACTTGGCTCTCTCTCCTCGGAGCTTCCCAGACACCACAACCTCACAGCCCTCAGCCCCACTCTCCATTGTAAACCGAAGCACAGTAAGGTAACTTTTAAAAATGTCACAATATTTGCTCAGTGGGCCCAAATCCACTTCTGTAGTTAATTTTCTACTCTCAGAATGGTGGTGGAGGTATGCCCTGCTCCCTGATCATATAAACTGAGGATTTATCTATTGAATATGTGCCCAGCCCATTGGACCCCAAGGTCAGAGAACTACAAGAACTTCAGTTAAAAAAATACTGCTTAAAAACAAACTGAAACTCAAGAAACGAAAAACTCACTAACAAATTTGAAACAGTAGAAAGCTTCACCAACAAAATAGATCAAGAAAAAGACAAAATATCAGGGGCTGGAAGACAAGTGAGATCTGTGGTTCTCAACCTGTGTCTTGACCTTTTGTGGGGGTCAAATATCAGATCATCCTGTATATTGGATATTTATATTGCTATTCATTAACAATATTAGTATCGAAATTAGTTATGAAGTAGCAACAAAATAATTTTATGGTTGGGGATTACCACAACATGAGATCTGTAATTACAGGAAATACAAGTATTAAAAATTCAAAATTATACCACCAGATGGTGGTGGCGCACACCTCTAATCCCAGCACTCAGAAGGCAGAGGCAGACAGATCTCTGAATTCTAAGCTAACCTGGTATACAGAGCAAATTCTAGGATAGCCAGGGCTACACAGAGAAACTGTTTCAAAAAACAAAATATTCAAATTATACATACAAGATAGCCATAACCTTCCTATAATGTGGACACAAGAGGCACACTTTATATATGAAAACAGAAGATGGAAACTATATAAAACATAGTCAAATGAAAGATACAACGCCTACATTTATAGCAAAGATAAAGACTTTAAGACAAAATTTTACTAAAGATAAGTAAAAAATACTGTTGTATTTGAAGGGAAAAATAGTTTCGTGTTGTTTTCCTTTGCTTTGTGAGACATGGTCTCCCTAGACAGCTCTGGAGGCCTAACCTCACTAGGTAGCCCAGGCTGGCCTCAAACTGTGATGATCCTCCTGCTCTGCCTCTAGTCCTTAGGATTACAGACAGGAGTCAAGTGCACCTGCTTACTGGAGAAATAGTTTTACAACAGGGTTGGAGGCTTCAATATTCAATTCTTTTTTGGGGGGGTAATGGGGGGAGCTCACTATGTAGCTCTGACTGTACTAGAACTCACTCTGTAGACCAGGTTGGTCTCCAAGTCACAGAAATCCTCCTGTCTCTGCCTCCTGAGTGCTGGATTGAAGGCCTTCACCACCACCTGGCTGTTGCTCCATTCTTAATTTTTTTTGTTTGTTTGTTTTGTTTTTTGAGACAGGGTTTCTCTGTGTCGCTTTAGAGCCTATCCTGGCACTTGCTCTGGAGACCAGGCTGGCCTCGAACTCACAGAGATCTGCTGGGATTAAAGGCATGCGCCACCAACGTCCAGCTTAATAATGTTTTAATAAAACATTGAAACAGTATTTACCAATAAGAAAATAGAAACTAAATACTATAAACTGACAAGACCTAAAAGACATATAGCACATTCTATCACACAATAGAATAGGTGTTTTTAGTCTACCTACATTTATAGAATAAGAATCAACAACAGAAAGAAAACTGGAGAACTTGTAAACACAAAAATTAAACATACAGAGGCTAGAGCAACGGCTCAGCACTTGCAGTTCTTGCAAGAGGACCTAGGTTCGGCTCCTAGCACTCACATGGCAGTCCACAATCATGTGCAACTCTAGTTCCAGGGAATCCATTGCCCTCTTCTGGCCTCTGAGGACACTGCACACATGTGGTACTTACATTCATGTAGAAAAACACCTATACACATAAAAATAGATAAAATCTTGTGTGTGTGTGTGTGTGTGTGTGTGTGTGTGTGTGTGTGTGTGTGTGTGTGTGTGTTTGGTTTTTTTGAGACACAGTTTCTCTGTGGCTTTGGAGCCTGTACTGGAACTAGCTCTTGTAGACCAGGCTGGTCTCAAACTCACAGAGATCCGCCTGCCTCTGCCTCCCTAGTGCTGGGATTAAAGGCGTGCGCCACCAACACCCGGCTTTCATATATATATATATTGTGTGTGTGTGTGTGTGTGTGTGTGTGTGTGTGTTTTGCGAATGAACTTTATAAAGATGTTTATTTACCAGGGAATGGTAACTCATGCCTGTAAATTAAGGAGGCAGAGGCAAGAGGATCACCACAAGTTCAAGGCTCGTCTAGTTGATATAGTGAGTTTCAGGCTAGCCTGGGCTATATAACAACACCCTGCCTCAAGAGAAAAAAAAAGTTTATTTAGCTCAATTTGGGAGATTCAAAAGCATAGCATTGGTATCACAGTTTAAGTGTCAAAAGCAGGAGCACATAAAAGAGGAGATCACACTGGAAACAAGCCAGAGAACAAGTCAGGGCTAGCAATCCTAACAATTCACTTAGAGAATTTGTTTGGGAAACTACATTCCCTTTCTAGGACAGAACCCCCACAAAGACCCCCTAGTACACCCCACCTTTTAAAAGTTCCACCAAACTTGGGACCGAACTCCTAACACAGGAGCCCTTGTGGACTAACATTGAAACAGTACCCTAAACTACAACAACAACAATAGGTAAAATAAGCCATGGGGAAAATGAGAAAACACATGGAGATGAGTGGACAGTAAAACAGTTATGAGGAGCTCTAAGATGGCTCAGCAAATCACTTGTGCCAAGTCTGACAACCTGACTGTGATTCCCAGTAATCACATGGTAGAAGGAGGACACCAACACCCTTTTTTGGCCTCTACAGACTCCTGCACATATACAGTGCACATAAAACTCACAGAGGTTCATACATACACACATAAATAGGTAAATCTTTTGTAAAAGATGACCTGTGACCTTTCAATAATCCTTTAGCTGTAGACTGAAATACAGAGAGTGATATGAGAACTCATGTCTCACCCTGAAAAGTGCTGAGCCTACCTTCTCTGAATCACCCTAAGCTCTTAAGGAATAAAGCAGGATGCTCCAAATGGAACACCCTTAGTGTTCTAGCTGTTATGTCATAGGTAAGTAGTCACTTGGCCCAATTTTTGGTTTTCTCGAAAAAGTAATAGCCAACAGAGAATACTTACCAAGCAGAATGCTATTACCATCTCACTAAATCCCATGATTGCTGTAACTTCCATTTAAAAATGAATGAACACCTATACAGAGAAACCTTGTCTTGAAAAAACAAAACAAAACAAACAGAAACAGTTTGAACATGCCAAGTGGTGGTGGTGGTGCACGCCTTTAAATCCCAGCACTTGGGAAGCAGAGGCAGGCAGATACCTGTGAGTCCAAGGCCAGCCTCATCTACACACAGAAACCCTATCTTGAAAATCAAAACAATCCATAGGCAGGATTCACATGTATAAAAAAAAATCAAAACAAAACAAAAAAAAATGAACTTTAAAGAAAAAAACTTATTGAGGGATAACTAACTTTGGGAACAAATTTAAAGATATAAAAAGTACTTGGGCCCGGGTGAGAAGAACAAAGACATATTTCACAGGATTGTTACAAGTATTTAATATAATTGTTACTTTTTCTTGTAACTATGACAAAATACCTGACAGAGTATCTTAAGCGAGAAGAGGCTTGTTTTGTTCAGTTTCTGCATCTATAGCTCAGTCCATGAGAAGGAACACATCGCTGTTGGGGAGGCTGGAGCTTGCAGAGTGCTTAAAACATCTAGAAAAGAAAGGTGTAAGGGACCAGTCTGGCTTTGGTGGCTAATGCCTATAATCCCAACACTTGGGAGACTGAGGTAGGACTGCCATGAGTCAGAGGCTAGTCTGGGCTACATAGTGAGCTCCAGGTCACCCCGAGGAAGTGTGGAAACCCTGTCTCAGAAAAGAAAAAGGTGGAGGAAGCAGAAGAGGAGCAGCAGACACAAGAAATGGGCCCGTTTAAAGGCCCCTGCCCTGTGACCCACTCTTGCAAATCAGGCTTCAGAAACCCTCAAAACAACACCACCACATGGGTAGCAGGTAATCAAATACTTGAACCTCTAGAGACATTACAGCTTCAATCACAACACTATCTTTGTTGATTTCAAACTGGCAATCCTCCTGTCTCAGCCTCTTGAGTGCTAGATTACAGATGTACATGAAGTAGTATTTTCAAACTATTATAATAGTGCCCAACACATAAATGCCCATTAAATTTTTTAGACTATGAACATGCACATGTGTGTACAGGCTGGAGGACAACCTTAGTTGTCTTCCTCAGGAACATGTTCCTCTCCTCTGAGATAGATAATCTCTTATTCTGGAGCTGGCCAACTACCAACTGGGTAGCACATCAAGTCCCAGGGGGTCCTCCTAGCTCCATCTTTCCAGCTGGGATTATAAGAAAGCACCACATGGACAGCATTTTGATAGGTTTTGGAATTCAATCTAGATCCTCATGCTTGCAAGGAAAGCACTTTACTGACTGAGCCACACTCTCAACAGCCCCATTAAATTTTAAGAATTAAAAAAAGATTTATTTATTTTATGTATATGAGTATTCCATCTGTATGCACAACTTTATGTGAGAAGAGGGCATCAGATCCTACTATAGATCATTGTGAGCCATGTGTTTGCTGGGAATTGAACTCAGGACCTCTGAAAGAGCAGCCAGTGCTTTTAGCCACTGAGCCACCTCTCCAGCCCAAATTTTAAGAATTTTCAAATCATACAGCTAAATGAGATTGACTTAATCCAACTGAGTTCCAAAGTTCTAGTTTGTTATATTCTGTTTCATAGTTACAGTTATTACAAGAATTAATGTTCCACAGACTCAAGTAACTTCTTTTTACCCTCCTCAAGTAAGCCTGCATTATAAATTCATCTGCAAGGTCTCAGAGCTCCATCAAGTTTTAAAGGTAGCAACTGACGCTAAGGATGGCACAGTAAACTAGAAATGACATAACCGCAAACTGCTGCTCAAACAGTTCATGCCAATTACCAAGAATATATTAGTGGCTTGTACTGAGCCCACCAAGTAAGAAAATTCTGCTTCCTAAGATAAACATTCCAAGTTTCTTGAATCTGAAATTTTTCCTATGCTTGAAGAATTCCAATGTCCATTAGAGTCCTAACAAAAACACAGGTAAATACATTTACTTGATGTTGTATTCACTTGTCAGTTCTTCTGAAATGGGTTCCAAGTGCAGTAGTAGAATGCTTGCTTAGCAAATAGAAGGCCTTATGTCAGATGCCCCACGCTGTCAAATAAATCCCTAATATGATAATAAAGCATTAGCCTTAGGTTCCTATATAAAGCAGGCAAAGAGGTTATAGGTAATTTATCTATATTATATTACATGCATTCTATATATGTATATAAGCAGCATGTTATAGTTATATATGGAATCAAAAGTTTCAATTATTCTTTATCTAAAAGGAAAAATGATCTTACAAGTGGTTCAGTGTGAATATGTTACCAAGTATTGATTTAATTTAGCAACATTACAATAAGCTTTTAGGCTGTATCAAGAGTAAATGCATAGACATCATTAATCAATATTTTCCTATTAAAAATTTATAACATTCAGGCTGGCAAGATGGGTCAGTCATAAAATGCTTGCCATGCAAGCCTGACAAACTAAATTCAATCTCTAGAACCCACATAAAGTAGACAGAGAATGGACTCCATGAAGTTGTCCTCTGACCTCCACATGAGCACTGTAGCACACACATGCCCATATACACACATATACACAAAGGAACAAATAAAATTTTGTAATATATAGCATTCTGAAATTTCCTACAAAAATAACCTACCAAATACTTTTCCTACCTATTACTAAATCAGAATTCTCTGTAGAAACTGGATTCTGTTCTTCATCGTAATTTTCTCTCCTAAATATTTTATCTGAAAATTTATATTCCCCCATATGCTGATAAATGGTGAAATGTTCTACATCTAACACTTCTAATTTTGTTTTGTTTTTGGTTTTTCGAGATAGGGTTTTTCTGAGGCTTTGGAGGCTGTCCTGGAACTAGCTCTTGTAGACCAGGCTGGTCTCGAACTCACAGACATCTGCCTGCCTCTGCCTCCCGAGTGCTAGGACTAAAGGTATGTGCCCCCACCACCTGGCTATTCTTTTTTTTTTTTTTTGTAAGATTTCTTTATTTATTATATAGAGTGCTCTGCCTGCAGGGATACACACTGGCCAGGAGAGGGTGCCACATTTCATTACAGATGATTGTGAGCCACCATGTGGTTGCTGAGAATTGAACTCAGGACCTCTGGAAGAGCACCAAGTGCTCTTAACCTCTGAGCCATCTCTCCAGCCCCTAGTATTTATTCTTGTCTCAAGCTTTAAAGTCTACCATCACCATCGAAGCATAAATTATGTGTCTATCATTTCTTTCTTGGAATGATGGATCATCTACTCCAGGAAGCAGGATAAGCTTGCTCTTTGTCAGCAGTGACATCAGAAGGCAGTTCCTAACGTCCATATGCTCAAAGTGATGGTGCAGGGGCTTCCAGCACATCTACTTCAACTTCTCCCTTAGGACACAACCACCCTGAGATCCCACTGCTCTAAAGAGACTTTAGGACAGCCTTGAAGACTTTCTTCAGATTAAACAAAGCCTTAAGGACTAAACAATACCTTAAGGATCTCAAGTAAATTTACACTCCCTCAACAGTTCAAAACAAACTTGAATCAACTGAGTTTTAAGTTGGAAACATTCCATGTGTGACAGTAGGAGGCAGATATGGTAAGAAAAATACTTGAATAAAGCAGATGAAGATTACAGCTGCTTTCCATATGATCCAGTTATATACTTAGGATCTCAGTTCAAAATTAATCTTTTTTTTCTTAATGGTGTCTCATGTAGCCCAGGTTAGCTTCCAACTATGTATATATACAAAGCTGGCCTCAAACTCCTGATTTTTCTGCTCCTGTCACCAGGAGCCATCAAAGTTTCTACCTTATGAAGAGATAGTTCTTTTTAAGATTAAAGACAATTGCCTATTACTGAGTATAAGCAGAAGAGTCATTAAAATCTATATCCTATTAATTTCAACTGAACTGTAAACTGTGACAAAGGAAAAAGCGCACATACTTTCTGTGGTAGGGAACAAGGACAGCTCCCAGTCCCCACCATCTATGGGGGAGAACACTGACTTAGACAAGAGAAAGCAGATCTTATAGCTGGGCTACATGGGGCTCCAGGGGATGGATTGGGGCTATTCATGTTTTATTCCTTGTTCAGATCCACTTCTCTGTGACTTTGTTTCCTCCCCTACAAGATGGCAATAGAAATCAATCTTTCAGTTGGGCAGTGGTGGCTCACAACACCTTTGATCCCAGCACTCCGGAGGCAGAGGCAGGTAGATCTCTGTTCAAGGCCAGCCTTGTCTACAGAGAGAATTCCACAACTGGCTTCATAGCTACTGAGAAACCCTTGAACCCCACCCCCACCAAAAAAAAGAAATCTATCTTTCTTATAGTCAAAGGGTCCTTGTAAAAAAAAAAAAAAATCAAGAGAAAGCATGTGAAAAAATCAAAACATACATTTCACATATTTGTTATTTATATTAGGAAGTTCTAAAAAGGCATTGCTTTAATAACTTCAATAAGATCCACTCATTTAACAAATATCAGATACCTACTACTCATAAACCATCAAGTGTGTTATGATGTACTTTAATGTGTATCTGCTGGGCAAATCACAGGCAAGGCAGGAGATTTTATTAAGAACAGTACAGAAGTTGTGACATATATTACTAAATACCTTATACACCATGTTACAATTAGAGTATTATGAATCCTAAACTATATTATATAGTTTTATTTGTATACATTTCCCCTTACAAAAATTCTCTATTTACATGAAAGAATGTGGATTAAAATGAAAAGGGCTGGCCAAGCCTGATGTTACATGCCTGTGATCCTAACACTGAGGAGTTAGAAGGGTGGACACACAAAGATCCTGACTTTGAGGCAATCCTGAATTATAAACAAGATCCTACAAAAAACAAGCAAACAAAAACAAAACAAAAAAACACAATAAATAAATAAATAAATAAATAAATAAATAAAGTCAGGGATGTAGCTCACTGTAAAACATTTGACAAGCACACAAGGCCAAGGTTGGATTCCCAGCACTGCAACAATAAATTAAGTAATGAAAAAATAAAAGACCAGTTCTGTTCCCTAAGTTAAATGACTTTTTAGTAAAGAATGTCAAAAGACCATTCCCCAAAGAGAACTTAGCCTGATTTCTGTCCATCTCAGTATCCATAAAATGTCTATGAATATGCAATATGTGGAAGAATATATAAAATTTCAGAGAACTATTTTTAAAGATAGAGTCTCATGTCTCCTGGGCTGGCCTCCAACTCCTGATATAACTGGGGATGACTTTGAACTTCTGGGCCTCCTGCCTATCTCCTCAGTGCTGAGATTATCAGTGTGTGCGACCTCGCACAATTTTATGCAGTGCTTGGGTCCCAGGGATCAAACCCAGAGCTTTGTGCAAGGTAACTGAACACTACCACCTAAGGTATATCCAGAACAGTGCTGTTATTTACACAATACTCAGCACAGGATACATATGAAGCCTAGATTTCTACTCCATTTAACTAAGCACAGAGGTCCCTGAAAGGCAGCTAACAAGACACCACTTCTCTACTGAATTACGTGGGCTACAAGACTACCTTTCTGTTCATAGCTAAAGCAAGTCAAATCATCACTAGGTTTGCTAAGGATGACACAATAATATAAAACAGAATATAAAATAAGCAGGGAGACCTTAACAAGCAAATTAGATCACTGCTTCCTTCGTCAAATGAGCAAACTTAATTACTGTGAGGAGAGTATCTAAGTAACTAAGGAACCAATTAGGAAAATAATTTCAAAACCCAAATGAAATAAAGCCAAGAAGAAAGCTTTTCATTTTCCAAATAGTAATTAAGTCACAACTGCCCACATGCTATATTACCTATATATTTAGTATAGCTATACTAGAACCTACACAAACTTGAGAGAAACGATAAATAGGGCAAAGTGCTATCTTTAGAGACTCTAGGATTCTTGGGGGAAAATAAATATGTATTTTTTTGAGACAAAGTCTCATGTAGCTCAGGCTACTCAAACTCAACATGTAGTTCAGGATGATCATGAACTTCTGTTTTCTCTTGTCTTCACCTCCTGAGCTCTGAGATTACAGGCAGCACCACCAAACCCAGCTTTGTGTATTGCTGAGGATCAACCCCAGGGCTCTGTGCATGTTAGGTAAGCACTCTATTAATTGACCTGTATCCCTGAAATAAGTACTTTTAAAAATCAGTTGAAATATATTGGAGGACAGCCTGATGACTGAATTCAATGCCCAGGACTCAAATAGTGGAAGGAAAGAACAGATTCTATCAAGCTGTTCTCTGACATCCACACACATACTGCAGATATGCAAACACACACCCCTACACAACACACAAAAAATGTTATTTAAAATTTAAAAAAATAGATCACATAGCTATGCTTTTCTATTGTTTTGGGGCAGTCTTCCTATATTGACATAACTGACCTAAAATTAACTATATAAACCAGGTTAGCCTTACATTTTTTAACCTATCTGCCTCTGCCTTCTGAATGAATGCTACTATTATACCTGACTGGTGTATAAGGACAATGGTTGGGTATGGTGGCATAGGCAAGCAGATCTCTCTGAGTTCCAGGCCAGCCAAGGTTATATAGTAAGACCTCATCTCAACCTCACTCCAAAACAAACAAAAACAGAGCACCAAACCAATACTTTTGAGGTAGAGGCAGGTGGATCTTTATGAATTTGGGGCCAGTCTGATTTTTAGTGAGTTCCAAGACAACAAAGGCTACATAGTGAGACCCTGCTTCAAAAACAAATAAAAAAAAATTCTAAAATAATAATAAATGAAAAAAAAAAAAAAAAGCAGCACCACATCCAAGTAAAACTACAACTGTCTTGAGAGGAAAAGGCCATTCCTTACTCCCTGGGAGGTAGAAATCTCACTGACACACATCTAACATCCCTTCTTTCACTGGAGTCTTATCCACTCTTGAGAAGTCATGGTTAAAGGCACTTTAACAAACATGGCAGACATAAAACCTCTGGAATCTCATCTGATTCCGTCCTCAATGCTAGGAATTGAACCCAGAGTAGCATGCTAAGTAAGCACTCTACCTCTGAGCTACATTTCTAGCTCTGGTTCCTCCTCTCTATGCTACAGACAAATCTGTCATAGGCCTCTAATCCATCAGAGACTTTCCATGAAGTATAAATTGTCTGAACTTCCTAAGGCTAAATATTAACACAGGCTTTCCTCAATTAGAGGCAAAGAACTAAAGTAGTTTACATCTAGAAGACTGAAGCCAGGGAAGAGGTAAAGAGAGTAAGCCTCCCAGTGTCAAGTTGCATTCCAATTCACAACATAAATAATGAAGCTACTGCATTTTATGAAATATATCACGAAGCCAAAGTTGATCTGGAAGAGAAAGACTGTCTGAAGGCTTGTTCCTTATTTGTTGACAAAAGTCCTGGGCAAAGTAAACTGAGGGCAGGGGTGGGAAAGGAGTAAAGTTTCCAGAATCTGTAAGAAGACTGTGTTTAATGCTCATGGCTAATAATGTATTAATCTTTCCTTTATTTGCTAAACATCAATCTTCTTGGAATAAATCTGGTAGCAAGTTTCTTTAAGTTGAGTAAACCTCTTAACTGACCTACTATATTCAGTAATGTAAGAAACTCTGGACATATAATAAAACAGCCAGCATATTATACCAACCTCATAGTAAAGAAAAACTGAAATTATGTGAAAAATTTTCCTAAGATCTGTCATACTGATTTTTAAAACTGGCTCCAAAGAACTCAAGGAAACAACAACAGCAAAAGCCTCCCCAGAGCCTCCTCAACATGGCCTGAAAGACTTTCTATTGCTAGTATCTCCCACCCCCCTTTTTGAGACAGGGTACTTCTATGTAGACCTGGCTGTCCTGGAACTCAGAGATCTGCCTGCCTCTGTCTCTCCAGTGCTGCAGTACAAAGCACCACAAAGTCAAATTTCAAACAAAGTCATCATGAGGTGGTAACTTCTGCTACAGACTCATACTGTGCAGACGCTAGCGTGAAGCTTCTCTTGTCTTCTCTTGCACATGTGAAACATAGGAAATTCTGCAAACATGCTGCTGATTGTGGTGCCTTTTGATAAGGAGGTACACAGTTACCCACACATGTAAGGCTGTTCAAGTGAGCACACTAACATAGCACTTAGCATGTAGCCACCAAAAGCTCAGATGCATTTGTTCAGTCTATGCTTACACCAACACTGCAAGAAAACAAACAGCGCTCAGGGAAAAGAAGATGCTGCATGATCTGTCACATATACTTCAACTGTTGAACACATCTCATAGTGAGGGTGATTTAACTTTGAGACTAAATCATTTCTTTTTACCTTTTTGTGAATGAAGAATTTACTGATTATAAAACTAGAGTAAAAGGAAATTAAATGCTGAGCCTGGCATGAAGCTTACCACTAATATGTTAAATGTGACATACACCTAAAAAGAAAGCTCCATTGCTAAAGAAATTGTTTTGTTTTTGTTTTTAAGAAATTGTTTTAATTTATCCAACAGCTAAAAAAAAGAAAAAAAAAAAAAAGGAGCTGGGAAGTCAAGTGATTCACCTAAGGTTACACAAGAGGAAGGGGTAAGTGGATTTGCTCTCAAAGGTCTTAACTACACTATATGGTGCTATTAAACAAAGCTCCTGTTCTAGAACCAAGTACAGTCTTCAATCAAGGAACTTTACTTTCAAATAAAGTTGTATGCCACACAATGTACACACAAGAATACAGAACTAAATTCTCTGTTGAGTGCGGCTTATATTCTAAGAAAAGTAATATTCAAAAATAACTACAATAGTTTTTTGTTTGTTTTTGTTTTTGTTTTAAATAGGAGGAATAAGGACACCACTGTAAGTAGTGAATGGGAGTTGTGAAGACGACATGAGCTAAGGGCTCAGACTTGGTAAATAATGCAAATTATTCTAATGTTGAAGACAACAGAGAAAATGGGAGGAATGTGAATCCACTGTAGCCTGGGCACATTATAATCACCTTTTGTTAAAATTAGATCTACCTAATTTCCAGTTTTTATTAATCATTAATAATACTAATGATTAATAATCCTCTATCAAAATCAGATCTACCTAATTTCTAGTTTAAGGGAAAATTACAGAGGCCAGAGCACAAGAAAATGAAAACCAGGGTCACAGACTATCCCAGACTGTAGTCCATCTGTAAGATTCTAAAAAATTAATGCTGCCAGACATGGTGTCACACACCTTTAATCCTAGCACTTGGGAGGCAGAGGCAGGCAGATCTCTGTGAGTTTGAGGTCAGTTTGGTCTACAAAGTGAGTTATAGGGCAGCCAGGGCTGTTACATAAAGAAACCCTGTCTCGAAAAACCAAAGTTCATTGCCCAAGAGAAGGAAAGGGGATGATGGTTCTAGATTTAAAAAACACTGAAGAAAAAAACATATGCAATGCCTAAATACCAACAGGTTCCAAGTTTGAAAAACAAAAGTTATATAAAAGTATTTGGAGAGAAATTGGAGAATCTAATTATGGACTAGATCTTGGAAAACACAAAGAATAAATAGTTCCAAGTTTTAGGTGTGATCATAGTACCATGGCAGGAACTTTATTTTTTAGAGGTGCATGTTGGAAGTTCCAAAATGCCTTGCTTACTTCCATACTGTTAAATGAAAGGAGAAAAAAAAAAAAAAAGGCATGTCATATAAAGAAAATACAGACATGAGGATGTAGCTCAGATGGTAGAGTACTTGCCTAACATGCTCACAGCCCTGGGTTTTGATCCCTAGTACTGTATGAAACTGAATATGGGGGTGCACCAACAGTCAGGAAATAAGAGACAGGAGGATTAGAAGTTCAAGGTTATCCTCAATGATATATCAAGTCACAACCAGGTTGGGCAACAAGACTCCCAAACCCCCCTCCAAAAAAAATACAATTAATTTGTTTAATTTAGGTTGCAGACAGCAAGTATTTGTTGAACTAGATACAGTCTTTTATAAAGATCTGAATGGAGACATGTCTCAGTGAGTAAAACAAATGATGTTCAAGCATGACATCCTGAGTTAGACTCGGAGAAAGGTAGATAAGGAAACCAAAGGCAGTAGCACATGTCTATAATCCCAGCGTTGGGCAGGTGAAGGCAAGGGATCCCTCAGGCTTGCTGGCCATCTAGTCTAGTCAAATCAGCTAGCTCCAAATTCAGCAGCAGATCCTGTTTCAAAAACTAAGAACTCTATTTTTCCTCTTCCCTCACAAGCTGTGAATGCTCCTAAAATCCCTTATTCTTTCCTTAGATCAGTCTCCTCTGATAACATTCTGCCATTTCTTCATGGAAACCCCTTTAAAAACCAACTTTCTTTTTCTTTCTCCCTTTTTTAAAGACAGGGTCTTAACTATGTAGCCCTGGTTGGCCTCAAATTCTCAGAGACCCACTAGCCTCTGCCTCTTGAATGCTAGGATCAAAGATATGTGCCACCATGCGCATTAAAAAACAACCTCTTATACCACCTCTGTTTTGAAGCCTTCTGAGCCTGCTTCCTGCTATTCTTTGAACTTTCCTAACACTGTTTTCATTGCTGTGGAGACTTTAAAAACCTTAATTATTTAAATGTATGCCTCCTCCAGTAACCATAAGCTACTTGATTATCACAGAGATGGCTACACACATAGCTTCATGTACAGAGTCAGAATAAAATGGATATTTGCTATTTTATTTAAAACTTTCATGAAAGCCAGGAATGGTGGCACATGCCTGTTAGATACCAGCCTGGGCAGTATACAATGACCCTTTCTGAAATAAGGAGATTCTGAAAGAAGCTTCATAACTCTCCTAGGAAATAAAATATCTATCCTAGGTGAAGAGTATACCCACAACTAAATAAACTAGACACAGCCCATAAGCATGGATGCTATGGGAGCCGATCAGAGCAGTATGCCTGGGTAGATCACAAGTCCAGTTTACAATAAACACACAGTCATCTAACCATTTTCCCGGGAAGGTAAGCACTCAATCAGAAAAGCCCCAAATCATTCCATCATACGCTAGAGCTATACTTCAGCTGGAAAATGCTTACTTCATATGCACAAGACCCTGTCATGAATCTCCAACACCACAAAACAAAAATCCCAGGGCCAAGCCTTGAGGAAGTATTATCAATAAGATTCCACACTCATGTCAAGCTCATGCAGTTAAATACTTCAATTATCTTCTTACATGTCTACAGAAATTCCATTTCTCAAAGTAGCTTGAATATGAAATGCCCCCTATAAGCTTATGGTAAATGCTTGGTCCCAGCTGGTGGTGCTAAAGGTCCTTGGTCCCAAAGGAGGTGGTGGAACTTCAGGAGATGGGGCTGAGAGGGAGAAGGCAGCAGGCCGCCCTTTCCCCTCCCGTCTCTGCTTCATGTCTGTCACAAGGCAAACAGTTTTCTTTACACCATCTCAGTAGTGAAGACGTTCACTCTCACCTCAGGCCCAAAGAAACGGAGCAGTCAACCATCAGAATGAACCCTTCCTCTCTCCAGTTATGTCACGACAATGTAAAAGTAACTGACATGGGAGCTATGGTGCAATTTTTAAAAAGTTTTTTGTACACATGCAAAAATACGATATTTTGTATTACAACATCCAATGCATATTCAGCAATATTTAACCTCTCTCTGTTCAATGTCAATATATTTTAAAAAACAAAACTTTGGGGCTAGCAAGATTAGCTCAGTGGGAAGGGCTGTTTACCATCTGACCACACAAGTCTAAGACCTGAATTCATTTCACAGAACCATAAAGACAGGAGAAAGGAAAGCTGAACCTACAAAGTTGCCCTCTGACCTCCACACACATCACACCCCACAGTAATAAATGAATGAATAACATAACTCTTGTCTACTTGCTAATGCAAGAAGAACACATGGTAACTGCTCCTGCCCAACCCACATGCATTTTTTTTTTTTTTTTTTGGAGACCGGGTTTCCCTGTGGCTTTGGAGGCTGTCCTGGAACTAGCTCTGTAGACCAGGCTGGTCTCGACACACATGCATCTTTAAGTACAACTGCGTTAGAAAATCTCAACCTACGGTCCCTGAACTACAAGTCAATCATAAGGACTAGATGGTAGCCTAGTACTACCCAATAAGCAGAAACAAAAACATGGCAAGGTTAGTGAGGGGACAGCAGGAAGAGCAGGTGTAGTGCCCACCAAATGAAGACCCACCAGATGGTCTGTGGTAAGGAAAAAGAAATGAATCACTAAACTGATCATGTCTAACTAATTTGACTGTATTCCTTAACCTAAATCAACTCAACTCTTTCTTCAGCAAGAATTCATGCTGCCTAAAGCCAAAAGAGATAGCTAATTCATTAATGCAAAAGTTTATTACTAGTGATTAGTACTCAATAATCATTCTCATTAAATACCGCATGAGTAAAGTGCTTCCAGGATGAGGTATGGAAGCTTTGTACTTACAGCAGAAAAACCAAGATTCAACTAAAGTCTCTCCATAAAGATTCGTCCAAAAGAAAAAAGAAAGCATAGACTCAGGCAATCCAAGGAAGGAACACACACATCTATCACTCCCAGTGGGTCAGAACTTCTTTTAAGAGGTTCCTAAATTTAGCCGGGCATTGGTGGCGCACGCCTATAATCCCAGCACTCGGGAGGCAGAGGCAGGCGGATCTCTGTGAGTTTGAAGCCAGCCTGGTCTACAGAGCGAGTGCCAGGATAGGCTCCAAAGCTACAAAGAAAAACCCTGTCTCGAAAAACCAAAAAAAAAAAAAAAAAAAAAAAAAAAAAAAGGAAGTTCCTAAATTTAAAACTAAATGTGAAAACCAGTTGCTCAGTGGTAGGACACTTGCTAGGCCTTGCACTTAATCCCTTTCAAGGTTAAAAAATTAAATTGAATTAAATTAAAAAAATGAAAATAAAGGCCTGAACCTGAACCTGGGTAGAATTTTGCTAAGTTGTCCAAGTTGGCCTCAAACTGCCACCTTGCCTCAGCCTCTTGAGTAGCCTGGAATGTGAGCATGCACCACTATGTCTAACATGTTCCCAGGTAATGCCAATGCTGTTGGTCCAGGGACCAAACTTTTTGAGCAACAAAGTATTAGAACATAAAATTCTTCCCTGAACAGATTTTCCTGCTGTGATCTCAGTAAGTGGTTCAGTTAATACTTAATGGTTAACTACATAGCAGTAGGATGGCAGTGAGCCCGTGCCAGGAGTCCAGGGTAGCATCCCACACACAACCAGTTCAGTCTCACCATCATTTCCTGTCCACTCCCCAAGTGCTGGAATTACAGATGTGTGCTACCATACCCAGCTTCTGACCACTTAAATAGCTTCTCTTCCCAGCCCCATGCTGATGAGATCACTTTGTTTTCCTGCTATTCCCTCAGCACTTGCAGTTATAGACAGTTATATTATCTGTCTATGCATTGCAATTGTTTCATGTGTGTATATAATACTTTCCTTAAAAGGGCTTTTGAAATATTCAAGATAAAGATCATAATTTTCTTTTGGACCAATGCTTTTGTTGACCCCAGAAAACACAACCATCATCACATCTTTTGATCAAGAAAGTGAAGTGGAGCTGTAGAGATGGCTCAGTACTTAAGCTACATGGCAGCTTATATCTGCCTGTTAACTCCAGTCCCAGGGATTTAGCCCCTTTCTGGCCTTTGCCAGAACCAGGTGCACATGCAATGCACACACACACACACACACACACACACACACACACACACACACACACACACACACACACACACACACACACTTTTTAAAGAAGATGAAGTAGAGCTAGGAGAGGGTAGCATGCTCCTCTCACCCATACATTCATGCTACGGCAGGAGGCTCTTTAGTTCAAGGCCAACTTGGGCTACATAAAAAGATCCTGTCTCAAACAGCCAGTGCTGGAGACGTAGCTCAGTGAAAGAGCTTACTTAGCATGTGCAAGGCCCCAGTGCACTGACAGAAAAAAGCTGAAGTGAGTTACAGAAAGGACCACACTGCTAATAGTCTTTCCCAGATTAAGGGAAGTAAGACTGAGAGGGTTTTCTACTCCTAACTGAGAAGACAAATGTTCCTTGAGAGACTAATGAATGACTGCTTACAGATCTATGTATTTATTTATAATCATAGGACAATATGTAAATATATTTAAAACTCAAAGTAGAAGCATCGGCAATGAAAGAAAATAAATCAGACTTTGTTAAAATTACAGACATTTGCACAAAAAGAACACTAACCAGAAAATGAAGATTCATCCACAGGATGGGAAAAACATTTGCACAGATGCATCTGACATAAAGAGCCCAGCATCACAGAGGCAAAGGACTTAAGACATTTTGTCCAAAAGTATATAAATGGCCATCAAGTACATTAAAAAGATACTAAATAACAGAACTATCAGGGAATACAAACCAAACTTCAAGGACATAGTGCTTCACAAACTTGAGAGTTGTGATTTTTTTAAAAAAATGGAAAATAACAAGTGCTGGTGAAAAGGGAGAGAAATTGCAAAAAGATTTTAGGTAGGAATGAAAAACAGTATGGCCTCCATGAAAAAGTCTGGCAGGTCCTCAGAAAGATAAATAGAATTGCCATAATCCACCAACAATTCTACTTCTAGGTATCTTTAAAAAGGAAATGAAAATAGATAACTATGCAACTAAAGTTCACAAATGCATTATTCGCAGCAAAATGTAGAAACAACTCAAATACAAACCAACAGATGACTAGGTAAATAAAATGTGTACATACATACAATAGAATATTATTCAATCGTAAAAAGATTACACACCTGCCACAAATTCAGCCCAGGGAATATTATGCTAAATGAAATAAACCACAAAGGAAAGACTACTATGAGATTCCATTTATATGAAACATCCGGAACAGGTAAACCCATAAAAATAATGTATATTAATTACAATATTAATGGTCATCAGAGATTGAAAAGGTTCTACCTGAAAAGAAAAATTTGGACATGGATAGTGATGACAGTTATATAACACTGCAAACTGCACTCAAAATGGTTAGCCAGGTGTGGTGGTGCACACCTTTAATCCCAGCGATCAGGAGGCAGAGGCAGGAGGTCCTCTGTGAGTTTGAAGCCAGTCTGGTCTACACAGTGAGTTCCTGGCAGCCAGGGCTACACAGAGAAACCTTGTCTTGAAAAGCCAAAACAACAAATAAGTAAAAGTTAATAACACCTCTTCTCTGGTATATTATATGAAGGTTTCTTAAATAAAACAAGAGAAAGGGAGGCTCTTTTAATTTTAGCCATGGATAAAATGTTCTCACTGCCATTATAAGCTATATGATGTCAAGGACATCATTTAGTTTCTTCACTTACACTATAGAGTCAACTGACACCCAACTCAAAGAATTGTGGACTCAATGCATCTATTAATCCTTTAGCACAGGACTTGTTACATAATAAATACCAGGTAAATGGTAGGTTTTATTATTCTAAAGTCTTTGTTACTCACTGAGTAGGTGTCTGTAAGGCTGCTATAAATGGGTATCTGAAAGAATTCCATGATGCTTCTGAGACATTCTGAAGTAATGATTAAAGCAACACATATCCAGCATTTAGCTGGCTTCTTATGAACCTAGGAACCCACAGAAACCAGGACCGATACTCTTGAGGTGTCAATGAAGAGCTCACTAAAGAGTTGAACTAGGAAAATAAGCACACTATCGGTCTTCAATTAATTGTATTGATGGTCTCCATAAATATTTATTTTTTTAAAAAAATCACAAAGGGTCCAGAATAAAGACAGATGAGTTCTATCCCTGTGACCAACAAGGTGGAAGGAGAGAACCAAAGGTAGTCTTGATGTCCACCATGTATGTATGCAACACACACACAGACACACACACACACACCCTTGTCTACAGTTCCTAAATAGCAAGTCCAGCTTCACAATGTCATTATAAAAAAGCATAGAACCATAGAAAATATGCTATTTAAAAAAAAAAGTTACTACAGCAGACTCAAGGAGAATGAAAAGTTGAGAGAGAATACTATTGGATAATCTTGAATCTATAGAATTGTTTTGTTTAAAACAATTTAAAAAAAGGTTTGACTGGCCTAAAACTCAAACCTGAATTCTAGACAAGGTAGACTAGAGAAATAACTATAAACATGAATACTCAAACAATAATACAAATCTTAGTGTGAGAATTAAGCCATCTCCCTTAGTTTTATAATGTCTTGTAAGAATTCTCCAAATTCCTTAACAAAAGTAATCTACCTAATAAGGACTTTTTGATATTTATATACTCATAGTAAAAACATAATGGATTCAGCTGGGCGGTGATGGCACACGCCTTTAATCCCAGCACTTGGGAGGCAGAGGCAGGCAGATCTCTGAGTTTAAGACCAGCCTGGTCTACAGAAAGAGTTCCAGGCAGTCAGAGCTATACAGAGAAATCCTGTCTCAAAAAAAACAAAAAATAAATTAATATAAAAACTGGATCCAGAAGGAAAGGGAAAACACAATATCCAAGTATTTTAAATCATATTTATTACGAACCAGCTGACTTTTGGAAAGGCTGGAGTCATTCTTCAATGGTAATGCTCACATAGCACTGTGAATATAAACTGTCATGAAACATATCTGAAGGTTGCATTATATACTTCACGTTGATGAGAATGTTAAAACTCGGTATAACCAGATTAAAACTACTAACGTTTGAAAAGCTAAGGATCTTTGCCAACACCCTTAGGAAAGTCATTCCCTTTCAAACAAACAACAAAAAAAGAACTGCTAACATGTAAACCTGAAACACATACCACAATAAATTTTGTTGTTTTTGGAGATGAGGTTTTGCTCCGTAGCCCGGACTGGCCTGGAACTTTCTTAAGAGTCCCCAGCTCCAGCCTCCCAAGTTGCTGGCTCCACAATGAGCTCTCACCTCTCATGACAGTAATGGAGAATAAAGGCTTCCAAAATTAAATTCCAGAAGAATTCTTTTGTTCCCCACAGACTCTTTCTTCTTCCAGCTACATCAGAGCTATCCCATTCCTCCTCCCCCGAAGAAAAAAAGGAGGTACTCCACCTTTTAAAGACTCTTCTGTACAAAAACATAGCAGTTTATGGTCCAGAAAACTTAAGTCCTGAAAGTAACTGATACTATAGCTATCTAATTGGATGCCACTGGTAGTAATTATCTAAAGCTAGGATTTCATGCTTCTAAAAGCCCATGCTAGTAATGTGAGTGGATCCTAAATTGCACTGCCAAATGGGTTAAACTGTTTCAATCTGAGTACAGAAAAGAGGAATTATAATTTTAAAATATGTGAAAGTTAATTAAACTGAATGCTAGTCAGTACTAGCATACTTAACTAGTACCATCTGACCACCAATCTGCCCTTAACCCAGTGTTTTTAATCACTTCCTTTCCATACTTTGGGTTTGTTGTCACTATCTCACCAAATAAATAGGCTGTGACATGAAATGCACTACAAAGGAGCATTTCCATGGACTACTTTTTCAAGATCACTTCCACTTAATTCTCAAATCGTTTGTCCAACATTTAGTGACAGGGAATAGCAATAGATTTTAGTGAAGTGGCATGGCTAAGATCACAAAAACCGGGAAATCTCCTGTACAAAGATGGGTGCACAGGATCAAGGGCAGAGTTTAAGCGACAGGGCAGGCACCTGGTCTCAAGGTGGGAAAAGTGTGACCCCGCCTTTTCCCAAGCAACTCAACAACTTAAACATATGCACCTGATATGCACCCAGTATCAGGTCCGTATCAAATCAAGTTCTAGTTGCCCATTCCCTGGTGGCTCTTTTCTTCAACGTTCGAACTTCTACACATTCTAAATAATGAAAGGGCTCGGCACTTTTAACGTCACTTAAAAGTGGGATCAATCTTACTGTTCTACCCCCTCTACAGCTACTAAGAATGGAATCAAGAGACTTCTCATCATGGTTACTTTAACCGAGAAGTGCGATCCGCGTTGGAAAACTTTTAGTCAAAGCACTAATCTTATGCTGGGTACTTTTATCCTGCACGTTTTCCTTTTACGTAAGACACATCGGAATTTGACTAGTGCGCCCCGACGGCACACTGGGCTAACGCCCCTGGCAGCAGCAACAAGCCACGTTTTCCTCGGGCCGATCGTCTCCCCCCTCCTCCTTAAAACACTGCCATGGCCACTTGAGACTTCCCCAGCCCAGCTCCAGAAACTGGAACCAACCGGGGCAGCTGTCACCCGAAACCCGGGAAAGCTGAGCCCGGCCAACTCTGCCGACGCGGGAAGGGCCGGGGGTGCGGCGGGGCCCGTCGGGGGCACTCGGGGCGGCCGCCCCTCCCCGGCCCCGAGAGCCGCCATCCTGCCGCCGAGTATTTCTCCGGGTTGGAGTCCCTCTAGCCAGGCCGAGGCCCGCGGCCCCGCGTGGGGCCCGGAGCGCGTGGCGGGGCCGACGCGAAGCACGAACGACAAAGGGGCGAGGGGTCGGGACAGGTGGCCGCCGCCGCGAACAATGGGGGGCCGCGGCCGCCCCCTGGCGCCACCTACCTCCAGTGCCTTCCGAGTTCTCGTTGAGGCTGCCCGAGGAGTCGTGCTGGGCGCCCACGCACCCGCCCATGGGGCCACGGCCGCCACCTCAGGGCGCTCGTCCCGGCCGCCGCCTCAGCCTGCTCCGGCGCCGCCGCCTCGGGCCAGGCGCCGCTTTCTCGCCGCCCAGCCTCCGCCCCCTCGCCGCTCCTCCCACCGCCTCGCCCGGCCCCTTCCTCCGCGCCCACCTCTACCTCAGCCCCCGGGCCGCCCGGCCCGCAGGCCGGCCCGCGTGCCGCCTTCGGCTCCCGCTCGGCCCCGCCAGACCGGGCTTGGCCCATCCCGGGTGGGCCGCAGCACCCACTCGCTTCTCGCCTCCCCGCGCCCTCGTGTCTAGACGAACCTCGCCACCGCCGCCCGGCAGCCAGGCCCCATCACCCCCGCCCGCGGCACCGCCCTCAGCCCGGCTCGGCCTTGGCTCGGCCGGCCCGCCTAGAACTGCCGCGAGGGGCGGGACCGAGCGCTGATTGGCTGCAGGCACCGCGGGGGCGGGGATTTCCGAGTAGAGCCGAGTGTAGCCGAGTGCTGGAGCTGGGAGGGTAGGGGGCGCGCGGAGAGGGCAGGAAAGAAGAGGAGGAACCCAAGTGAGGACAAAGTGGCCCACGCGGTGGTGGGGTTTCTTTTGGTGCGGCGGGTGGGAGAGGGTACCAAGGAGAAGTCATGAGGCACTTGGGTTGTGGACTGGCGGGGACCTGATTAGAGGAGTGGGCCTGACAGCAAGTCCCTGCTCCCATTGAATATGTGGAGGCAGCGGGCTGGACACCGAGCGTGGGCTTCCCTTGCCTCTCCGTACGCAGCCTCTACCATCACTGTGCCCTATTGATAGAGGTGTTCTCAGATTTGCGCAGGCCTGCTGTCCCGTGCCCGGAGCGAAGGGGCACGAGTGTGTGTCGTTTCCACAAGCTTCATTTTACAGACAATACTACTTCTCTAGATCCTGGCGTTAGACATCTTAAGTCGTCTTTAGAACAAAGTGAAGCATTAATATTTTGCTTTTTATAAACTAGAATTCGGTACATCGACCACGCCCAAGATTCTTGGCGGTTACCATCCCAACCTAAGCCAAATTGTTAATGGCCCCTTTGGAGTTGTGTTTCTTGCTATGGCGCCTTGACATTTTTTATCGGCCTGCTTGGGTCTTTGAAAGCTTTTTTTCCCCTAAGCTGTTTTAACTATGTTCCACTTTTATGCCAGACTTTCCTTTTATAAAACCCTGGGTCAGCTTTTGCTTAGAATTTAAAAAAAAAAAATTTAAAGTGAAATACCTAAGAAAGAGACACTCTGCTTCTTAGGATTTGCATTTAAATATATTCTCGTTCACTGCTGGTGGGAGTGTAAATTGGTTCAATCTTTTTTGCAAAGGTTTGGCAATGCCAATCAACAGTTTTAAAAATGTTCGTACTGTTTGATTGGGATTTTTTCCACATCTGGGAATCTAGCTCACAGAAACAGTCCAAAATAAGATTTGGGGCCTGGTATTCATTTGATAGGCAGACAAAAATGAAGGTTAAAAAAAACAAACTCTGAATTTGTATGAAAGCACAGAAATGTTTCAGAAATAGAGGTTCACTATTTTGGACTTAACACTGAAGAATTAGCTTTACCCTCATTGTAGTCCTGAGCACAGGCATGCACACACACACACACACACACACACACACACACACACACACACACACACGCGTGCGCACACACGCACAGAGCTGTATACAGTTAAATATTACTATACATTTTCAAAGATTTCTTTTCCATCAGGACCTGTGTCACAAAGCCATCTATCTGATCATTCCCTGCTGAATGTTCCAATTGTCAGACACTTGTCACTTTATCTCTTCCCTGAAGGAGAGAGGCTGCCTGAGTATTTGCAAAGAGATTGCTTTGTCCTGAATTTCACTCCAGAAATTACAGCAACCAAGTCTTCTACGATGTCTATTAAACAGATGGTAGGCACCCAAATGCTAAGGGCTTTCTGCTGAGCTGTACACTGGTGCCAGCAAGAGAGAGCAATCTTGTGGAAAGAGTCTTAGCAATGCTTGCTTGCCATCCTGCCTGCATCTTAGAACAGAGACACATGTTCCCAGGAGCGGAGTCATGTAGCCGGAACACGGCCCAGCTCTGCTATTAACTTCCTGGGTTGGAATCTGGCTTCCATCTTGTACTCTCTGTATGACTTTAACTTTCTGTAGAGCCCAGATTTCTTGTCTATAAAACTGGGCCAATAATAATGGTCCAGGCTCTGGAGGGGCACTTTATTAACTCTTCCATTTACTTCATATCTAACAACACCTATCTGAATTCATTGATTGGCCCAATCCATCTAACACCTAAGAAACATGTATATTATTTATATCTCTGTGGGTACATGATTCTCTGTACATCAATAACTGGCATATATACTCTTTTTTTTGTTTTTGTTTTTTTGTTTTTGAGACAGGTCTCATTGTGTAGCCTACCTCTGTCTCTTGAGTGCTGGGATCAATGGCATGGACAGTCATGCCCAACTGTGTGTGTATGTGCACATATGTATATGTGAATGCCTGTGGAGACTAGAAAACAACTGTTGTGTCATTCCTTAAGGATTGTTCACCTTGGGTTTTGTTTGTGTGGGTACATGTATGAGTGCATATAAAAGCCAGAGGCTGATAGTGTCCTTCAATCTCTCCACCTTGACGCCCAGTCTCAAAAAAAAAAAAAAAAAAAACCACACACACACACAAAACATGAAACAAATAAACAAACAAACAAAAAAGATAAAGAGCAATGGAGGGAAGATGCCCAGTGTCAACCTCTGTCCTTCACATGCACACACAAACAATGCATACAGGCATACACCCACACTAATAACAACATACACCACATATACTCCCCCTACAATTTTTAAAGTAATAAAATATTAAAAATTAAGTCCATGGCCATATGTGTTAAAGTTTATTTCTAGACTAATGTTGCTGCTTTGAGACACCATCTTACCATGTAGCCCACAACTAGCCCTGAACTCTCAGTTTGAAGTCATTGAGCTTTATGCCATAATTATTCAAGCACAATGAACTTGACTACTGTGGCTTTACAGTAAGTTTTGACTTTGTTCCTTTTCATTTTTTTCCCTTTTTTATTTTTTTTATTTTTTTATTTTTTTTTTTGTAGATGGATGGTCTCTCAGTCTCATTATGTTTCTCAGGCTAACCTCACATTCCCAGGCTCAAGTCATGCCCCGCCCCCCAGCCTCCAGAGGAGCTGGGACTACTTATATTTGCCTCTGCACATGCCTTGTTCTTTTCCAAGATTGTTTTGTTTATTCTGGATGCCTTGGATTTCTGTATGCATTTTAGGATGGGCTTGCCCATTTCTGGAAAACAGCAGCTGGGATTTTGATGAGAAATGTGTTGAGTCTGTCTGTAGATGGCAAGTGCCCGGGTACTGCCATTTTGACGGAGTTAAGCCTTCAGTTTGGAATGTGGATATTTTTCCCACTTCCTTGTGTCTTAAATTCTTTCCCATAGCTGTAGTTTTCAGTGTCAAGTCTTGGATTTTTGTTAAATTTATTTCTAAGTTTCCTTTGCCATGCTGCTGTAAATGGATCTTGTACAGATCATTCATGGCAAATGTATAGAAATACAATTGACTTTGCATTTTGGTCATGGATATTGCAATGTGGCAAAACTTATGACTTTTCTAACCGTCTTTGCTTTGTTTATTTGGGTCATCTGTGTTGTGATATGTTTAAAATTGCTATGTCCCCATTGCCATCTTTACTCAGCCATTTCCAGGGAGAACCAGCAAGGGGTGGGGGAGGGAAGAAGGGAAGAGATGAAGAGGTGCCATAGTGGCAAGTCCTGGAATGGAGTCAGTTTTGTGAACAGCTTGTGGCAATCCTTTTTCCCAGAGGTTCTGATTCAGTTGGTCTGGAGTAGATTCCAGGAACCACTGTTTTTAAGTCATACAGCAGGCATCTCCTATTGAAGTTTGATCTACAGATGGACTTTTTGTCCAGAACAAACTTTAGTCCTTGCCCTCTATGCTCAACTGTGTTTTTCTTGAGACATTTTCCTCTTCTCCATTCATTCATTTCCATAAGCCCTAAATCTACAAGTTTCAGACCCTTTCTCCATCTCTGTCCTTTCCCACCCACACTCAAGCCACAGTCAAGCCCCTTTCTTCTAGTCATAGAACACATGCTGAATCTCCACTTGTTCTGGCGAGCTCTTCCTCAATGGTCTGGCTTTATGGAAGACAAAAGGGACCTCTAAATAACAGGAATGGCAGAGAATAAACAGTCATTCTGTAGGTCTAAGTCAGCATGACAAGGAGGCCCCTGTAAGGAGAGCCAGACCTTAGAGAGAACAGGGCTTGGTGAGTAGCAGAGACGTTCCTGCTGTGTTACATTGGTGGAAATTGCTGGAAATCCATCCCTTGGGATTAACTGGAGATCTACCTTGTAAATATGGAGCAGTTGTTGATAGGTTAGGCCTCACTCAAAGGAATATTCTGGTTATGAGATGACCCCAAGCTACTGGCCGTTCCATGGCGTTGCTTCTGAGCCCTGGGGAGCCAAGGAGAAGCTGATTTCACTGAAGAGCCAGGACTGGAGAAGCTGCATCGACTGCTTACCCAGGAAGCTCTCTCAACCACAAGGTGGGCTCTGGAGATGCTGTCCACACCAGGAACTTGGCCACTGAGAAGTTACCCATGTTTCTAAAGCAGGGTGCTAGAAAGTGAGCAAAGGGGACAGCCTCCTGTAGTGTCTCTTTAGTGCCCTCTACTGTCAAAGTTAAACACGTCCATTTTCACAGAGTAGACAAGCATGATTTCAGACCTGAGATGCAACCAGAAAAATTTAAAAAGGTACACTTCACAATGCCTGTGTATTGAGAATTTCAGAAACTACAGGATTGCTGCATGTTGGAATCCATGAGCTATCCCAAGAACATTTGTACACCCAAGGAAAATTTATGGTTCCCAAAACATACAGCAATCTAAAATGAGTTGAATTTTAATTAATTGAATTCTCAAGCTATAAAGAAAGCACAAATAAAGACAAAAAGGAAAGGTAAAAAGTAAAGAACCAAAAAAACCCCATCAGATCAAATAAAATTGTGGTGCTTTGAATATCACAAAATAGACAATCTACTAGATAATTCAACTTTAAAAGTGTGGGTGGGGAGGATAAAGTGCAAAATGTGGAATAGGATATGGCCAGAAAAGAAGCTGTTATTGCTGAAGAAGTCAGAAAGTTGACTTCATTACACACCGACTTTGTCTTGGTCCATTGGGATGTTGTAACAAAATGTTTGAACCTAGAAACTTTACAGATTTCTAGAAGTTATGAATTCAGGGTAGAGTGGGTTCACTTTTTGGTTCATAGGTGACACCTTGAACTTGCTACATAGATCAGGCTGGCCTTGAACTTTCAGGGATTTTCCTGCTTCTGTTTCCTGAGTGCTGGGATTATGGGTGTGTGGTACCACATCTGACCATGGGTCTTTTTTTTTTTTTTTTAATAAGGTCACTAGTTCCATCAGGAGGCTTTGGCTCCCTGAGTAGATCACCATCCCATAGGTCCTATTCCCCAATACTGCCAGCCGGTACAACATTTGTGAAAACCTAATGTAACGATAAAAGAAAAACCCAAGGGCAGGGGAAGCAAATGGAATGGAATGAATGTCTTAGGAAGAAATAGTCGACAAAACTTGACTGTATCAAAGATAGAAAGTTGAATTAACTTCAAAGGACTGCTAGGAACAGCATCAGTACTGAGAGACTCCCCATGGTGGACACCACACTACCATACTCAGCCTCACAGGAGAACTGGGTCCAGTCACTAAAAGTCATATTGTTACATAAAGTGTTCCAGAATAGAGTAAACAAGGGTAAATTTCAAAATTCTTTCTTTTTTTCCAAACAGGGTTTCACTATGTAGATCTGGCTGTCCTGGACCAAATTCTTTTTACTAACCAGGTAGACACTAGTACCTAAAGCTAACAAAAATGGCATATACAATAAGATAACTTTATTGGCCAATATCACATATAATATCAACTTTAAGCCCCAAATAAAATAAAATATTCATGAACACACTCAGAAATCATAGCAAGAAAGTGATAAATTATAACTAAGTCATAGTCTTGAATTATAATGAACTCAAGAGTGGCCCAGTACTGCATTTATATATCACAGAAGAAAAATCTTGGTTATCACTAAGCTTTGACAGAAATTAAATATCCATGCAAACAAACAAACAAACAAACACCCTCCCCTTTTTTTTTCTTTTTTGAGACTGGGTTTCTCAGTCTTGGAACTCACTCTGTAGACCAGGCTGGCCTTATAGAACTCTCTCAGAGATGCACCTGCCTCTGCCTCTGCCTCCTGATTACTTAACAGAAAACATTACAGTTCAGGAGTAAAGCAAGGACACACTTAACTCCATTAGTATTTAGCATTGTGCTGGAGATATAAGTCAATACCATTAAACAAGAAAAGTTAAGCTAGGGCACTGGAGAGATGGCTTGGCTTTGAAGACCACTGGCTGCTCTTCCAGGAGACTGAATATGATTCCTAGTACCCACATGGTGACTCACAACTGTAACTCCAGTTCCAGGGGATCCAACACCTCCTCCTGACCTTTGTGGGCACCAAGTATGTCCATGGTGCACAAACACAGATGTAGGCAAAGCATCCATATACACAAAATAAAAATATAGGAAGTTAAGCTAAGCATAAAAATTGAGAAAACTGTGTGATACACACACACACAGAGCGAGGGAGAGAGAGAGGGAAGAAGGGAGGAGCAGGTGGGGGTGTATGGGAAAGCCATAAAGAAAGGAGACCAACTAGTTTGTTTTTTCAAAATGGGCTTTCTCTCTGTAGCCCTGGCTGTCCTGGAACTAGCTCTGTAGACCAGGCTAGCCTGGAACTCAGAAATCCACCTGCCTTTGCCTCCCAAGCACTGGGATTAAAGGTGTGTGGCACTACCGCCAGGCCAAAGGTGGAATTTTTAATAATATTGGGATAAGTGGAAAACCATTTGAAAAAATTCTAAAATTAGATTCCTAACCTCATAAACAAGGATAAGTTCCAATTGGATTACAGTTTTAGTCACAAAACAAAATATAAAACTAGATGTTTGACAAGGACTATATGAAATGATAGCTGAATTATTCTGCAGCTTGGGTGTGGGGAAATGTTATTAAAATATACCTCAAAACCAGGTATAGCAAAAACAATTGATTCACTTGACTAAAAAAAAAAATTCTCCCATGACTAAAACACATCACAATCCAAATCAAAAGATATGTGACCCACAGGGAGAAACTACTTGGACTTTGAGTCATCAACAAAAGATGGATTTTTCTAATATTTGAAAACCTTCAAAAACTCAGAAGAGAAAAAGATCCAAAGATAGGTGTTAAAAGTTTGGCAAAAGCAACAACCAGACAACTCACAAACCCAACAAAAATAAAATAAGCTTTAAACATATAACTCGAAATGAAAGAAATACAAGTTAATTAAAACTACACTAAGTGTTGAATGCCAAGAAGAAAGCCCTGTTGTTTGTGGGCAATCAAGCAGCCACAAAGAGCCAAGACAATCCAGTGAGGGATGAATAGCCTTTTCAACAAACAACAGAAGGGTAATTGGATTTCCTTGTGCAGAAGAATGAAGTTGAGTTCCTGTGTCACATCAGAGATAAAAACTAAGCCAAAATGAATCAAAGATGTAAAAAGAAAAGCTAAAACCATAGGAGTCTTAGATGAAATCAGAGGGGTCACTCTCTATGACCCAGGGCTAGGTGGTGGTTTCTTAGATGCTACATAAACAGCAAGGGGAACCGTAGTGCAAAGAGAGCTGGCGGGGAGTAGGGGGGATGCAGAAAGGATTGAAAACAAACAACAACAACACAAAACAAATGAATTGGCGCCATCAAAAAAGGATAATAGGCCTCAACAATAGGCCACACACCTGCTTGTCTCAAAAATTAATGTGGAGATTAAAGAAAAAGTTGGGCAGTGGTAGCACACACCTTTAATCCTGGCACTAGGAGGCAGAGGCAGTGCGTTCTCTGAGTTTGAGGCCAGCCTGGTCTACAGAGTCAGTTCCAGGACATCAGGGCAACACAGAGAAATCCTGCCTCAAAAAAAAAAAATAATAAGTAAGTAAAATAAATAAATAAAAAGAGTGACTGCTCTTTCTGGGCACCCTGGTCTGATTCCCAGCACCTACATAGTAGTTCACAAACATCTGTAATTCCAGTGGAGATCAGATACTCTGTTCTGGCCTCTGATGCCACAGTCATGCATGTGGTATGCAGACATACAGGCAAAACACTCATACACAGAATAAAAAGAAATCTGTTTTTAAAAAAGAAAAAGTTTATCAAAACTACAATGAGATACCATTTTAAACACATTATGATGTCTAAAATTAAAGACATAAATGAACAATACAACTGTTGGTAAGGATCTGGTGAAATTGGAATCCCAAAACATCATTGGGACTAATAAAAATGGGTACCGCTTCTTTGCAAAAGAGTTTGGCAATTCCTCAAAGTTACATTTATAGTTGCTCTGTGAAGCAGCAGTTCCATTTCTGTGACTATATCCAAGACAACTGAAAGAGATGAGTCTACGCAAAAACTTACACATGAGTATTCATAGCAGCTATACTCAGGTTAACCAAAAGGTGGAAACCACCCAAATGCCATTTGAATGATGAGAGATAACCAACCACGGTCTTGCCAGCAACACCACAACTTGAATGAGCCTTGAAATACCATGCTTTGGAAAAGAAGCAAGTCACAAAAGGTCACCCACCCAGTTTTTCATTTATTTATTTACCTTTTGGCTTTTTTGAGACAGGGTCTTGCTTTGTAGTTCAGGCTGGTTTTGGACTTGTGATCCTCCTACTTCATTCAGCCTACTGGCCTCACAGATCCCATTATACACATCTAAGACTACTTCCCATGTGACTTACTCCAGTGATGAGCCGTGTTCAAAAGCAGTCAAGTCTAAACAAACAAAAAGCAGATCAGTGGGTGCAGAGAAAGGAGAAATAACTGCTAATGGGTGTGAGTTTTTTTTTGTTGTTGTTGTTGTTCTTGCTGAATGTTGAAAATAATGTAAAATTACAGCAGTGGTGGCACATGCCTTAAACCCCAGTACTTGGTGGCAGAGGCAGGTAGATCTCTGAGTTTGAGGCTAGCCTGATCCACAGAGTGAGTTTCAGGGCAGCGGGGGGTTACACAGAGAAACTTTCTTGAAAGGAAAAAGAAAAGAAAAGAAAAGAAATTATGTATCTATTGCTTTTTGTGGCTGTAATACACACAGTTTGGGGGAGGTAGAGGTTTATTTGGCTTAGAGATTACAGTCCATCATTGAGGGAAATTGAAGTAGGAACTGAAGCAGAGACCTTGAAGAAACACTGCTTGTTGACTTGCTTCCAGGCTCATGTTCAAGCTACATTTCTTATACAGCCCAGACCCACTTGCCTAGGGATGTTACCATCCACAGTGGGATGGGCCCTCTCACATCCATCAGCCATCAAGAAACACCTCAATGGGCAGTGGTGGCTAATGCCTTGAATCCCAGCACTCTGAAGGCAGAGGCAGGTGGATCTCTGTGAGTTCCAGGCCAGCCTGGACTACAGAGTGAGTTCCAAGACTGGCTCTATAGCTACTGAGAAACCTTATTTCAAACAACAACAACAACAACAACAACAACAACAAAAAAAACAAAAACAAAAAAATCAGGAAAAGAAAATACCTCACAGACCTGCCTACGAGCCTATCTGACAGAGGCAATTTTTCAGTTGAGGTTCCCTCTTCCTAGGTGTGTCAAGTTGACAACCAGGATCAGCCATCACCCTACATTACACAGAAAAGCTATCAACAACATCAGATCATACACATTACTTTTTAAGCCTCATATATGCTAGCTAGGCACATGCCAAATGGAGCTATGTCCCCAGCCCAGAGCTGTAAACTTTAAATGTAAATTAACTGAATAGAAATATCTCCATAAAACTGATTTTCCTTGATCAAGAGAGTGTCTCTGTTTTAGAAGGCTGTGAGACTTTTAGGGTAAGGTCTTGCTGGAGGGAGAGAATTGCTGAGGCAGGCCTTCAGGGCTGTGTTTCCTCCCACCTCTAGCCAGATTTCCCTGTTCCCTGGTCCATGCCATGTAGCAAGCAGCTCCCTCACACTCATACTGTCTTGGGCCATGTGCTGCCAAGCCTTCTCTGCCAGGGTGGACTACACCCTACTCAAACTAAGATAATCCCTTCCTCCTTAAGCTGCTTGTTGCTAGGCTTTTGGTCACAGGCAGAGGAAAGTGATATATACAGCTGGTAAAGAACTCCCCTGGAGTGCTAAGTGGGGCAACTGAGAGGCAACTGAAGCAGCTGAGGCAGAAGAGACCCAGGCACCGTGTGTGCTGGCACTCTAGGGGAGAAGGGCTTGGTGTTCCGGTTCTTTCAAAAGCAAGCAAGGCCAACATGCAACCCGCACCTCAGAGTTTGCCCATCTGGAAACTCACACCTATCTGATGATAGGGCAGAGAGCCACAGCCATGATCTCCACAGGGTCTGCACCCACTGTGTGCCCTGCTCCTGGAGGAGCTAAGGTATCCATTCACATGGCGGGCTTGCACAAACACTAAGCTGGCAGGAAGCCCGTCTCATTCCGAAAGGGGCAACACTGGAATACACTAGCTGAGTGTGATTACAATCTGATTGAAGTAGGAATCCTGAGAATGGCTTTCAGAACCCAGGCCAGAGAACACTATTAAATGCAAATCCTTGCACTCACTAACACACATCTAGATAATACCATAGTAGATGTGTTCTTCCTACCTCCTGGTTTTGCTTTGCTTTGTTTGTTTTTGGGTTTTTTTGAGATAGGTTTTCATGTAGCCCGTGCTACCTTCAAATTCATGCTATGCAGTGAGGTAGGTCTTGAACTCCTGCCTCCACCTCCCATGTGCTGGAACTATAAATGCAAGCTACTACACCTGTTGTTTATTGGGTTGGTGTTTGTTGTTGTTGTTTTTGGTTTTTGGCAGTGTTGAGACTGGCAGGCCTTGTGTGGGCAAGGCAAGCACTCTTCTTCTGAGCTACATCTCCAGCCTTGTGCTCTCCACTGTGCTCAGTCTACCCAGGAGCGTTATGGCACAACTACAAAGCACAGTTGTTTTGTGTATAGGCCCTTCTAGAAGTGAACTCCAGGGCAGAGATTGTCCTTTTCATCTCATGGCCCTTGTTTCCTCCACGCATTCCCACTGTACCCTTATTGCACAATTATTGGACTGAATTGGTACAACTTGTAATCTCCAAATGGGTCTGGTCCAAAAACCAAAAGATTGAAGATAATCGAAATCTCTGTGTTTATCATGGCTCTTTGGTGACTGGTGACAGAAACTCAACTCAAACTAACTAAAGAAAAAGCAACCTATCACAGATGCATCGATTGATCTCCAGCACAGCTAGACCAGAGTTTTACACAGTCTCTCTCAGATACTATGCTTTTCTCAGGCAAGCTTTTTCTCAGGTTCAGCTTTTCTCAGGCAAGCTCTGTCCTAGAAATGACAGTGCGACAGCATGCAGACTAAATCCTGCCAGCTTAATAGACCTTGAAGCAAAAGCTCTCAGCCAGCATGGCAGCAAGTGGGAAGTTGAGGCAGGCAAGAATGATCAATGTAAGTCCAGCCTGGGCTACATACATAGTGAGACCCTATGTAAAAAGGTGAAAATAAAAGTCTTTCCCCCCATTAAACTCTGCAGCAAAGGCCCTAGGATCAAGTCCTACCAGCATGGCTTGAGTTCTATGGCTAGATCTAGGTAACATGCCCATGCCATTTGATGAGTGAAGCTGGTTCTATCTAAATGGCTGAAGGGAAAACTCACAAGTCTCCACTACATACAAACAACAGTTCACTCATTATGCATATGCACACACGCACAGGTACAGTCGCTTGACATTCCTGCCGTGAAGTCTGAAACCTGAAATACTATAAAGTCATAAACTTCTTGAGCGCTGACATGATGCCACAACTGGGAAATTCCACACCACAACACCATTTCCTGTTACTAGGAGGCAGGTGGGGAGATGACTAAGTGGGTAAGAACACTTGCTGTACAAGCATGAGGTTCTGAGTTCAAGCTCCAAGCACCCATTTAAAAAAACTGGGTGTGTGTTGGGAGTAGGGCTGACGGTGGTGGAAACATGCTGATCACTGGGGTTTGCTGGCCACCAGCCTTGCTCCAGGTTCAGTGAGAAACCTGGTGACATTTTTAATTGTTGACTCAACACAGTCTAGTACCACCTGGGAGAAGAGCCTCTGAGAATGTCCATGAGAGATTATCTTAATTACATTAATTGATGTGGGAAGAACCACCCACTGTGCGCTATACCATTCTGTGGGCTTGTGTGTCCTACTTAGCTTTGTCAACTTGATACACTCTGGAATCACCTGAAAGGAAAGTCTCTGAGGAATTACCTAGATCATATTGGCCTATGGGCATGTAGTCTTGATTATTAGTTGACCCAAAAGGGCCCAGCCCACCGTGGGAGGCACCATCTCTAGGCTGGTAATCCTGGTTGTCTAAGAAAGCTTCCTAAGCATGAACCTATGAGTGAGCCAGAGAGCTGGTCAGTGTGGTGGTTTGAAAGAAAATGTCCCCACAAAAGAATTGGCACTATTATTAGGTGTGGCCTGGTTGGAGTAGATATAGTCTTGTTGGAGGAAGTGTGTCGCTGTGGAGTCAGGCTTTGAGGTATCTTACACGCTCAAGATACTGCCCAGTGTCTCAGTTCACTTCCTGTTGGTTTGGATCAAGATATAGAATCCTCCAGCACCTTGTCTGCCTGTACAAGTCATTCTCCCAACGGCCATACCCTGATATAATGGACTAAACCTCTGAAACTGTAAGCTGCCACCTCAGTTAATTGTTTTCCTTTATAAGAGTTTCTGTGGCAATGGCGTCTCTTCACAGTAATTGAAACCATAGCTAAGACAGCCAGGAAGCAGTGTGCCTCCATGGTTCTTCCCCTGACTTTCTTCAGTGATGAGTAGTGTGACCTAGAAGCATGAGCCAAATAAACCTTTTCCTTCTCAAGTTTTTATCCTGGGCTGTGCGAGTGTGGAGAAGAGGCTAAATACAATGCAAATATCAATTCACTGTTTGTTTGTTTTTTTTTGTTGTTGTTGTTTTGTTTGTTTTTTGAGACAGGGTTTCTCTGTGTAGTTTTGGAGCCTATCCTGGCTCTCACTCTGGAGACCAGGCTGGCCTCGAACTCACAGAGATCTGCCTGCCTCTGCCTCCGGAGTGCTGGGATTAAAGGCGTGTGCCACCAACGCTCGGCCTCAATTCACTGTTCTTGACCATGGATGCACTGTGGGTGACCCAGCTGCTTCAAGTTCCTGCTATCTTGACTTCCCTGCAATGATGGGCTGTACCTGAATTGTGAGCCAAATAATGCATTTTCTCCTAAGCTGCTCTGTCAGGGTGTTTTACCACAGCAACAGGAAATTAAACTAAGATAGACTCTATCTCAAAGAAATAAGGCAGAGAGGGATAGAACAGGACAACCAACATCCTCCTCAAGGACATACAGCTGCACACACATGTACACATACATCACACAGATAAACCACATACACGAGTAGACACACACAAATAAAAATAATTGAAAAACAAAGGAAACAAATTTTTTAAAGTAAAATAAAATTGCCATCAGACTATGTGTAGATGAACCATGAATGAATTTTATGTGAGGCATGGTACCTTCCCTAACATCTCTTATTGTGTATATGCAAATATTTCAAATCTGCACACCAAAGTAATTCTGGGTCCTAAGAGACTCATCATGTATATGCAATGTATGTCCTTACAGGCTAATTTTGTGTAAGCTAATTTTATTAATCGCATTGAAAAGGCTAAGTTATTTACAACCTACCATACAGTCATGATAGTAATGGCAGCCTTCATCAACTGTTTGCTGTGTCCTAGCACTGTGTGGATCACTGCAGCCCTGCCAATGAGTGTAATCTTGATGCTAACCCAATGGTGCCGGTACTGTCACTGCCTACTTTCTACTGCCCAAATCTCAGGTCTGTTAACCTCAGTTTAACTCCCACGTCATGCTAAGAAAACAAACCAGAAGCAATCTAGGGTTTTTCTTGATTCCTTTTTCCTTCGCCCACTTCCTCCCACCTGGGTCTATTCATGCAGCAAACACTGTAGGAGGTGATAAGCCAAGTCTCTTCCACATATGCTGGAAATGGAGAAAAGTAGTAACAGGAGACCTTTGCCTAGAGGGTCCCAGTCTGGTGGAGGTGACAGTCACATAAATAACAGGATCACAGTGCAGTGTAACATATGCTAGAGCTAAAGAATTCTCATTTTGTTTCCTTTGACACAAAGAGTTGAAAAAGTCTTATTTTAATTAAGTGGCATTGTGAAAAGGTAGTCAAATAATTTCAATTAAAATAAAAATTATCTCAACCATAGACTTCACTGAATACTTACATCTCAACCCAGAAAAGGTGATTTAAGTGGGTCTGTCCTGTTCATTTGTCACTTGGAGATTTTGAATATACTTGTTACCCCCGGCTGCCCTGCTGACTTCCAGAGAGCCACTTTCCTCTGCCTCATTTTCTACTACATCAGTCTCTGGTTGCTTTGCTCTTGCTCTCTAGAACTGACCATGACATGGAAATAAATCCAACATATTTTAAAGTGTGGGCAGGTGAATTCGGTGACATTTTCAAAATGCGTGCGTTGGTGCTGGGTTACTGAGCAGTTATGACTTTGCAGTGATCCTGCCATTCTTTTGTTTTAATGATGTGTACAATCTGCATTTGGTGTTAACTTGCCTTTAACACCTCCTAGAGTGTGCTAACTTCCCTGTCCTTTGACAGAGAAGGAACAGACCTCAGAGTCAGAAGCCTTAATATGCAACTAACCCCCTGGCTGAAACATGAGCCAGATCATTTTCACTGTACTTATCCCCCCCCCCCCCAATTTATGGAAAAGTATACACAGTTTTCCAATCATTGTCCTGGATACCTGGATATAAAGCTTCCTGTCAAAGTGACACATTTAATGCCTAAATTAATCTATTTAAAATACAATATTGAAAAATACTAGTACAGGTGGCATGTGGGAACAACAGTGATTGGGACAGGGCCACTGAGGTTAAGTTTTAATAATGATGCCATCATGCACTGGGCTTTGGCCTTTCAAGTTTTGTACAAACCGATTCCTCTTTCCTGCTTTGTGCCTCTCAGTCATATTTATTTATTTATTTATTTATTTATTTATTTATTTATTTGCTGCTGTCCTACAACCTCCCACAGAGTCACCTGTCCATGGTAACAGGGCTTCCTGGCTATACTACAGACACACCTTACTCTCCCCAGCTTTCTAGCCACAGCCTGACCTAGATAGAGAAGACTCCAGAATGAAGATGGTTGTTCTGCACTCCCAGGCACACAAGTGGAAGTTCCAGGGTCACTCACACAGGCTCCAAGCCCAGGCCTCTCTTTCCAAGGCAGCCTTGGAAAGAGGCAGGAAATCTGTCTGCCTTTGAGTCTGCTGGGCCAGAGAGGAGAGGCCTCCACAGGGGACCTGCATTCCTAGCTGATGTGTGTACAAGGGAAATAAATGCCCAGCCAAGAGCATGTTCTCAGCAGATGTTACTGACTCCCTGTTGGAGGGGTGGGGAAAGCTCTGCCTCTAATGGACACAGTACTAGGCATCTCCCATGGGCAGACAGAGGCTGTCTTTAGAGGAAGGCTTCTTTACTGGTCTCCCTGTCAGCAAAGCCCCTTGCAATCTCCACAGTGCCTCTTTGTCTTCAGCCCAGTAGGAAAGATAACTGATGAGTAAAATACTCACTGGCCATGTGAGCCGGTGGTCTTGTACCCACACCTTCCTGAAAGTGCTTTCATATGTAAGATGGGGAGATGGCTGAGCCAGTACAGTGCCTGCCACACAAACACAAGGACCCAAGGTCAGATCTCCAGACGCAAGCTAAAGGCCAGGCATGGCAGCACAGGCTTGTAACCCCAGCCTCAGGTGGCTGGAGACAGGCAGATCCCTGAAGCTCACTGGCCAGCCAGTCAAGCTCAATGGATGTGCTTTCAGGTTCACTGAGAAACTTCATTTCAAAAAATAAAGTGATTAAAAGAAGAAAAAGACTTGAGTGGGTATCTCAAGCCTTTAATCTCAGTACAGAGGAGGCAGAGGCAGGCAGATCTCTGAGTTCAAGGCCAGCCTGGTCTATACAGCAGTTACAGATCAGCCAGGGCTACGCGGTGAGACCCTGTCTAGGAAAGAAAGAAAGAGAGGGGGGAGGGAGAGAGAAAAGAAGAGAGGGAGGGAAGGAAAGAGGAAGTAGGTGCTACTCTCTGATGGTCTTTTCTCTCCATTTAATTTTATGTTGGCTTGTAACCAACATATATTGCTTTTATTATATTTTGGTATGTTCCTTGTATCCCTGATCTCTCCAAGACCTTTATCATGAAGGGGTTAGGGTTAGGGATTTTGTCAAAGGCTTTTTCAGATGAGATGGTCTGATGGTCTCTTCTGTTCCTGTCCTGGTTCTGAACATCTGAAGTATGTCCTGGGGATGAAGAAATTCTCAGTGCCTCTTCCCTCTAAAACATATATTCCTTAACTAAAAACTTGCCAAGGGTTAAGATAAAAGGCAATTAAATACAGGTACTATTTACTAGAGATGTTGGCCTCACTCTCCTGCCATGGGAGCAGAAGGACTGAAATGTCTTTGTTTGTTTTGAGATAGTATCTCCTGCCATAGCCCTGTCTGGCTTGGAACTCAGTTTATATATAAGTATATATATAAGACTAACTTGCAGCAATATTCCTGTGTCTCCCTCCTGAGTTCTAGGATTACAGGCACATGCCACCAAGTCCATCTGAAGAAGTGTGTGTGTGTGTGTGTGTGTGTGTGTGTGTGTGTGTGTGTGTATGGGTGGGTGGCAGGGGATGATTTTGGACATATGTGTGGTGTGCATGCACATGTGTGCATTTGGAGGCCACAGTACCATCTTGGGCATTGTTCCTCAGGGGCTGTCCACCTCATTTATTGAGACACCATCTCTCCCTGGGACCTGAGGCTCGGACGAGGCTAGTTGGCCGGATATCAGCTTGCCTCCTCCTCCCCAGCAATGGATTGCCACGGTAGGCATTTAATGTGGAGATCTGAACTAAATCCTCATGCTTGTATGGCAGGCACTTTACTGACTGAGCCTCTCTTCAGCCCTTAGTTGAAAAAGTTTTGAGAAGCCCCCGTTTCTTGGAAGAATTTGCTTTTATAAACAAACCTTCTTTCACTAGCCAGGAGGGCCAGTAGCCCTTGTGACCATCACTTTTTTCCTGAGCATGCTGGGTGGAGTCTAGTTTGGACTGACAGTGCACCCAGCCAGTAGAACACACCTGGAGAGCATGCCTGCCAATTGCTTGTGGCCTAGTGATGGACTGCTTGGCTCTCTCTTTCCTGCCTCATTTTCCCTTCTGAGCCTGGTGACGGGGCTTGGCCTCAAGCAGCCCACCAAAGCTTTCTCTGAAATCTGTAGTTTTATCTTAAAATTTTAGGTCAGCCTTGTATTCTGCTGCAAGACATATTGTTCTTTGTTTTCATATGGTGATGTGTGAAATAACTCACTGATTAAGTTGCCCAACTCTAGTCTCCACTCTAGTTCCTATTGTCTATTTAGGGGTGTGGAGGAAACTGCAGGAGGAGCTTCATGTCTGTCTATCTATCTGTCCTGCCACACAGTTGATGTGTGTCACTGGGGAGCCAGTTCTATTCCAAAGTAAACCTGGGTGGCCTGGCATTTCTGCCCAGGACTTGCCCAGGCTCCTGTGTCTCCCTCTGCCCTGTAGAGAGGGAACCACAGAAAGGAGGGAGGTCCCTCAAAGAGTTTCCAGCTGGGGAGTCTGCATGTTCTTTCCCAGGCTTACATGGCTAAGCAAGGGTCAGGAAAAACTTCCCAGTGAGAATGGTGACATTCTTTCCTTTTTCTTTTTACAGCTTTAGAGAAGGAACTTAGTGCCACATGTGCACCAGGCAAGCAACCTATCACTGAAAAGATTCAAGCGTGATTTCATGCCAAAGTGTTATGTTTGTGCCAAATGAGAGTAAAATGCATGCCATCTTACCAAAGCTTCCCCAACATTTCCATTAGAGTAAGATGAGTCTCACAGTACACCATATCTAGAAAGACAGACTCCAAGCACCTGCCCCACTAAGGCTCCATCTGTCAGTGTGTATAGGGAGACAACTGCAGCAAAGATGAGGGGCCTAATATATGCACACATATATATGTGAATACACACACACACACACACACACACACACACACAATATATATATATATATATAGGAGATAAGTAGCAACATCAATGCTGTTAATGTTGTTGTTAAGGTACACTCTTAGTTGAGTGCTGTGCAGTATCTCCTAAAGGTGGTCATATTTTTAAAAAATACTTATGTGTATGTTTTTTTTAAGATTTTACTTATTTATTATCTATACAACATTCTGTGTACATCTGCACACCAGAAAAGGGTACCAGATCTCATAACAGATGGTTGTGAGCCACCATGTGGTTGCTGGGAATTGAACTCAGGACCTCTGGAAGAGCAGTCGGCGCTCTTAACCTCTGAGCCATCTCTCCAGCCCCCGTATTTTTTTTTTTTTGCCTGCACATATTTCTGCACACCATGTTTGTGCCCGGTGCTCTGGGAAGCCAGAAGATGGAGTTTCAGAAGATTGTTAGTGGCTGTCTGGGTGCTGGAATCCAAACTCAAGTCTTCTGAAGACCAGCTAGTGCTCCTGTAATCCCAGCACTTTGGGATGGAAAGAGGCAGACCTTAAGAGCTCATTGGCTCTGGCTTAGCCAAAATGAGTGAGCTCCTGTATCAATGAGAGGCACTGTCTCAAAAAAATAAGATAGAGAGGGACAGAGGAAGATACCTGACGTTGTCCTCTGGCCTCTGCACAAGTGCACCTAGAAGTATACATCCCATCAGCATATGGAATCACCATTGATCCAATAATTGTAAATGAAAGCAAAGACCTCAGCAGGTATTGGCCCACTTTTAAAAATGAAACTTTAGAGCCAGGCAGTGGTGGCTCATGCCTGTAGTCCCAGTACTCAGGAAGCAGAGGCAGGAGGATCTCTGTGAGTTTGAGGCCAGCCTGGTCTACAGAGGGAGTTCCAGGACAGCCATCGCTACCCAAAGAAACCCTGTCTCAGAAAACAAAAACAAAATCTTTATTCCATGCACATGAGCACTCATTTGTGTGCCATAGTGCCCATGTGAATGTCAGAGGGCAATTTTGGTTCTCTCCTTCCACTTTCTGTGGGTTCCAGGGATCGAACTCATGAGGTCACCTCACCAGGCTTATGTGTCAAGCTCTTTTACCTGCTGAGCCATCTTGCTAGTTTGCTTTTTAAAGACTTATTTTGTTTTTATAATTTATATTTGCGTGTGTCTGTGCAGGTCTCAGTGGATGCCAGGGGCAGGAGATCCTCTAGAGTCACAGGGATTATGAGCTGCCCAACTTGGTTGCTGGGAATTGACCTTGTATCCTCTGCAAGAAACCCTTGGCAATCAGCCTGCCTTGGCTGCCTCAGCCTCCTGCATGCTGGGGTGACAGGTGTGAGTCATGTACCTGGCTTCACACTAGTATCCATATCGGCATTATTCGCAATGGCCAAAAGTCAGAAGCAACCTGATAAGTGGCTAAAGAAAGTGGTAACTGAGACATAAAGTGTTATTATTTAGCCCTAAAAGGGAAAGGAATTCTGATGTTTACTACAGACTGACAGACCATGAGGACACTGTTAAGTAAAACAAGCCAGTCACAAAAGGACGGCCGTATGACTCTAATTATGTGAGGTACCCAGAGAGTCAGTACTTAGAGACAGAAGGTAGAATGGGAGTTGGGACCCTGGGGAGGAAAGAACAGAGAATTGTATTAATGGGTATGGAATTCCAGTTGCATGAACAAGTTCTGTGGACAGATGCTGATGGCTGTGTTAACAATGCGCATAATGCCACTGAGTTGCACTGGAACAAGCCAACATGGTAATTTTTTTTTTTTTTTCGAGACAGGGTTTCTCTGTGGCTTTGGAGGCTGTCCTGGAACTAGCTTTTGTAGACCAGACTGGTCTCGAACTCACAGAGATATGCCTGCCTCTGCCTCCCGAAGGCTGAGATTAAAGGCATGCGCCACCAATGCCCGGCTCAACATGGTAAATTTTTAAAAAAAGTTTTTATTACCTTTTTATTTACTTATTTTGTGTGTGCGTGCATGTGTGTGTGATGTGCATGTGTTTCTGTGGGTACATGCTTAAGCCAGGGTGCATGGATGGAGGTCAGAGGAAAACTTGCATTTGTATTACTCAACTCTCTCCTTCTACCATGTGGGTCTAGCCTGGAACTTAGGTCACTGGGGTTGCTGTAAGCACCTTTACCCACTGAGCTATATCCTTTTCAAAGTGATCACACTGCCTTAATTGGTGTTGTATAGATAGGCCTAATAACATTTTGCTTTATTTAGTTATTTATATTTTTGTTTTTATATTCCATCCAAAGTTTCCTCTCCCTCTCCTCATCCCAGCTCCTCCCCCTAACTCCTTGCCACATCCACTTTTCCTCCACTGTTCAGATACAGGCGGGTATCCCACAGATATCAGCCAGCACAGCATATCAAGTTGCAGTGAGACTAGGTACCTCCTCTTCTATTAAGGCAGGACAAGGCAATCTGGTACAACGTGGTAAATTACACATGACTGTGTAATGTGCCACCGTAAACCCAAGGAAGGGGCTGTAGCAAGTGCATGCTCACAGCAGCCTGAGTGCAGCCCAGTCCAGCTCTCCAGGATCATTAGGTCACTACCCACTCTCAAGGCAAGTGTTTTCAATCCTCTAGAACCTGCTCTGAGGAACTTCTGCAGGGCTCTCCAAGTGAGCATTTGGAGGGTTCTGGAAAAAAAAATCTGTGAATCTGTTTGTTTGTTTTTTTCTAAATAGAAGCCCTGACCCCCGATCCTGTCCATATTGCTCTGTGGGGGCAGGACATGAGCATGAAGGCTGGTGGCTTCAGATAGGGACACAGGTGCTACAGGATACTATGACATTGTAAATGATTAGCACAGGCCCTGAAGCAGCAGAGTTTGTTCTGTGTAGCATTTAAAAATGTCTCATGAACAACAAGACTCTCATCAAATACATTTTGGAAACACTGGGTTAAGTTTCATCAGGCATTTGTGCACCTTTCTCCTTATCTTCCATTGCCAGTGCATCTATGTGCCCAGGGGACATGGAAGGGTCCTCATTTAAGTTTAACCAAATAGAATTGGCCACAGAACACTTTCTCAGGTCATGCTGGGATGTAGATATTCCATAAACACACTTTGTATACTTATATTTTATGAAAAAAGATAAGATGGAAGGACCACAAACACTAGGTCAGAGGGTGGCAAATGTTCTTGGGTTTTCTCCCGAGACTTTGCCTTGGTTCTGCCTTTGAGAAACTAATAAATCTCTCTTGTGAACAGAGAACCTGGGTGTCCTGTACCCAACGATGGCTACATGCTTTTCCTACTCCTGTACCCCTGCTCACCAGAAAGCAGTGCCAGCAGGAGCAATACACCCTGGACCTGTGACGTTTCCAATCTTCAGGCACAACTAAGATACCCTGCAACTATAAGGTGGCTTTCCCTTGTGTTTTTATGTTTGCTTGTTTGTTTCGTTTTTGAGGCAGAGTTTCTCTGTGTTTTTCTGGCTGTCCTGGAACTTGCTTTGTAGACCAGGCTGGCCTTGAACTCACAGAGATATGCATTCCTCTGCCTCCCGAGTGCTGGGATTAAAGGTATGCACCACCACCATCAGGCTGTTTTTTGTTTTGTTTTCTTTCCCCCCCCCCCACATCATATTTAAAAGACCGAAGGTGTGTCAAGGCCCAGGGACTGTTTCTGGGCAAGGCCCAGGCAGCTTGCATTCATTTCTGTTCTTCAGATGCAATGACCTCAGGTCCAGATATCGGGGCATGAAGCCATGCATCTCCTTCAGCCAAATGAAACCCACAAGCACTCCACATTCACAATGAAGCTTGAAACCAGTCAAGCATTTTTTTTTATTGTAAAAAAGAAAAGTCTAATGGTATACAGTCTCTACATGCTATAGCTAGGTGTTCACCCCCTGCCCCCTTACATTAAACACTCATGGGAAACAAAAGCCAACCCCAGGATCTGTCAGTCAGCCTAGAGGGTGTGAGAAGGGCTGAGAACCCAGGGGTCCCCAGAACCATCTGTGGGCAGACACACACAATGGGCCATGCTGCTCAGAGCCCACTGTTCCTAGAGGGATGCCAGAAGCAACTAGCTCCTCAATGGTCCCGAAACAGGAGCCGTGTATGGCTAAGGTGACCGTGGTTTATCACATTCCCCCAGTAAGAGAGGCGCTACTAATAATTACAGGGCACAAAGGCATTGCAGGCATAATATGGATACCTCCATTGCATTAGAATTGCTTATTGCTGTAGTAAGCCTGGTGGGGCACCTTTGCTCTTAAAAGCATAGAAATGAGAGTGAAGGCCATTGGCGATGGCACCAGGTCTGGTCTTTTGAAGGATGAAAGCCCTCGTTCTGATTAGCTTACTGTGGATAAGATGGAGACGAGAAGGAAGATGGAACACTCACATATGAGGGGCTTGGTACCTCAACTAGATAGCACCGGAGACCAGGCATCACTCCCCGGAGCAGGAAGGACTGGCCTGTGGGAAGTTTGTTCAGAAGGAGGTCCATGAGCAGGTGAGGAGTATGAACCATTGTCTTGACTCTGTAGCTCTGCTTGGGGTCAGGTCAGTCCAGCTGCTGGAACCCTAGCAAGTTACGAGCTATTCTTCCAAGCAAAGGCAAGGCCTCAGTCCTTGATGCAAATTCATTTCCTACCCATTCAGCCCACACCCCTCTGACTTCAGGGAATCTTTGGTCTGTGGTAGGATATGGCTGTCTGTAGTATACAGAAAAAACCCTGAAGGACAGTTTAGACAGCCAGTGAAAGGGCCGAATAGAATTGTCACACTATTCAAAGAAATGGCAAGGCTTCCCAAGGTGCAGACTATGTCAGCACTGAAGAGCTCAATGGAAGGACAGGAGCTAAGCCATTAATGGTCTTGTTTATGTGATGCTGGGATGGAGCAGGAGCCCCATGAATGCTGGCCAGCGCTTTCCTGCTGCACTGCACCTCTAGTTGGCAGCTTTGAGAGGGTAGAGGTGGTTTCTTTCTCCCATTCAGAACACATATTTGGTGATAAACACTGGACTGTTCTTAAGTCTTGGGGAAATCTGGCACCTATCCTTTACCAAGGCACACATGCCCCCTGCTTTCCACCCACTACCCGAGTCCCTAGTGGGTTCAAAACAGTATAATGTCAAGAACTGTGCCATAGAAATCTACTCTATGGAGAAGCCTGGTAGCAGAGGTTAAAAAAGACTGAATGCCTGGCATGGCTCTAGCCATTTCCTGGCAGGATATGAAGTAGCTGGAGCTCAAACCTCCCCTGGCCTCCATCTGGGGCCATGAATGGACAAGAGTGACTCTGGCCAGAAAATATAAGCAAAGTCTCATTTTACCAAGTGGCCGTTTTCAAGTCCAGGTCTCCAGAGGTCAGGGCACTACACTTGCTCTCAGGCTGAAACAATGTAGCCAGAGAGCAGGGCCATGTGGCCCATGACCAATGTTTGGCAGGTGGTTGTGGAGGCAACACCTAAATTCAGAAACTGGGTCACCAGACTGTCTGCAAGGACTCTACATATTTTTCTGCTGGTGACCAGTATCTGGACAAGTCTGGATGTGCCACCATGCTCTTAACTTTGACTTAACTTTCTCATTCATTACATATTGGGGCTGATCTTTGTCATCTCACGGGGATGACGTGAAGACTAGTTAAGGGGGTGGTGGCAGGTTTGTGTTGGTGATCTGACTTGTGATTGGCCTAGACATTGCTTCCATGGTCTTGGAAGTTTTCCAAGGCAGGGATGGAGGGGAATCTGGCATAGGCTCCATCCCAGAGGACTGGTCACAGCCCTGGATGTTGAAAAGCTAAGCCCCAGGCACAGGAAGCTGGGTGAGTCGATGGCTCCGAGGATTTACTCACTTCAGTTGACCAGAGCAATGATGACCACTATGGCTGATGGAGCTTGCCACAGAATCTTCAGGCTGTGTGTGTGACCCAAGAAAAGGACAGTGAACAAGAATGCACCTTGCACACCTACACTTCACATTAGCACAAGGAGAGGGCAAAAGGCAAATTCTAGTACCTGTTGCAAAGTGGGGACTTGCAAACTACTGGAAAGTTTACAGAGAGCCAAATGCAAATAAGAAAAACAAAACAAAACAAAACCCCAAAAACCCTTTGCTTCTTCAAAGACCTGTAAAACAGCTTCATGAAAGCTATTCAAGTGAAGGTGTCAAAACTCAAAAGGAGACAAAAACTATGAAGTTTCCTGCACAGTGGGAGTGTGTGTAGCCTTGAAGAAATGCTAAGACTCTCTCAGCCTTCCCTCTCTCTAACTACTGCTTTCTCCTGAGGCATTGGGTACAGACTAAGCAGGAATGTCCCTCAGGAGGTATCTCATACCCTGGCCCAGTACTCCGGGGGTGGGGCTGAGCAGAGGAAGAGAGTTGTGGTACCACCATGGGTTAGAGGAAAGCAACCAGAGCCAGGGGAACACAGAGCAGGGGCTGGGAAAGGGTGGGTGTGCAGAAGAGATCTGCTTGCACAAAATCTTTGGCACTGCAGGTAAGATGCAAACATCTTGGAAAAGGGTCTTTGTGGTTCCCAAAGCACAGGTTAAAAAAAAAAGGAGTGTGTGTGTTTGTATGTGAGGGACGGGGGGGGGCGATTTCTGGGGTGGGCATAGAGCAAAGACAGGGTCTTTGGGATGGGATTCTGTCCTCTCAACCCCACCCCTCTTTTCCAGGAAACCTGTTCATAGGTACAAGTTGCTCTGGGCTAGGGGCTAGAAATCTGAGTCCTGATTTTAGCCCTGCAATAGCTAAGCAGACCTCCTGAGGTCTCAGTTAAGTCTATTAGTCAAAATAGGGAAGGGCTGCCCTGGGCTTCTAAGGAGAGATCATGCTAAAAAAGTAAACTGCTTTACAGGAAGCCACACCTGCTGGGGGGCAAAAGTCTTGGCTACTGCAGGGTCTTGGCTACCATTGCTCTGCTTAGTTTGTCACCGACCCATCTGTTGGTCCTTAGCTACAAGAGAGAGCCCCCTTTCAAACCACCAAGGGATACTGCCTCAGCTTTCAGTATTCCCCTTCTGTACACGGGGAACCAACCTACAAGCTCTGTGCCAGCTACTAAGGATCCAGGGTATGCCCTGCCCTGGAGAAGCAGCTACAAGTCTAGGGCAGTCACTCACTACTGTTCCCTTGTTCATACCACAAGGAAGCCCCCAGGCCACCTGCCCTGATACCCAGTAAACCCCTATCTCTTCCCCCACTGGCTTGTTCCTTTCTGGGAGAAGAATATGGATACTGGAATCAGGCAGGCTTGGACTCGAACTTCCTCCCTTCTCTTCCTAGCTAGTGTGTCCTGGAGCCTATAGAGCCCAAACTTCCTCATCTAGAAAATGGGTATTTTAGAATAGTGGGGGCTGGCTGAAGGTTTGGGTATGAAGGCAAAAGGCCAAGGTCAGTTTGGCACCTACTGGGCAAAGAAGCATCCATAGGCCAAGCGCCTTGTGAAGGGTCCTTATTTAAACAAACTTGGGAACTCTTGTTTTAGGGACTGGGGAGGAATTGTAATTTGAAAGCCCTGGATGGACCAGAGGCAGCAACAGTGAAGTGAAGCATGCTCCTTGAGGACTGATCATGGTCCAAGGCAGACAGACAGGAGGCAGGATGACCAAGTGACTCTCCAGGACCTCTTCAGGGCAGCTGCATCTGGTCAGGACTAAGAAACAGAAAGCCCGGAAGCTGATTCCTTGAGGACACAGTTCTTCCAGGCATTCTGGGAACAGTGAACAAAGCCACTACGGGGATTCTATAAACATGGAGAAGTTAGATCGAGTTGTCACAAGCTGTGCGAGCTGTCCCTCTATGACACATCTGAGCACTGAGGTGCAGTCTGGAAGCTTTCCAGGTGACAGGTCTCAGTTCTGGCGGTCTGAGAGTGTCACTGTCCTGTTCCTGGGTGACAATACCATTGACTAGGAGAATAGATGCTACTATAGAGGGATGCTGATATGATTTCCACCTAGCAAAGGCTGTGGCTATTGAGCCTTCTGGGGATGCCACAATAGGAGAATCAGACCCCAGGCAACAGGACATCCCTGCACCAAGCATTCCTCACCCAGGAAGGGAGGAAGACACAGCATCCAATGGCCTCCTTCCTTGAAACTATGTGGAGACTGATAAATTAAGATGTGTATTAAATATGTGAGGGAGGCTGGCCGGGAGAGCAGGGGTCTCTGGGCAGGGTGGGGAAGCTAAGGTTTCTTCCGGAGGTAGTTGGAAGGAATCCAGCCTTCCCAGGAAGGAGCCCCGCTCAGGACCTGGCAGAACCACCAGCCACTACTGCTCTTTTCCCGAACTTCAAACACTGTCCCTTCCTGGAAGCTGCTGGTATCTTCATCTCCTTCGAAGTTGGCCACGGCCACGTACAGTGAGTCCTTTGGGCCATCAGCATTGAGGAAGGAGGCTGCTTTCTCTCTGTTTTCTCCCACCTTGCCAGCTATGCGTGGCCCAGACCCACCTTTGCCTCGAATGTCATCTTGACCCACTGAAGAGTTGGAGAGGAAGGGTTTGGCTTTCGGAGGGACAAGGAGGGCCCGGCCTGGAGCAGGAACAGCCCTGCTTTCATTGGATTCACGCTGTTGCCCTCTGACCTCTGGGAGGGGCCTGCATGACAACGGTGATGAGGTTTTCTTGGGGGGTGGGGGTCTCCGGGGTGGGACCACAGGTCTTTGTTGGGTGGCTTCTTGGACAGGCATAGGCAAATTCTTGGGCCCAGGGTCTGTGGTCTTGGCTGGCCTGGGAGGGGCTCTGCAGGGTGACTCCTTTGGACTCAGGCCATCCTGTCTGCCAGACCTGTCCTGACTACGGCCAGGTCCCTCCACTGGAAGGAAGCTTCGGGTGAGGGCTGTGTCATGGCCTCCAGCAGCATGGTGGCTCTCGCCATCCAATAAGGCTTTTTCCTGGGACTTGGCAGGTCTGAGTTTGCTCCTGAGGTTATGTATGTCCACTTGATTTTCACTCTGAGCTGGCTCTGTCTTGGGGGAAGGAGTTGGTTTGGGCCTAACCTGAGGTCTAGACTTCAAGAACGGATTCTGGGCAGTGGCTTCCACCTTCTCTTCGGGCAGCTCGGCTTTGGACCTGGAGATGGGACGGAGGTTGGGCTTCTTCACTTCCTTGGCCAGCACCTTGTGACCACACTCTAGCCCCATGTCGTTTTTCAGCAGGAACAACTTGCTTTTGTCAGGTTTGGGCTCTGGCTTCCTACTGTCTCGGGCCGGTGGGGCATGCTTGGCTGGAATCATTGGCAAAATCATGCCAGGAGGCTTGGGGGAGGAGCCCCTGAGCGGCTCCATCTTCTGTCTCTCCCTCTCCAGCAGCTCCTCTTCGGACTTGATGATGGACTCTTTGCGTGGAGGGAGGCTGGGCTTCTCCTCCTGTGTAGGGTCTGAGATCTCCTCATAGCCTGCTGATGCAGACAGGTCTGAAGATGCCTTTCCCCCTTTCCAGTCTTTGGACCACAGCACCCCAGAGTCCATAGCACCATGTGGTGCCTCAGGCAAGGGTCTGGACGGCCCTGTTGCTTCTGGACCCAGATTGTTCTCCATTGCAGGTGCATCCCCAAGCCGAAGCTGAGTCATCTCATGGGGCAGGGGAGCCAGGAAGTTGGGCCTTGAGGCACTGCTGGTCTTCTTGTACTTGTCAATGAAGGTTGCTGGGGCCCATCCCTCCTTATCTTCCATCTGAATGTACCACCAACCACTTAAGCTCTTCTCAATCACCTAGGAGGGGGACAGGAAAAGCACTTAGTAGGTCTGATGCCACACCCCAGGCAGGGTCCTCAATTTATGAAAGAGCCTACATGAAACAGGTACCCTGGAAGCTGTATTCTGACCCTGCTAATTCTCCCACTCTCTATGCTAGACCAGTATGGCGGTGTGAATGAGAATGACCCCCATAGGCTCTTCATGTCTGAATACCTGCTCCCCAGTTGGTGGAACTGTTTGGGAAAGACTAAGAGATGTGGCCTTGTTGGAGGAAGTGTGTCATTGCAGGCGGACTTTCAGGTTTCAAAAGATTTGTTCCATTCTCTCTCTCTCTCTCTCTCTCTCTCTCTCTCTCTCTCTCTGTCTCTGTCTCTCTCTTTGCCTCTTGCTTGGGGATCAAGAAGTGAGCTCTTAGCTGTTCCTGCTGCTACACCTTTGCTTTGCCATCATGGACTCTTAAAAAACCTCTGAAACTACAGGACTGATCCAGACCCCTGAACATGGATGTCAATGAGGAGGCCTCCGAACTCTAGGGGGCCCCTGGTAGTGGATTAGTATTTTTCCCTGGTGTAAGAAGGCACTTTGAGAGCCCATTCCACGTGAAGGGATGCACTCTCAGCCTGGACACATGGGGGAGGGCCTAGGCCCAGCCCAGGATGGTGTGGTGGACTTTGGGGAGCTCCCGTCAAGGGTCCTACCCTGCCTGGGGAGTGGAGGGTGGATAAGGCAAGGGGGTGTTGGCTGGGGGGGAGGGGTAGGAGGGAGGGGTGGGAGACGGAGAGGGAGAGGGAGAAGGGATTGACATGTGAAACAAGGTTGTTCCTAATTTGAACTAATAAAAAAAATTAAAAAAAGAAAACCCTGTGAAACTGTAACCCCAGCTAAATGCTTTGTAAATTGGCTTGGTCAGGGTGTTCTGTCACAGCAAGAGAAAAAGCAACACAACCCTCTATGGACACTGTATCAGGACTCACTGAAGGTGGGTTCTTGTCCAGATTGGATTTTGAGATGGGGGTATTGCTACATTGCCCAGTCTAGCTTCCAATTCCTGGCTCAAGCCATCTTCCTGCCTTAGCTACCTGAATAACTGGGGTAAAGGTGCACACTGCCATATCTATCAGGTTCATGTCCACTTTTGGATTGTGATGGGAACCCTTTTAAAGATGTGTCTGACAGTAACTCAGAAGGCACCTCTGGGGTACTTACTGACATTCACCCTCTGCACCCTGGGTTTTAATTCCTTTTCCCTTGTATGAGGTGGGAAGCTACAGGGTCAACTTGGGAGGACTAGGCCACCAACACCACCTGCTGCAATGCCAAACAAGGCAAAAGCCACAGAGAGGGAAAACTACCCTTGATCCTTGATCCTGGCTTCTTTGGCCGAACACTAGAAGATTGGCTGGTGTTTACAGCAGCTGTGCCATATGAAAATTGACAATCCTTAAACACAGGAATTACACTTATGTCTATGATATGCTATGCTAACATCCAGGGGAACAGAGGCTGATGGAATAATGCAAGTTTCATCTCTTCTCTCCATCTCTCTCTCATGCCCATACCCACTGGATTGATTGATGGTGAGTAGAAATGGCGATGTCATTTAAGATATGATGTTTCCTGTGTCTTTTTGATCCAGTATCATCTGAGTGAATTTTTGGAGATGAATGGCACACAAACTACACTATGGGCTGAAGTGTGCCCCAAAATCCCTATGTGGCATTTACCTTCAGCACTCCAAATGTACTTGCATCTGGATAGGGTCTTTGAAGGGGTAACCAGGTGGAAATGGGTCATAAGAGCAGCCTTTAGTTTACTAAACTGGTGCCTTCAAAGGAAGAGATTTGGAAACACAGAGTAAGGGATGGCACGTGAGGCCACAACACGAAGGTGGCTATGGGTAGATCAAGGAAAGAAGTCCCAGGAGATACCAATCCTGCCACACCTTCATCTTGGACTTCAGCTCCAGCACCACAAGAAGGTAAATCACTGTGTTTAATTAGTCTGTCTGAGGTATTTTGGTGTATGGCAGGCCTAAGAGAACCAGCACCAGCGATTCCCCAGCAGGTTCTGTACACAGGAAACCTGATGCTCATGGCCCTCCTAAGATCCAGGGACCATCATTTCACTCTACAAATGCAGAGAGCTGTGGACTGGAGAGAGGGTTCTGGAGAGAGTGAATGGTGGAGGGGAGAGTGGAGGGCAGGCAGTTGGGCTCTGAGGACTGCCAGACCCTGCCTCTTAGGAAGAGCCAAGCCTGGCCCGAGAAACTGCTCTACAAGTCATAAGGCCTGAGGGCTGGCAGGAGGGATAGCAGCCATGGACTCAGCACTGGGAGGCCAACTCTGGGGCCTGCAGTCTTGGGTTTTAGCTCAGAGCTATGCCATTTGAATGATGCCAGCAACATCAACAGCAAACTCAATGGCAAGATTACTAATGCCTGAACAAGCAAAAGTGCACTATCTTTGTGAAAGCATGCGAGTGTACTTGGTAGGTGTTACGTTAGCAAATCAGAGGGTAGGTCTCCAAGAAAAGGATGCACTGGACAGGTAGGACATAGTGAGTCTAGCGGGACTGACAAACGGGTGACCAGCATGCTATTATACTCAGTAGTACTGGATATGGTTAATGTCACTGCTGTACACACAGCCTTCATTAGCCTTCAACTCCATCACTAAGACGGTGTGAGGGAAGGAAAGTAGGATAATAATGAAGAGAAGATGCCGGTGTGGCTCTATTACACTGACACTCAAGGGAAAAGAGAGTGGCAGAAACTCTGGCCATTTGGATTTTTGTTTCCTGTTGAGACAGGGTCTCTATACAGCCTGTCCTGGAACTTTCTATGAAAACAAGGCTGGCTCTAGCTCATAGAGGTTGGACTCCTTTTGCTTCTTGAGTGCAGGGATTAAAGGCGTGTGTACCTATGCCTGCCTCCTACTTGGAGTCTCAATCATGTTCTTGTTGGTAGACAGAGCCATGTATTATGATGAAAGAAACAAATGCAAGGTCACAAGAATGAAAGGGAACAACCTGGGCTTTAAAACCAGACAGATCTCAATTCAAGTCCTTGCTCCACCACTTACTAACTGTACCCCAAGATGAGCATTTACCCACCCTGAATTGTATCTGTAAGACAAGCTGCTATCAATTTCCCAGGCCTCCTGTCAAGCTTAGTTCTCAAGAAGGTAAGGCACCAAGGAAGTGCCTACACCAACAGCACACTTACCATTGCCGCCCCACTGCCATCTCAAAACATGTTTGAAATATAAATAGAGCAGACACTGAGCTCAGTCTCACTGTAGCCTGATTTCCAGGAACCTCTGGATGCATTAATGAGTGTGGAGGCCTGAGATTATATAGATGCGAACCAGAAAGCAAAAGAGGATAAAAGAAAATGGTATATAGAACTCATCACAGGAAAAAAACAACTGTTTAAGCCTCAAGCTTTAGTAGCAATCATTCGCTCAAAAATCTACCGGTGGGATCTGTCAACATCGTGGGACTGTAAAACAAAAAAGTCTCAAGGTGGGTGGTGGCTATGATTTTGTTAAAGAATGCTTGACATGATGGGCATGGTAGCACATGCCTTTCATCCTGGTTCTTGGGAAGCAGAATTAGGAATTATGAGTTCTAGACCAGCCTGGTGTCCATAGTGAGTTCCAGGTCAGCTGGGGCTAAAGTGGGGAGTGGGGGTGGGGGTGGGGGAAGAGTGCTGGAGTTTGTTGCTGGACCAGCTTGATCAAGAATAGAGGAGAAAGGTCAAAAGAGAAAAAGAGCAGCAACACCTTCATTAATGCCCTCTTTCAGTGCAGATGGGTTGCCTAGATCCTGAGGATCCCTGGTAGACGTTTTAACATTCTGAGCTGTGGTGGCAGCACCAACTGCTCAACACCCTGTACTAGCAGAAACTACAGGAGATACATTGCCAAAGGATCTCTAACTTTCACAAACTGAATCAAACCCAGGGTCTGTGTGTGCACACCAAGCCTATGCTCTACCACAAAGCTATGCCCCTAGCCCTTAAAAGCTGTGTCTTAAAACCACGGTGGTTTTCAGTTCTCTGGGGAAGAAGCCTTTCATAGACTACAGTATGGGCTTCTGGTTTCAAGGTGGAATGGACAGTTGTCTTCTCTTTATGCAGCACATTCAAGGAAAGAAAGTTGTGGGGCTGCAGCCCTGATCATAGGGGGAGGTGGGAGGGGTGGATTAAAGTCTAGAAGAATCCTCAGGTGAGCCCTCACAATTTCTCAGTGGGCACAGAGTTCTGCAAAGGATAGAAGACAGGGTGGCACTGAGGGAGGTGGGGACAAGAGCCAGCACATGACTGGGTGGGAGTAACTAGGATGTCACCACACAAGCAGCTAGCCTGGCTGGCCTCTGTCCTAGGTCCTGTTCTTGTATGGGAGATTGTAAGTGGCATCTGTGACCCCCTGAAGGCTGGGGTTACAGAGCTGTGACACTGCTCAGTGGCTGGCTCAGAAGTCTCTAGAAGCCGATCAACCTCTTTTGTATATTTCCACGGACTATCTCACAGCTGCCTTGTCTTTCATTCTATGATGCTTGATGATGGGACTCAGGGCCTCACATGTGCTTGGCAACTAATATTACTTCTGAGCTACAGCTGTAGCCTCTGCAGCCAAAACCAGGGACTGATTCCCGGGAATAACTGCAAGAAATATCAGTAACAACACAAAGAATTGACAACCGAGGAAAAAGACCATCACTGATAACAGCAGGAGTGCAAGTTAAACCACCTTCCTTATACAGATAGAGAAGAACACTAAATTAATCCAAGGCCAGATGAAACAAAAACAGGCAGCTGCAAAAAAGAATCATGAAGGATGCTTGGAAATGAACACTGTAATTGTTGAATGAGAATAAGAAACATACTGAACAGCTGAAGAGCAAATTGATGAACTAAGAAACTGGCAGGATGTCCTAAGGATGTGCCGCTCATATTCCAGTGGTTGATATGTCATCTTAGATTGCTCATGGTATCTACCATCTGTAGGTAGGTAGGAAGTAAGAAGTCATATTGTATTATTTTTTAGGGAAAATGACAAGCCAAAAAGTACATGTTCCACAGAGGTATAATTTTTGCTTTTTCTTTCTTTTTTTTTTCCTTTTTTTTTTTTTGAGACAGGGTTTCTCTGGGTAGCCCTTGCTGTCCCAAAACTCACAGAGATCCACCTGCTTCTGCCTCCCAAGTGTTGGGAGGATTAAAGATGTGTACCACCAATATCTGGTGTAATCTCATCTTTTTCAATGCTCTCAAAATCACAGATATGATCCTAGGAACATGAGGAGTGACTGGATTATAGATATCATAGAGATGAGCAGACTTAATCTCTGCCTCCTGAAGTGGGGTAGGAAGCATCTGGCCAAGGTTTACTCATGACAGAGCAGAAGTAGGGGTGCCAGTGGCCAGACCCCTTGGTTCTGTCAGGAGGCTTCTTCGAAGAGCTTCGAAGAGGCTTCTTATCCAGAGCTTTGATGCTATCCTGTTACCTGCAGGCTTTCTCGAGTGCATGGGAAACATTTTTCATCCCTAAGCTTGTGAAGATAAAAGATGAACACGAGAAGACAAAGGACTTTCTATGGCTATCCAGGGATACAGAGCACACATGCAGAGAATGGGAGGGAAAGATGAGAGATGGGAAGCAGGAGGTGATAGGAAAAGGAACATAGGACCAGGAGATGGCTCAGTGGATGAAAGCACTGCTATGTAACACTAATGACCCAAGTTTGATCCCTGGTCCCATGGTGGCTCAGGTCTGTATTCCCAGCCTCAGTACTCCTATGGCAATAAGGAAGGTGGAGACAGGGGTTTCTGCAAGGGCATTGGAACTGGAGGGTGGTGATGGTTACACAACTCTGAATAAAAGAAACCACTGATTTTTCCACTCAAGTTGGCAAACAGTTTGGTATGTGATTATGAAGATATAGTCATACCTTAATAAAGCCATTAACATTGTTTCCCCTCCACCATAGCAGGAGGTAAAAAGAGAGAAGGCAATGCCAACAATGAAGAATGACAGCATGTGTGCTCACCTCGACCTTCAGGCCGGCCTGGAAGCTGATGCCATCTGGGATGGTGGTCTGGAACTCTGCAATGGTGTAATACTCTTCTTCCACCTGGGGTGGGATGGGAGGCTTCGGCAGGTTGAGGCCTCGAGGCTGACAGGGTTACACACAGGGCTGACTGAGTCATGGTGGAATGAAGGGACTAGGGTATACAACATCACCACTGACAGGGTGCTGGGAAGCCTAACTAGCTTCTGAGGGGCAAAACAAAGGGGATTTGACTGTCACCTCCTAGTTGAGGTTTCACTTGCCCTTCAACTTTACAGTAACAGGAGCAGCATGGGATATCCCAGAATATCATGAGAATTTGGGAAAACACGAAAGTGTCTGAATGTAAGAGGCAATGAGGCTATGGGAAGACCACAGGTCTTTGGATCAGACCCATGTGGACCATGTCAAGCCTCCTCTTCATCTCCTATAGAATGGGCACCCTAACACTACTGGCCTGGGATACTTGCTACCAAGTGAAGCACCTAGCACATTTAGGGTGCTAGCCAAGTACCCAAAAAGTGGCAGACATTTTCCGAAGGCCCTTTTCCAAATTTCTTTGTGATCAACAGTGTTTTACAGTTTGAATATTTATATACATAGTGAGACATCCTGGGGATAGGATCCAAGTTTGCACACAAAATACATTTGCGCTTCATGCATACTTAGCCTGAGTGTAACATTTTCCAATATTTTTTAACGTGCCTGTGTTTTGACTGAGGTCAGGTATGGAATTTTCATTCCACTTTTGGTGTCATGATGGTGCTTAAAGTGTCAAGATTTTCAAGGATTTTATGTTTTTGGATTAAGGATGCTCAATGTTAAAGAGGTACCTATTAGGCAGGACACGGTGGTGCACATTTTTGATCCCAGCACTCAGGAGGCAGAGGCAGGCAGATCTCTGTGTGTTTGAGGCTAGCCTGGTCTACAGAGGGAGTTCCAGGCTAACCAGGGCTGTAAAGTGAGACTCTGCCTATAAATAAGTAAGTAAATGAATGAGTAAATAAATGGACATAGAGAGTTAAAAATGGATCAGAGCACCAGATGTCACCATAGACAAACCTGTGCCTCTAAGCTTGGGCCTGCTTCACATAGGTGGCTTCATGAAAAAGGAGAACTGCTTGGAAAGTACTGGAATATGTGAGGTCTGGAGGGTAAGCCAGACAGGCCCCAGGCCAAGGAGGTGGGGCCCTAAGGCAAGTGTGCACTTACAATGGTCATGTCCCGGCGAGGAGGGGGTCTCTGCCTCATCTTTGGTGATCCTACGGGGAAACAAGATGTCACTCACATGCAGAGTTCCACAGACAGATTCCCAGATGTGGGAGCCAGGGGGCGGTCTCCTCCCTCCCCAGAAGCCACATGTTTGTGTTTCTGTGAGCCTTTGTGAGAACAGCCTGACTATGCTCTCCTTAAGCTAGGCCCAGGTGCCTCCATCAACATGGCCTTCCCTGGATCTTTTCTACCTGGGAACAACAGATGAATGACACTGGCCCTCAAGTAAAGGGAGACTGTCCACACAGGGTGTAAAGCATGTGTTCAGAGCTATACAGGGCTGGGTCCGGACTCATCCCAGCATAGCACAAAATTACTGTTTGACTCTTCAGCCCTAGGTCATTTCCTGTGGAGTAGCTTAAAGCATACCTCTCCCTGGCAGCTGGGGTAACATGAAATACCAACTTCCATATCTACTGTTTCTAGACTTCTTTGCAGCTTGGTGTTGCCATGTGTGACTAAGTCCAGTACAGTATGAGGGAAGGTGGAACATTTGAGTTGTTTCACTCCTCCTTGCCTTTCTCTGGCTGGAGAGTGATGGACCACATTGAATAATGAGGGCAACACGAAACAGATGCAGGAGACCAACTGCATGGAAATATCATCTCAGCTGTAGGCACAAAACTGCTCTGTTGTGTAGAATGGAAATGAGTTTCTAGATCAAATGAGCCACTGTTTTGGCATCTGAAAATCCTAACAAAGTCATGCTACTTCAGATTTTCATTCGGTCCCCTAGCATTAGCAGGCTATGCTCTTGACCATGAGAGTCCAGAATCACAGAGCCCTGCCATGGCCTGCAGCACCCATGAAGCTCTTTGTACTTAAGATGGTGCAGAGAACATGGAACTCAGCTCAGTGCCCTCATCTCTGTGAGGAAATAGAGTTCTTTCTTCACAGATTCTTGCTACCTTCAGGACCAGCACAGGATGCTGGGCACTGTGTTGAGGCCACAGTTCCAAGTACAATGCAGACAACTATGATAAACCCTGTTCTCAGGTGTGTGGGGAATACTAATAGTAAAATACATATAGAGAGGCTTTGAAGAGCAAGATGGGTGAAGCACTGTGGTGGAAGCAAAACCAACACGGCTCACATATGAGGCCATGGAGAAGACTGAGGGGTATGGGCCTTGGGATCAACCCCCAGTCCCACTGTTACCAGGTGAACGACCTCTCATCACTTATTTTTTTGTCTCATCACCTATTTTTCTGATTTTTATCTGTAAAACAAAAGCAGTCCCTCAAAGGTTGTCAGAGGAGCCAGTGAGCTAATTAGGAGACTCCTGACACTAGGAGCTTGATGTCATGACACAGTGGGACAATCTAGGGAAGGGACAGTACACTGCTCAGATTCTGTAGCCTCCTGGTCCAATGGCCTAGGCGAGTTACCCAAGGTCCCCCAGTTTTTATTTTAGCCTGCAGGATATCAACAGATAGCAAGCTGTTGCAAGGAAGAAGGGTGACATGGAAGGTGTTCTAAGTCAGATAGACCTCAGCTATCTGGAACAAGGGTGGGTATCACTCACTCTGTTTAACATCACCATCTGGCACCAGACGACCTTCAAACCGGCCATCCCTCTGGTTGTTGAGCAGCTCCTTCTCCCTGCCCAGAGCATTCTGATGCCGAGAAACACCATCCAGGTCAAGGGCCCCTGAATGGGCAGATGAGCTGGGGCCCAGCTTTGGGGGCAAGGGCTCCCCACTGCTTTTCTTTAGGTAGGAAGCAGGGGCCCAGCCCTCTTTGCCCTGGAACCTGGGAGGAAGGTAAAGGATTCTGGTTAGGTTGTTTTTCAGGGTATTGATGTGTGGGGCTGGGGAAGCCATGCATCTATATGTCAGGTTCAGGATGGTGGGAGTTGTGGTTTGAAAGAAAATAGCCCCCAAAGGGAGTGGCACTATTAGGAGTTATGCCCTTGTTAGAGGAAGTGTACCACTATGGAGGCAGGCTTTGAGGTCTTATATATGCTCAAGCTATGCCCAGTGAGACAGACCACTTTCTACAAGACGTTAAGAACTGTCAGCTTCCTTCATGTCTGTCTGCATACTGCCATGCCCCACCATCATGATAATGGATTAAACCTCTGAACTGTAAGCTAGCCCAATTAAATGTTTTCCTTTAAAAGAGTTGCTGTAGTCATGGTGTCTCTTCAGAGCAATAGAAACCCTAACTGAGACAATGGCACAGTGAACTCGTAAGTGTTGTGGGTCAGAACATGCAATTCACTGCCCTTGGATGATGCCTAAGCCTTCACACTAGCCTTCTAGGCCTTCCCCATTTGGTCTCCACCTGCCTCTCTCAATAGCCACATAATCCTTCCACTTGCAGTCTTCCAAATGCAGCCTGCTTGTCACTTCCCCACATTGCTGTTTTGGTGGGCCTCTACCTGGCAAGCTCCCTGCTCCCTCCTGGTGGCACCTGCTCCTCTTCCCAGGCTTTAGTGACTGTCATTAAGTCTTGTTCTGATCCCTAAATGAGGCCCAGTCTCCACAATAACCCTCTGTCTTCTTCACACTCTGTAATGTCCAGCACCTGCAAAATGCACTTGGTTGTGGCTTTCCTGTCTCCTAGTTAGAATATGAGCCCCTGGGTACAAGCATCTGGGTATCAGTGAACTCAATAAAGAAATGAAAGGCCAAGGGGACAAGGGGACAAGTCACCAATATCAAATCACATCATGGGCAAACAGCAGTAAAGCTCTGCATCAGAGTGTCCCCTACAGTACCACTGTGATGGTGACAATAGTGAGAGCCAGCACTCTTGGCACCTACTCTGTCAGTCCTGCCCTAATCATGTCACAGCTATTAGTGGGTTTGAGCACAGCCAATCTTGGCAGGAGGGACTGCAGGACTGGCCCCCAACCCCCACTTCTCAGCAAAGCTTCTTAAGCACTGACGTGACCCCACCAATGGAAAATTCCACACTTGACTTCATGTGACGGATCACAGTCAAAATGCAGCTGTATTAGACTTGCATGAACTCATCTTCCAGCTGTGCTTATACAGTGTATATGCAACACAGCGAATCTTGGGTTTACCCGTGGCCCTCCTCATCCCCAAGGCATCACATTACACATATGCCACATTCCCAAAAGATGAAAACATCCCAGATCCCAAAAACTTCTGTTCCCATGCATTTCAGATAAAGGATTTTCAACCAGAATTGGGTTCTGCCTTAAAGACAAGAAGCCGGAGACCCATTGGTGTTAAACACCGCACTCAAGTTTACAAGCAATTCTGTAGCAGGAAATGACTCAGCCCTCTTAATTTGTTCTTTGTGGCCTTTTACAAGCAGCTTCAGCCTGTGGTTCAAAGCCTCACACTGACAGGACAGGGCTCTGTGTCAGTTGACACAACATACTTAGATTTGAATGATGTAGTTCCTTGTTGGTTGTCACTGAACTGAGGAATGACAGGGACTCTGACATACCAGCTCATTGTCCCTAAAAAGGATATCAGTGAGGACAATGATTGTTGATTCTCACATGGCAGAACTTGGGTTTCATAATAACAAGTCGGGTCAGTTTGGACCAGATATACTGGAGCAAGCCCACACCAGATCACTAGAGCTCACAGCACAGATTTCTTCTGAACTCCACATTTAGTGGCATCACATTGGTGGCTTGAGTGTGGCCACAGGACAAGTATTTACACCATGGAAATCAGCCAACCCCACTGAGAGCTACTAATATCTCTCCAAACAGGTGCTCACACCTGTAGGGAAAGAGGAATAGACCCAGCTGACTAGTCATGATTGCAGCAGAGAAGAATCTCATTAAAAATCACTTAAAGAAGCTGGGCAGTGCTGCACACTTTTAATGCCAGCACTGGGGAAGCAGAGGCAGGTAGATCTCTGTGAGTATGAGGCCAGCCTGGGCTACATAGTGAGTTCCAGGACAGTTAGGGCTATGTAGAAGCCCCATATCAAAAAACAAACGAACAAAACCCTCAACAAAACAACTAAAAAACAAAATAAACCTGCTTTAAAAACAAAATGGCAAAACGGCTTGGGTTTCAGTGAAAAACAGGTCATTTGTAACTGGAGGCAAATTTACAAGGAGATAGAAATCTGTACAATTACACATTTGTCAAACTTAAAAAGTCCTCTAAGAGGGAGCAAGTCTTGCTTTAAGTAAAAAAAAGCTAGCTGAAAACACAACACAGTGCACATCCTCAGGCCATCATTTGGGACACAGACACAAGCTCAGGCGGCACACATGGGAGAGTGAGCAGGCTCTGGGGACACTTCCCAGCTTTGGATGACACTTTACCTCAGCCTGACAACTGCTTCCTGAACTCCAGAGCTGTGAGTTCCAGGGTATGTTACTCTGCAGCATGGTGCTGTGACAGTTACATGTTATTTAATGATTGAGCAATTTCTGAGAAATGCTTTACTAGGTGACTTGTACCCTGGGCAAACACCATAGTATGCTTACACAGACAGAGCGGCCCACTACACACCCAGGCTATGGTGTAAGATATAAAATAGTGTTCTCTCTGAGGCTTGGGGATCTCAGAGGCCTTGCCTATTAGGACTTTACAGGAAACATATGGTCAGGGAGGGAGGCAAACTCTCATTAAGATAAGTCCTTTCATGGCTGAGGCAGAAATGTCACCTGTCTGCAGTTTCTCACAGACCTCTGTGAAACTGGAGCCCGTCAGAGACCCAGGGCCCACTGAACCACAGGGGAGGCATAGGCAGATACCTGATCTTCCACCAGCCTTCCAGGTTCTTCTGGATGACCTCCACCACAGCCCCTCGCTCTAGGTTCATTTCGTCCTGGTCACGAGCTGTGTATGGATAGATGACTGTATACTTCTCCTCTGTGGGGACACAGGGTGATGGGGTGAGAAAGAGACCAGAGGAGTCTAGGATGCTGGCTGGGAACTTGAATCACACAGAGGGAAATTCTCTGAGGTTTCTGGCTCCCCAGGCTCCTGCAGAGCTCTAGAGGTCCCAGTCCCTCTGATGGCCTCGGCATCGCACAACTGCCCTTGTTTCCTTCCAATCTGTGCCTCAAGGTCATGGTCCATGACTTCATGCAACATTCTGACACACAGCATCCTCATCTCCACGCTCAGGTTAATCCCCCATTTCAGGAATTACCTTCTAACTAACTCTACTTTTATTACTGTTTCAAGTCTGTTTCCTCTGGGAAGAGTATGAGCTCCATGAAGGCAGGGTCTGGTCTATTTCAGTCATGTCTTTGTCTCCAGCACTGGAAGATGCCTGGAAAAGCTGGCAATTGTTTCATGAATGAGCCTCTGGTTAGGGAGGGAGCATGTTCTGAACCCTGCCCCCTACAGGGTTTGGGGTGCTCCTTGCTCACACGGTGAATTAAGGCCTTGGGCTCCTGCTAGTTCTTGCTGGTGGAGACCAAAAGTTCAGAGATAAGCTGAAATTGCCACCAAGGAGGGGACAGAGAGCACTTCTCATTTCCTAGATGGTGACTAGACTACACTTTTTATTGGCCATGTACAGCCCTGATTCAACCGTGCTTAAACCTGCATGGCTAGGTTGCTTCCCCCACCCCACTCTCCTCACAAGCCACAGCGCTATCCTACAAGCCCACCCCCCCCCAGAGCCATCTCCCACTGCATTTTTACCACAGCAGCCCAGAGATCCTGCTCTTTGGCAGACCCTGGGCAGGATGCTAGGGAGAATAAGGGACCAGTTCCCATCTCCAGTGTCTGCTCTGGCTCCTGACACAGAAAAACACAGACACATGTCCCAGGGGGAGCCCAGGAGAGAGAAGAGAGGACTGTTTCTTAGATTATATTCCAGTCCTTAGGTGAGTGGCCTAGTGTTCACACTTCTTGGGGAAACACTTGAGGCATCCATTGCCAGCCAGCTGCTGAAGAGGAGGTGAGAAGCACTCAGGCATTTATTTATTTATTGAAATGGCCTGCTGACCCACTCTGAGGGGGCTGTGCTGACTCGTGGCACACATCTTGTGTTTAGCATGGTCAGCTAGTTCTCCTTGTGCTGAATCAGCAGGTACCAGGCTGGGGTAGGAGGGAGGAAGGAAGAAAGGATCCTGTTGGCCAAGCACGGTGGTTTTGTGTAGTTCAGATGGGAGGGGGCACTACTTGGGTTCTCATCTGTGTGCATTCAAACCCATGAGCCCTGGGTCCCCTCAGGCTCCAGCTGGGCGGGTTCTGAAGCTGTGGGATGCTAGAGATGCTCAGTGACTCGACTGAGCTCAGGGGCTGCACAAGCAATGCCTGCCCTGTTGCTTGTGGCTCGTCCATGTGCTGTAGGGGTGGCTGAGACCCTGCCTCCTGGAGGAGGATGAATGTGCACCTGACCTTAGCTGAATCACAGTACTCTAAGGCCTGGCTGCTGTGATTGGTTCAAGGATGATACACAGTGGGAGGACCAGGGGAACCAGTCCTAGTGCTTGTGTTGAAGGAGAAGCTGATGTTTTTGGTGACTGTCCCTGATAGGTGCCTGGGATTGGTGTCATGAGAGATAGAGCTGTGTCAATGAAACAGAATAGGGCAGAGGTGGTGAGGGTACAACCATCTTTGCTTGAAACTAGTTCTAGCCTGGCTTTTCAGTGAACCCCCTCCCCGCTTTTAAAGTTAGAGTCTCATTATACAGATCAAGTTGTCCTCAAACTCATGATTGTCTTGTCCCAGCCTTCAAGTTTGAACCACTCAACACCAACCTGGATTTTCGCTTAACCTGGTTGATGTGGCCTCCTCCTGTGACTGAAACAAGTCTGACAAAAGTAATGGGGCTGCCCAGTCACCCTCATAGAAGACCCACGCACCTGTTAAACTGGCACACTTACCCCAGGCCCACTCCTCCCCATCCTGCATGCTTGCACACACAAGATGACAAGACCATGTTTTTCACATGCAGCAGACACAGGCAATCCCAGAGCAGGGAGCTCATGCAGATAGATGCAAGGACCTGGCTCCAAGCACCAAATGCAGAGAAATCTCCAAGGGTAGGCACCTTGACGCCAGCTGATGGCATACAAGTCCCCCAGAGTGCAGCGGCGACCCGTGGACCGGGGCAGAGAGCAGTACCTCCAGGAGACTGGCCGGGCAGCGTGTTGGAGGGAGGGTAGAAGGTAGAGTTAAGAGACACTCACTCCCAGAGGCTGTAGGCCTGTGAGCACCTAGCAATGTTCCCTAGGAGAGATCTTCCTGAGTCTATTCCCAACTCCAGGTGTCCCAGAGAGGAGGTGCCTGGGGAATGAGCTTCAACTTGAGTGAAGGGGTGTCCAGCAGACATACTGAGAAACTAAGAAACTGTCATGGTAGAAGGGAATGCCTAAACCTGTAGGAAGATGGGCTCCTGTCCACTACCTGTGTGGCCCTGGACAAAAATCAGCCTTTCTGACCATGGCTCCTCATCTGTGAAATGGAGCTAACAGCAAATTTCTCCTCAGGCATGTTCCTGAGCCTGGGACAGGGGTGAGGGAGGTTGCCCTGAGTAAGTAGCCTATAAAACACATCACAGACTGTGTAAGGAGACACAGGCTACCAGCAATGTAGCCCCTCCCTTTAATCTGAGCCCATCCTGTGATAGCCTGTGGTAGCCTGGCCTCCAGCTCCTGGAGGGCCACTGAAGCAGAGCTAACAAACTCTGCAGAAGGTTACAGTAGTACAACTAAATGCAAAGCCACATGCAATCTTTGGGTGTGTAAACTTTTGGGTTTCTAGAACCTCCTTCTCTTTACCCCCTTTTCTGACATACTTGATTTGTCTCTGTGTTTCCTCAGAGATAATCCACTGAAACCCAACAACACTCACCCCCCAGGTAGGATGGGGACACATGTTGCAACATTCCCATGTTCAACAGAGAAGGCTGGGGCTTAGAGAGGTGTCTCTCTCCCAAAGTTGCTCACTCCCAAGGTAAGATTCACACTCAGGTCTGTCAGACTTCCAGACACTCGTGTGCCACTGAAGGCACTGAGGGCCTCTCTGCTTTGGGAAGTTCTCGGGGAGAGGAAGCATTGGGCCTTGGCATTTCTGGACCACATACAACATCTACCATGAGGTGTCCCCAGGAAAAGGAAGTGTGTGGGAGACAGAAGGGGACACCTAAACCAACGGAAAAATCAGGCATGTTTAAACAGACAGGGTCAAACATCTTGCAAATGGGCAAGTATAACTTGATACTGTGGCCACCACAGCAATGTTAGAGAGGAGTGGTAGGATGTCAGCAGCAGTCAGGCTGGGGGTTACATAAAGAGACAAGGGCCTAGCTTTGACACGGCTTACCTAGGGTAGTTCCCACAAACCCATAAGGAAGCATGGGCTAACTCTACAGTTCTAATCCCAGTCTGCACACAGACTCTGGACCCTGAGCTAGAGAGATATCAATCCCAGAGCAGAGGCTGCCAAGAAGGGTGAGCAGGAAGCTTTTTCCTACCTTCCTCAGGTTGGAGGGAAAACTCATCTTGCACACCATCCTGGCCCTCGAGGCAGGTCGCAGGGACCCAGCCTTGCTCTTCAGCAGTGCTGACAAACCACCAACCTGTAAGAAGAATGCAAGGTTCTGTCAGCTGGACAAAACGAGGGTGAAATAATCCAGCCACCCTTCAGCACATACGGGGACTGTTCTGGAGGTGCCCTGAGGGCAGCAGATCCTCGCATACAGCAGTCCCTCATATGAAAGTAAGGACACACCTCGGACTCTCCCACACCCCTGCAGTCCTCATATAAAGGTATAGGACACACCTAGGACCCTCTCACACCCTTGCAGTCCCTCATATAAAGGTATAGGACACATTTAGGACCCTTCCACATCCCGAAGGAGACTTCTGCCCAAAGGATGTCAAAGCTGTGAACAGTTAGGTTGTACATCTAGGGGTCAGGGTAGGGAAAAGCTCTGGACATGTTCAGCACAATCACATTTTTTCCCTTGATTATTTTCTATCCACAACTGGTTGAATGCAAAGATGCAGAATCCATAGGTCTAGAAGCTGACTGTATATTATGCCACTCAACAGTTAATGTTCAAGTTAGGAAAAACAAAACAAAACAAAACAAAAACAAACTAGTTCATTGGGTAGAATATAACTGCCAATAGTAGCTACTAATTGCTAAAAAACAAGCTAACAAGAAACTTGTTTCTGAGCCTGGGACAGGGGTGAGGGAGGTTGCCCTGAGTAAGATGCCTATAAAACATTTGCCATTTGTAGGGTGTGCAATGGACTGCTCACTGTACTTGCATGATTTTGTATAACCTTAATATTATCATCCTCATTGCACAGTGAAGAAACTGAGACACAAGGAGGCTAACAGATGTGACCGTGTTCATCTAGGGTGTGGCAGAGCTGTAGTCTGTGTTTGATCCTAAAGGCACAGGCCTCAAAAGGTACTTGGCACATGCCAAGAGGAATCTGGATGCAGGTCTGACTGCACGACAGGCTTTGCACTCACACCACGTGCTCTCTGAGGAAGGGCTGTTGCAGGCCCAATGGCCTCTACCTAAAGATGCCGTCTTCTAATCCCTCAGTATCTGTTTTTTACATTGTGTTTAACAACCATGAAATAAAAAAAATACCCTTAAAAAATCTCCATGTATCTTGAATACACAGACCCTTAATATTACTCCCTAAACCAGTGGTTCTCAGCCTTCCTAATGCTGTGACCCTTTAATACAGTTCCTCATGTTGTGGTGACTTGCAACTATAAAATTACCTCATTGATACTTCATAACTGTAATTTCACTACGGTTATGAATTGTAATATACATATCTGATTGCAGGACATCTGATATGTGATCCCAAAGGGGTCATGACTCATAGGTTGAGAACCTCGGCTTTGAACAAACAGTCAATGTAGTACCTACATTACATGAAGCATAATGCCACCTAAAGACGATGTATAGTGTTTGGAGGTTGCACACAGGTCAAAAGCAACCCCCCTGCCTGTTTATACAAGGGATTGGAGCATTATCATTTGCTCAATATATCTTTCTCTCTCATATCCTTCTTAGCATCCCATCCTGGGGGGCCTAGGGAATGGGCACTCCTTTCTTTGTGTTCCTTGGTATCTATCTCCTTGCCATACAACCTGCATACATCTTTTGGGAACTAGAAAACCACAGAGTTAGGAACAGTGGAACTCCAAGCTCTAAAGCTTGCAGAGACTTGGGGACAAATGATGAGTCACTTGGAGTCTGGTTCATCCAGCTACAGCACAAGGATTATTGTGAAATGATGTGTATTTTTCAATTTCCATCCATGGGTCACTATTCCTGTAGCTTTTGGCTAGAATACTATTGGGGCTCTGTAGGCCTCAGAAGATTGGGACACACACTCTCTCTAGCCTTTTACTGCCTGCCCCTTGTATCTGCTTTTTCTGCCCAATGCAGGCATGGAAGTGAGGATTTCCCTCCCCCAAGGGAAGTCATAAAAGCTAAAAATATGCTTTAATCTTTTTCACCTTGGAGCTCCTGGCTATAAAGAAATTAAATGATCTGACCTACTTTGATAATAGATTATAAAATCCCATTTTGGAAGAGTTCCTACCCTATACCCTGGAATACAACACAGAGGCCAACAACAGTCTGGATGAGCAGCCTGGCTGGCTTCCCCAGTATCTATTAGCATTTGATCTGACCCCTTTTATTCCATCACAGGTCAACACAGCTGCCAATTGTGCCTCTTCAGTGAGATCTCTGAGAACCTGAGGGGTTTGGAGAGCTTGCTGAGCACAGAAGTTCCTGGAGGGTAGCACCCATAGAGGGTGTGTAAGTGAAGTGTCTCTTCCACCACTTGCCCGTGCATCTCTTCAGCTATATCTTTTTGAGCATCTTTGACAATGACCCTGTAAGCATGTTTCTCTTGGTCTTAAAAGCCACTTAATGGAGATAGAGGGGGGCTGTGTGCACCACGCTTGACAGCCAGCTGTAGGAAATGCAAGCAGAACAACTGGGTTTGTACTGGCTAAGGCAGTGAGGGATGGCCTGAGCCTATGGGATTCAGTGCTAGGTGGGCAGGATCAGAACAGTACCGGATTAAAGGACCTTAAGGTGTTCACTGAAGAAGTGAGTGCCACTCACTCGTATCTTTTATAGTCACAGATGTGACCTTGGAAGAGTTAGAGTATGGGGCACTGAGATGGTGTTGGAGCAGTCATCAGAGTCATCAAAGTCTTAGAGCTGTGAGTCCAAGATGCTAGCTCTCTGGGGTTCTTTTCTTTTAAGTTCAACAGAGCAAACCAGAGTCTACACCGAGGAGGCCTGATGGAGGGCCAGAAACCCCTCATTGTAATGGGAACCTCCGAGACTTAGGTCATCAAAGATGATAATGACTTCTAGATTGTATGATTTGGAGGTTTGATTGGCTAACACCAGCCTCATGACTAATGGTGACAAGGCCTAGAGGATGCCCGAAACATCATCTTCCTGTATTCTTGGAAGCAGGGACTATTCCTAGATTGCACAGTAGGGTGTGATTGGCTAACACAGGTCTCGTGATTAACGTGAGTAATGGTAACTTGAAGGATGCTGGAAACATAGTCCTTCCACAGTTACGTGGACTTAACTGGCCATCAGACTATCATAGAGCTTGGCCCCTCACAACATGAACCCAGTTGGGGAAGAGGCTGCTCACTCCCTTTTTCTGCATGGTGTGATGGCTGCTATGCAGCTAAGGGGGCGGGGGGGGCAGGGAAGGAAGCATGCATTTCTGGAGCACATGCTGTGTGCCAAGTTCCGGTTGAGACACTCTCTACAGTATATCATTTACTCTTTTAACGGTTCTCGTGACAGTTTTCTGTGTTTTGTGGATGACAAAATTGGTGGCCAAAGGCATGCAGTGACCTGGACTGATGTGCAGTGTAGCGTCCAGGTGGAATATAGGCCCCTTGTCTCAATCACCCTACCACTGGATGTGACCAGTGGTTCTGAGAGATAGGTAGATGCCCATCTTCTCTGAACAGTTTCTTCTATTCCTTTTTGAGATACAGTCTCTCTATGTAGCCCAAGATAACCTAGAACTTGAGGTTCTCTCATCTCCACAAGTGCTGGAATTACAGGAGTGTGCCACCTCTCAGGTCTGCAGCCTTCTAGAGGACTCCCAAGGGAAATCAACAACAACAAAAAATTCTCAATGAAGCACTCGACTCTGTCTATAAGTACTTGAAAACCAGAAGGAATGTTTATGGTGCTGAGTGTCAGAACAATGATAACATTGGACCCAACAGGCTGCTGAGGCAGTAGCTATGAGCCCCCAGTGGCTCTGGGGAGCCAAGCTAGGTTGGTTTGCTTATTTGCTTTGGAATTTCCACATGCTCTGTTTTGTGGGGCTTGGCGATGGTCCAGGGTGCATGTGAGGGGGGTGGTCCAGGGAGGTCCTTACCTGACTCATTCTTCTCAATGATGTCCACCACTTGGCCCACACTGAGGCTGATCTCCGAGCTCTCCTGCTTCTGATAGTCTGCCACCACCACATACTGCTCCAAGACCATGGGGTCCACCGAGGTCAGGTCACTCCCTGTGAACAGCAAATGCCATCAGATATCCCATTAGCTCCTGCCCATGCACGAGGAGCAGGAACTGGCGGAAAGGTTGGGTAGGGGGCTTTCTAAGGAGAGAAATCTTTGTTACAGGATTTGTCTTGTGCCCACCTCTCCATCCTTGCATCCTCTCATCCACTTACTTACTCAGCCACCAAAGTTTACCAAGAGCACTGGGGGTCCAAGTAAGTGACATGTGGCACATACCCAGAAACTGGCTGCTTAGGGGAGGGGGGATGCAGGAGGATGGTTTTAAATGTTAATGTCATCATCCTGGCAGTCTTCATCCACCCAACTTCATCCTAAATTCCTCACCTATGAACCACATATTCTGTTGGGGACCACAGGGACAAAAATGGACGAAATGGATGACTACCGGTCTGAAGTAATAGGGGAGATAGACACGTGGATACGTGGAAAGTATACATTTACACATACATATGTATACACACACACACACACACACACACACACACACACACACACAATCAAATCATATGAGTATCAGCCTGGAAACATCCAGCAGGGCAGGACAGAGAATGAACAGGAAAGACAAGGCTGTACCAAGTGAGTGGTCAGTAAGGCTTCTAAAGGAGCAACAGAATTCGGAGACTCATGAAGGAAGGTTTCCTGGGAGCTGGGGAGGACTGGAGCAGGTGGAGTTTTCCATGATGCGGAAGCCTAGGAACCTTCAGGAACAGGCTGAGGCTGGGAGGCAGAGTTCTGCCAGAAGGAAGGCATGGCACTGAGAGAAGAGTACGAGGAAAGCACTGCTCCAAGGTCAAGGACTTGGTAAGTTTGGATTTGTAAATCCTGAGGAGTGGGTTAAGAGTTTTATGAAGGGGGAGCTGGAAGGATGGCTCATCAGTTAAGATCACTGGCTGTTCTTCCAGAGGTCCTGAGTTCAATCCCCAGTAACCACATGGTGGCTCACAGCCATCTAAAGTGGGATCTGATGTCCTCTTCTGGCATAAAGTCATAGTGCATATAGAGCACTCATATACATAAAGTAAATAAATCTTTAAAAAACAGTTCTATGAAGGGAATGGCAAAATTTACAGCCAGACAAGTGACTCTGACATTGGCTGTCAATGCAGAGACAGGCAGAGGCTGGCAAGGGAGAAAGCACTCCAGACTGAGGGTACGAAGTTGTTAGGTAAGAGGTAATAGTGGCATTGGAGCTGGGCAGTGGTCCCAGAAGAGAAACATGTGGGGCGTGCTTCCAGGCTGGCAGCTTCCCTGGTGAGCAGTGTGTGTGTGTCACCCTGAAGCTGTGCAGCCCTGCTGCCCACCAAGACAGATAGGTATGCATGCAAAAACATAACACAGAAGACTTAAAAGGAACATCTCAGTTCAGAGATGTCAAAGGGAAGAGGCTGACATGGCATGTGGGGGGCAGGTCTGCTTCTTGGCTCTGTGAGCAGGTTTTGAACACTGACACTTTCCTACTGTGGGGATGGAAGGAAGGCATCTGGGCAGGGACCACCCTAACCACCGGTACCTGAGTAGAGAGAGCATGAGGGGAAGGGAGAGAAGGGATGTAGGATGGTGATGACAAAGAAGACTGGATGGGAGGAAGCCTGGAAAAGAATGCCTCTTGTGGGCTGTGGACCATCGAAAGCCTTTCCAGTATCGTCATCGTGCCTTGGATGGGCACTGCCTGTTACAGGTAAGAAAGCAGGCTGAGGACAGTAAGGGAAATGTCCTTTACTACACAGCTAGCTATGGGCTCCCCATCCAGCTGTGGAAATGAATGAAGGATGATCATGAAGGACGCAATGTCTGAGATCTTCTGGCTTTCTTTCCTTGGCAGTTCTTGAGTCCACCTCAGGATCCAGCCAAGCTGTGTCCTTTCTTTGCATTTCTTAAAGGTTACTGTCACTATTCCTAGCTCTCTCTCAACTACTACCTCCTCACAGGCCAACAGTTCACCAAAGCCAGACAGCTATGTAGGCCGGGGTCTGAGACAAGGCTGCCCTGGCCCTACCGGGCCATGGCCCTGTAGAGAAGCTCCTGTCAGACTAACCTGCTGTGTTCTGCTCCTCCAGGACCCTGTGTGAGGAGCTGTGAGTCTAAGATGCTGGCTCTCTGGAGTTCTTTTCTTTTAAGTTCAACAGAGCAAACCAGAGTCTACACCGAGGAAGCCTGATGGAGGGCCAGAAACCCCTCATTGTAATGGGAACCTCCGAGACTTAGTCTCCTAACTGGCTCCCTGCTGCCAGCCCCTGGTACCACTGCTTCCCTCCTTTCCTCAAAGAGGCAACTTGTGGTAACCCCTCTGATGGCCTGGCACTGCTTCACCTACTTTTGTTTCTTCTAGTTTGCTTTTGAACTTTAAAGTCTGTATTATTATTATTATTATTATTATTATTATTATTATTATTATTTTCTTTTTTGAGACAGGGTCTCACTATGTAGTTCTGGCTTTCCTGGAACTCACTATGTAGATCATGCTGGCCTTGAACTTAGAGATCAGTCTCTGCCTCCCAAGTGCTAGGATCAAAGGTGTGAGCCACCACCACCACCCAGCTCTCCTCTATTACTTTGTTTTGCTCATGTACCTGTTTGCCTTGACATTCCCTGGGGACCTAGCACTGCCCAACACACAGTAGAAGCTTAGTTAATACTGAGTGACCGAATCAGAAAATCATGAGATAAGAAGCCATGAGCCAAGGGCAGAGTGCAGGCCTTTGGTTGCATGAGTAGAGCATTGCTGAGCATGGGTCTCAGGGCTTTGGGCATCAGGCTGCAGTTTCTTGCTGAGGCATGCTTCAGAGGCAAGAGCAAGGAACTGCTTTTCAGTACTGCCCAGGGCAAGTTATCTGCGTTTTACTCAGAACACCCCACTTATCAACACTACGGGGTGGGAGGGGGGAGAAGGAGAAGGAAGAGGAGGAGGAGGAGGGGAGGAGGAGAAGGGAGGAGAAGGAGGAGGAGAGGAGGAGGAGGAGGAGGAGGAGGAGGAGGAGGTCTGGTATCACATGATTAGGCTGGAGATTTAAACCAGGCTTCAGACCATTCAGGTGCCATGTAGGGACCCCCTACTGGTAGAGTGTGATATTGCAACTAAACCCTATTAATGCTCCCAGGAACATCTGAGGCAGATAGATTCTAGAAGTTGCCAAGGATGAAATAAAAAGAGTCCTAGGCTATATCACGTGATCCAGGAGGAATTGAGAGCAGAAGAGTTATTTTTGTCATTAATGCTAAAAGTATTCTCAAGCCACACAGTGCCTACTCTACCAGATAAACTTTTGAGTTAGGTTTTGAGTTATGTGTTTTTTTCTTTCTGATGACATCTTGAATTTTTAAAGTCATGAGTAATGTCAAAGTGGGATTTTTTTTCCTTCCATAAGTTCACTAAATTGCCAGGCTTGCTGGAAGAATCTGTAAATAAGCAAAAATCAAGAAAAGCTCTTGCAAGCCATCAGATGACCTGCTCAACTGTGGTGAGAGGCTCTGCCCTCCAAGTCCCCATGGGATAAGCAGAATTTGAGGCCGCATGAGTCAAGGCTGCAGGGGCCAGCTAGCTGTGTGGCTGTGACTGGGCAGTGCTAGGGACAGACAAGCCTTTTCCCATCCAGGGTTTGTCATAGAAAATGCAGGTGTTTTCTGTTTTTAGTCTGAATCTCTTTAAAATTCAATCTAGAAGGCTGGTTCTAAAATCAAGGCAGTGTCCACTGGTCAGATAAATAAGGAGCCCTTTGAGGGTTTGGAGTCTGAATGAAGAAGGTGCCATGTTCCAGCCAGGTTTATAAATAAACCTGAGCCCCATCATTGCAGGTGAGTGATGTCAACCACAGTCACCACAAATTAGAACCTCGGCTCTCTTTTCCAGACAGGTCCCCTCATCAAGCCTGTTCCAACCGGACACTCTTATTTTCACTAACTAGAGCTGACTCCTCCCTCTCTCCCTGCTCCTTCTCGGTGAGTCTCAGCATACTCAAAGCCAGAAATTCTGAGACCAGCCCAGAGTGGCAGCTGCTCTCTGATCTTTGTTAAGAAAAGAAATGTGTCATTATTCCAGGCTGAGGGCTGTTTGCAGCTTTAGCAAAATGCCATAGCTGTGGCCAGTGCCCATTAAACCCCAAAGGAGAGCTGGATGCAGTCAGTGAGCAAAAGGGGCCAGGGCTGATTCCAGAAGCTGTGCCTCAAGTAAAGAAGTATATAAGGTATGGCTTCTGTTCTCACTTTCTGTCATGATTAGCCTACAGGCCTGTAAAGCTGACCCAGGCTCTGCTCTCAACAGGAAAAGGAGAACACAGCCTGGAAGTGTGGACCTGCTCCCAGAGACATCTACAGGCTTGAGTGATAATCAAAGAGCATCAGTTAGATACTATTAAAAGTGTTTTACACATACTACTATAAAGCCTCGATAAACCAATAAAACACATTATCGTGTGTGTGTGTGTGTGTGTGTGTGTGTGTGTGTGTGTGTGTGTGTGTGTGTCTGCACGCATGTGTGTGTACTTGAATGGAACCCATGACCTTGTGCATGTTAGGCAACTGTTCTACCACTGAGCCACACTCCAGGACTAGATGTCATGCATGGGTAAACTGAGGTAATATCATCAATTTTCACTTATGGAATCTCTGCCTGCGCCTCCTCATGGAGTCCCTCAAACTTCCTGGAGTTCAAGGAGGGCAGGGTCCTGGAAACTCTGAAACCCACACTGGCTGAGGCTGCCAGCAGGAGGAGCATGGGCAGTAAGAAGAGTGGGGCTTGCGATCTTGTCTTTAGAATGCATGTCCTGTGGGAACCATCACCCCCAGGCCCCCTTCTCTTTCTCATGACCTCTGCTAGAAGAATGCCATCATCCTATGAATAACAAGGCTGTTTAAAGAAAGCCTACTGTGTGAGAAGGGAGCCCAGCAAGGCTTGAGTGACAGGTACAAAGCTCTGTCTAGGACAGTGGTCTAAAGGAAGCTTTTAGAGTCCAGCCAGAACTGAGGCTGTCAAAGGACCAGGCCCAGATCTGCTGCAGACTTCACCTCCCTGCCTCAATGCTTGGTGTCCTCTCAGCCTGGAATTCCCTTCTCTCTTTGGAAATCTCACCCTCAGTCCCTGTGATTTGGGGACTCTATCATCTCACCCCTCCCTCATCCTCTCACCTTTCCAGCCCTGGGGAAAGCGCTGAGTATCCACATTGCTTTGTACAGAGGCACTCTGCATCATGGTTAGGAAGACGTCTGTCTTCCCATGCCACAAGGGCACTCTCATCTCATCCTCTCCATAGTAGTTTTGTCAAGGGATAAAACAGCCTCAAGTAATCATCAATCATCAGCTCATCCATCCATCCATCCATCCATCCATCCATCCATCCATCATCCATCCATATACGAACCATCCATCCATCCATCATCTCTCTGTCTATCCACCATACATCTAACTACATACCCTATTACCACCCATCTGTCCATGTATCCGTCCGTCCATCCATCCATCCATCCATCCATCCATTCATCCATCCATCCATCTGTATTGCTGTGTCCCCAGCATGGCACCCAACAAGGGCACATGGCAGGAATGAAAAGAAGAGAATGTAATATATGCTTACCCGACTTCTTCTTCCCAATATGCTCCCTGTGTAAGAGAGAAGAAGGATGAGAGAGAGCCAGTCAGTCTTTGTTTGTACTGAGCTGATCCTATTAGGATGCTGACAGTCTCCACCCCACAGCATCCTCAGTGTTAGGTACTGATCTGGTCCCATTAGGATGCTGGCAGTCTCCACCCCACAGCATCCTCAGTGAGTGGATGAATTCAAGCCTACCACAGGAACCCAGACTTCTTCTAAGAAAGACTCCTTCTTTGATTCTGCCTTTATCTGATAAGTGTTTTAGATCCTGGGACCAAGTTTTCTATGCATCTGGGGAGTGGAGAACCTAGGAAAGAGTCTCAGTCTACCTAGCCATCACACTCTTTGTTAAGCTTGGTGGTCGTGGTGTAGAAGAACTGTGGATTAGGGATGCTTAACCAGGTTCCATTGCCTCTTAAATGGTACCATCCTTACCCCACGCACAGTGACTATGCAGGCTGTATGCAGTGAGGCCCTGCAGGGGCCAAGGCAATGTACTCTGGCTTAGTTTATACTTTGCTGACTATGGGTGCCCGTGGGTCTGAAAAGACAGCAGGAGGGAAAGAGGGAGGGAGGTGTCACCTGGGTAAGTCCAGAGACCAACTTACTCTTTGGGAGGATTCAGGTCTTCAGGTCTTGTTTCAAAAAACTGCAGCACCTCATCACACTGAGAGATGTAGGGAGGCAGCTGGATCAGGGCCTAGAGCAGAGCCATGGGTGAACCCGAGGAAGGAGAATGCTGTCCCCAGCAGTTCTTAAACTCAGGCAGGCACTAGGATCACAAGGGATAATCCTTCCTAAAGCATAGACTGGGGCCCATCAGAGCTTTTGATTTAGCAGGCCTATGGTGAGGCCTGAGCCCGGGCATTGTAGCAAGCTTCCTAGTGATGCGGATGTCTTTGTCTTGGAGAACACACACATATGCACACGCACTCGCCCAGATGTATGGAGATAACAGTCTGCTGGCATATGTGCAAACATTACATGTTCATATTTACACGTACATATTTACACAATCCAGCCCTTACTGTACGTACTATTTTGGAAAGTGATGCTTTTACTAACAGTGTGGACTCCATTCATTTCATCTTTACCTACCATCTTCTGCTGTCTGCCATCTCTACCACACCACTGGAGAATATCTGGAATGTATCCAACACATGTCTGAATTTCCCAAGTTGAAGCTATAAATCTCGACGATTCGGATACAGGTTCCCAGACATCTGACAGAGTGGCTCAGGTGGGTTACAGAAGAGCCTGGCTACATCTACTGGTAGGTTGCATGAAGTAAGGTAGGTACAAGGGAGGCCATAGGCATTTGGTCTGTCTGCTGATCTACAAACAAGTAGTCATTCAAGGATTTAACAGGTATCTTCTTCACCCAATGCTAATCACAGAGGAGGCACCATACTGAAAGAACACCACAGTTCTACAAACATTTGGTTAAGGTCCCCTTCTCTCCTAGAGCAGGTCCTGGACAGGAAGATGGAGGTGCAGAATGCTCATGGTAGAGCTGGTTCAGGTCCCTGTTACTATAGTCACAGTGTGTGTGTGTGTGTGGGGGGGTATGAAATAATCTTTTTGTACACTATGAAGATGTGTTTTTGCCAAGGCGTCTTTGATTGGTTTAATAGAGCACTGAATGGCCAATAGCTAGGCAGGAAAAGGTTAGGCAGGACTTCCAGACAGAGGGAGAAAAGGGGGAGATGAATCTAGGCCTTGTGCTTTCTCATTGCACAGAGACTGGACAACAAATGTTATGGCTAGTTTTCCAAGAACTTTACCATTATCTCAATTTTCTCAGGTCTTCTAAAGATGCTATCACCCCCAGATATCAAGAAGCAGTCTAGAGAACATGACACCCACATTCCCAAGAGGTGGGGTAGGTGGGTGGGTGGGTGGCTTTTGGTGGCTTGGTGGGTTATGGATGTTTGTTATCATCTACTTTCTGTCCTTTTGAATTTTTCCTTTAGGTGTCTCCTAGTTGGGACCAGACAGCATCTGGCCCCTCATGTCCAGCTAGTATCTTAGAGCATGCTCACCCATTCAAGGGTCACCCTTGTTGAAGCACATGCCAGCATTTCTTTCTTTGGGCTGAATAACATTCCATTGTCCACGTGCATTGCATTCCTCACATCCATCCATGAACAGGTGGTCTTCTGGCTCCACTTTTTTAGAGGGTAATAGTGTTGTGGTTGGGACCCAGGGTTCACACTAGGTAAGTGTTCTGTTGCTGAGTTTGACCTCAGTCCTGAGTGAGGTTTAGTATGTATGTATGTATGTATGTATGTATGTATGTATGTATGTATCTATCTATCTATCTATCTATCTATCTATCTATCTATCTATGTATCTTTAATGTGCTTTGGTGTTTTGCCATGGGTGTCAGGTCCCCTGAAACTGGAGTTACAGACAGTTGTGAGCTGCCATGTGGGTGCTGGGAATTGAACCCAGGTCCTCTGGAAGAGGCAGCCAGTGCTCTTAACCACTGAACCATCTCTCCAGCTCCTTGTTGATCATTTTAATTTGTCAAGAAGCATCTCCTACTCTGCATCTGGCACTGGGACTGACCTTTGCCAGGTGGAAGGGCCACCCTCTCCTGCTCCACCTCCCACTTTGATGTATTTCCTTTTGCTAATTCTGGGTGGTGAGTGGTCATCCTTCCGCCTAGGATACCTGCTGCCCTGGGCTCACTGTGGGTCTTTACTCTGAAGTCCTGTAACTTTTGCAGCTGAACCACATCAGGGAGTTGGGGTGGGATGCCAGTTGAACTGTGCCATGCCCTGCTGTGTGGCGTATAGACACCTTACATCTATCCAGTCTGTGTCAGCAACAGGCTCCTCAGTAGTACTCTCAAGAATAAACTAATGCTTTCTCTAGTGAGTGAGGCTTTGCTCTGGAAGGACAATGCACTGCTATAAATTGAGCCTTTCTGCCACATTTTTCTCATTTGTTTTCTGCCATGAGTTGGGAATGCTTACGAAGCCCTTGCTGGCACCACACTCAACAACTTCCCAGCTTCCAGAACTATGAGCCAAAAGAAATCTTTCTTCCTTATTAGATATTTAGTTTCAGATACTCAGTAATGGCAAAAGGAAATGAGCTAGACAGGGCTATACTCGGATATCCTGGGGATAGAGGTATGGCTTAGCATCCATGAGACACTGGGATCAATCCTCAGTACCAGCAGGTCCTAGTGGTGCACACCTTTAATCCCAGCACTTGGGAGGCAGCGGCAGGCAGATCTCTGCGAGTTCCAGACCAAGTTGGTCCACATAGTGACTTCCACCACAGCCAGAGCTATACAGTGAGAGAGTCTCAGAAAAAAACAAACCAAAAAACCCAAAACAACAAACCAACAAAACAAACACAAGTGACTGGTACCAAACTCCAAACAAAACCCAAATTATTGTAGAAAAGAGTCCCTCTAGGTGTCAGCCATGTCTGTCTTGGATCAACCCCACAGTCTGCAGTCATCAGCACTGCCACTGTTAGAAATGATTTTTTTCTCTATTGGAGAAGTGACATGTATTCTAGAGATATTCTGACACTCTGGCCCCCGTGTGAGCAGAAGCCAGTGAGGCCATGTCTCACATACATCCTTCACAATGGTGCCCTGGGGCCTAGCCTCTTCCTGAGGGTTTTATAGCTGGGTTTAGCTGGTCTGCTCTCAGAACTTGCTGCATCTGTGTGGGAAACAGCTCAAGTGCTGCCAGACAGACAGCGGGTATTCCAACGAGCCCCACAGCAAGCTGAGTGGCTGTTTATAAGGCCGTGTGACAATACAAGCTCGTCATTGTGGCAGGTTCAGAAGTCGTGTTTTCACTGTGTCTTTTTATAAACATAAGTTCTTAGATGAACTGTGGCCAAATAAATACATATTCTTTGTGATCAGTACATTTTGTGTCTTAAAAATCCCTCCATGCTTAAAAAAAAAAATGGTACATTTACATAATGGAGGACTACTCAGACGTAAAAGACAATGACATCCTAAAATTTGCAGGCAAATGGACAGAACTAGAAAAAAAAAAAAACCCAAAAAACATCCTGAGCGAGGTAACCCAGGCCCAGACAGACAAATACAGTGTGTACTCACTCAGAAGTGGATACCAGACATATAAAGCAAATGACACCCAGTCTACAATCCACAACCCCAAAGAATCTTGAACCCTCTTCCAGAAACAGATGGAAGCAGATGCAGAAATCCACAACTAACCAATGGTCCAAGCTCCTGGAGTACAATCAAAGTGAGGGAGGAGCGATAATATGAACAAAGGAGTCAAGATCATGATGGGGAAACCCACAGAATCAGCTGACCCGAGCTAGTGAGAGATCACTGACTCTGGTCTGACAAATGGGGAAACTGCATAAGACTGAACTGGACTCCCTTAATATAGGTGACACTGTGCATCTGGAACAATATATGAGGCTGTGGGTCCAAGATCTAACTCTAAGGCACAAACTGACTTAATGGAGCTCATTCTATATGGAGAGATACCTTGCCCAGCCTAGACACAGGGGTGTGGGGTGGAGAGGTGCCTTGGTCCTGCCTCAAGGAGATGATGGGACAGACTTAGTAGACTTCCTAGGGGAGGCCTTACCCTCTCTGAGGAGCAGATGGGAGGGGGGGGGACTGGGAGGAGAGGAGGGAGGGGAAACTGGGATTGGAATGTAAAAAAATAAATTACTATAAAAAAGGACAAAAATCCCTCTATGCCTAGAGATGGGAAGATATTTTGTTTTCTAAGATCTTTATAGCACTGCCTCTTGTATGGAAATGGTTCCCCTGTGCTGTGAGACTGTTATCTTCTGCATCCACATCCCCAGTTGGAAACCCGTTATCTGGGAATCCAGTCTTTCCCAATGAAAGGTTGTCTCTGTCATGGCCAACCTGTCCAACATGCAGGGGTCTGTTTCTGGGGTCTCAATTTGTTTCCAGTAGGTTTTTCTATCTGGTGATAATTAAATGAATGATGGTGACTTTACACTAGGCCTGGCAGAGCACTTTCTTGTATTTTACTACACACCCAGCAGCCAGGTTTGGGTACCAGGAGTCCTTGCCTATTTCTACCTGTTGGAGATTTCCATTCTCTACTAAAATTAAGCTCAGTGTGATGGATCCCATTGCCTTAAGTCAGTTCACAATGTCCCTAACAGATGTCTAAATGTTAGGAATAGCTTAAGGATCTTGAAGTGCAGATCTTGTGACACAAGGGACAGTTTCATCTTCTCCAAAGCAGGCAGATCCTTTGATGCTGACACAGGGAATCTGGACAATCAAAATACCAAAATAGTGGCTTTGTTCTTCTGATTTGTTGCAAGGCTCAGCTCATATAACCTAAGCAGTTTCTTCCTTGTGGTTAATTCATGATCTTGGTATCATCCTGCATCCAGGCAGCTGCAGGCAGCTGGTGTCTCTTACAGCTCCAAGTTCTAAAATCTCCTTTTCAGAATAAGATAGCCAGAGGTGTGGAAGCCCAGGCATGAATGCAGCTGGAGCTGGAGAGAAGTGGGTGTGCTAGGGAAAGAACAGGGTAGGATTGTGTGGGCAGCTTCTGGGAAATGTACAGGCAGGAACTGTTTAGCAGGGCAAGGTGACCCCAAGGACCTAAAGTTCTTGCCAGCAGGGCCTGGACAAAGGGATGCTACCTTCAGAATGGCAATTTCAGGCTTTATAGGTTTGGGGGGGGGCACGGGAAACATGGGACTTTCCGCCGAGAGTTGGCAGGTAGTAGCAAAGTGCTTGTCCCTGCCTCCCACCCCTTCTGAAGACGATAGTTAGGAGGGATGAGTTTGTCTGCCTTTGGTAATCTGTTTCCTGTTGAAATACAAAAGCAACTGATGCTGGGTCCTTAATGAGATAAAGGTTTATTTGGCTCACAATTGTGGGGCTGGCCAGAGCCCCTGCCTGTGTCATAACATGGTAGAGAAATGCAGAAGGGATCAAGAGCACCAGATAGTCTTGGTTTTTATAACAGCAAGCTCTTGAGAAAACTAACTCGCTCAAGGTCAGTATGAAGCCCAGTTCTTGCAGGCTCTGCCACCTGCACACTGCTACACTTAAGGTCACATATCCAACACAGGAACATTAGATGAGCACTCTCAATCCGCATTCACATTATGGCACTGAGTCACAATCCAGGCCCGAATGCTTCAACCTCTTGCATTTTCATTTCTTCAGAGACAATAATTGGTACCCAGGGTGTTAAGTCTGGACTCAGCTTGCAAGCCCTTCAACACCATGACTATGAGTTGCTTTGAGGTGCCATTTCCTCATCTACATAACAGGAATATGGAAATCCACCTTGCATAGTCACTGGAGGCATGGAACAAGATCATGTCTGACTAGGAGCAGACAACTCCATCAGGAGTGATTTTCAGGCCTTACTAGATGTCGACTGACCAAGAGGGGCCCATCTGTCCCGACACTGACCTCTTTTGTATAAAAGTTTTCAGATTTATTACAGTATAATTTGCATGCCATAAACTTACTCACTGCAAGTACCAGTTCAGTATTTAGTAAATTACAGAGCTCTATCCTCATCCCCACAATTCAGCTTTAGAACTTTCCCATCATCCCAAACATCAAATTTGCAGTCCATCTCCCCGCCCACGGTTCCAGGGCCCAGGAAACAGCTCATTGATTTTCTGTGCTCATGAACTCGCCCTGCCTGCACATTTTATTCTGTCAGTCACTTTTTGCATCTGGTTTCTTTCACTCAGCATCATGTTTCTGTGATTCATCTAGGTTATAGAATCTACCCACATTTAATTGCTTGATAGCATCAAGTTGTAGTCCGCCTCTCCCATTTGGCTATTATGACTTAATATTGCTAGGAATGTTAGCATCCAAGACTCTGTGCGGACATAAGCTTTCTCTTAGGACAGACCCAGGGCTGACAGTTTCACGGGATGTGTTGAAACAGGTTCTTGCTATGTACCCAGACTGGCCTAGAGTTTTGTGGTCTTTCTGTCTTAGCCTCACAGAAACTGCCCCATTATTTCCCAACATGGTTTCTCATCTTACGTCTTACCAGGATGAGGGCTCCAGTTTTCCCTGATCCTCGCTAACGTCTGGCACAACTGCCCAGTGATTAGTAACAATCTATGGTTCCTGATCCCAAGACTCCACTGGTTCACAATGCTAAACATCTTCTCGTGTGTTTATTATCTATTTATTTAATTTGTTTTTGAAAAAGGCTTTCACTTTGTAATCCTGGCTGGCCTTGAACTCTTTTGTTGATCAGGATGGCCTTGAAATCACAGGGCTCCTCCTGCCTCTGTCTCCTGAGTGCTGGGATTAAAGTCATGCACCACCACACCCAGCTCCAGCTCACATGTTTACTGGAATCCTTGTCCCCTCTTGGGTAAGGGCCCTGCTGGAGTTCTTCCCCACGTCTTTCTATTCTGGATCCTCTTTCTTTCTTCCTTCCTTCCCTCCCTCTCCCTCCTTTCCTCCCTCCTACCTACCTTCCTTCCTTCCTTCCTTCCTTCCTTCCTTCCTTCCTTCCTTCCTTCCTTCCTGATACAGGGTTTGTCTATATAGCCCTGGGTCCTGGAACTCACTCTGTAGACCAGGCTGGTCTCGAACTCAGACATCTGTCTGCCTCTGCCTTCCAAGTGCTGGGATTACCACTACCTGGCACAAGTTCTTGTATTCTCAGTAAGTTATTTACAAATATTTTCACCCTGTCTGTGACATACCTTTTCAGTTTTCTAGTAATGTTATTTGATTGATTGATTGATTGAGTTTTGAGACAGGGTTTCTCTGTGTAGCCCTGGCTGTCCCAGAATTTACTCTGTAGACCAGGCTAGCCTTAAACTCACAGAGTTCTACCTGCCTCAGCCTCCCAAGTGCTGGGATTAAGGATGTGCACCTCTATGCCCAGCTTTTTGTTTTTTTAAAGCAGAGAAGTTTGTCAATAGGTTTGATGATGACTAACTTGACCAAATTTATTTGTTAAGGACTATTACTTTTGATGTCACATTTAATAACCCAGGGTCATGAAAATTTCCTCCATGTTTTCTCCTGGAAGTTTTATAATTTTGGCTCTTTTATTTAGGGCTTTGGTCCGTTCTGTGTAAGCTTGCATATGCGTGTTCACATGTGTGTGTGGAGATGACAGGTCTAACTAGTCATCAACTGCTCACCTTGTTTCTTGAGATGATGTTTTACTGAACCCAGACATCACCAAGTCAGCTAAACTACATGGTCACTGAGCCCAAGATTCTCTTCTCTCCTCCACAGCACAGGGATTACAGATGTGAGCTGTCATATCTGGTTCTTTACATGGGTGCTGGGGATCCAAACTCAGGTTTCCACGATTCAGGAGCTCCTGTGACTCCTTTTGAGTTGGTTTTTGTACAAAGTATAAGATAAAGGCTCAAGTTCATTGTATTTTTGCATGTGTACAGATGCTGTGGGCTGAACTGTGCTCACCTTTCACCCTTAAATCTATATATTAAAGCTCTCACGATGGATCTTTACAGAAGTAATTGAAGATTAAACAAGATCATTAGGGGTGGGCCTTGAGCCATATAAATGGTGTCCTTTTGGATTAGGGTGCAGATACATAAAGATACATCTTGTACAGTCACACACAGCTAACTGCAAGCCAAGGACAAGGTTTGGGAGACCCTGCTAATCGCATTTAGCTTTCAGAAGTGCCAGAAAACCAAGTCCTGCTGTTGATATCTCCAGGTCTGTGATGATTTGTGGACCTGATGAACTATGCAGTAGTTAGCTGTAGCATCTGTTTTCTCTTTGAACTGTCTTGGCATCTTGCTGAGTATCACTTAGCCTGGCATTTTGGAACATTTACTCCTGGTTCACAATGTTGTCCACTCATCTGTGCATGGATCCTAGGGTGGCACTACAGAGTCTGGACTACTGCATCCTTGTAGGGAGTCTCGGAAATGGCAAGTGGGACTTGTCTTTCAAGGTCCTTTGCATTTATTAACACCCCCCCTCCCCACATACGTTGATCTTGTCAGCACCACTGTGGTACTGTAGGGGCGGGCTTTGAGGTCTCCTATGCTCAGGTATTACCCAGTGTCTCAATCGAATTCCTGTTGCCTGCAAGATGTAGGACTCTGAGTTACCTCTTCAGCACTGTGTCTGCCTGCATGCCACCATGCCCCCCACCATTATGATAATGGACTGAACCTCTGAAACTGTAAGCTACCCTTCAATTAAATGTTTTCCTTTGTAAGATTGGCAGTGCTCATGGTGTCTCTTCACAGCAATACAAACCCTAACTAAGACAACCACTAGGAAGCCCACTGGATTTCTACAGGATTAAGTCCAGATTGAAAGAAAATTTTGAAGAATGGCTGCTTTTGCAATTCCTAGTCTTCCAACTTATGAGTACAGAATGCCTTTTCATTCAGTTAGGAGATTTGTGTGTGTGTGTGTGTGTGTGTGTGTGTGTGTGTGTGTGTGTGTGTGTGTGTCAGAGAGAGAGAGAGCGACAGGGTCTCACTATGCAAGCTTGGCTACCTAGAACTATGTAGATCAAGCTCACTTTGAACTCACAGAGTTCTGCTTCTGCCCCAGACTGCTGAATACAAGCGACCACTACCACAGTCAACCTTACTCAGAGCTCTCTGAACTCTGCTTGGCAACGCTTTGGGGTTCAGTGTACAAATCCTGCACTTTCAGTTAAGTACATTTTTAAGGGTTTTACTTTTTTCTTTTGGAAGCTGGTGTGAGCAGAACTCCCCCGCCCATGTGTATGTGGTACAGGTTATATGTACAAGTGCATGGGTGTAGATAAAGGACAGTGGTTGGTACTGGCTGCTTTTCTTGACTGCTTTCCTCCTCAGGTTTTAAACAGGGTCTCTCACAGAACCCAGAACTTGCTGGCTGGCTGGCCTGGCTGGCCAGTGAGTCCCTAGGACCTGCCTGTCTCCACTCCTAAGCTCAGAATTACAGGCACCTAAAATTCTCAGCATTTTAAGTACTCGCTTTGCCAAATTCAGAACTTCATGTTTGCGTGGCAAGCACTTTGCTGACTGAGTCATCTCCCCAGCCGAGTGGAAGTGCCTTCTCCATTCTACTTTTGTCCATAGAGACAACTGGTGACCGCATATGGCACCTGCATCCTGTGATCTGACCATGCTCACCTAACAGGGAAATCAAAGGAAGTGAAAACATGCTTCCTTCCCGACCAGTCCAGTCCAACATCACCAAAAGGCAGGCCTCCCTCTTTTGGCTCATTCAAGGAGCAAGAGGCCAGCTGCTTCATCAATAATAGGGGCTGAATGCTGACTGAAACATCCATGCCCAGGGCAACACCACACAGCCGCTGAAAGTGGATTTGGGTTGATTCTGGAGTAGCACGGGGAATTTGTATGTTTTGTTCTGTTTTGTTTCCCACCTTCCCATGAACATTTGGCACTCAGAAAGGAAAACAAAACAGAACACCCACGAAAGAAGATGGTGTTGGCATCTCAGCTTACCTTACAGTACTCATCAATTGGTATCAGGCGTTTGACAGCCACGTCCCGGATGTGGCTGCGGCGGAAGAGGATTTTGCCTGCAGGAGATGAGATCACATTCAGCATGGCAGGAAGTAGTGACCTGCCCTCTGCACCTGGAGTGGCTGTCTGGGATGGGTATGAATGGTACCAAAATTCCTGGCTGTGCTCAGTATTTCCAGGCTGTACCAGGAGACAGCTTGAGTAGCTAAGGCCAAGCTGAGCTCCACGAAACTCTGCTGCTGTAGCACAATGGCTGGGGAGAATGAGCCTAACGGCTAAGAGCTTTTTAAGTTTCATGAGGCTAGAACTCAGAGCCTTGTTCACACTAAGCACATGTTCTGTGATGGAATTACCCTCCAGACCCATCTCCACAGCAGCAGGTTCAACACTGTAGATGGCACAGTCACTATACATATTTAGGGGCCACACTGTAAAACTATGATATGTGCAATTAAAGTGATCAGGACAACTGGCATGGCCCTCACTTCCAGCATGTCTCATTCCTGTTACAAATATCCAAAACCTCTCTACCAGCTATTTTGAAAAACCTAATCTATAGCTGTCAGGCGTGGTTCCATTCTGTGCTGTCATGTCAGCAGCTATTCCTCCTCTCACTGGTAACCATTCCCACCCTTGTCCAGGCTCTGGTAACCACTACTCTACCTGTTCCTTCCATGAGGTCCCCTCTCTAGCTTCTGCATATGTGTGACACCATGTGGAAGAGCCCCCTGCAGGAAGGGCTCCTCCAAGTTGAGCCTGTGCCACCCGAGACCCTCAGGCTGTGTGGGCAGCTCAGAGTGGAAGCTCAGCCCCCTTTCCTTGCCTCATTCACATCTCTGCTCCTGTCCAAGGGTTTCCTAAACTTGTGTGCTATTTGTTTAATGATTCTGTGCCTTTCTGATCTATCCATGTTTGCAAGAAAAGAAAAATCTAGGAGATAATGCACCAAAGGGTTTGAAGTGCCCCATCTTCTGAGTGGCAGACGACAGGTCATGTCTTCTCTAAGCTTTTCCTAAAGTTTCTATCATATTTATTGCTTCTAGAACCACAAAAAGTCCTCCCACAGAAAAGGGGGACAGTGTTGACAACCTGCTTTCCTCAATGGGCCATCACCATGGGAACTGGGGAGGGAGGGGCAGCAGGCTCTGCTGGTTGTGCTAACATGGAGGAACCCTTCTGGGATTCCGGGCATTCTTCCCAGGGCAGGACTGTCCCCAACCCATCATTTCCAATTCAACTCCAGATTGAGCCAGTGGCCTTCCCAGCCCCAGTCAAAGTGACAATCAAATAGCCTTCCTTCTCATTTTCACTGGCCCCTGCAGGTAGGGCTGTTTGCAATCTCGACTCCACTGAAGTACCACAAGCCTGAGGCCTCATGACTAAGAAGGAATGTGATACTGTGGAGTAGCCCTGGGCAGCTAATGCTTTTGGTAGTTCATCTGTTTCTCAAAGTGGGAGAGGAACCCCCACCTGCAACCAAAACTAATGTGGTCTCATTTGGTGGCAGTTCCCTTCTGCGCATCAGGGGAGGAGAGCACTATTCAGGGTTCTTACTGTAAAGGTAGTAACTGGGCTCAAAGTATTAACACCTAGCATGGCACTACTACCAACCTACAGCACAAGGAACAGACTTGTCTCAAAGCTACCACCCAACTATAGAGTCATCTAAGAGGGAAGCACAGGTAAGAAAATGTCTCCATAAGATTGGCCTGTAGGCATCTCTGTGAGTTCAAGGCCAGCCTGGTCTATAGATCGAATCCCAGGACATCCAGAGCTAGACAGAGAAACCTTGTCTCAAAAGACAAACAAAAAAACAACAATAACAAAAAAAGATTGACCTGCAGGCAAACCTAAGGGGTATTGTCTTGATTAACGATTCATCTGGGAGGCTCCAGTCAACTGTGGGTGGTGTCACCCCTGCACAGGTGGCTGAATGAGCCAGCAGCCAGAGAGCAGCATTTCTCCATGTTTCTGCCTCAGTTCCCGCCTTGACTTCCCTCAATGATGACTGTGACATGGACATATTAGCCAAATAAACCCTTTACTCCCCAGCTTGTATTTGGCCATGTTGTTTTATCAAAGCAATGGAAAGTAAAGGAAGCCAGAGCCTGATGTTGAGACTTTACCCTAGGGTGTGTATGTGTGTGTGGGGGTGGGGGGAGAGCTGAGAGGGTGGGAACTCCTCAGGCAGAGAACTCAGTGCTTCCAGAGTTTCCTGGGGTTGACACAAGGGCTCACTAGATGGTTATGGCCAAACTCTCCTACACTATGAGCCTGCAGAGCCAATGGCCTCTGGAGTCTGTGAACTAGGAGAACAGAGCTTTGTCTTAGAGATCACCTCCACAACACACCTAGAGCCTGGCCCTTGGTAGACCTTACAAAGGAGAAATTACTGTGTGTCCCTCAAAGCAGTGTGGGCATTCATGACACTCTAGTTAAGAACACATTAATCCTTTCTCCTACCCTCAGCTTTCTGGGGCCAACTAGCCACATCAGAGCAAGGTTACACTCAGGCCAAGTGCCAAGCAGCCTGACCAAAGCTCTCGGCAGTTCCTACTTGTTGGCGATGCCTCTCTGGTGAAGTGTGAGGACAGTCAGCATAGGTAAGGGTCTGGGTGCGATGGGAGGGTCAAGAAGGAAGGTGGGGCTGCCCCCACACTGGAGTGGAAAGGGTGTTTAGAAGCAAGACCAGCTTTGGTGGGAATGGGCGGCTTTTGTTTTCCACAGTGGAAGAAGGCCAAACTGCAATTCTTAGTTTTCAAGTCGCACCCTCTGCCAAGTTGGCCTCCTCACTCCTGCTGGGATGGAAAGTCCACACAGGCTGGTCCCTTCCCCCGCCTTTGTGCTAACATGAAATTGGGCCTTTGTCTTGCTGACAACAGCAGTCTGGGTAGAGAACTGACCTCAGGAGAGGAGACCTACTTCCTGCCCATGGCATTGGCCTGGGGAATATCTGAGAGGTGGGTTCAGAATGAATGGACCAGAGGTCCCGGGACCCCTGGGGAATCTCAAACTGGAAGTGGGCACAAGGACAAAGGGGCTAGGCCCTGAGAGCAGCATTTGCATGAATTCTTGCTGGAAAAGAATTACGTAACCACAAAGGCTTTTAAGGGCTGGGGAGAGGGTCCGGCTCAACTTCTCTGCCTTGGGAAGTTTCCCAGAGCTGACTTTTGCCTTTCATCCGGAAGAAAGCTACGACTTTGTGCTCCCCTTTTTCTTGAGGGAAGTCTGGCTTTTAGAGCCTGGCTGAACCTGAACATTCTTGGTCATTCCAGAATGACTCCAACATACAAAACCAAGAACCCCCAAAGGTAGGCCCCCAACTGTCCTCTTGCTGCCTTTGCTGAGAGTCTATTTTGTGCCAGGAATTAAACTTTGTGAAGCAGATTCACTGGCTTATTTAACAGATGTGGAAATAGAGGTGGGGGGAGGGTGTTGAGGGTAGTGATTAAAGTCACGGGGCTGAAGAGGGTTGACTCCAAAGCATGTGTTTTACAGTCCTGAGTCTGAGTTTTGGCTATTGCAGCTGGCACATGGGATTCTCTCCAGTGGGGGAAAAATTCCAGTGTGGTTGATGCTATCCCAGGGGAGGGATTAAAAATGTTAGGTTTCTGTCCTTTCTTTCCCCTCTTTTTTTTTTTTTTTGTCAAAGAATTCTCCCAGCAAAGGGGGCCTAGCAAACACAGTTAGCCCAATATTCAATCCAGCCAGACTGATAGTGTCTGAGAACCTACTGACTGTGTGACAGGGACCCAAGAAAGGCAGAAGATGGTGAGCTCTCCAAACCATGGACTGTTGGTATACTCATCATCCTTGTATAACAACAGCAAGTGAGCAGTGGCCCTCAGTGACCCATCAGACATTTACACAATCCTTATGGACACCATCCTTATAGTACCATTCTCATCTCCAATGTGCAAGAGAGGAAAGCAAACATGCTTGAATCATTCACCAAGGTTAGGGCTGTGTGTGTGCCCAGAGTGCCAAAGTTGGAAGTCACTCCAGCATGAAGCTTGGAGCCAGCCACCACCGCTTTGTTGGCATCCCAGGTCTGCCAACTATGCACATGATTGGCCCTAGCTCCTCCTTTGTAACAGGGGTGTGATACCAACTACCTTAGGGAATGTACTGGGGTGACTGGCATAAAACACTCAGCCCAACACTGATGTCCAATAACAGCTGTAAGTAGCAGCTGTTGAAGTTTGGAGTAGGTTCTGTTTCGGAGGAATCCCTTTTTTTCATCAAAGCCTTGACATTACTCTTTGGTAGGGACATGGGGGTGCCGGGGGTACACACAAGTATGAGCACTGCATCCTTTGCAGCAGCTGGTATAACAGCTGGCACTCAAGGTGCTTGGTAGATTTTTTTTACTATAACCCCAACATGTCCTGCCCTAATCCCTAAAGTCTGTGGATATGATGGGAAACTCCGTGCCTCATATTATCCTGGATCAGCCTGGAAACCATATGAAACCTGCCAGGCAGACAGCTTTCTCTGACACAGAGGTCAGAAGGATCTAAAGCGCCAGAAGTTTTCTATGTCCCATCACTGGCTCCCTGTGATGAGGAATGCAGGCAGCTTCTAGATGCTGGAAGGCCCCAGCTGACAGCCATCAAGAAGACTGCAAGGAATGAATTCTACCACAATATGAGTGAGACTGGACAGGAGTTCTTCTCTGGGATCTCCAGGTAGGAAGCTTAGCCTGGCTAACACCTAGACTTTGGCCTTGAATAGGGAACCCAGCTGAGCTTGACAAGGCTTCTGACCCACAGAACTTTGAGGCAATAATGGCTGTTGTGTTGTGCTGTTAAACTGCTGGTAACTTGTGATGTAGGGACAGAAAATGTACACAGTGGTTATACAAACCAGCTTCTGACTGTGCAAACCCTCTGTGTTCCAGCTCCCACTTGAGGGCTGGGAGAAGCTGAGCATCCATGGCAGAATCCCACCCGGGTCACACAGCTTGTCAGAGGCATATGCCCATTCTTAGCTACTCATTCTGCCCTTGGCTGAGACTCTTGTCAGTGAGCTGTGCTGGTTAGTCTGACCTGGTTAGGCCCATCTCAACTAAATACAAACTGAAGTTACCCAGAAGAGGGAATTCAATTGAGGAATTGCCGCCATATGATTGGCCTATGGGAGTGAATGTGGGTGAGTGGCATGTTCTGAATTGCTAACTGGTGTGGAAGGGCTCAGCCCACTGTGGGCAGTGCCACCTCTGGGCGGGTGGTCATGGGCTGTATTAGAAAGCAAGCTGAGCAAGCCACGATGAGCTAGCAAGCAGCTTCCTCCATGGTTTCAGCTTCGGTTCCTGTTTCATCTTCCTGGAGAAGTGTAATTGATGAAATAAACCCTTTCTTCGGAAAGTTGCTTTTTCATTGTGGTGTTTATCACAGCAACAGAAAAGCAAACCAGGAGAGAAACAATGCCCCCAGGGCCTCCCTTCCCACTCCTCTGTGAGAGGGGATGAGCTTGTGTGCTCTTTTGGGGGTTGGAAGCTGTTCTTCAGTGGCCAGGTTTGCCCTGTCCAAGAGTGCGCCTCCCACCCACCTGGTAGAAACGGAATGATCCTCTGCTTGGGATCCTTCTGTCCTCCTTCCATGGGGAACTTGTCCAACATCTGCATCTAGACAGGGAGGAAAGAAAAGTAGAGACCTTTCACGATGTGAAATTACATGGTCTGACATCTTAAAGGGATATGTGAAATTTGTAATTTGGTGTATTAGAAGTTAGCTTTGTCTGGCTTTCCAGAAACCTGAGGCAGTGGAGTTGGGGGCTAGATCTGAGGCCCATGTGAAAGCGACTGTTTATATCCACAGCTTCCAAACTGTGAAAGCTCAAAGTTACAAGAGACCATTCTTAGTTGTTTTCTTTTAAAGATTTATTTTAAATTATGTGTGCATATACATGCATCTGTGCCACATGCATGCAGGTGCCCTCAGAGACCAGAAATGTCAGAGCCTCTGGAGCTCTTAAATGACTCTTATGAGTCATTCGGTGAAGGTGTTAGAAACCAAACTTGGGTTCTCTGCAAGCAAGGTCAGTCTGTGACCTTAACTCCCAAGCCACCTCTGCAGGCCACCATTCTTGGTTCTCCTGGAGAGTTTAAGTCATGGGACTTGAAATGTGAACAACAGCCTGATGACTTCTGTGTCACAGACAGCAGGTTATTCTGCATTCTGAGAAGTGACAGGTGTGTTAAAATTCCCTCTACCTGATTAAGCCTATGCTAATGACACCATCTCATTTCTGATCCACTCTAAAATCTTCAACCTGCTTAGCAGAGCCCAGTGCCTGGCGCTGTTTTGTATGCACGAGCCAGCCATAAAGACAAGCAGTCTCTAAAAGAGCCTGGAAAATAATCTGGTTACTGTGAAGGAGTGTATGAGATACCATGAAAGAGGTAGAGGTAGAGAGTGGAGTTGGGGGCAGACCATGAAAACCTGTATCTTTGTGTCTTAGGGTTTCTAGTGTTGTGAAGAGACACCACAACTACAGAAACTCCTAGAAAGGGAAATATTTAGCTGAGGTGGAAGCTTACAGTTCAGAGGCTCAGTCCATTATCATCATGGCAGGGAGCATGGTAGTGTGCAGGCAGACATGGTGCTGGCTACATCTTGACCAGAAGGCAACAGGAAGTGGACTGAGTGTCACACTGAGCAAAGCTTGAGCAAGAAAGACCTCAAAGCCTGCCCCTACAGTGACAAACTTCCTCCAACAATGCCACACATATTTCAACAAGGCCATACCTCCTAATAGTGCCACTTCCCCTGGGGGCCATTTTCTTTCAAACCACCACACTCCGATAGCTTAAGAAACAAAAGTGAAGCTGGGTGTGGTGGCACACATCTTTAATCCCAGAGCCAAGGCCAGTCTGGTCTATATAGTGAGTTCCAGGCCAGCCAGGATTATATACTAAGACCTTGTAAAAAAGTTAATTTTAGAAAAAGAAAGAAACTAATATGAAATCTCTGGTTTGGTACTCAAAGTCACAAGGATCTACCACTTAACTTTTGTATGTTCTGATGTAACTTTAAGGGTCTTCTCTTTCAGTTCCCAATATATCACAAGCACTGCGTTACAGTTAAGGCTGGGCTGGGGGATGTTACCAGGGCTGCCTGCAGTTGTGTTTCTGAACCCCAAGTTGAACTGTACTTTCCCATCCCTCTGAAGTGGGCCACGTCTAATGATCAGCCAAACAATGTTACTTCAGGGAGGAGGTTTGCTGTTCTCTATTTCCCACTCTCTTGTGACTGACCCACAATCCCTGCCGTATGCAGTCCTGTGGGGGTAGGGTGGGTGCAGGGCCTCAGCACCCCACCCATGGTCCAGCCTATGCCCTGGTTGACCCTCCATGCAGCATGCAAGTTGCTCTGCTGTCTGGTGGGGTTATTTGTTTTTTGTTGGGCTTGCCTTGTTTTTTTTTTTTTTTTTTTTTTTTTTCTTTCTTTTTTGAGACAGTCTCACTATGTAGTCTGGCAGTCTTGGAGCTAACTATGCAACTCACAGAGATCTGTTTGCCTCTGCTTCCTGAATGCTAGAATTAAAAGCACATGTTACTATCACTATCACCACCATGAATGGCTCAATAATGTAGACAATGGCCTCCTTTTTTTTTTTTTTTTTTTTTTTTTTTTTTTTTGGTGATAACTAGGTACTTGAACCAAGGGCCTCCCCACATACTAAGCCAGTCCTCTACCACTAAGGCAGCCCTGAGGTTTCTTGTTACAGCAGCATATCCTGATCTATCCTACTTTACAAGGAAGCCAGAGCAGATGGAAAGAAGTCCTGAGCCTGCCAAGAATGCCAGAACACTTCAGAGAGATCACTACCCTGACTTCCCAGACTGTCTCTCTTATGGAAAGAAAGAAGTCCAGGAGAAATAAAACTCCAGAGGAAATATGCTCATGGAGCAGGCAAGCACTGCATCTCAGCAGGATCCCTCCACACCCCCACCTACCCCCAGTCCTCAGAACCCTGTAATGTTAATGCTAGCACTCAAGGTCTGCTAGTCTACAGCTCAGGAGTACTTTGTCACTGCAAGACCACACCTCTGCAATGCTGAGAAGACACAGAGGGCAGGGGGCACAGGTATCATGCTGGAGCTCCTGGCTTCTTCCTCTTTTATACAATGCCCTGGGAGAGTCAGCCAGCTTTATTCAGTGTGGCTGGGCTGGCAGGACAGCTAGGGTATGCAGGCTTCCAGAAGCCTGGGGTAGAGGCTTTATTCGTAGATTTATTTATTTATTTTTGGTTTTTCGAAACAGGGTTTCTCTGTGTAGTTTTGGAGCCAGTCCTGGAACTCATTTTGTAGATCAGGCTGGCCTTGAACTCACAGAGATCTGCCGGCCTCTACCTCCTGAGTGCTGGGATCAAAGGTGTGCACCACCACCACCCTTGTGGATTTTATTTATTATTATGTGCAGTGCTAGGGAAGGAGCAAGGGCTTTGCCCATGCTAGGTAAGCGATCCACCACTGTAGCCACTATGCTACCCTGGGTTCTATTATCCATGGCATTATTTGTGGCTATCCATCATTGGTCCCAACTCAGTCCTGCATGGGGACAGGAATACTTTGTCCACTGTCTTTCCCTGACTGCTGAGGCCACTGTGGGCCTCCTTGGAAAGATGGGTTCATTTCTGAAGAGTTCCTCCATACCAGCACGTAGCAGACTTTCAATAAACACTAGCAGAATGGATGCCAACAGTGGGGGAGACTAGCAAGTGTAGGTAGTACCTGAGAATACTCTGGGCTTTAGAAATGTTTCATGGTGAGCTTAAAAGTATCCCCAAACACAAAAGTTTAATGAAAAAGAATCAATGAATTAACAGGGAGAATTTTTTTCTTCAGGAGGTCACTTCAAGGGACAGTTAAATAACTCTAATGAATAACAGTCATATTACTAATATAAAATAATAATAATAACAATAACAATAATAATAATAATAATAATGGCAGTGCACAGCAGTTGACAGTTAATAGTCTTCTCATTTAGTTCCATCTGATCTTTACAGTAACTCTCTGAAACAAATGTTACAAGTTCCAAGTCACAGATGAGGAAAGCTGGTAGCAGAGAGGGGAATGGACTTGCCCCAAGTCACACATCAAAGCAGCACATGACCTTTCCAAATACATTTGTCTAATCACATTCTCCTAATTTCACTCTTTAGGTGGCTTCAGGGTTACATGGCTATGGAAAAGCAGCTTGAGATAAGGTAAGCTAAAGATTCTGTGCACATGTGAGCAGCACATTCCTTTCTCAAAAGCAATTCATCAGTCTTAGCTGCAGAGGCTCTGAAATTGATACATTTACCTAATGCTATCTATATCCTTTTCCCTTCTCAATGTTAAGACAAAGTTGAAACTCCACCAAGGAGGAACATGTTGTCAAGAATGCACAGTAATAAGGCTGCTTCTGTTCTCTTGGTGCCTTTTGAGACCTTTGGGTCTCCGTAGTGGCTAACAAGTGTCCACACTGGCTAATGAGCATCCATACTGGCTAACAAGTATCCACACTGGCTAACAAGCATTCACACTGGCTAACAAGTGTCCACCCTGACTAATGAGTGCCCACGCTGGCTAGTGAGTGTCTACATTCGCTAACAAATGTCCACACTGGCTTATATACCACTGGTCTAACCTCAGGTAAGTCCCGTTGGAGCAGACAGCTCAGGTTAAATCCTGATGCTTCCTCTACCAGCTGTATCCATCGAGCCTGTGTGGCCATTTGGGAAATGAGGGACATTCTGCAGGTGGCTATGAATAACACTACTTTGAAACTGATTTGGGAGTAACTTCGTGGTCTGGGAGGTGGTTGTTTTGTTTTGTTTGATTTACTTATGAATATGTATGCTCTGTCTGTCTGTTTGCCTGCATGCCAGAAGAGGGTATCAAATCCCATTACAGATGGTTGTGAGACACCATGTGGATGCTGGGAATTGAACTCAGAACCTCTGGAAGAGTAGCCTGTATTCTTAAATGCTGGGACATCTCTTCAGCCCTGCCTTTTAAAAAATTGTGTTACACATATACAGTGCATCTTTCACCCATATCTGGGTGCACAGTTCTGTGGCCTTTTGCACACTTACTCTGTGGACACCCAGCTCCTCCACCATCTCCACAGACTTGCATCAGCAAGAGCACCAAATGGCTGTCCATCCACTCTGCCTGCTGCCACCACCTCCACCTGTGACTCAGTTGATTATTCTGGGTACTTTGTACAGGTGTAGTGAAACATCTGTCCTTTTCGCTCTAGCCTTACTGTGCCCAGTGCACAGTCTTCAGGGTTCAATCATACTACAGCCAGTATCAGAATTGGTTTATTTTGTTTTGTCTGTCTGTTTTTATGAGACAGGGTCCCTGTGTGTAGCTCCGGTGACATCTGTGACCCCAGGGGACATAGTGAACCTGGAGGACTCAGAGTACAATGGTTGCATCTACAACCACTGTCTGCCCATCATCCCCTTCGCCAGTCCTTGTGGGATTGTCCCTTGTGGACATAATCACCAATTTGAACTTGTAGCTGTAGCAAAAGCAGCAACAGAGAGCAGAGAGGCTAAAAGCATGGACTTTGGTATCACACAGCCTCAAATCTGAGTACTGTAGTACTAGCTGTGTGACTGGGCGAGTGAATGAACTTCTCTGATCCCAGGCTCTTTCATCTGTGTAATCTGATAAACTTGTTGTGATGATTAAATGAATACACTGGGCCCAAGAACAGCTTCAGAAATGCTGGCTGTTTTTACTAACAAGTTCCCCTCTCACCAGTGACAACACCCCAGCCATAGAAGAGTAAGGGAGTGTGCCCAAGGACACACAGCAGGGGCTGGCTGGGCCCATGGCTTCTGAGTTCTCTGCTTTTTCTGTTATACCACACTAGTTCAGCTGCTCCTCCTCCACCAAGCCTCAGCCTTCTCCTCACTCTGTGAGCCCAAGTAATTTCTTTAAAAAAAAATCAAGGCCATGTGCCAAATAGGACATGGAACCATGAAATCATCTAATGTTGGGGTATCATGGCCACACAGGGGCTGGCCTCCTTGCCTACTCCGTGGGGACAGCTGAACTGAGTGGCCCAACCTCTCCTACCCCTCTTGGGTGAATATACGTTTGGGGAGGCTGTTTCTAGCTTGAACCAGACCCCCTAGAATTACATGGCTTTCCCACTCTGCCACCGCACCATCTGGGACTCCTTAAAACCTGATGAAGCCAGGCCTCTGGACAGCTACACAATGCCAGGATGGCCACCCGAGGCAGCCAATTCTTCTCCAGAAAACTCCCAATTATTACCACACTGAGCTAGGAAGAAAAACTGAGAGTGAAAACAGAGGCTTAGTAAGTACAGGATTTGGGTTGGGAAGACCTGTGACCAGACCCAGCAAAGGAGGTCACTGAAGATGTCACATCTGTGGAGAAGGACAGATGACAATTAACACACTGAGTCAAGTCCATCTCATTTCACTGTTATAACAAGTACACGATGGAATAAGCAGGAAATGGAGGCTCAGAAATGGACAGAGGTAACACCAAGCTAAGACCTGAAAATGGAAAGCTGAGTCTTGAACTTGGGTTTATCCTCAGCCTTGGGCCAGACAGGAGTAAGGAATTCAAGTAACACTTGTAGGGGAAGCTGTAGCTATGCCTACTTAGGGGCTGGCTACAGGTGTGCCTGACCACGCCCTTGTGAGGGCGTGGTCAGGGGACGTAGGGTGACTGTGTTTTCGCTTTCGGTCTCTCTTTTGGGCTTGTGTACAGACTGCTGCCATGCCGGCTGGCTAGGTTGCTCTGTAAGTAAGGCTTTTCCCTATTAAATACCCTTATATTTCTACCTGACTCCGTATTGGTAATTTCCCACTATAAACACTCTAGTCACACGCTTCAACATGCCAGGATTCAGACACTTTCACAGGGCTCCCTCCCACTCAGGCATTCCCTAGCCCAGTGTCACCTACTCCCTACCACAGCTGATAGGCTAGGACAGAGTCTGATCCAGGATCCCGGGGGCCACCAGATTCTCTACCCTGAAGTCTGGAACTGGCACCCAGGGACTCCAGGTTCCTGAAAGCAGGGAAAGACAGCTGACAGAGACAAAAGGTGCTGACTTGAGAGGACAGATGCTAAGCATGCTGGCCAACAGGCAAGCGGAGAGGCTGGTCTAGAGTGGCCAGCGGGTTGGTCAGAGGGTCACAAGATAGATGACCAGGAGTTGCGAGTGGAGACTAGGCCTTCCCAAGGCCACAGCAGTGTTTGCTCTGGGCTCCAGGCAACACTTTGCTCTGCCCATGGATCCAACACACTCCTCTCTTCATGTGTTAACTAGCTGAGTGGGCTCTGCTCTGCAGATGTGAATAACCCCTGGTATGACAATCATGCCACTCTTGTTCCATAGCCCCACTGCTCTTTCTTGGAGGTGCCAGGATGGCAAGAAGGCCCTGAACACAGACCAAGGCAGAGCTCCCAAGGTAGACATCATTGCCTGTAACAGCAGCCTAGCAATAGGCAAAAGCTCTAGGTCATTTGCATGATCTGTGTGAAAGGGCAGAGCATCCCCGAATGCTATTGGTCACTCTCACATGGGACTGTGTCACCTGCTCAGGGTACTGGATGGAGTCAGTCATCACCACTGCCCCGTGACTCCTTTTCCTGTGTTTTCTTCTCCTTGTCTGCTCATTTTAGATGGTGGTTAGTTTATTTATTACAGGGCTGGGATCAAACTCCCAGCCTTGTGTGTGTGAAGCATGTATTCTCCCACTTAGCTGCATCCCAACCCCACAGCAAGTTTTAGGGGTAGCCTTGCTGTTTATTTATATTCAGCTCATTTGCAGCAGAGCAGCAGAAAATTATAGCTGTATGTGACACTGCTAGATATGGCTGCATGCTGCCGAACACAAAGCATCAAGATGAGCTCATTATGTTTTAAATAATTAAGTGACTGGTATCTCACTCACTTTATACGATGCAGCAATTCCTGGCTATGTGTCGTGAAGGCATTTAGGGACTGTTTTAGTGACACTTAAGAAAGCAGTTAGGAGCCTATTGCTATCTACCCTCCTTTACCATAGTGGGATACAGGCTCCAGACATTCTCCAGTCCACATTGTCAGGAACAGCTTGGGTTTATGTAGTCAAGGATGCCTGCAGTTAATATTACCAGAACCCGAGATTCTCCTTCCCAGCCTAGACTATGCCCTGATACCAAGGGTGGAACAGCAACCCAGGAAAGCCTATTGGCTGTCATAGTGATTGAAGCCAATGAAACACAAAGTGCCTGCCAGGACATGTGAGAAGTCATTGTTACCCTTTACTATAAAGCGTGAGCCCAGAGTTCTTGGAGCCATTTGCAATCATGTGTGACTGGAGATGAAGCCAATACCACTGAAGTGGGGACACAGAAGGAGAAGTCAGGTCAAATGACAGAGTGAAAACCCTACAATAAGCTGTGCTTGAAGCCTGGAAGCCTTCTTCTCCTAGGACAGTCAATCTCATGGCCAAATACCCAAAGTAAATCTTAGCTGGTTCTTTAACTAACAGGGCAGACACCACGCAGCCATCGTGGAATGGAGGCTTGCCCTGGACCCTCACCACACAGTAGGGAGAATGCATAAAAGTTCAGAAAGTCAAGAACATCCCCCAGTGTCTGTGGCATTGTCTACAGAACTTTGCCACGTCATCTCTTGAAGGACCCTGACTTCTCCAGCCTCCTTGGAGTTGCCTGCTTTTGGAGACATGGAGAATTAGCATTGTGTCATGCTAGTGAAGATGGATCCTACTGTGCTGTCCTCATGTTCCCAAGCTCACAGTGAGACTGGTGGTGTATGCTGTTCACTTGTTCATTCATTTATTCATTCATTCATTCATGACTCATTCATTCATTCATTCATTCATTCATTCATTCATTCATTCACTCACATACTCACCCATGCAACATGCATCAGTCACTAAGTGAACATGTGTTATGTGCCAGGCCTTGAATAAAAACATGAAGGAAAGAAAGGATGGGGAAGACATAGCCCTGCCCATGACTGCCATGGTCTAGAAGAGCCAGATAAGCTGAAAACATCAATATGAGGAAGCTCACAGCACTGGGTGATGGCTCCTGATGAACAGAGAACAAAGTCAGACAAGGCTTCCAGAAGCTGGGGACGCTGGTGGCAGAGAGTCATCCAGGCCAATGATCCAGGTAGGAAAGCACAGAGTAGCATCCCAGGTGAGAGTCAATAGCATAAAAGATAAAAGGGGTGGCAATGGGGAGACGGTGTGTGCAAGGTGTCCAGATAGGATCAGCATTGTGGATCACCACATGGCCACTGTACAAAACTCCACTCAACATGGTTCCAGAGCCACGTGTGGCCTCCAGACTGGCCCCCTTCAGGGGCATCTGACAAGTACCTCTTATTTAGTTAAATGTATCAAAGCAGGGCAATCAAAAACCTTACTTATGCCCCAAGTAATGGATGTCAGTTTACAGTAAAGACCATGAAAAGACAAGGCTCTAAGGTCACGGTGTAGGCAAAGTCCAATTAACCTTCTCCCTACCATCAATGCCTACCTGGAGGTCAAAGAACTTGCTATAGCGCCGGTAGATGGCCTCTGTGGTGCCACTGGACCACGTGACTCGGATGATGTAGACCTGCATGGAGAGAGAGAGGAGATAAGTGTTAACCACAGGAGGATGACATGCTTGGAGCATCCTCTTCCAGTCCAGATCACAGGAATTTTATCCCCATGGAACAGTGCCAGCACCTCTGCGAGGTCTCCATTAGCTCAGGGCTGGGTTCATGATGCCCTGTGGGTTTCTTAGCAAAGTGAGTTTAGTCCACCTGTCCCCCTCCTGCTCTGTGTGTGTGTGTTAAGCATCACAAAGGCCCTGTGGGATGCCAGCCCCTCCAGCTTCTAAGGGATAAACCTACATTCTTCACCAATTACCCACCTGTGCCATTCTATTGCAACAACACAAAGCAGACTAAGAAAATCTTTCATCCCTGAGACCGAGGAGGAGTTTGAGGCAGAAAAACTCAGCTTGGCCAAGGACCAGCCGGACCAGTCAGTCCCCTGCTATCTCGGAGTCTTAGCTCCCTCCTCAATAGAAGGGGAAGAATAGCCCTTGCCTGCAGAGCTGTGGTGGGGATGGTACAAGGTCAGCTTGGGGCAGCTGTACTCCAGCACTGTAAGGGTGCCTGGCTGCTCCCAGGGTGGCTTTTCTGTCGGAGTAATTCTTAAAAGCTTCACATTTATCAAGAGAAGTCAGGGTGCTTGCATTCTTAACCTCTTCCATTGCCTGAATACTGAGCTACCCTGATGTTTCCACCAGTGAGGCCTCAGGCCAACTCAGATGTCCCTTGAGCCTCAGCTTCTCCATCTGTGAAGTGGGCTAACAGCACCTGCCTCCTTTGTTTCCTGTGCTATATGAAGGTCTAACAAAATAAAGGTCATGAGTCATCTTAGCAACCAGAGAACATGTCTCTGACCTTGATCACATGTTACAGTACACACAGGAAACAATACCCTGGTAACAAATTTGGGGAAACTGAGGTGTCTGACAGGCAGGCATATACCTCAGTGGGGACAGCACATTGCTTTTTCTCCAGGGAGCCTCCTTCTCCATGTTGCTCAGCCCCTTAGAAACAGAGAAGGGGCTATCCAGAAGAAATGAACGTGTGACCTGAGCTGGACCAATCAGGGTCAGTTAGCCTCAGCCCTGGGACTTTAGAGCCAACTCTTGAGAGAGGTCAGTGCTCCTCCTCCGAGACTGTAGCACCTTACCATGTCAGTGGTGAGGTCAGCCTGAGAATGAAACTCGGAGGATGTAATCTGACTGTATCTAGTTCAACTTGAAGCTAAGCCTACAGACACCTGTTTCCTGAGCCAATAATTACCATTTGGTCCACAGAGAGCTAAGTATAATTATAATAAATCTGTATAATTACAATAAAAATAGCTTATCATTTTCACTTGTACATATTTATGGGGTATGTTATGACAGTCTGATGTATACATACCACATGTAGAGATCAAATCCAAGCATGTGTGATATACATGATTGACATATATGACAGACATATGTCAATCACCTGATATTTACATGTGCATATGCACACATATGTACATATACATATACACACATAATGGTGCTGAGAATGGAAACTGGAGAAGTTAAAGCTGAAAGAAACTGCAGAACTCAGCTAAGCTAATGACTTTACCTTCTGGTTGGGTAAACTGAGGCCTAGAAAGCAAAAACGCAGTATCAAAGGTCACTGTCCCTAGAGATGTCAAAGCAAAATTTGGCTAGCTGGTCACACAGGACATTATCATTAAAGATTAAAAGAAAAATAAAAAAATTAAGAAAGACTGACAAATATTTTTTTTTTTACTTAAAATGGACACAAAGCACTTTCCCACATATGGAAAGCCTCCTTGTGTATGGTTCCCTCCTGGATTCCTGTTCCCAGTCTCTGAAGTTCCTGGACTGCAACAGGCCTACTGCTCTACAGGAATGAAGCCCTGAACAAATCCAATGTAGTGTTTTTAGGCACAGGCCAGACTTTGTTACAAAGCTTGTCCTATGCCAGCCCCGAGGCCTCAGGGCTGGAAGATGGCATACACCTGCTCTGCAGCTATGGGACACTCACGAGGTTCTGGCCTCTCCAGTTGTGGTGCTCTTCCCTCTGGAATGGAGACAACAGCCTCCTTGAGAATCAAGCAGGAGAATGAACAGCTATGGCCCTCTCTGGCACCCGGAACACATTAGGAGTGCTCACTAGCTTCTCCCACGCTGTGGTCAACCCATGCTTCCGACTGGTACCCATCCCCCTATTTCAACTTCAGTATCAGTTTCTCTTGGAGAATTACCTCCTTTCTCACTGTTTTGCTATAGGGAGGTGTGTTTCTCATGCTTGGCCAAATGCAGCACTGCCTGGCCCCAGCCACAAAAGGGGACCTGCACCTGACCCAAGCCAGGCTGACAGAATTCATGACCTCCAATGGCATCAAAATATATTCCCCCCCCCAAAAGGCCTGGTGGGAAAACACCATGGGAAGAATGATTCCTCGACAAGCCTTTGCTGCATGGAAGAGAGCCAAGTGAAGAATCGACATCTTTATGGGATGCCTTTTATAGGTCTCAAAACTCATGAACAGAACACAACTAACTCAGTTATAAGAGGCATATAAAAGACTTGATCAGACACGTCCCTGGAGTGGATAGATGGATGGCAAGAAAGCCAGTAAGAAGATAAAGCCATCAGCCATTGGAGAAAAGCAGACTAAACAGTGATGAGAAACCATGCTAATGCTTGGAGAGTGTCCTCACGAGGACCATGTACTCCAGGCCTGGTCACCAGCCTGTTGTGGAGCCCAGAAGGAGGCAGTTGAGTCACCAAGGGCTTGCCCTTGAAGTACATGCTGGAAATCCTGTCTCTTCTCTTCTTTTCATGGCCAACATGCTCCCACCTTTCACTCCACCATGATATATGCTGTCGTCACAGATAACTACCCTAGACCTCTGAAAATGAGCCAGAGCAGGCTTTCCCTCCCTAGAATGTGCTAATTGCAGGGATTTTGTTATAATAACTGAAAATAAACACACTTGTGACTGTTAACATGGATGAAATGAAAAATGCTGACAACCTTGGGCATGATAGTACTGCCTACAGCCCCAGGTCTTGGAAGTTGAAGCAGAAAGATTAGGGGGTTCTAGGCCAGCCTGGGATACACAGTGAGACCCTGTCCTAATGTCACTGTGTTAGCTTTCCAGTCACTGTGAGAGATGGCCTGATATAAACAACTTAAAAGGAGAGCTGGGATTCATGGTTTCAGAGGTGTCAGCCTTTCGGGGAGGGAGGACATGGTGGGTCAGAGCAGTACACACTGTGGTGGCAGGAAACAGGGGAAAGGGAAAACAGGAAGGGTTCAAGACAAGTTCAGCCTCTGAGGCACACAGATGACAGCCTGCTTCTGACTAGGCAGGCCTCTCAGTAATGCCACAGTATTATAAATCCATAAAAGGATACAACACACCCATTGGCCAGAAGAGCCCTCTCTGGAAACACCACCCCAGACACCCAAAGGTGTGTGTTGCTGATCTCCTCCACACTTCTCAACTCAACCATTCAAGCTGGCAGTTAAGACAAACTGCTACCATCTCTCAGTTATCACAGCGAGCACGGGAACAAATGGTGAGCGCAGGTGGGCCATCCCCTCCAAGAGACTCCACTTCATTTCATTGCACTACTCTCTCCCTAGGAACCCCCATGCTCTCTCAGTCCCACAGGGTCACAGAAGGACTGTACCTCCAGGTCACCTCACCAAGGCTCAGCCACAAGTTCCTAGATGCTGAATAAACTTGGGCGCCATTCCCTCCTCCTGGTGCCTAAGGGGAGCCCCTATGCCCCAGCCTTCACTCCTGGACCTCAGTCTGCCTGGAAAGAAGTCTGGCTAAATGCCCTCTAACCACACACTCGAGAGAGCCTGCTGTCCTATGTAGGGCTAGAGACCACCCCAGGGAGCTCTGGGTTAGCCCCACCCTGCTGGGAAGCTGCCCCAAGAGGCCATGAGCTACTCATGGATGATGTGAAGTGTTTGTGGCCTGGGCCAGAGTGACTGACTCCCTTCTTTGAGGACCACCCACCAGTCCTGGTTACACTTGGAACATGTTCATAAGGCAGGAAAGAAAGCAACAGCACCCTAATGGATGTACCCTGTGAGAAGGCCACCTGTCCTGCCTGCTCCCACAGCCAAGACTGTGTGGAACAGTCCTCCAACCCACACTGGGCTTTTGGTCAGGAATAAGACCTGAGCTGCCTCATGCAACAGCCACAGCCTTGAGGCATCGGCACACACAGGGCAGACATCTGGTCTGCACAGAGACACAAATGAAGGCTGTTATAGCATGGGAGCTCAGGGAGAGCCCACCTTGATCTGGCCAGTGCTCAGGATCCTGCTTCCAGGCCCTGCCCCTGGCTTCTACTCTGCACAGCAGGGCCTAGGCCTTCTCACTTAGCTCCCCTTCTGGCAAGACAAGGGGATTTGTGCAAATAACAGAACTCCAGGGTTATGTTAAAGTTCTTACACTGAAGTCCACCTTGGCTTCAGGAAGAGTCACAGTTGGTCTCCATGCCTGAGGTTCTACATGTGAGGTGGGAATGGCAAATGGCACTGGCCTATACTGAACATCTATAGCTTTTTCCTTCTAGTCGTTATTCCTACCAACACAACCGAACACTGTTCACATGGCATCACCGTTGGTATCAGGTGTCAGTATCATGAGTGACCTAGAGATACAGAAAGCACATGGGAGGATGTGGGTGGGTTATATGCAAGTGTTGTACTATTTCACATGAGTATCAACAGATTTTGATGGCCATGGGGATGGAGGGGCTGGAATCAAGCCCTTATGGGGACCAAGGGATAGCTGCACATAATTATACACACAGTACGTACACGTGTGTATGCACATATTCATCACATATGCACACAGACACAATGTTACACCACACACACATGCCATATCACACATACAATATACATATGCAAAGCAGCTTCTTGCCACTTGAAGTAGCTGTGTTCTACAGTGCTGCTAGTAACAGTGACTGGGCCGATACTTAAGCATTACTCCTTGGAGAAACACAGGGACCTTTAAGTTTTCGAGCCTTTTTATCATCAGATCAACATATAATTTCATCATCTATGCTTATGCTCATTCACACTGAACTCAATGGCCAGTAGTTCCACCACTCAAGCCTGAATGAAGCTTTTCTAACCCACGCACACATATGAGGCTGCACTCAAAACCAAAGTGTTCTTTAACGTCACAAGTTAAAGAGCTATTAAGTCAGAGGCCATCTGTATTTTCTACCAGAAAGAAAGGCATACTTGTGGGGAAGACTGCAACACACTTTCTGTTTTGAACCCTGGGCTAGCATCTTCTTGCTTGGTCCCCTAGGCCACTGTGTACAAGTGTGGGCAGTGCCACAGGGATGCCAATTACAGGGTTGCAGGGTCTAGCACTGACCTCAACTAGATTCGCCTGTGCAATCTGCATCCAGAACTTACTGTGTGAGGTACGGACGGTATGATGACATCCATCTCTTAGAACCTTTATGTTCTCTGTAAAACAGGCCAAGGATGCTAGTCATTCTTATCTCCTACACTCATGGAATGTTCCAGAAATGGAATGCAGGGAAAATAATCTCGGCTCAGGGGTGGGATTTGCAGGAAATGGTCTCTGAATGGTGCTCAATCCTTCACCCTTGGCAAGTCCACACCTGGGCCATGAGCCCCAAGTCCTTACAGGGCCCCCACAGTGCAAGTAGGAACCTCGGCCCATTTCCAACATCAATACTTAAAGGGTTGGTTTTTTCAAGAATAAAATCTGACGCCAAAATCCAGTGTACAGCCCCTGGGAAGTCAGAGCTGGGCCCTGGCAAGAGTAGGTGGTAGGACAGAGACATCCAAGCCATCTCCTGTGGGAGGGACCCGAGTCCTGGTCCATGGGCTCCTGGTCTTTTCTGCTCACCCACTAGCTTAGGATCTAGCACTTGGCCCCAGAACATGGACAGGCCATTCTCCAGGGCAGCCTGATGGCTGAAAGATGCTGCTCGGAGAACACAGAGCTGCGATCCTAACGGGTTTCATCATATGAACCGCAAACACGTTGAGTTGTTCCTTGGAGGCTGAGGGGTATCCTCCAATCTTATTCCGATTTGCTCTATTGCTGGAGTTTCCAGGGGGTTCTGGCTTGGCTCCAACTCCAGACTGAGAGCAATGATGGGGTAAGACCACTATGTTGGTCATGGGATGGTCATCACACTGGGGGGCTGCAGGGGCTGGAGGATGATGCTTATTTACTTTCTCCACACTCTTTCCCACCACTTTCTGGTCTCCCACCATGAAGGACCAACAATCTCAAGAGTAGGACACACTGGCCAGGAGGGATTAAACACCAGAGTTCTTTGTCCTATTTCTAGCAAGTGTTAGTGGTTTTCCATTTATGGTAGGTGGCTACAGTTTCTCTTTAAAAGTAACGGAACTGTCTCAGTGAGTGCATGAGAGGAGCCAGGCTGTGCTGGGAATATATAGTAAGGCAGTCTGTGGGCACAGAAAAGCTCTGATGGTGCCGGGAGAGCTGAGAATGAGGCTGGTCCGGTGTCCACAACTTCCCTGCCATTCTCTCTGCAGCTAGAGTTCTGCTGTTTATAGCCCAGTGGATGACATGTCTAAAGTTAGAAGCATTCCCCTGACTCTTCTGTGCCTGTGGGTGGTCTGCAGTGACCTGGGGGTGACTGAAAAAAAAAACTCTAAGGAAAAGGCCCAAGTGGGGACTAAGGCTGTTTCCCTACGGGAGGGGGGTAGGTGAGAAGGATACGTCAACAAGACGGTGCTGTTAGTCATTAGCAACATCTGCTATGGGCCCAAGCTGGATGGTGAAAAGCACACTACAATCCAGGCTTCATGGAGAGATTCAGCCCTCACACTACAATAGAGATCAATGTCTTCAGGGTTACATGTCGGCTGCAGGCTCCTCCTACTTCCACAAGAGGGAATTTTCTCACAAGTTTTCTGAGATAACCTTTGGGCTTTCCGCACAATAGCTTGTTCAGAGAAGTGTAAATCTGAAGAACTCTTAGGCCAGCTGTCAAATTGGCCTGCAAGAAGTGCTGGGATTCTGCAGAGGCCAAGTGGGTGGGTCTCTGGACTGTCTATCCTAGTTTCCATAGCAAATGCCACTTTTAGCTCTTCTATGTGTAGGAGAGGGTGTAACCAGCAGCCCACAGACCAAATTGTTAGACACTGTGGGTCCCTGGTGCCATGGGCAACCATTCCCCAGAGTCTGCAGACAGGGCCCCAGCTCTTGGCAGATTGCAGGGGCTTCCAAGATTTTAATAGAGGAAATCCCTGCTTTAGGATAACCTTTATTTTATAGTTAGGGAAAGTTGGAGGGAGTTGCCCAGGGCCACGTAGTCTATGGGGAGGAGGGCTGGAACCAGAAGCCAGGGCTCTCCTCGGCAGAGGTTAGGACAGCGGTCTTCCCTCTAGAATGCTGCTCTTGATCCCAGGAAAGAATACAGCTCTTTTGGGGGTGGAGTGGGGAGGTGGGGGGTTGGGTAGGGGGCATGCAGAATGCACAAAGAGCATCACTGAGAGCCTGTGGCTTTTGCTCACAGGCCATGGTTAGTCCACGAAACCATCAGACCAGAGTAACTAACACAGTCCTGTTCTGCCACCAAAGCAAGCCCCAAAGCCACGCTGCTGAGTGACCCCAGGATGAGGAAAGGCAGCATGGGGAAAGGACAGTGTGACAGTAACATGGAAGAAGGAAGTATGTGTTTGTACTGTGTGGTGGGATGACTACAATTAACAATGTCATTATATATTTTAAAACAACGAGAAGAAAGTCGGGCGTTGGTGGCGCACGCCTTTAATCCCAGCACTCGGGAGGCACAGGCAGGTGGATCTCTGTGAGTTCAAGGCCAGCCTGGTCTCCAGAGTGAGTGCCAGGATAGGCTCCAAAGCTACACAGAGAAACCCTGTCTCGAAAAACCAAAAAAAAAAAAAAAAAAAAAACAAAAAAAACCAAAAAAAAAAAAACAAAAACAACGAGAAGAAAGGCTGTGAGTAGCTATAGAAAGATAACCATTAAGGCAGTAAACACACCAATGTGATCATAAAACAATGTACCCAAATACCCAAACATCACACTGTGCTCCATAAATTATCCATAAAAAGTAGTTTAAAGTGTTTCAGATAAATATGTTTCCTGTTACGGAGCATCTAGGGATATATTCAAGGAGTCTACAGACCTCAGGCATCAAAAATCATCTCTAGCTGAGCATAGGGGTGCACACCTTTAATCCCAGCACTTGGGAGGCAGAGACAGGTGGATCTCTTTGAGTTTAAGGCCAGCCTGGTCTACAAAGTGAGTTCTAAGACAGCCAAGGCTATATGTAGATATCATGTCTCAAAACCAACAAAAATCACCTCTAAAACGTAGGTGGGTTCCCCTTAAAGCTCCCACCCAGGCTGTGTTTCCAAGCTGAGTGTTAGATCCAGCAAGGAGCCTGACTGTGCTCCTGCCTCTGGCAGTGTGTTGCCCTGGCCATGGGGCCCAAAATGGACAGCAGAGTCAGAGGTGAGAGGGAGGGGTCAGAAAGAGATGGAACCGGAGAGAGAAGAAACAGGGAGGGAAGAGGGGGTAAAAAAGAGGGAAAGGGAAGGGAAGGAGAAAGAAAGCAGGGCTGGGAGAAGCATGGTGGAGGACCATGGGCCCAGGGGAGTGAGGTAGCTGCAGCTGGCCTCATTTGGGCCTGAACTAATAGGAAACATGATTACACAGCTCCTCCTGGAGACCCTGGGCTCCCTTTGGTTCTGATCCGCCAACTCTCTCCAGCTGTTGGCCCAACATCTGGCCTATGTAGGTCAGCGCCTCCAGCCTCTTTCTGAAACTGCAACACACTGCATTTTGTTTGATTTCCCAACACCCCACGGCAGCCCTGCCACAGGAAGTGCTGAAAAATGTGGATTTCTCTTAAATAAAAACATGTTCAATTTATTCCTGGAGAGGAATGCTGCCAAGCTCCATGATGCTACAAAGGGACACGGGTGCTAGTGGGTAGTGCTGGGTGTTAACAGGAAGTACTGAGTGCTAGGTGGGAGTACTGAGTGCTAGGAGGGAGTACTGAGTGCTAGGCGGAAACGCTGGGTGCTTGGAGGGAAGGTTGGGTACTAAGAGGAAGTACTAGGATGATAGACGTGGGCAAGCCAAGGTGCGTGCAGGGCAGGTAGCTCTGCCCTGGATCTGGGCCTGTTTCCTGTCATGTACCACCAGGCTCAGCCCACACGGATCACCTGCCAGGAAGGCTGGGTCACTCTGGGGTGAGACAGAGCAGGAGAAAAACCACACATACTTGAGATCAACCAGTGGGGAGGACAGGTTAGCTCCACCCCAGCCCACCCGCCTCTCAAGTCCCTTCTCCCAGTTCTCCAGGCCCCAAGTCAGCAGCAGGAATCACCAAACTCAGTGGCACCCCACAACAAGAGACAAAGAGACACTGGAGATGGCAGGCGGCCAATTTCTTCCCCTCCCTCTTTCTCTTTTCCATTTTTTTCAATTAAGTGAATGGTTGGAATGGGGCCCAGACACAAGAGTCCGCCCGTAGTGCCCTGCACCAGTTGGGATGTACCAGACTTAGTGCTGGGTACCAGCCATCTTTGTCCACTGGGCACACTGCAAGGCTGGGGCTGGTGGCTGAGGGCGGCTGTGTTTCCACCTGTATGCAGGTATGTGACCTGGAGGTAGGCAGGAGGTGGAGAGGACTCTAACAGGAAAGTTGGGCCCTTTGTCCAACACGATACTCAGCTTCATCTGTTCACAAGGCAGAGATACACACAAACCTTCTATATACAAACTAGGGCCATGGCCACGCAGAGCAGAGAATGCCACATGAAAGAGAGGGTGTAAGGACCTCAACCATCCATCCCTCCTCTCCGGGAGCAGAAGACTATCCCTCCCAGGGATACTTTCCCTGCCCTCTCCTGCTTAGTCACTAAGTTACCTCTCACTGGAGCCTCAACAGATAGCCTGAGTCTGAGTTGGCAGGTATTCTCTGGGTTCCCTAGATGCCAGAGCCACCTTCTCAGAAAGACACCAGAGAACACCAAGCCATGTGCCTGGCTGTCACCCACTCTCACAGGACCCTCCAGCAGCAGGGCCTGGTCTGTATTACCACTGTTCTGCCAGGGCCTGGGAACAGTGGGCTTTTGAAACAGCCAATAAAAGAGAGATGAAAAGCCCAAACAGGGCTCCACGGTCAAAGATCACAGTGACTTCGCTCAGGCTCTGTGCCTGAACAGTCACAATGCTTCTGAAATGGACGAATGAACAGCTCAGCTGCCAAAGGGAAAAGGAACAGAACTGCTTTGTGACAAGGAGACTGCAGGCACGGGCTGAGCCTGGAGAAAAGCTTCTCTTTGATGGCTGCTCTAGCTGCTCTATGCAGTAGTGGATGTACAATGTCCTTGAGTCCCAGAAACTGCACGAGAGCATCATCCCATTGCTGGGTGAGAGGACTCGGGTCCTTGGGAGAAATGGACTGTCCAGTGCCCTGCCTGTAGCAGCCTGAATAAGAAAGAATTCATAGAACATTAGATCAGTCAGGTGTGGTGGTGCACTCAGGAGGCAGAGGCAGGTGGTCTCTGTAAGCTTGAAGCCAGCCTGGTCCACGTAGCGAGTTTCAGGCTAGCCAAGGATATATAGAGAGACTCCATCTCAAAAGGAAAAGGAACTTTAGATCAAAAAAGTTATCTGTTCTGTTTTGTGTTGTTTTGAGATGGGGATCTCAAGTAGCCCAGGCTTGTCTTGAACTCCTGATTCTCCCTCCCTCCTCTACCCTGTTGAGTACTGGGATTATAGATATAGGTCTACTGAGGGATAGAAGAGACTGATAGTGTCCATCCTCTCTGTCTGGTCACAGTCAGTGTTCAGATCTGGTAATTAACAAGTGAAGGCTGGAGCTTACAGCATGACGTGTCCCTTCCCTTGGGCACACTTGGACCCTGTGGTGGAAGCCACGTCAACAGAAGGTGAAGCACTGGTGAACAGGGAAGGTGGAGCACTGGTGAGCCAGCTCAGAGGTCTTTGTGCATTGGCACGCCTGGGGCAATTCATGCTTCGGCCTATGTCCCCTTATGTTGGGGGCATTCAGGGTCAAGGGCTAGAGCTGCCACTGGACTGGCCAGGGGAAGCACTCTGCTTGCAGACTAAGATACTGAAGCCTGGAAACACCGCTGGCCTGGGCCTGTGGCTCCAGCTGAGCCTTGGCTGCCAACTCACACATCTCTGCACACATCTGGCCTGAGCGGCATGGGAACTTTCCAATGGCAAGCAGTGGTGTTGGCGCCAAAGCCCAGGCTCAGGACACCAACCTGCAGGCTGGCTTTCTAGGAACAACTCCAGGGCAAGCACTTAGGGCTTGCTGAGATTTTAAAGACTGCCAGGCCTTAGAGGTGCCTGCCTGGGCAATGTGAGAGAGGTTGAAGAAGTTGGGGCTGCCCCGTGTTGACAGGACTGCCCAGGGCCATGGAGCTGATGACAGTATCCACTAGGTTCATCACACAACTACTTCCTTTATGATATGCCACTGGCTTTGGACTCAGAGAGGGTCAATGATTTACCCACAGTCACACAGCCACCTGTGATAGAACAGGGAATGGTACTCAGCCTGTGTGATGTAGGAGTCAAAGCCCATGGTATGTGGTCAGACACCTAAAGGGCCAGCACAGTACCTAGCACCCAGCAGTTGCTTAATAGAGACCTTAGTAGGGTTCCTTCATGGGCCACAGGCCAGCTGGGTACTCTGCAGAACACAAGGGGACTAGTTCCGCTAGAGGCACCTGGGGACACCTTCCAGGTCAGAAACAATTGCTCTAGGTCTTGAGGGGTGAATCAGCCTTCTATCTGGCAGTCACACTAATGACCTCTCCTGTTAGGAAGCCAAACCCCGTGTGGTAGAAGATATGATCTGCCCCATTTTGTAGCACACAAAAATGACATCCAGAGAGGATAGAATGCCACTTGTCCAACGTCACACAGGGTCTGATTAGGGAGGTGCCAGAGCAAGGGTCCAGATTCCTTCAAAGTAGAAGAGCAGAGTCATATCACAGTGAGAGACCACCTCATCCCAGCCAGGCAGGTAACTACCAGACAGACAAGCGATGACAAATGCTGGCAAGATGCCAAAGGAGAAAGCACCTGCATGGCTCGTGGAGATGTGAACAAGTACTAGACTGTGGAAATAGCATGGAGGTTCCTCCACACTCCAGAACTAGAACTATCACTATATGACCCAGACGCCTTCTCCTGGAAATGCCTCCAGAGGAAGTGAAATCAGTATGTCAAAGAAACAGCTGGACCCCCACGCTCACTGCAGCACTGTTCACAACAGGCGAGAAACAGCTCTGTAGCGGATGAATGAATGGGTGAGAAAGTGAGGACGATGCACAATGAAACATTATTTGGCTAGAAAAAGGATATGACAACCTGGATGGAGCCATACATTATGTTTTGTGAAAAAGTTAAGGCACAGGCAGTTATGCCGTGATTTCACTTGCAAAGCATCTTAGTCGGGGTTTCTATTGCTGTGATGAAACACCATGACCAAAGCAACTTGGGGAGGAAAGGGTTTATTTCAGCTTACACTTCCAGGTAACAGTCCACTGCAGAGGAGGTCAGGACAGGAAGTCAAACAGGGCAGGAACCTGGAGGCGGGAGCTGAGACAGAGGCCACGGTAGGCAGGGCACTGTTTACTGGCTTGCTCCTCATGGCTTGCACAGCCTGCTTTCTTATAGAATCCAGGACCACCAGCTCAAGGATGAAACCATGCACAAGGGACTGGGCCCTCCTGCATCAATCACTAATTAAGAAAATGCCCTACAGGTTTGTTTTACAAAACCTCCTGGTCTTATGGAGGCATTCTTTTCAACTGAGGCTCCCTCTCCTCAGATGACTCTAGCTTGTGTCAAGTTGACATGGAACTAGCCAGTGCACATGGGGAAGCTAAAACCTGTGGATCTCATGGAGGTAAATAGAATGGAGGTGGCCACAAACTGGGAGGAGTAGAGACAGGACCGTTACTGCAGATGTGCCACAATTGGATAAGAGGGACGATGTCTAATGTTCTACATTGCCACGGGGCAACCATGGTGACAGTATACTCTGAAGAAGCTACAAGAGAGGATTTGGGACATTCTCACACAGTAACAATGACTATCTGGGGTGATGAACACAGCAGTACCCTGATCTGGTCATCACACACATGCATGTCCAGATCTCAGTGTGTGCCCTATGAACATATGTGACCAGTATGTGTCAACTAAAAGAAGAATATTGAAAACAAACAAAAAAAAAATCCTGCCCCTAGCACGTGGCCAGATGATTCAGAGTGACTGCAAGAGGTGAATGACATCGCCGTGGAAAGCGGAGTACAGCGCTGGTGAACAGGCGTGGACTGTGGGATTAATGGCTAGAGAAAATGAACCAGCCATGGCCTGACCTTGCATGCTGTCCCTGGTCCTGTTCAAGAGTGACCACTCTGAGTAGGGTATGCTGGCACATGTCGTAATCCAGCATTAGGAAGGCTGAAGAGGGAGGAGAATGAATTCCAGGTCAGTCTAGGCTACTTAGTGAATTTAGGGCCACCCTGAGTTATATAGAAAGACAGTCTCAAAAATGATGGCTCAGTAACATGGCCGTGCTTAAGATACCAGAATTCCACACTTGCCAGCCGCCTCACTACAAAGGTCCAACTCCTGCCCTCTGGCCACCCAGCTGTGTGCTTCAGGCAAGTCCTCCCTCAGCCTTTGCTCCACCTCTGTAACATAACATGACATCTAGCCGACTGCATGCATAGTGCCAGCATACATGGCACCCAATAAAGCTGGTCATTGTCCTCAACCCACTCCAGCTACCTGGGTAAGCCTGGAAGCCCACGGTACTGAGCCCAGAGGCCCCCATCCTGCCAGGACCTGGCACCTCTCCAAACGAGAAGGGCAATGGGACCTGATGAGGAGATGCAGGCTGGGTGGTAGGAAAGGCAGACAAGGCTGCTGCTCATGTTTCAGTTGGCCATCTCCTCCACCAAGGACCCAGCCTGCCACCCGCCACTGGTCATCCAGACAGGGTCTTCCAAAAGCAGAGCTCCCCAGGGGCTCCTGTGTTAGAAGTTTGGTCCCTAATTTGCCAGATGGGACCTTTAAGAGGTGGGGCCTAGTTCCAGGCAATTGGGTCTCTGGGGGATTAAGTGGTTCTACCAGCACTCCAGTAATCCTATAAGAACAAATAGTTGTAAAAGAACAACTTCTGTTCCTAGCATCCTTTTCTGCACCCGTGACAGCTCCTAGCGTCTACTGGGCCAGCTGAGGGGCCTCACCACTGCTGCCATGCTGCTTTTGTGTTTCCATACCTGTGAGCTAAAGAAACCTTTTTCTTTTTAAGTCACTCAACCTCTAGCATTTTGTCATAGAAACAGAAAACTGACTAATACATACTACACTTAAGCTAATCCCTTTTCTCTGCAGGGCCCTTGTATGGCTCCTTAAAAACAAACAAACAAACAAACCAGGGAATACCATGAGTTTGTATTTAATAAGCACAACCCTAGCATTGGGCAGATGGATGAAGGAAGAGGGCTGCACAAATAGACTTCCTCCTCAGACATACCAGGAAGTCTCTTCTCCTGCATCAGGTATACGTGGCTCTCACAGGCCAGGTTCTGTGAGTACAACTGGTCACCCATATCCAACCTTGCTGGTTCAGAACCTGGTGGATACGAATGCTCCCATCCCAGTTAGGGCTCTGTGTGGACTCCTATGTCATCCTACAGTGGCCTCTCCTCTTTAGGGAAAACTAGATAATACCATAAAAACAAGACGATTTCATGTGACTGATGACCACATGCCAGGTCACTGCTGCTCTGCTCTGTTCTGCGCTGCAGGGAGGTACCCAGGCTACAGTTTCTATTTTGCAATGAGGATGGTATGTGGGGAGGGTAAGGACTTGCTTGGTCCAGACAGCAATAAGCAGGCCTAGTAACTGTAGAGTCTGAGGCCTTAAAAACATCCACATTCCCACCCACTGAGATGACACTCTTGGCACACTCCCCAGACCCTATAACGGCACAGAAATGCTCTGTTAATGAAGATCACACCGTATCCGGCCATCCCTCGCTATCCTCAAGGTGTGGCTCTGGGTTCCCTCCAGATTCTCTCTTCCACTTCATCCATTTCTAGATGGCTTAAACACCTAACACAACACGAACACCATGTAAACAGTTGCTATATACATTCAATACAGATATGACCATCAAAGGCCTAACCACACAGAACACTCCAGCAATGGGTAAATTTGCCCCCCCCCAAATTTTCCTTCCTTCCTTCCTTCCTTCCTTCCTTCCTTCCTTCCTTCCTTCCTCCCTCCCTCCCTTCCTTCTTTCTTGGACAGAACTGTAGGCACAGAGACTGGACAACTTATATTTTTAATTTGCCTTGTATGTCGAGCAGCTCTTCATTTCACTAAACAAGCTTTGAACACACCACTTTTTAAAAGCTCCTTGGTCTACAGCAAGGCAGTATATCACATTCTTTCCCAGTGGTAGATATTTAAGCTATTTTGAATAATTTAAATGCTGAACATCTTAACCTGTCAGTCCTCATAGAAGCCAATGAATCTGTACTTTAGTGACCTGGGCCCTTGTCCATCTAGAACATGGATGTGTGTGCAGCCATTCCACACTGGTTGTGTGCTGAGGCTGCTGCCTAAAAATGCCAAGGCTTTGATCCCAGCACTTGGGAGGTAGACAGTCAGGCTACATAGTGAGGCTCTATCTAAAAAGAAGAAACAGACACAAAGACAAGAGCACGGCGCTGGTCTGAAAGCCGACCGTGGTGGTAAGGACATAAAAGGGAACTGGCTGCAGGCGGTACTCTAGTCACTACCCAGCCTGCTGTTCTCACATAGTGTACTCAACAAAATGTTTATTCTTAAAAGAAAATAGGAAACATTTATTCAGCACTTCTATTTGTCAGAAAGTAAATGAAACCCTCTCTGTGACTAAGTTGCCTCAGTCATTATCCTACCCTCATTTCCCAGAAGAGAGAACAGGCACAGAGAGGCTAAGCCACTAATCCAGGTCACAGAGCCAGGTCAAATCCAGGCCACCTGGCTATCAACCTCTGAGTGTTTTACCCAGGGGCTGTTAATCCTTTTTGGGAGCTCATTGGCAATCTCATGTCATTGACTACTCTGACTTAAAATGATTTAAAAATCCATAAAATACATAGGATTCCAAATGAAACTAAGTCAAACTCCATTTATTAAAATAAAAAGAAAAACTGTTTTTATTAACATAAAAAGATCTATCAATAAGTCATGTGATATCATGATTTTAAGCTGTGATGAGGACCAGGGAACTATTAAAAATATGCAGAAAAAATGGTGAATTTATCTGGAAAGACAGTTGCATCAGGACGGAATGGAAGGTAGTATCAGAGAGGTGTGAAAACTGAGTTCTAGCTCTTTCTAAGACCTAGGCTCATGCTGAGGACCCCCTGCTAGACGCCATTGGCTCCTCCATCCATCCCCAAGCATCATCCCCCATTTGGCTTCCCTCACAGGGAATGGGATGTCCAGGCCCTGTCCCCTCCATCCTCTTCATCAGATGCATGTCACCAGAGGTGACCTCTTTAAGGACACCCCTGTGCCTGCTCATCACTGCTTCTCCCTCTGGCCCTGAGCCACAGCTGGCCCAGGGTAGACATTAAGCCACAGTTCCCATCTGTGGAACTGACTGAAAGCCAAGGGTGGCCCAAAGCCACAGCTGCTGATTCACACCCTGGCCCGAGAGGAGGAAACAGTGACGCCACCTCGTGGGTTCTGGCCTGTGGGCCAGCACTGTGGGCGGGGGTTCGTGCAATTCTGCTTAATTAGGCAGAACTGAGCACACCAACCCTGTGTGCTTTACGGCAGCTTCCCTCCAGTGAGGGGAGGAAAACTGTTGGTACCTGAAATTTCAGCCAAGTGTGATCCTGGGCAAACTGCCTCATCTTTCTAACTACCTCAGTTTTCACATCTGTGAAGCAGACTAGGGCAGTACTCACAAGGAATGCATGCATGGTGTCACCTTCCTAGTCCATGCCTCGCCCTTTGACCTCTGCTGCCCACTACTTGAAAAAAGAGTAGGACTGTCAATCAGGATATCCCACCTCCACCTGACTGATGGTCAGGTGATCTGGCCAATTGGAGTCCCTCTTAGAGCTGTGGAAACAGATACCTCCCGGTGGTGCTAAAGTCACTTCCTATTCATTCAGAGTTGGGGAACAGAGAGGTTTGTCTGGTTCTGTACAATTATCTGGTTCAAGCTAGGCAGGGTATTTGGGTTTGTTTGTTTGTTTGTTTCTCTGTCACTTACTGTCTATCAACTTTTATTCTGGAACACTGTCACACAGACTCAGTGGCATCAGGTATGAGACCCTTGAGCACATGAGAAACACTCAGGTCTGATATTATTATCATAGTTAGCAATAAAAATATTGTTTAATTTTGAAAGCAAAACAGACTCAGAGTTACTAGGACACTGCTCAAATGTCATAATCCCATTTTATGCTGTCCCCTGAAGAGCCAGTCTTGACTCCACTGTCCACATGGGCTCTGCCCTCTTCCTGCTCCTGGGATGCAGACAGGGGGCCCAAAGACTAGTTCCCCTCTGAGGACCAGCTTCTCTCTGAGGATCAGCTTCTCTCTGAGGACCAGCTTCTCTCTCTGCTCTGTGGCTTTCACTGTGCAATGCACAAGCCCCAGCACCAGCCCACATGCATGGTCCCAGACGCCCAGGTCTCTTATTCCTCCTATCCATGGCTTCTATCTCCACTCCTCACATCTCTTCTGCTTGTCCAATCTCTGTCCCTCTTCTCTGCCAAATCTTTCTTACCCTTGTCCATGAGGCACCACCCACTCCATGCTGGATGATCAGGCTCAGGTCACATCCTCAGTGCTTGCTTTCTTGGATTCCAGGCCAGAAGCAGCCCAGGCGATCTATCTGTCTGCCCTCTTTCCCAGAGACCCTTTGTTTATCTGGACATTGTCCCTGTGTTTTTGGAGTCCCTGGGTGTCTTGTGTTTGTCCATGGATTCTCAAGACACAGTGGACTTCCTTCTCAATAGGAAGGTTCTGGAGTGCTGGGTTTAAAGAGGTATCTTTGGCAACACTGCATGAAGCACAGTGCCCAGTAAACCTTAATTTCAGCTAAGTGATGAATCACTGTTGAGTATCAGCAAGGTCCAAATACTGTGTACGTATTTATCTGGAATTCACATTGTACTGAGTGTTCTGGGTTCTCATTTGCTCAGCCAGGATGGGCTGAGACAGGGTTGCAGAGGCTGACTGATGGTGGAGTTCCCCTTCTTCCAGACCCTTACCCCTGCAGCTCATGAAGAAGGCTTGGGCCAGCAAGCAAGAGTGGGGAGCCCCGTAGCTTGCATATGGTACAGAGGGACTATAGTTTCTAGTGAAACAGAGCCCTGGCAGCGGGGGAAGCCATACCACCCATCCACAGCACCACTGCTGAGCCACTGAGCCACCTGTTACTCTTTTCCAAATCTTGTCCCCATATTTGATCAGGAGATAAGGAGTGCCAGCTTGTTACAGGGTCTGGTCAATCTCACCACTTTGGGCTCTAGGAAAGGGACCACAGAGTGTCAGCTTTGGGACACTGCCCCAAGGATAGGAAAACTCCAAGGACAAATGTACCAGCATCTTGTGTCTCCAGCACAAAAAGCTTTTGAATCCTGGCAAAGCCACCAGCTTTGAAAAAGGGACATCTCATGGGCAGCAGTAAGCAAAGGACAGTCCCAGCTCAGAGCTCGGTTCCAGATGCCATACAAGGCCATCTAAACAAGCCTCATTTCCCTTCAGCCGTCTCACAGCCAACACCCACTGGTACACAGGCTACTCAGGGACTGTCATTTCCCTCTCCTGCAATGGGAGGGACACAAAGGAAAGAGGGCAACTGAGTCACAAGAAGGAAGAACATTCACTAGTTTCCTCCAAGGGGAAAGGGTGCTGTATCGGATAGTTTTATGTCAACTTGACACAAGCTAATGTAATCTGAGAGGAAGGAGCCTCAACTGAGACAATGACTCTAAAGATCCAACTGTAGGGCATTTTCTTAATTAGTGATTGATGGGGGAGGGCCCAGCTCATTGTGGGTGGGGCCACCCCTGGGCTGGTGGTCCTAGACTCTATAAGAAGCCATGAGGAACTAGCCAGTGAGCAGCACCCCTCCATGGCTTCTGCATCAGCTTCTGCCTCCAGGTTCCTGGCCTGCTTGAGTTTCTGCCTTGAGTTCCCTCAATGGACTGTGATTCAGGATATGTAAGCCAAATAAGTCCTTCTCTCCCCAAAGGTCATGGTGTTTCATCACAGCAATAGTAACCATAACGAAGACGACAGATGTGTAATCCTAAGCAGAGCCCAAGCATCATGAATGGGATGTGCAGCTCAATGGGAGGGTCCCCAGTCTGGTCCTCTCCAGAGGTGAAGTAACTGTGTCACTTGCCTACTGTGGGCACCTGGGTTAGGGAGCCCTCAGACATACAAAATACCCCAGGAACAGGGGTCAGGCACAGCTCTAGCTGAAGGACTTTTCCAGTACCCTGTGACCTCAGGGAGCACACCAGAGTGTCTGCAGGACTCTGGACTGCATGGTTCTGCACCCCTCCCCTTAGCTGCAAGCACCATGAAGGACTGGACTCTCTGGACAAGGTACACTATAGCCAGGAAATCAGGTCCCTGGTTGCCCTGTGGGATTTCACACTCATAACTTTTGCTTCTTCAGTTCATGGATGGAAAACCACATGAGAGCCCTTCATGTGTGTTAGGAGTTGGAAAAGAGTGTCTGTGGCCAGCAGAAGTCCATCTGAGGAGGCCTTGCCCTACAAGGATCGGAAGGAATCCAGAGGGACTTCACAGGCTGACAGGAGGATGTGGGGACCTGCTGGAGCCACCTCAGCTTGGCACAAACTCTTTTTTTTAAAACAAGCAGTCACTGGTTTTTGTTTTCACTAAAAACAGGGCCATGTTTATACTGCAGAACATTTGGAAAACATAAAAAAAAGCACAGATAAGCAAAAAAAAAAAAAAAAAGTACAACATTTTTTATCAGCTCTATTACCAGGTCTTCGTAGATGGCCATTTCCACCCTTCACTGGCAATCTGCAGGAAGGGCCTGAGCATGTGCCCATCACAGATTGACTGTGATGCCCTGGCAGAAGCCAAGCACATCTACACCACCCTCCTGGGAACTCTGAATGTGCATGTCACATGGGTCCTGTTCTCTGCGGATGGGCATGAAAGCAGCCCCCAGTCTACAACTGTGGTAAATGACAGTATACATGAATGTCTCTAGTAAGGCTTGCTCTGTCGGGTCTGGACCAGGGCCTGGGCCCACTATAATCCTCACATTGGCCTCCTCAATCTGGAACTATTACCAACCCCATTTTATAGATGGGGGTTCTGAGCACAGAGAGGGTGAGTGATTTGATTGTGGTCACACAATTGGTAAGTAGCAGAGTAGACATCTGAACCCATTTTTACAGTGGACTTTTTCCATTCACTACAGGCATGGAAGGGCGCAGATTCAGTCCAACAGAAACTGTTTGGAGCTATGCTAGCGCAGTCTCCTCCAATCTGCAGGACTCAGAATATGAGAAGAGTAGCTGAGGCACCTCCCTTGGAGCAGGCCTTCAATGAGGGGAGGGCCAGGCACCCGGAGTGTAGGGGATTGGAGCAGTGAGCACAACTGTCAAGGCCCCCAGAAGAGCATCCTGAAGCTATCTTAGGTGCCACCTGCTCAGCACAGCTTGCTTCTGTGACAAGCACCCCAACTTTTTTTTCCCAGCCTCAAGAAGCAACAGACATTTTTTTTTAAAGTTCTACTCAGGGACTGGAGAGATGGCTCAGTAGTTAAGAGCATTTGCTGCCCTTCCAGATGACCCAAGTTTGGTTCCCAGCACTCAGGTTCACAACTGTCTGTAACTTCAGCTCCAGAAGACTGAACACCCTCTTCTGGCCTCCGAGGGCATCAGTCTATTTTTACACACACACAAGCACATGCACATATAGATAAAAATAAAAGAAATCTATGTCTAAAAATGCTGTAAGGGTGCTAGTGCTGTGTGACAGACATGGTGAGGTACAGAGCTCTTCATGCTGCAGCAAGACACCCAGCCTGGGCAGGTGCCACAGGAGAGAGCAGAGAGTGAAGGCAGGCGCAGTGCACCTCAGAGTGGCAGTAGATCCAGACCGTGACCATCCTGTTTTTCTTCATGGCCGCCACTCATGACTGTTCACTAATCAGGGTCAGGACTTAAACCCATGTCATTCAGACACGCTGGGAAGTGCCATTGGCAGGCCTCCCGGCTCAGCAGTGATGAGATTCAAAGGTAAGTGTTGCTGGCAGTTTTCTCCAGCAGAATTCTAGCACCTTTGAATTCCCACACTATCTTCTCAGGAGGAGCCACCTGGCTCACAAAGCCAGAAGCCAAGGTAGGGCGGGATGGCCTACTGCCACAAAGAACTTGCATCCAAACTGGCTTGTCTCTAACATTCCCACTGGCAGCCCTGCTCTGAGGGTTCCCATAAAAGGGGTGGCAGAGGAGGGAACTGGCCATGGATATCCATGGGTAGCAGATCTACACTCCACAGCTCAGCATCTGGGGACCGCCACACAATACTAGAGGACAGCTCTGGCGTCACAGGAAAACCGGCGTGGTCCATACTGACTCATCGGTCACTCGTCACTCCCAGGTTCCTGGTACCTGATCAGTTAAGGAGCGGCAGCCTGACAATCTCTCGTTCTATGAGGTCGATCCACTCAGAGCTTCTTTGGAGTAGGTGACAAGGGCTGATGACTTACATGTCAACAGACTGAATGAACAGAGGGAGGAGAGAATAGGACGACCCCCCGCATCTCAGAAGAGCTGGCAACAGAGAGCCCCCTGGTTTGTGGTGGGGATCCCAAGGCTGCCTCTATTTCCTCCGACAAACACACCTAGCTCAGTTCCCATGGAGTCTCTCCCTGCACATACTTTGGATTCTTTGAGCCTACAGTCTCCTCCAGGGGAAACCGAGAATATTAATCTAACCACCTGCAAGATTAGTATCCCAGATGTATAACCATTTCACATCAAGAGAAGATAAAAGGCAAAACACACTGAGCCAGCAGCAAAGGATAAACAGGCAATTCACAGAGGAGGGAACCTCAGCTGGCCAATGAAGGCACAAAATGCCACTTGACCTCATTAGCAAGCAGGGAGAGGCTAAGGAGCACCATCATGGGACACTACTGTGCAGCAAGCAGACTGACACCAACTAGAAAATCTGACGATAGAGACTGAAGGAGACCCAGAGCAGAGGGAACCCAGGGACGTGGCTCCTGTGGTGACATGCAGAGCTGAATATACACTCCAAGACCCAGCAGAGTTCCTGTGCTGGGACTAGACACAGCAACAGTTCCCCAAGTCCCCAGTAAGAGAGGACCTCGAGGGTGGAGGGAAACAGCCACAGATGGAGTGCTGTGTAATAGTTACAATGAATTGGGGCTTCTTAATTAACATAGATCTGAACAGGGCGAGACTTCCATAGTTTCAAAACATCAAAGACAAGATTGCGATGGGTTAGCAGGTAACCATGTAAAGGGCAGGGAGAGGGACACTGATGGCAAATGGGGTGACAGAAATGTGACAAAACTGGACTGGGTTGATGATTATTTAGCCCTATACAGTTACTACAAATACCAGTGACCTCTATGGTTACAATGGATCACTGTGGTGGCATATAAATGATACCTGAAGAAAGCAGCTAAATAATAAAAAAAATATATCCCTATGGACCCATATTTTATTTTATGGGTGTAGATGTTGCCTGGATGTATGTGCACCACATGTGTGCTGGGTGTCTGTGGAGGTCAGAAGAGGGTATCAAATCCCCTGGAACTGGAGTCACAGACGGTTGTGAAACACCATGTGGGTGCTAGGAATCAAATCCAGGACCTCTGCAAGAGCAACAAGTACTCCTAACCACAGAGCCATCTCTCCAGCCTGTGAATCTGTATTTTAAAAGTGAGTGGGGGCCAGGCACTTGGACTGTAATCCTGGCACCCAGAAGGCAAAGGCAGGAGAATCTCTTCAAGTTCAAGGCCAGTCTAGTTTACATGGTTAGTTCCAGGCAAGTCTGGGCTACCAACTGAGAAATGCATGGGGATGATAAGTAACAGATGCATGGCAGTTGTCTGGGGAAAGATGTGACTGGAAGGGCACAAGGACCTCTGTCTCTGTGATTTATTTTTTATTTTTATTTTTTGGTTTTTCGAGACAGGGTTTCTCAGGCTTTGGAGGCTGTCCTGGAACTAGCTCATGTAGACCAGGCTGGTCTCGAACTCACAGAGATCTGCCTGCCTCTGCCTTCCGAGTGCTGGGATTAAAGGTGTGTGTCACCACCGCCCGATGATTTATTTTAAAGACAGAAAGGATTTGAGACAAATGCTGAGCCTGGCAGAAGCATGAGTCTATGGATGGGGTGGGCTTTGTTCTCTCTGTGCCTCTGGAACACTGAAGTCACATGGAACACTGAAGTCACATGACAGGAGGCCACCCTCAAAGAGCTATCATGACAACAAAATCCACACCCAGGGCTCCATCCAGAGCTAGTTAGCACTGCTGTGGTTGGGGACCCTCCTGTGCCCTTGACCCTGTGTGTCCTTTATCAGTATATAGGCGAGGGTCCCAACAAGACCCCCAGAGCCTACAGGTTGCTAGAAGACAACCCAGTTAGGGAGGGTGGCCCCAGCAGTCACTCTGAGAAGCTCCCTTCATATTCATTCTGAAGGCCAGATTCGGAGTGGGACAAGCACAGGAGAAGCTACACACAGTGACAACACTGGCCTTGTCCACAGGTGAAGGCAGCCTTTGTGAAGAGGCTGCTACCCTGACTTGGAGGTGTAGCAGGGGACCTGGCTCTGAGCCCTAGGCATTGCTGTCTAACTGCAGCCTTAGAACCCCTGACTGGGTCCATACCAGGCATGGAATCAGAGGGACCTAGCAGTCAGGACACTCCAAACTGATGTGCACATTGCACTGAGGTGCTGTGACAGGGGCAGGAGTACATGATGTCCCCCTGTTAAGGTATGGATATGGTCTGTCCATGTCCAAGAGTTTTGTGTTAGAAGCTTGGTCCCCAGTGTAGTAACATGAGAAGTGGTAGGACCTAAGGGGCGGAGCCTAGAGAGAACTAGTTAGGTCATTGGGTGCATGGCCTTAAAAGAGATTAAGGTAGTTCTTCTGGGATCTCAGTTCCCAAAGGGCTCCTTTGTTACAAAGCAGCAAAATGGCTCCTTCCCCATCTTTCTGGCTTCTAATCTCACCATACAATCTTTCCCTCTAGACATGCTCCCACCACGATGTCACCTGCAACTCTGTGATGTAGACAAGAAGTCCAGGAGTCAACCAGATGAGGCAGCCCAATCTTGGACTTCCAGCTTCCCAGGCAGCTAAATAAACCTCTTTATCTTACAAAGTACCATACCTCAGGCACTTGGCTATACAATGAAAAACAGACTAAGATGGTCCCCAAAGGGATATGGGACCCTCAATACTTGGCCATGTTTTTTGGTTGCCACAATTGAGGAAAGGAGAGCTGTTGTACTTGGGCAGAAGTAAGGTTACTTCAGCCAGGTTGCCAATGTCTGTTTCCAGATCCACTCCTTTCAGGGTTTGGAGCTGGAGGACAGGTGACACAGCCCAGTCTGCTGCTGTTGGCTTTGCAACCCTGCCACCACAGTACCAAATTATCTGCTCCTCTGTGTGACTCAAGGTGCATACCTCCCTACCCCCTTCCTCTTCTGGGGAATCAAAGGCTGGGTGGCAAGGAGAAAGCCCCTTGTCAAAGCAGTGACTAAACCCACAGTCAGAGGAAGAAGTTCTCTGAACAAGCTCCAGCTTGACTTCAGCACATTTCCAATCAGAGAAACATGGACACCACCAGGCCACAGTTAAGGAACTCCATGTTGGTCACATGACTGCTCCCACTGGGAGGGGGTGTCATCACCCCATCTTTCATATAAGGACACATAGACTCCAAGAAGTGATAGTAATTGGGGAGCCCCAAGAGCTGAGCTCCAAGCTAGGCTGCTACACAGACCTGTCTTAGTGGGCCCCTAACAACTGGTTGGAAGTTCAAGGGCACCCCTCAAAGCTGCAAAGTGCTGGCAGGGAAGTACGGGCCTGAGTAGATTCCCAGGTTTTGAGAGGACTTTGTCTAGGGCCTCTGTGGGTGTGTGGGGTCTGAGAAGAGGTGTCCAACAGGCCTGAACTTACACTTGCTCTGCAAATGGACTTGAGAAAACCACCACTGACGGTGTGTGGCAGTGCAAGAGAGAGTGGTGGCTGTAGCTATTCTGGTGTGGTGGGCTCACAGATCTGGTGGGCTCACAGATCTGGCAAGTTCACAGATCTGGCAGGTTCACAGATCTGGGGACAGGCAACACGAAGAATTCCAGACTTCCACCAGTTGGTGTGTTACTGAAAACTGTCCCATACCCAAGAGGCAACTCAACAGGCTCCCACAAGAAACTAAGATTTGGCAGCATTTTAAACAGTTAAGGGGAAAAAAGGGGGTGGGGTGTGGGGAAACCAAGATAATTTAGCTGAGCTCTGAAGCAAGGAAAACTTAGCTCTATTTAAAGATACCACAGGTCCAGGAAGCAGCCCCCGCTGGCTGGCCCAGGACTGAGAAACTGAATGCCTAGCCAATAACAATACACGAGAACACAGCACACCCTTTCTTGAAGAGTGCGGTGGATTCCCGGCCATCTCCTTCCAGAATTTTATGGGTGACTCATGGAAGGCACGTATATCTGTCTGCGGTGTAAGAATCACTCTCTTAAACAAATAGATCCAAAAGGGGCTTCCAGGGAGGCCCCTGGCCAGCCTCTCTCCAGCCAACGCCCTTTTCTAGTCATTGTTCCACACTTCTTTGTTAGGATTTTTTTCCCTCCCTCTTGCTTTTTTCCTTCCTGGTTAACTTCTCCAGGGCTGCCACAACCAGCTTGTTGCAGGCGGGATACCATCCCCCTTCACTCTTGGAGTGAAGTCCCCAGGGCCTCCTCTGGATCCACTGTCCTACTACCCAGAACCTCTGAGGTGGAACTTGGGCCACCTCAAGCGCAGACAAGGTCCCTAAGCAGTCCTGGAAGGCCATTTCCCACCTGCGGGTCACCATGGGCTGTGCACTGTCCATGTTCTAGAACCCTCAGCCTTCCCATCTGCAAAATGACACCGGGGACCCATTTCCTCCATCCCTCGCCAGCTTCAAACAAAATTCTCATTTCACAGAGGGGGGTACTCCTGGGGAAACTTTCCCACATTGTTAAACGGAAGTTACTGGAGAGGGGCACTTAGATGACCTATGTCCAGAAGGATGAGGGGCTTGGCTGGCCGGCCCCACGAGGCTGGGCGCCTCTGGACAGGAGGGTGGCCTGAAACCGCGCCTCCGTGGGTCTCTCTCCTGGTTTCTGTCTGAGTCTCCAGCAGCGGCTGGGGCCAGACTTTTGCACGGGTGGGCAGGGCGGGGGCTCGTGAAGAGATGGCGGGGAGGGCGCGGGGGACCGAGGGAGATGGCGGGAGGGCGCGGGGACCAGGGGCGCGTGGGGAGACAGACGGCAGGGAGGGCGCAGGGCACAAGTTCTGCGCGGGGCTGGGGTCGCCGCGTGGCGTGGACGCAGACTCACATAATGCTTGTTGGGCACGCGCCGTTTCTGCACGTCCAGCACCTTCACCTCCACGATGCTGCGCCGCGGCGGCATGGCCGTTCTCCGCGCCCAGCGCCGTGCGGGCCGGGCCGGGCCAAAGCGATCAGAGCCGCCGAGCACTAGCTGCCGCGCCACCACTGCCGCCCTCGGCGCCCCGCCCCTGCCCGCCCCGCGCCGCCCGCCCACTCTGCTTAAAGGGCCCGCCCGGCCGGGCCGGCCACGTCCGCCCGCGGGCCTTTGTCCCCGCGCCCGGCGGGACGGCGAGCCCCGCCCCCTGCTCCCGGGCCTGGCGACTCTAAGCCCACGCATCCAAGCAGCCTGGTCGGGCTCTCTATCCCTGAAATGGGCTCAGGATGGTTGCCCACCCCTCTCGGCATTCAGTGGCTGTAAATCTGGTCGCCCACCCCCAGCTCTGGGGATTCAGGGAAGAAGCAGTGGTGACTAGGTCTCCTGGGTTCACTGTCTGTGACTTGGAAAGAAAAACTGCAAAAATGCCCTCGCGGCCCTGCAAAGGTCTGTGAATGTAAACAAAAGTAGGGGTACTGGGTAGGTAGCGAACCCCTACACTATCCATGGTGGGCTGAGTTCACACCTGGTTCTGTGCCCTGTCTCATAATACCTGGGAATGGGGGAAGACGATTAATCGCCTTTTACAGAGGATCTAACACAGCAGCCTCCAGATTCATGGAGCAGGTGGGTTGAACCCATGGTTGCCCCACACTAAGCAAATCAAAGCTACAGGTGGCTCCACGGTTTTTCACCTAGTGTCTCCTAGCATTGGCTGGACACTTTAAGTAACTGGCAGATGCTGGCCGAATAAATTAATGAATGAATGAATGACCAGACACACATAACATCATGGATAGGTAGTTCCGCGCTGCAGGTCAGTGTTCTCCCAGCCACTGAGCAGGGGTTCTCCTCAGGCACCTTCCCACTCGTAGAGCTGACCCATTTGGAGAGTGGCCTCCATTTTGGACCAGGGCCCTCTCTGGCCCAGTAATTCCCTTGGCACCTTCTTCTCCAGCAGAGCAGCCACCCAAGACACCTCTGGCCATACTGGAAATATGCAATGTGGTGACTGCCTGGTTTCTCCAATCCTTTACAAAGCAAGCCTCCCTAACAAGCAGGACCCAGACTGCAAAATCTGAATGCAATATGAATCAGCCAGCTCCCAGGTTCCCAGCCCTCCAGGTGTGTCTAGTTCCCCCCTGGTGGGCCTGGCCTGGGGAGGTTATGTCCCCCCCATCTACCTGTAGCAGTAGTTATGCCTCATCTCCCATGTACCCCCACCCCACCCCACCCCACCCACCACCTCTGCCTGCTGATTTCTGTCTGTATGAGTCTAATCACTCTGCGTCACTCAAGAAAGTTCCCTTTCATCCTCATCTATGTTTTCTGCTTCAGAATCTCCTTCCTTTTTGTGGCTGAATACTATTTCATTGTGTGCTCTTTACACATTTTTTTAACTCATGTGTCTGATGGGCACTTTAGTTGTCATCACCTTTGAGCTATTGTGACTAACGCTGCTGGGAATGTTGACACACAGATATGTGTTCAAAGTCCTTGCTTGCAGGTATATTCGGGAAATAGAATTTCTTGACTGCATGGCAATTTTATCTTGATTTGTTCATTCTTTTGTGGAATTGCCCTTCTGTCTTCTTGGTGGCCTTGCCATTTTTACTGCCCAATGGCAGTGCACAAGGGGTCCAGCTTTCTCTGCCTCCATCCCCACGCCTGTTGCTTTCTACTTCTTCTATTGTTCTTGACCACAGCCACCCCAATGGTGTGGAGCGATGACTCACTGTAGCCTTATTTGCATTTCCCCAGTGATTAGTGACAGGGGGGGAAAAAGCCTGTTCAAGCTCTTTGCCAAATTTTATACAGGGTGTCGGCAGATTCAGCGATTTTTTCCCCTTGCCTTCGGAATCTTCAACTTAACCTCCTACACATCTGGGCTTTCCCAAGCAGGCAGCCTATTTGAGGTGGGGAGGGAACTGAAATGTGGATTAGTGATGTGATGATTTAGGTTGGCTATTCACACTGGAAAGGGCCACTCAGTCTCTGCTTGGGAGGCACTGAGGATTATCTGCTGAGAAACAAAACAAAACAAGACAAAACAAACAAACAAACAAAACAAAACCTCAAAAAACCAAACCAACCAACCAACCAAACAAACAAAAAAACCCTAAAACAAAAACTCAAGCACTCAACTCACACGGTCAGTAGAGCTTAAGTGGACAGGGCCCACTTCTACAAATTCAAGTGCACCAGGGAATCCAAATCTCTAGCAGGAGAGAGAATCCCACTTGAATTCTAAACTTACTCCAGCCACTCACCAGCCTAATAGTATTTGCTGAGGTTTGTGAGCTTGGCACTGGCCTGGCACTTTACATGTGTTTTGTCTTACTAGGGTATCATAGCCCTGTGACTTACAAGCGGTCCTTTCTGTTGGCTGATGGGGGAGTTGAAGAGGTTTGAACAGGCAGTGCTTCCCTGAGATGACAATACTGGGATAAATTGGCACTTACAGATGGTCTGACTTCACACTTTGTGCCCAGCCATACACCTGTGTCTAACAGGGTGTGACCTTGGGCAAGTACTTTGGTCTTCTCATCCACAGGTGGCATAAGAACAGCTACAGTTGGGGGCTGGAGAGGTTGGCTCAGCAGTAAGGAGCACTGACTATTCTTCCAGGGGACCCAGGTTCAATTCCCAGCACCCACATGGCAGTTCACACCTGTCTGTAATTCCAATATCTGACACCCTCACACAGACATACATGCAAGCAAAACACCAATGCACATAAAATTAACGTAAATAAATTATAGATATAAAAAGAACAGCTACAGTCTTGGAGGCTTGTCTGAGGGAGGTAGTTCCTGGAAAGTACATGTATTTTTGTGATTTTTCTACCAGCTATACTGATAACAGCTAAACTCTCCCTTAAACCTCATGTTAGTCTTGGGTTTCACTTTAATCTTGGTAATGCCCAACTACAACTATGTTTTTCTTACTCCGAACCTCTCTGAACTGCTGATCACATGTCCAGCCTCATTCCCTACCAGTCACTTCTCTCTTCTGGTTCCCACAGACTGGGGAGATGACTCAGGGACAAAAGCTTACTGTGCAAGCATAAGGCCCCAGTTTGGGTCCCTAATACCCATATAAAAAGCTGAGTTCAGTGGCTCATGTCTCCCCAGTGGGGGAGGAGGACACAAGATAGACAGGTTCTTGGAGTCTGGCCAATGTGTGACCCTCAGATCCAGTGAGAGTCCCTGTCTCAAAAAATAAGGTGGAGAGGGACAGAGAAGAACTTTTGGACTTCAGTGTACACACACAAGCAAGTGCACTCACACACACCTAGACACACAGGAAAACAGCACACATGTCATAGTTAGATTTTGTCAACTGGACTCAAACTTAGACCTACCTGGGAAGACAGAATCTCACTGAAGAATTGACTCCATCAGACTGGCCTATGGGCATGGCTGTGGGCATTTTCTTGACAGCTAATTGATAAAGAGGGTCCAGCCCACTGTGGGCAGTCTCATCCCTAGGCAGGTGGGCCTTGGTTGTATAAGAAAGGCCGCTGAGCAAGCCAAGGGAGCAGCCAGTCAACAGTGTTCCTTCATGTTCTCTTCTTCAGTCTGCCCTAGCTTCCCTCCGTGACAGATGACTTGGGAGTCGTAAGACGAAGTAAATTCCTTCCTCCCTAATTTGGTTTTGGTCATGGTGCTTTATCACAGTAACGCAAAACTAACTAGAACAACACAGAGAAACAAAAGCAAAGAGAAAAAGAAGATAAAAGGGCCAGTGAGGTGGCTTGGACGGTAAAGCTGTTTGCTGTCAAGGGTTAGGGAGCCCACACAGCAGAAGGAAAGAATTCCCTTAAGTTGTCCTCTGCCCTCTATACATGCATTGTGACACACTGGCCCCAGTGTGCACACACACAGAAACAAACAAATGGATATTGAGTCAACAAGACCACCACTGGGAGGCAAGTCCATCCCAGCCCCTCCCCTCCTGTGTGGGAGACAGAACAGCCTCTTCCTCCCTGTGGCTACACTTTCTGTTTCCCAAGTCAACACTCTAACACCGTTCCTGCACATCCTGGTTTAACCCATAGCACTGCCAGACCAAAGTGGATCTCAGGCCCTTCCCCAGCCCCACAGCCTGGGAGAGATGTTCAGTTCACTATCCCATCTTCCCACTATCCCTTCCCATGGGGTCTTCCTCAGGTTTATTTTGAAATAAATCATTCCTACACTGTTGAACCTTGTCTTCTTAAAAATGTATCTCTCTGTCTCTCTGTCTGTCTGTCTGTCTGTCTCTCTCTCTCTCCCTCCCTCCTTTTTTATTTTTTAAAGAAAATGAGGGTTGCAGAGATGGCTCAGCCGTTAAGAACTCCTGGATCCAAGTCTGGTTCCCCGTATCCATCAGGGATAACCTGTAACTCCAGCTCCAGGGGATCTGATGCCCTCATCCGTCCTCTGTGGGCACCTGTATTCACATTCATGCAAATAAAATATGTCTTAAAAGAAAAGAAAAATATTCTTCTTCAGGGAACTGCTGTACCTTACACACCCACCCTATTTCCACAGCCATCCGTGGTTTAATGACTGGCACACAGTCTTGAGGTCGCCCCCTACAGGCTGGCATGAGAATGCACTACTTATCAGCACCATCATCATCTCCCGAATCATCATTTCTTTGCACAACCCAGTGCTTGTTAAATGTCTGCTTATAGAACCGGACCCAGTCCTGAGGGGTGCAGACAGTCTCTGCATGAGTGCATGCACATCACACATCCCCATGCGTTCACATCCTCAACACACACACACACACACACACACACACACACACACACACACACACGGCTCCCTCACCAGACTCAAGTGTCCAGAGTGGCTTTACTTGTCTTAAAACTCCCAGTTCCCTGCACAGACTTGAAGAGAGATCCTGGAGAGATGCTTCTGTGATGGATAAGCCTGTCTCTAGCTGCTTGACCACAGTAGGTCCTTGCCAGTAATAAGCCAGCCTCTAGGTAGTAACAAGCCAGTCTCCACCTTCCCATCTCACAGAGGCATCTTGGGAATAGGGCATTACCCTTTATGTGTGCAGAGACCAGGGATAGAGCTCAGACTCCCACCTTAGCTGATAGTATTCCAAATTTCTGGCCCAGAAGGCATTTTGCAAACTCAAGCATTGGAGAGCATAGAACTACTCTCCACCTCCCACCCCCCTTCTGGAGCTGATAGAGTGCTGTGCTCCACATGGCAGGATCATGCAGGGAAGGCCACACAGTGGAGGGGAATTTCATCAAGCTTGAATGAGTTCCTGGTCTTTTTGTGATGTTGGTGTCATCTTGGCTGACAGGCTGTACTTCTCCTAGTCCACAGCCGGCAGGAAAATAGGCAGGCCAGGAAGGCTAAAGCCAGTGTTTTCCTGACTCTTCATCAACAATTTCCAGGATGGAACTGGGCCCTTTTCCAGGACATGGTTGGACAGAAAGGGGGACAGAGATGTCCTCTCTGAGGTGCTGTCTGTATGTCTGTCTCTGTAGGGATGCTCATCAAAAGAACAACACCTGTAAAGGCTTAGGAACCAAGACATTTGAACCTGTGGAGCAAATAGCTAGAGGAAGCTGACTTAGGCAGAATCCCATGTAGGGAGAGCCTCCTGGGATGGGAGGAGGCCATGTGGTCTTGGGGCAGAGAGAGAGAGTCTGCAGCCTCCCTTCCATCTTCTCCATTTTTCCTGTGGCCAAGTTTATGTCCCTAAAGGGAGCTCTGTTTGCAATTGTCCCCTGCTCAGAAGCCTTCCCTGGACCCCATTGCCCACAGATGTTCTCCACTAAAGGTTGCAGTCAAGGCCTCCACGACTACCCCGTCATTCTGCTTGCAGTCATTCTGCTTGCATGCCTTCCTACCTCACTTTGTCAACCCCCCCCCCCCCCCGCCTCATAAGAAGCACTGTTTTGGGGCACTAGCCAGCCATTGTCTTCAATACTGTAAATTCTGTAGCTGTGTGCCCCTAACATGCCTGTACTAGTCCATTTGCTACAGGAAGCTAGAGACTCGTTGTGTCGTAAAGAAATGATGAGGTTTATTTAGTTCACAGTTTTGAAGGTGAAGGTCCAAGGTCAGGTGGTTGGTTCCCTGTGACCTTTGGCAAGGACCTTGTGGTGGGTGGCATCAAGAGATTTCTGGCCAGATGGGCAACCAGAAAGATGTGGGATGAACATCATTCTTTTGTGCGTGACAGCTTGTTCTTGAGAGGACTAACCAGGCTTGAGAAGCACTATGTTAATCCCTCCAAAGGGTGGAGGGGTCTCACAGCTTCCACTACACCGCCATGTGGGTCAAGCTTGCAGCTCACAGACCTAGCCAAGACACAGCGATCCCAGCAGATCTGCAGCACACTAATTTCCTCATTTCGGTGAGAGAACAGGAACTAAGAGAAGATGCCCGGGTCACAGCACAGGAGCATGGTGAAGCTGGCATCTGAATGCACACATCTCTCACTGCCTCTGAGAAACAAAGCTCCCTTTGAGGACTGGACTGGAGTCTTCCTGATCCCACGTCTCCTCCCTCCAATGAGCAGTGGCTTCGGAGCTGTTCTCTATTTTCAGTCAGGAGAGTGTTGATTCAAGGAAATCAGATTGTACCCACCACCCCCATCCTCTCATTGCTTAAATGTCCCGGTGATTTCCTGTTGCACATAGGAAAAAGGCAAACTCTTAGAGCAGCCATTGGGGATGAGCAGAATCTGGTTTCAATGCCCTGCTGACCTCCTCGAGTCCTTCTGTCACACTCTCCTCCAGTCACTCTGTTACCCTTTATATATGCTGTTGCCTGCTCCTGAGTGCTTTTCCTGTCTTTAAAGTTTTAGTCTAAGTGTCCTTCTTTGTGGCCTTTCCCTTTATCTGCCACGTGCTTTTTTTTCACAGCTCTCAGTATTGCTGTTATCTCTTCCTGCATAGCTTTCAACCAGAATGTACCTACCTGAGGGTGGTCGGGCCTCTTGCCAGCTATTATCCCCCAGGTTAGAATAGCCCCACAGGCCCTTAAAAAAGAGCCCAGAATACATGAATTCCCTGTGAGAGAATCAGAGGTGTCCCTGCAGTGTCCTGCCCCTGGCAGCTGATCCATAGATATTTATCAAATGAGTGCACAGGTAAAGTTCATATTGATCACAAAAAAACCTTTCGGGTTACATTTCAGTCAATGAACGCATACTCCAAAGGCCAATGAGAGGGAAAACCTGGTCACCAAAGTCTTAATTATAGAAGCGAGAGACACTGGCCGCCAAGATTTAACAGTGAGTATCACCCTGTGGAGGCTGGGTGTGCTTTTTCATTCAGCCACAAGGTGGCAGCCTCTCTCGGCGGTCCATGAACCAGTCCCCCAAGGAGCAACTGATTGTTGTTTATGATCGCTCCTCAATGCGCTTCCCACTCCTGACATTCCCAGGACAACCTAACCCAGGCCGTGATCCCCAGTGTTCTGCTCATCCACATGGGCAAGCAGCCCTTCCCACTGTAGACTCGAGAAATCAAAGGCCCCCGGAGAAGCAGGCCAGACTCCTCAGAGTGGGTAGCCTTGGCCAACCAGAACCTGGAATGTGGCAATGCCAATGACCGGCAGGGAATTTTGGCTGCGATCCAACCACACAATAATCAGGCTAGACCTCCGTTTCTGTGCCCTGTTGAGAAGAACTTCTTCCTCATTCATCTCTGAGTGTTCGTTCTACAGCAGCAGCTCACTGGAAGGTTCTTGCTGTGGAAGGCTGGGCTGTATACTCTGGTCAGCCGGTGGCACCCACCCATTCCATGAAGGGAGTGTCTTTTTGATCTGGTTCCAATTCATACCCCTCAGCAAATTGGAATCCAGGCTTGGTTCTTTGAGTCAGCTTTTCAAAGAGTATTATCACACACGTTACCCTACAGCAGGTGAACTGGAGAAACTGGGGAATATCTCAACCTATGTTTGGTGCAAAAAAAATCAAAACCAAAGTCAAAAACCAAAACCACGACAAAACAAACACTTGGCAGCAGGTCTGCAGGGGACACTTCAGATGCAGTAGCTGTGGTTCCTCAAAATGTCATGTCCACTTTGGTGACAGAGGTGATAGCCCGATGGCCAGGTGGTAGAAGGTGATTATGTCTCTTCCCTGGGTGTGGCAGGATTTAGGATCACACAGTCCAGCTATAGGAGGGAGATGAGGTGCTGCTTTAAGAGGGGGGGGTCTCTTTCCTCCACTGTGGAATATTCCCTTACACTGTGTGAATACACGTTGCTGTGATTGGTTTAATAAAGAAGATGATTAGTAGCCAGGGGGTGGTGGTGCACACCTTTAATCTCAGCAGTCAGAAGGCAGAGGCAGGACTTCTGTGAGTTTGAGGCCAACCTGGTTTACAAAGCTACACAGAGAAACCCTGTCTTGAAAAAAACAATCTGACTGGCTAATAGTTGAACAGGATAAAGTTATGCAGGAGAACCAAACTGCACATATGGCCCAACCTACCATCTTTACCAGAAGCATCAATGGTGAGTATGATGTCATTGAAGAAACAGCTTCTCTAGAACCAATGAAAGATACAACTGGAGAAGAGATGGCTCAAGTAACCTGATTCCTTCTGATCTCTGTGGGCACCTGACATGGATGAGGTACACGGATTACATGGCGGGAAAACACTCATGCACAGAAAATAAAAACAAAAAAATCATTTCTAAAAAGATACAACTAGATGAAGAGATCTACAGATCACAGTTTTTAAAAAAAGTTAGGTGATATTTCTTTGTTCTTGTAAATGCATCTGGAACAGTTACTGATGGGATTTGGTGATGGTAAGTGAAGGAGAGAGACTTGTAAAATCAATAGGAGATGTGACTGGCACTCCAAACTCATGTTTAATTGTCATTGTGTAGCTTACTCAGAAAACTCATGCACAATTGTCTTGCAAAGGGGACCATCAGCCTTTAATTCCAGACCTAGGGAGGCAGAGGCAGGTGAACCTCTGAGTTGCAGAACAGACAAGGCTACACAGAGAAACCCTGTCTGGAAAGACCAAAGGGAACTGTCATGCACACTGCATCAAGACTGAACTTCACAGGGGCAGTGGGATTAATTCACCTCCAGGCCAGAACTCCTTGGAAGTGTTCATGATGACTATGGCTACATCTACTTTTCTGAGTTAGGATAGCTTAAGTCAAGGCCCAATGTTGGAAAGACTTTATGATTTGTGAAATGTGACAATTGTCAAATCATTTATGGTATCAAACCCAAAATTTGTCTAGAATTTGAAAATAAAAACCAAACCAGCTTATGGGCTTAGCATTTTTTATTGGATCTATCTATCTATCTATCTATCTATCTATCTATCTATCTATCTATCTATCTATCATCTTTGTCTATTTATCTCACTACCCATTTATATATTTAATTTTTAGAGATTTATTTTATTATTGATTTGTATGTGTGTGTATGAGCGTGCACACCTAAGTGCAGTACTTGAAGAGGCCAGAAGGTGCCACCATGCCCAGTTTTTTTTCCATGGGTGCTGGTGACTTGACTCAAGCCCTCAGGCTTGAGGGATTTACCTATGAGCCATCTCCTTAGTCTTTGAACATCTATTTAAGGGCATTACATAAGTGTCTTCAAGGGAAAACCAATTTATCAATGCAATGTTTAAAAACACGACAGTGCCCAGAAGAGATGGAAATTATGGAAAGTTCAAACCAAGTTCAAATCAGGAAAACAAATTCAAATGAAAGCAAACAGTTTCATGCATTTTGGCTAAACACACCTGTGAACAACAACAGCAAAATATGTAACCTTACTTTTCTTTATTTTTTTAAATCTTGCTCACTTTTTTTCTCCCTCCATTTTTTTATTAATTTATTTTTTACATTCCAATTTCAGTTTCCCTCCCTCCTCTCCTCAGACCCCCCCACTCCCCACTCCTCCCATCTGCTCCACAGAGAGGATAAGGCCTCCCCTAGGAAGTCTACTAAGTCTGTCCATCATCTAGTTGAGGCAGTTCCCCAAGGCACCTCTCCACCTCCATACCCCCATGTCTAGGCTGAGAAAGGTATCTCTCCATATAGAATGGTAGCCTTACTTTTCAATTTAGGAATTTGAAAACATAGTTTAAGATTTCCAAGAAGATATTCAGTAGTTTTGTGTATCTGGGACTGCATTTCCATCAACACAAATATGTTTACTTGGCCATTTGCAGAGGAATCTCTACAGCTGTTGTTGGACATTCATTGATCATTGCTTTTGCCTAGGCTTGTATGGGTCTGCATTAGTTACTGATCTCACAACAAAACATCCGAGGCAACAAAACATCTGTCAAAAGCAACTTACAGGAGGGAGGGTCTGTTTCAGCTTACAGATTTAGGGTGCAATCCGTCACAGCAGGGAAATCAGGACAACAGGAGCCTGCGGCAACTGGTCACCCTGTGTACTCAGGACCAGAGATGAGTGATGGTGTGTGCTTAGCTTTCTTTCTCTCTCTTACCCAGTCCAGGATCCCAGCCCAGGATCCCAGCCCGCAGACTGGAGCCACCACATTCGAGGTGGCGCTGCCCCCCTCAATTAACCTGGAGTTAGCCTAACCTAGATAACCCTTCCAGGGAATGCTTAGAATGCTGGTGTACAAGGTGGGTGTAGCTCTTGCCAGGTTGACACTCTGCATTAGCTATCACAGGTCCTAGGCACGAACATCCCTCACTTACCCATCATGCCTTTCTCACGTCATCACTTGTTGGCATCGTTTATACTTGTAAGCGACTATTTTCAAGAATGAAGCTGGGCATGGCGGAGCGTGCTTATTACAGTAGCAGCTTTGGGGAGGCAGGGACAGGCAGATCACTGGGGCTTTCTGGCTGTCCAGATAGACTACCCGTCTTAAAAGTAAAAAATTAAAATTAGAACTTAAAAAAAAGAAGGATGGGGTCTGAGTAATGATACCTGTGGCTAGGTTCTCTTAGCATATGTGTACTCACAAATGTGCACACACACACACACACACACACACACACAGGTGATGCACACAAAAAAGTAAACAGAGGACATGGTGAGAACTGACAGCTATAGCTCCTCCCACTGAAGCACCAGCTGAAGCAGTAACTACAGAGTCAAACATCCCACTAGTTTTTTTTTTTATGTTGCCCTCTTTTCTTTTCTTTTATGTTTATAATAAACATAATTTTAAAAATCAGTGAAATTTTATTTCTTATATATGCCCCTTTTCTTTCCTGGTGACCACGAACCTGGGACTGTTGACAAATCCTTAGCTCTGATATTTTGTTACCTACATAAGATTTTCCCAACTGTTGTCCAGAGTGGTTATGCTACTCTGTTGTTATTTCAAGACAGAGTCTTCCTCTGTAGCACTGGCTGGACTGGAACTTGTTGTGTAGATAAGACTGGCCCCTGAATTTATACAGATCCACCAGACTTTGTCTTTCAAGTGCTTAGACTAAAAGTGCTTAGACACATCTAGCTACACTGTTTTGATGTTTCATTCCCATCAGCAATATATGAGAAATCCAATTTTCCTGCCTACTTATCAGCAGTTGATGTTTCCACTGTTTTCAAGTCCAGCTGTTCTGACTGATGTGTCATGACATTCCACCATAGAGACAAACCCCAGGGAGTGTTCAGTGGGTGCCTGACTGGTCTCCAGGTGTGGGCTAGCGTTAGTACCGACACTGGGAACTCTGGTCATTGTTAGAACAGCTGCCCTCAGGTGAATTTGTTAGCTCAAGTGACGATTCCTGGATTAAACTCCCTGAGACCATGAAATGGCTTCTTCACAAGGTCAGGAGGAAGAACCAACTTCTGCAAGTTGTCCCTGGCATGCATGGGCTGGCATGGTGCACGTGCATACACACAATAATGAGGCATGCATGGCTGGTGTGGCACATGTGTGCACACACACATTCACAAATGAGTGGGCTGGAGTGGCACTCACACATACACACAGAGAAATAATAATTGTGGGCATGATAGGCTGGGGTGGCACATGCAAATAACAAATAGTTTAATAGTTTTCATTCTAATTTTAACACTTTTTCAGTGTGTTTCAGAGTCCAGGGCTCCTGGTTTACTGCTGTGTGGCCAGCCCCGGGACTGTCTTGCCTTCTCAGAGGAGCTAAGGACAAATGTGGAGCTTCCTGCAGGCACTGAGATGGGCAAGAGGCTCTGACAAAGGCCAGAGTGGAGCAGCTGCCTGGGAGTGGAGCCAAGGCTGACTAAGCTGCTGACAGTGGCAATGGGTCCTCATTGTGAAGCCAATCACAGGGAAAATGGGTTCAGGAAGACAGAGGCCTTTACAAAGGCAGCATTAGGGGGACTGCAGATGACTGGGAAGTCCTAAGAGGAAATGGAAATCAATATCTGTTGTTTTTGAATGGTACAGGCCAGGAGTCACAGAACACTGAGACATAGAACTGAAGCAATCAGAAGTTGTGCGGGAAGTGAGGGCAGGAGATGGGTGGCCCAGTAAGAAAGCAGAAGAGTAATTCAATTGGAGAAACGGATTACTGGGTTTTCAAGAGCAATCTGGCTCAGGAAGTGCCTGAGCAAATCCAATGACTGTCCGGAGATGGATGGCAAGGAGGTAATAGACCCCATAAGTAACGGGCAGTGTGGGGACACAAAAGATGCTTCTGGGAAGAACACTTGGGCAAATTCCTTTTGTTTTGCTTTCTTTGGAGATGCTCTACAGCCCAGGCTGGCCTGGAGCTCACGGTGCATCCCCAGGATAACTGCAAGCTCAAGGCAATGCTCCTTCTTCAGTTTCCTAAGTGCTGGGAGGACAGGTGTGAGTCTCTTTACCTAGATCTGTAAATGCCCTTCACGGAGCAGCAGACTGTGTGTGAGAGTGGGCAGGCATGACTGTAGAGATGAGAGGTGACTGCGGTGGATCCTGGAGCACATAGCATGTGGGAGGAACACAGAAGACATGACGATGGCAGAGACAAATGGAGTTCTGGGCTGGGAGTGAAGACCTTTGACTTCTGGCAAGGAGCTTTGCTATGGGCATTAGACACTAATCACATATGCAGAGCAGCAAGCGCATCTCAGTCCCAGATAGCTGAGCAAAGCTCTGCTTGTGCAATGGCTTCCCGAGAGACGCCGAGCAGCAGCTATGGTGGTGTTCCTTCATCAGCCGACACTGATGGCTGCTCCCTGTGCTTCTGGACAGTCATAATGATGAGAGTTAACTCTGCCTGAGCTCTTCACCTGTACTAGCTCAGTTAATCCCTTCAAGAACCCTGTGGAGGAGTTAAATAATTGCATAAGGCCAGATGGGGGGCAGCATGAATGGAATGGAGTTCCAGATGCAACATCTAAAGTCTGTGTCAAAAACCTCAGTAATAAAGATAATACGTGAATACAACACTTTTTTTCTTTTTTGGTTGTGAGCCTAGCCTTTAATGGCTGAGCCATTTCTCCAGCCCAACACTTTTTTTTAAATCAAAGTTAATGCAAATAAACAAACAAAAAACCCATGATGATCAAATTGCCAAATGAATGAAGACAGGATCAACAAGATCACAGATTTTAAGTGGTGGAGCTGGGACCCAAACCCACACAGCCTGTCTGTAGGGACCCTGCCATTCTCACCACTCTACAGTTACATTCAAAACTACACCTGCTATTTCTCCACTCTGGATGTCACTTGCTCAGGGTCCAGCACATAGGAGGGCTACAGCTTATGACTGGAAAGTTTGCCACTCCCCAGGGGCATGCATAGTCACACAACTGGCACCTGTTCAGTAATTGAGGCCAAAGGTTTTGTCTGACTAACAGACATGACACATGCCCTGTATTATTCCTAGAGAGTAATGAATACATGAACACGTCCCCAGGCTTGGTGTTCTGCAGGGTCTGGAGAATGATGTATGCTCGCCACCCTGCTTTTGGTTTTGAGTGAGTGAGTTTATTAAGTCTATAGCAAACCAAAGTAGAAGAATAATTAGGGAGTAGTGAATATTGAGAAGCCGCATATAGAGGGTAAAACAGCATTGAATTAGAACTCACAGCATCTGGTAGAGGTGGCTGTGGCAGTCCAAGTGAGAGAACAGATAGAAGGTAGCACCAGCCATTCAAGGGCTTATAGACCCTAGCAGATATCAACTAGGGAAGCTGAGGCAGTCATCTGGCAGTCGGACAGAGAGGGTCCTCTCCACTCTCTTTATGACCCAGCTTCTATGGCTGAACCTCCTGCTGTTCCCACTGCAGGCACTTTTATATCAAGGAATAAATAGTAATAAGCCTGTTAGAAGCGGTTCACCTCTATCAGCCCTCAAGGGTACAGTGTGATGTTCTTTTTCCTGTCACAGAGTCAGTGGGGCACAGAGCTCATCCCTTAGGCCGAGGAGGACAATAAGATGCTTGGGTCTGAAGTGGAGGGGGTGACCCCACTTCCAGAGTCAGCTTCAGTGAACCTAAACAGCACCTAAAACGTATCAATATAATCCACGTCATTCCTGGTCTCTTGTGTTAAACTTTTATTGCTATTGCAGTCATACTGAAAGGCAGGGCTTATGAGATGCATGTGATTAGGTCATTAAGAGTGATTAAAGTTTTTTTTTTTTTTTTTTCAGGGAAGTTCAAAGGATGTGTGGGTTGTATCAAAAGTTGCTGAAGTGAGCCAGGCACTGTGTGTGTATCTCCTACATGAGACCTTGGACTTCCCAGTCTCCAGAAACCTGAGTTCAAGTAACTGCTTTCTTTTTTAAGTGATTTGGTATCGGGTATTCTGCTATAGTAACAGAAAAACAAACAAACAAACAACCCATGACATGGACTACAGGAACCCAGAGTTAGGAGGGAAGGTTTCAGTCTTGAAACACTATGATGTTCTTTGAGAGGGCTGACATTTGAGCTAGGATTTCTCTGGGTAGGATGGGGGAAGTTATGTGGCAAGCAGAGGGCAGAATCCTGAATCCTCAAACACGGTCTTGAGACAGTGTCTCACTACAGATTGGAGGCAGGCCTTGAACTTGAGATCTTCCAGCCTTGTCCTCTGAGTGCTGGGATTGCAGATGGGTGCCACCACAGCTTGCATAACACTCAAGCTCTAAAAATATGAAAAGAGGACAGCATACATTTGTTAATTAATCTAATAAAATAAATTGAGGAAAAAAGGGGGATGGTTGTGTACCTTAGTTTTCGTCAACTTGATACAAACTAGTGTCACCTGGGAAAGGAACTTCAATGAAAGAGTTACCTCCACCAAATTGGCCTGCAGGCATGTATCTGGGACATTTTCTCTAAAGTTTTTTTTTTTTTTTACTTTATTTTTACTTCATGTGTATAGGTGTTTTGCTTGCATGTGTGTCTGTTAATCACTTGGGCTCCTGATGCCTGCAGAGGTCAGAAGGTGTCAGATCCCCTGGGACTGAAATTACAAATAGATGGTGATGAGCCATCATGTGGGTGCTTGGGATAGAAGTCAGATCCTTTGGAAGAATAGCCAGAGCTCTTAACCTGTGAGCCATCTCTCCAGCTCCATGGGGCATATCTTGATTGTTGATTGATGTGGGAAGGCCCAGCCCACTGTGGATGGTGCCATCTGGGGCTCATGGTCCTGGGTTATATAAGAAAGCAAACTGAGCAAGCCAGTCAGCAGCGTTCTTCCAAAGCTTCAGACTCCTGCCATAAACCTGTTGCTTTCCATCAGAGGATCTACCACAGCAATAGAAATGAGAGTGGTGGGTGACATCCACACAGTAGGAACATACTGGGGACAGTAGACAGCAGCTACTCTAAGAGGTGGGCAATGTTGAGAACGTGCTAGTTTCATTAGCAGAATTCAAAAGGAAACTCCAGAGCTGAACAGAGAGCCTGGGTCTAGACTGGTGAGTGCTGTCCTTCCAGTCATACAAACTGATGACAGGAACGCTCCAAGGTATAGTCAAGTGGGAGGCTTTTATTGTAGCCAGAAGCATCTGGAAGAGTCCAGAGCATGGGCAGTAGTAGATGAAATGTGGCCAGCAGACTGGACGTGGTCATGAGAGGAGGGACGAGTGAGTGATAAAGAGAAGACGTGGAGAGAGGACTGAGAGAGGAAGGCAAAAACAGCTGAAATAGCAGGGTTAGAAGAAGAATGAGAAGCTAAGGAGGGAAGTCCATGAGCTGGAGAAGTTTAGGGTAAGGGGCAGGATGGATTTGAAATGTGTAACAGGTATTTGTGTTACTTGGAGGCCAGCATGTGCTTTGGTATCCTAATAGTGTATTTGTCTCTTCTGGAGCAATAAGGGAAATGACTGCTTTGGCAGTTCTTGCGGAATGTTGGCTTTTGTCTAATTGCCAGAATTTGAACCTGATACCAGTGAAGGGGTGTGCAACTGAAGATAGAGAGGGAACCTCAGTAAACCTGCAGTGCACCTTCGGTGATGGACATTTTAGAGGAGAGAAAGAGGGAGTGAGGGACAGAGCAGGGAAGGATGGCAATGAAAGAGAGAATGAGACAGGGAGATGGGGCTGGGGTGTCTGTGCAGTAGCTGTACCGGCAGAGAGGTACACCCAGAGGGAAGGGTGTGGGGGATAGCGTGGGAGGGTGGTGCAGGGAGGGCATCCTTTCTTCTTGGTACCAAAGCCATTTTAGGAAGATCCTGCTACAACTTGGTGACTCCAGAGTCACCCAAGTGCACACCCTGAAGTGCACACTTTTGGGAATCCAAACCAAGGATCAGGGGGTTATACCCTGAAACTTCTAGATGGCAAAGAACTTTGAGTCAGACCTACATGTTGAAAGCAAGGAAGGAATCTGACCCGAGCTAGAGTCTGGAGTGGAACACACAGATAGAGGCTCCTGCTTTCTCTGATTGCAAAGAACTGCCCAGAGGTAGGACCCAGCATCCATGTCCATCCAAGGATTGCCCATTGACTTTCTCTGAAGGAGATACCAGCCGATACAGTACTGATGTCCCTCATAGCCGGCCAACAGGTGTCTCTAGACCTATAATGAGACCTGAGGCTAAGCAGGCTCTAGAGGGGCAGTGGAGACTGTGTAGTCCATGAGGGACACCACACTACTAAAGAGCTTAATGAGTTTGCTAATTCATTCAAGCACAAGTCTGGGGAACATGCATGGGAATGATTTTAGGGGAGTGGGATAATAATGGATGAAACATAAGACTGGATCAGGCTGAGTTTATTGATATGGTTCCACCAAATGGTGATTCTATGTTTCATACATAGAAGCTTGCACAGTTAAAAAAGGTGTCAAAAGTTTGAATGTTTGGCTGAAGCATTTGTTAAAAGATGGCCAACTGAAAAGGAGTTGGAGATGCCTGATATCCCTTGGCTTAGTGTTGATGAAGGGATTTTAAGACTCAGGGAAGTGGCAATGCTAGAGAGGGTACACTGTGTAAAACCTAATCCTCCACAATGGGAAGGTCCAAAAGACACGCCCTTCCAAATTCTGTAAGATGAAAAATGGTGAGAGGGGCACCAGCACATTCGAAGAACTTTGCTGTCCCTCTCTTCCTTGTGCCAGACCTTAGTGCTGGAGATGCTGCTACTCAGTTGGATGAACTAAATGCAGTGGGTTTAATTGGGTCCCAAGGTAGCAGGGGCCAGGTAGCAGCACTGAATTGCAAAAGGCAAGGTGACTGTAGTTATCACAATGGGCAGCATAGACAAAGCAATGTCCACAATGGCTGACCTAATGGTCAGCACAGGGAAATGACTTTTATGGTGGCATGACTCATATGGACCTTTGCTACTGGCATGAAATAGATAAGAAGCCTACTGAACTTTTCTTTGATCCGTATAAGCAGGAAAACTCTCACACAATTGAAAGAAAGGCTACATTGGACTGTGGCAAAAGGGAACTAATTTCCAGACTTGAGTCAGTTTGTAGACCCAGAAATCCCTTGAATGAAGGGATGGCCAGGTTCTCCTGAGAAAGGACCTTGATAAAATACCTAAGAATTTTTCTGTTAGCCTTCCCCAGGAGGACCTGCAACCTTTTACAAGGTAACTGTACACTGGGGAAGGGAAACAATCAGACTTTCCTGAGTCTGTTGGATATTGGTTCTGAGTTGATGCTGATTCCAGGAGACCCCAAGAAACATTGTGATCCTTCAGTTAAAGGAGGGGCTTATGGAGGTCAGGTGATTAATGGAGTTTTGACTGAAGTCTGACTCACACAAGGTCCAGTGTGTTCCCAAACTCATCCTATAGTTATTTCCTCAGTCCCAGAAGGTGTAATTGAGATAAATATACTTGAAAGTTGACAGAATTCTCATATTGGTCACCTGACCTGAAGAGAGAGGGCTATTATGGTTGGGAAGACTAAATGGAAGTCTTTAGAGTTGCCTCTGCCAAAGAAAATAGTGAATCAAAAACAGTATCACATCCCTGGAGGAAATGCAGAAATTAGTGCCACCATCAAGTACTTGAAAGATGCAGGAGTGGTGGTTTCCCCTGTCTCTCCCTTTAACTCTCCTATCTGGCCAGTGCATAAGACAGGTGGATCATGGAGAATGACAGGTGACTATTGAAAACTCAGTCAAGGAGTGCCTCAGATTGCAGCTGCTGTACCTTATTTGAGCAGATTAACACATCTCCTGGTACATGGTATACAACTAAATATCTAGCAAATTCCTTTTTCTCGATACCTGTCCATAAGGACCACCAGAAGATGCCTTTTACTTTTAGTTGGCAAGGCCAGCAGTGTTACGATAAATCTTTCCGCCAAAGGCCGCCCGAGTCCCACAGCCACGTGTGTGCTTTACGCCAGCCGCCCGCCCAAGTTAGGGCCCAAATTAATGCACAGAAACTTGTATTAAGTTCAAAGCTGCTTGGCCAATGACTAGGATTTCTCATCTGTTAGCTCAGTCTTAATTATCATAAATCTATATATTTTATAAGACTTATCAGATACCTTATTGGCGTCCCTCCTTGGCAGTGGCTCACATCCCGCTGCTGGAGGAGGCATGGAGGGGGAAAGGGGACACTTCCTGTTTCTTCTTGCTAAATATGAGTCTCCTTGCTATGTCACTTCTGGCCTGAATCACCACTTCTCTACTACATTTCCCAGAATCCTCTTTGACTCCTAGTCCTGTCTAACTTGCTGCCATTGGCCAAACAGTATTTTATTCAACAATCAATAAGATGAACATACACAGTACATTCTCCATCACAGCAGTATACCTTTACAGATGATTTTTGTTTGTTTTGGTTCTGGTTTTGATTTTTGAGACTAGGGCTCTCCGTGTAGCCTTGGTGGTCACTATGTAGACTAGGCTGGCCTGGAACTCACAGAGATCTGCCTGATTCTGCTTCCTGACTGCTGGGATTAAAGGTGTGTACCACCATGACCCGGCTATACATTCACATTTTTACCTTGAGGATATATTAACTCTCCAGCCCTGTGTCATAACTTAGTTAGAAGGGGTCTTGATCCTCCGTCTCTTCCACAGAATATCACACTGGTGCACTCTGTTGATGACATTACACTGATTGGACCAAGTGAGCAGGAGGTAGCAACTACTTTGGACTCATTGGTAACACATATGCATATTGGAGCATGGGAAATAAATACAACTACAATTCAAAGAGCTTCTACCTCAGTGAAATTCTTAGGAGTCCAGTGGTAAGGGGCATGCAGAGATATTCCTTCTAAGGTGAAGGATAAGTTATTGCATCTGGCCCCTCCTACCACCAAGAAAAAAGTATAACATTTAGTGGATCCATTTGGATTCAGGAGACAGCACATTCCCCACTTGGGTGTGTTACTCCAGCCCATATACCAAGTGACTTGGAAAGCTGCTAGCTTTGGGTAGGGTCTGGAACAGGAGAAGGCTCTTCTGCAGGTCCAGGCTGCTCTACCACTTGGACCATATGATCTAGAAGACCTGATGGTACTTGAGGTATCAGTGGCAGATAGAAATGCTGTTTGGAGCCTTTAGCAGGCCCCTATATGTGAATCACAGAAAAGACCTTTGGAATTTTGGAGCAAGGCTCTACGATTATCTGCAGACAACTTTTGTCCCTTTGAAAGACAGCTTTTGGCCCGCTATCAGGCTTTAGTGGAAACTGAAATTTGAAAATAGGCCACCAAGTTACCACATGACCTAAGCTGGGTGTTTTCTGACTCACTGAGTCATAAAGTAATATTGCACAACAGCAATCTATTATCAAATGGAAGTAGTATATACAAGATTGGGCAGGTCCTGAAGGCACAAGCAAGTTACATGAAGAAGCTGCCCGAACGCCTATGGTTTCTATTCTTGTTACACTGCCGTCTGCTGCCAAGAATGCACTTCCAGCCCCATGGACTGTTTCCTATGATTGGCTGACCAGAGAAGACTAGGGCCTGGTTTACTTATGGTTCTTTGCATAATGCATGCACCACCCCTTTCTGCAACAACCCTGAAGACACTGGTGAAGGGAAATCTTCACAGAACCTTGGGCAGTTCACATAGTCATACAGTTTGTTTGGAAATGGAAATGGCCAGATATTCAATTGTTCACTGTTTCATAGGCTGCCACTAATGGATTGGCTGGATAGCCAGGGACTTGGAAAGAGCATGGTTGGAAAATTGGTGAGAAAGACATCTGGGGAAGGAATATGTGGATAGTTCTTACAAAATGGGTAAAGGATGTAAAGATACCCGTGCCCCGTGTAAATGCTCCTCAAAAGGTGACTTCAGGTGAGGAGAAGTTTAATAATCAAATGGATAGGATGATCCATTCTGTGGACAGTCAGCCTCTTTCTCCAGCCATTCCTGTCATTACCCAAAGGGCTCATGAACAAAGTGGCCATTGTGACAGAGCTAGATGTTACGAATGAGCTCAACAACATAGACTTTCACTCACCAAAGAGACATGGCTACAACTGCTGCTGAGTGCCAGGTCTGCCAACAGCAGAGATCAACACTGAGCCCCAGATATGGCTTCACTCCCTGAAGTGACCAGCTAGTAGCCTGATGGCAGGTTGACTAAATTGAACTACTTCTTCCATGGAAAGAACAACTCTTTGTCCTTATTGGAGTAGATACTTATTCTAGTTATTGATTTGTCTTTCCTGAATGTACTGCTTGCATCAGAACCATTATCTGTGTGCTTATAGAATGCCTGATCCCCCAACATGGTATTCCACACAGTATTGCTTCTGACCAAGAAACTCACTTCAAGAAATGCATCAGTGGGCACACAAAATTAGAATCCACTAGTCTTACTTTACTCCTCACTATCTTGAAGCAGCTAGCCTGACAGAAAGGTGGAATGGCCTTTTGAGGACACAGTTACAGTGCCAGTTAGGTGGCAACAGCCTGGGGGGCTGGGGCAGGGTTCTCCAGCAGGCAGTATATGCTTTGAATCAGTGCCCAATATAAGGTACAGTTTCTCCAATACCCAGGACTCATTGGTCCAGGAATCAAGGGGTGGAAAGAGAATAGTTCCATTCACTCACCACTAGTGACCCATTAGGAAAATTTTTGCTTTCTGTTCCTGCAGCCTTAAGTTGTGCTGGCCTAGAAGTTTTGATTCCAGATGGCAAGTGCTCCTGCCAGGAGTCACAACAAATATTCCATTGAACTGGAAGCTCAGACTCCCTTTGGTCACTTTGGGCTTCTGATGTCCTTAAGCCAAGACTAAGAAAGGAAGAACATTGCTAGAAGGGGTGATAGATCCAGATTACCAAGGGGAAACTGGATACCTTCTCCACAATAGAGGCAAGAAAGATTATGTCTTGAGTGCAGGTGATTCTTGAGGGCGTCTCTTGGTGCTACCATGTCCTGTGATTAAAGTTAATGGGTCGCTACAACAGCCTAATCAAGCAAGATGACAAAGGGCACAGACCTTTCAGGAATGAAGGTATGGGTCACTCCTCTAGGAAAAGAGCCAAGACTTGCTGAGGTGCTTGCTGAGGGTGGAGGAAATGCAGAGTGGGTAGTAGAGGAAGGTAGCTATAAAACCAGATAAGGCCACGTGACCAGTTGCAGAACGGAGCAATATAATTGACGTGTTTCTGTCCTATTTTGTTAAGAAGGCATTTGTACAGATACTTGTGTTTTCTTTCCTCAGTTTCTTTGTCACATGATGTAACATCAATTAAGAGAATATCAATGATTATTATATTTAAGCTTGAGATACTAAAAGAATGTTCTTCAAGGGGCATTGCCACCTATTGTAAATTTGTAATGTGTTTGTAGTTGTACAAAGGACAGTTATATCATACTAGGTGTAATATTTTTTAATATAACATAATTCTTTATTGATTCTTTGTGAATTTCACTTCATGTACTCCAATTCCACTCACCTCCCAGACTCCCCATATCTTCCCCTCATCCCTGCAGCATCCGCCAAAAGAAACTACCCCCCCCCAAATCAATCAAAAACAAAACAAGCAAAATCCCACTTTGCTCCTTCATCTTTCCAATCTCTTTATCCATCCTAGTGGCATCAGGAACTGCATTGTCACGAAGTATACCCCTACCCACAATATGTTCACTGCAATGAGTCATTGGTCTGATTCAAGGCCTCTGGCCTCTGGCACACCATCATCACTGGACTTTCACTAAAACTCCTCTCGAATATCCTGCTGTTGTCCTGAGTCCTGGAGATCATGTGGCTATTGTTCCACAGGACCAGTCCCTTCATGCATTCCAGCAGGTCATAGATAGGGCTAGATGTTAGGGTGGGTCAACCCAAGGCCCAGGCTATGGGTCTGGATGGTAGCTGAGCTATCAGTCTGGGCCACTAGGACCATTCATTGTTCTCAGGTGAGGGGAAGAGCCAGCTCTTCCATGACCATAGTGATAAGTAGGGTCATTTCTCTTGAATGCAGGGTAGGAGGTGGAAGGGGGGAGGGGGAAAGCTCTATCATGGGCCAGTCCTCTTACTGCAGCAACCAGCGAGGGGCAGGACTAGCTATTCCAGGGCCAGTGAGGGGCAGGGACAGCCCAGCATGGCCATTGGATTGGATTTTTAACTTGAATAATTCCTATGATCCCAGTGGCAACAGGGACAATGGACATCATCACAGACCCCAGCTGCAGCAGGGCCATGGACCCAGACATGGCCCAGATGTTACCATAACCCTGTGGCAGCACAGGCCACCCAGATCATTATGGCCCCGGGAGCAGTAAGCCACCAACATGGTCTCAGGTGCTGTCTAGACCTCAGGCATCTGCATAACCCTCAGTGGTAACAGGAGTCACTGACATCAACTCAGACCCTGGCTGCTGTTGGGCCACAGAGCCAGACATGGTCCTAGACAGCAGTCTAGGCCTGGATGACACCATGTCCTCATGTGGCAGGCCACCCAGATTGGCATGGTCCCAGTGGCAGCATGGCCTTCAGACACCAACATGGCCATAGGTTGCAGCATAGACCCTGGAGCATCCATGTGGCCTTTGGTGGCACCATGGACCATGGACATCAACACAGGTAGGACCATGGACCTAGACATGGTTTTCATCAACTACCCGGGCTCAGATATCACCATGGCCCCAGGTTAGGGTGATGGTTAGGCCACTCAGATCAGCATGACTCCAGTGGCAGTTTGGCCCTCAGACACCAGCATGTTGTTTTTCATTAAATTCAATAGCTGCCCCTTAAGCAACCGCTGTCCTAATTGGCAATCACAGCTCAGCATCTCAGCAGCACTGGCTGTAGCACAGAGGGAATTCTGTTCCCTCAGGCACTGTCTCTATCACAGCCACCAAAGAGAACTTTATCTAGATCTCTATCCCTCTATAGAACTCAAGATTCAAAGGTTAATGTGAAATTCTGCTTGCTCAGAGAGGCTGAATTGCAAGTAGCTAACCTCCTGTCTTAGCTTGCAGCTCCCCCCCAAAAAACCAGACGTCCTTCTGCTCAACCCTCACTTAAGAACCCTAGCTATACATGGTTCCTCCCTGTCACTTCCTGTCAGCTAGTTGCTGAGTCAGCCTCATGACCCCAGGATAATTTTATTTAATCAAACAAATGTAACATGTCTTTGCATCACTGAACAAATATTCCACAGCATAAATGAATGTAACCCATCTTAAATTAATATTCCACAACACCAACATGGCTCCAGGTGATGGGACATACCCCTGGCATTGTCACAGCCTTCAATCATATCAGGTGACTCAGCACCAACCCAGACCCTGGCTGCAGTAGGGCTATGGATCCAGACATGGCCCCCAGCTGCAACCTCAGCCTGAATGTCACCATGGCCCCTAGTGACAGCGCAGGCCACTCATATCTGTATAGCTCCAGCTGCAGCATGACTCTCAGATCCCCACCTGGCCTCAGGTGACAACCCAGACCCCCAGTATTTGCATAGCCTTTGGTGGTATCAGGATACATGGATACCAACCCAGTTCCTGGCTGCTATAGGGCCAAAGACCCAGACATGGCCCCACGCTAGATGTCACCATGGTCCTAGGTGGCAGCACAGGCCATCCAGATTAGCATGGCCCTGTGGCAGTGTGGCCCTCGGACACCAACATGGACTCAGGTGTCTGACCAGACCTAAGTCATTGGCATGGCCTTCAGCGGTTACTGAAGCCATAGACAGCAAACAGACCCTGGATGCTGCAAGGTTAAAGATTAGACATGGCCCCTGGCAGCAGCTCCAGCCTGAATGTCATCGTGTTCCCAGTGGCAGCACAGGCCACTCAGATCAACATGACCCCAGTGGCAGCATGGCCCTCTAACACCAAAGTGGCCATAGGTGGTGGCCCAGACCCCGGGAATCCCCATGACTGTCCCGCGCTAACTGCCTCGCCAGCGAAAACGACACGGGGACACTCCTCAGGATCCTTCTGCAGTAAAGCTTTAATGCCTCTTGAGAGGAAAGGCATTAGCTTACAAAATGGAGACCCTGAACGCCCGAAAACCCCTCCTTATATAGGCTGGCAACCGTAGCCTCAGGAGTGTTACATTCTGACTGGCTGAAACCCTCGGACCATGTGACGTCAGCTGATCAAACCATATGACGTCATGGGAGGGGCGGAGACTAAGGGCAGGAAAGTTACAAAGTTACCCATTGCGCATGCGCACAGCTTCCAATGGCTCCTTACATACGCACCGGCTCCTAACACTTGGTGGCAACATGGATCATGAACGTCAACACAGACCACAGCTATGGTAGGATCACGGACCCAGACATGGCCCTAGACTGCAGCCCAGGCCAGATGTCACACTGGTCTGTGGTGGCAAGCAGGCCACCAACATCAGCCTATTCCGCACAGCCCTTGCCTCTTCAAATCTGCTTCTTACCACAGCACACAAATCATTCTGCCTCTCTTTCTCCCCCATTTCTCCACTGTGAACTTGCTCATCGTAACCGTGAGGACCCAGGCTGCCCCAGGAGACCCTCCTGAGCCACATCAGGTGTAATTTTGACCTGATTAAATACACATTGTGTTTGCAAGTGTACCCTGGGATAGTTACATTATGCATAATCAATAACCGGGTTATTGCTTTCATTTGGAAATTAAGAATGACATAAAGAGATGTGATTGTGTGTCAAGTTGACAAGGGGTGAACTTGTGATGGTTACTTTGGCTGTCAAAGTGACTACATCAGGAATTAACTAAAATCCCAAAATGACTAGCTGTGAGGGATTTTTGCTTAATTAAATCATTTGAAGTGGAAAGACATAGCTTTAGTCCAGACCCTTTGAGCTGGGAAGACCTACCTCTAATCTGGGCCACACCTTCTGCTGGAATCCTGTATAAACACACAGAAGGAGGAAGCCGTGCTCTTTGTTCTCGAAGGCAGGTCCATTCCTTCACTGGCATTAGAGTCTACTTCTGTGGGATTCCAGTGTATACTGTAGATCAGCTGAGACAGCCAGCCTCATGCACTGAACATCTATCTATACCTATACCTATATTTATATCTATATCTATGAAAGGTTCATTCTATAAGTTGTTACTCTAGAGAACCCCAACTAATACAGCTGGGGCTGGAGGTCTCCCTTCCTCAGTTTCCTGAGTGAGGGAATGGTTTGGCTATCTGTTGCATGTTTTCACCTTTTTCTCTGTTCATTCTACCTTTACCCAGTGCTGCTTCAGCTCTTCCCTTTGTCCTTATTATCTGCTTTCTATTTACTTTTCCCTCTTCTAGTTTTTCTCTGTTGTCCTAATATTAATTAGTTGTCTTACCCTGCTTGCTTCTATAATAACCATATCCCAGTGACTAATATGACAGTGCACCCAGTACTATCTCCATCTCTTTATTCTATAACAAGTACTAGAACTGAAGGGCCAGGTGTTTTGCACTGATTGGCACTGTGCTTTCACAGTGGGCCATTAGTTATGCTGACTTCTTTGGAGAGTATTCCACTCTTGGAGTGGTATAGGTTATTGAGCTGGTGCCTAAGCATGTAGGCAGAAGGTCTACTGAGATACACCCCAGTCTAGCAGAGAGAAATGACACCTCAACTGTACTACAAGCTGCACTACTAAAACATTGCAAATACTTCCACTGAATGGATTATGGGTGATTAAACAAGAATTCAGTCAACATCCTAACCCATATACACAAGTCCCAAGAGCTACAAAGAACCAAGGTAACATGACTGCTCCAAAAATGACCAATCTCACAGTAATGGCCTCCAATGAGAGTGAGCCAAATGAAATCCCAGACAAAAATGTCAAAAGAATAATGATAATAAATGCTAAACAAAATCAAAGGTGACACAGATAAAGCCCTGAATAAACTAGAAAAGAACACAAGCGAACAACTCAATGGAGAAAAGATGTCAACACGGTCCATGGAAGTGGGTTCAACGGAGAACTAGAAATAGAACTGAAAAAAAAAATCAAACTCAAATGTTGGAAATGAAAAGTTCAATAAGTGAAGAAAATCAGCCCACTGAACCATGAGAGTAGCATGGATCAAGAGGAAAGAGTAGACAAGTTAGAACATGAAGACAGAGGCAAAGACAGATTAACAAGGAAACACAAAGAGAACAGCCATGATCTCTGTGAGACCATCACAAAGACAAGTCTACAAATTATTAATGAAAAAGGAGGATTGTTGGCGGAATTTTCTGTTCTGCCAGCTGCTCCCCAAATAACCACATAGAGACTTCTTAATATTAGTTTTAAATGCTCAGCTGATAGCTTAGGCTTGTTTTTAGTTAGCTCTAATAACTAAAACTAACGAATTTCTATTAATCTACGTGCTACCCCGAGGATCGCTTACCTCATGAATGACTTCCTATCCTACCTGCTCTGCATCTCATGGCATCTTCTCAGTCTCTGCCCTTCCTCTCTACCAGCATTCTCTCTGCCCTGAAAATCCTGCCTAGCTATCAGCCAACAGTCTTTCTTTCTTTCTTTCTTTCTTTCTTTCTTTCTTTCTTTCTTTCTTTCTTCCTTCTTTCCTTCCTTCCTTCCTTCCTTCCTTTCTTTTCTTTTTTTTTTTTTTACTAATAATGAGAACAACACATCTTCACAGTGTGTAGAAGGATTATTCCACAGCAGAGAATGTCAGGATAAATGTATAAAAAAACATCCAGTAAAATCATACCAGAACATTCCCCAAATCTAGGGAAAGATATGGCCATCCAGGTACAGGAGGAATTCCGACTGTCAGTCAAGGCCAAGAAAGACCCCTCCCCCACATGCTGTACTTCTGCTGAAACACTAAGCAACCAAACAAAGTAAGCTTATTTAAAGCCAAAAGAAACACATGTAATGGTGAAGCTGTCAGAGCAACAGCAGGTTTCTCAACAGAAACTTTAAAAGTCCTCAGAGCATAGATGGACTTATTTCAAACAAATCCTGTGACAGACAGTAGCAGTCAACCCAGATCACTATAGCTGATGAAGCATCCTTCCCAATTAGAGGAGAAGAGAAAACTTCCTATGCTGAAGACACTAAGCCAGCACGACAGGACCTCATGGCTACTGATTTCCTCATGTTAATTTTGTATTCTGTCATTTTGATGAGAGTTGCTCATCATCTCTGGTTTGTGGTGGAGTCTTTAGGGTTCCTTTGATATGGAAGCATACCATCTGCAAACAGGGCAGTCCTTGCAGGCAGCAAACAGATGGGCTGCAGAGGGCTGTGGGACTGCATAGCAGTGACAACTAGTATTGAACAAGTTAACCCACTTGGGGAGCCCCACTTGGCAAAGCCATGGGGTTATTGATTGGATAGCTGGTTGTTCTTGTAAGTTTCTCAGTTGCCACTACTATACCTTCTTAATAAGAACACCTGTGGGGTTCTTCCCACAGTCCTTTGGTAGTGTTTTATACTTGTTGGGCACACATATAACTGTGGATGATCAGGAAGGTGACGATAGGATGGTCAGGAAGACTGGCATAGGTTTCTCAGTTACAAAGACAGCCTTTTACACAGCAGCTAACTTTAGATTTCAGAGAAGATTCAAAGCAGGCTGGTTGACCCTGGAGACAATTACATGAGGTCATTTTCCTATGTATTGCTTTACTGATTCAAGGCCAGAGCTTGACAAAACTTTAGTCTGCACGTTCTCCCTACCACTAATTAATTGTTGTCCAGCTAATTAATTGTTATTGTTAAGTCTTGAATTCCAAAGTCATTTTCTGTTTGGGAGAGAGCTACATGCATGGGTCAATGTAGCATTCCTAGCCTGAGAGAAATTACGAGACTTAACATGTGTTATGAGTGTGGACTGGGCTCTAAAAACACAATTTATAATTGTCCAGAGTTTGGCTGAGAAAGAGGGGAGCAAGAGGCAGAGAGTGGGGAGGCAGAGAAACAGAGGGTAGTGATGTAGGGAGGCAGAGAGCAGAGGCAGAGAGTGGATACGGCAGAGCAGGAGCGGGGTGTTGAGAGAAGGCTGCTGTGTGAGAGAGAAGCTTGAGAGATGAAGGAGAAAAAGAAGTGTGAGAAAACGAATGAGTGAAGAATGAATGAATGATGCAAAAGAAGTGTGCATGCCTGAGTGTGGATGTGAGATGTGGTGTTTATGGAAAGAGAAATTTGTAATAGTATATAAAGAGATATAGAAACACGTACCTGGGCAGAAGAGAGATGTGTGTAAAGAGAGGTTGTCAAGAAAGAGAGATTATTTAAGTTGAAGTAAAGAGAAGGTCACCATCGGTTCCTTTTTTCTTAGGTCACCAGCAAGAGGCGTGTGTTTCCTTATTTACCCCTCAGATAGAAAAGTCTAACTACCCTCAGATAATAATCTTACCTAAGTCTCAATATGCCAAGAATTTCTCCTTATTATCCTGGAGCAGATCTGGGAGCTGGTCTGGTGTCAATGGGCCATGTTTTAAATTCAGTATTCCAGTTCATATCTTTTGACTGGAGAATTGCAACCATCCATATTCAGTGTTTGTAATAAAAAAGTGAATATTAAATTCTGTCATTTGCTGATTTTGTAATGTCTGATGATGTCCAAATTTTTATTTATTTATTTACTGTTCTAATGTGGTTTGTCATTTCCCATGGCCTCATGGAAGTGTTCATTTTTCTCTCCTGTGGTTAGGATTCCTTTAGAGTCTTCCGATAGCTGTGATCTACCCCGTTGGTTTCCTGGGAGTCATCCATCTTGGTTCTATCATTTTAACATGTGGAATGTTCCTTTACACTGTATGAATATAGGTCACTGTGATTGGCCTAATAAAGAAGCTGACAGGCAAAGAACTGAAGAGGATAAGGTTAGGCAGGAGAGCCACACTGAGAATTCAGGGGGAAAAAAGAGGGGGAGGATGGAGTCTCAAGCAGACACAGAAAGAAGCAAGATGGGCATGCTGTACTGAAAAAAGGTACCAAGCCACCCGACAAAGTGTAGATAAAAATATGGGTTAACAAAAATGTAAGAGGTAGTAAGTAATAAGCCTGAGCTATTGGTGGATCATGTATAATTAATATAAAGCCTTTTTGTGGTTACTTGGGAGTGGCTTGAGGGACAGAAACTTCCACCTACATTAGCATTCTGACTGTAACTGTCATGGAGAGACTTCTGTGTCTGCATCTAGGTTCTAAATTGCACTTGGGCTTATATGCCGATTTCTTTCTCTAGGAATCAGGGCTACAATTTCATTGACTGGCCTTTAGTATTATCTCAGGTCCTCCTCTCTACTGGGCTTTTGGGTTTTGTCCTTTGAAGGGATCACAGAGTGTGCAGGTGTCATGACCACACTCACTAATTCTTTTTGTCTTTGATGTTTGGATGCAGCACCTTTCAGCCTTGTCCTCATACTCATGGTCCTCCTGTTTGGTGGCCTCTTGGTGATGTTTTCCAATGTGCTTTTTATTTGATTCTTCCGGTTTTCATCTACAACCTTTCTAGTGTTTTTTTTTTCTTTCTAAATCTCTATTTTTTATTTTATTTATTTTTTTTTGATTTTTTGAGACAGGGTTTCTCTGTGGTTTTGGAGCCTGTCCTAGAACTAGCTCTTGTAGACCAGGCTGGTCTCGAACTCACAGAGATCCGCCTGCCTCTGCCTCCCGAGTGCTGGGATTAAAGGCGTGCGCCACCACCGCCCGGCTTAAATCTCTATTTTCTTGCTCATATTTTCTTTGATGCTGCTAAGTTTTTGAATCGAGATCATTGATTTTCTCATATATTTTGGTGATTTTTTTTTTTTTTTACTTTATGTTGCTGACTTTCCTCTCAAGTCATTGACCACATTTATCAGAAAACCATCTATATCTACACACACACACACACACACACACACACACACACACACACACACACACACACACACAAACACACACACACACACACACACACAAAACACACACACACACACACACACACACACAAATAAAGGGAGAGTGGGGGAGGAGGAGGGAAACTACTGGAAGGAGATAAGAAGGACAAACTTTTAAGGGAATGAGGATGAGGTGGGGGGTGGGAGACTGGGATAGAAGGTGACGATGGTACGATGGTCAAAGTACCTGATATGTGCGAGATTACCTTCATGAAACCTATACTATGTACAATGACTATACATTAGTAATAGTAAAAACAAAAGAAGAAAGCAAACCAACAAGGCAAGGGTTGCTTTTCATAATCAGTGTAGAGTAGCTTCTAAAATATATTGTCTACAAAACAACATTGTTTCCTTTAAAAAAAAAGCAGATGTGGAGCATGGGAAGACCAGACCAGAAACAGCAAATGACTGACAGGGACAGGGATTGAGGTCAGGGAAGGAAACAGGGGAGGAGGATCTATATGTTCTATAGTTTTGATTTTGGTACCAAAAATTGCTTTTTGCATCAAAAAGAAGTCAGGGCTTGGTAGCTCAGTCTATCACAGGCCCAACATGGCAAGGTCCCAACACCACACAAAATAACAACAACAACAATGATAAATCAACCTCAAACTGAAATATATGAAAAGCATGGAACCTTGTCTGTAAAATAGCCGATGGAAGTTTCTGCGGCTGTGGCAATCCACACTTAGCAGTCACACATCAAAGATGGAAAGAACCTCAGAACACGAACTGGACTTGGAAGAGATCTGTTAATGAGGTGTGGGTGACCAGGGTTGGGTACACCGTTGTCCTGAGTGAAGCTACGGAGTCCCCGTTCCCAGTTCTGCCACAAGGGGGCGCTCGCCGCCTCCTCATTTCTCCTAAGCTGCAGGAATCTCCGAAGCCCTGCCACCTTCTTCCAGGGTGACAGGACTGTGATGGATTTGGGTGGGTGCAACTATCCTTCTCAGTGGCCTCCACCTCGTTGTGCTCTGAGGACCGGATGCATCACTCGAGGGGATAGGTGTTTGACAGAGCCGCGCACAAGGGCAAGTCTTGGTGTCACTGTGTACCTGCCTTCCCCCTGAGACCTCCTGTTTTCTAGCCTGGGTGATGCCAGAGACACACAGCCAGGCAGGACGCCCTCCTCCTACCCCCCCCTCGACCCTCCACCCCGGCTTACTGTTTTTATCACTAGCCTTGATCCTCAAACAGAATGTAGAAAGAACAGCAACCTTTTTCTCTCACCAAAACTACAAGAAACTACAAGACTCCTGTCGTGTTTCAGTTGAGTACCTCTCACCGTCCTTGTGTGGTCGTTTGACCCAATGAATCTCTCTTTTGTTTTTGAACATTTGCACTGCTTTGATGTTGTTATCTTGTGGTTTTTAAGAAAATGACTGCTGTTATGGAGAGTAGAGCCTCTGAATTCACCCTGATCTGGGTTTGAATTCTGCAGGCTGCCGAGCAAAAGGTGTGATCTTTTTTTTGTTTTGTTTTGTTTGAATTAGAAACAAGATTGTTTTACATGTCAATCCCAGTTCCCTCTCCCTCCCCTCCTCCCCTACAACTCCCCCAACTAAAACCTTAACTATCATATATCAAAAGGTGTGATCTTACAGCAGTAACCTCACCTGGGTTTTTGCTGTCTTCATCCACCAATGGGAAAAAGCTAGAGTACCTTTTCCAGAAACTAATTTGTGAAGCTTTGAAAATATATCTTCACAATGAAAAATGTCAGACAAAAACAATTAGGAACACCAGGGTGTTTGTTGTATTGACAGAAAGGCCACAGGCACCAACCAGGTCTTCCTCACTGCTCTCCACATGGGCTAAGTTTGAAGCAGGTCCTCACTCTGTTGGTTCATTAGCAAAAACAACGTGAAAAATAAAAGCTCTCTTTTAAAACAGTGTTGGGGGACTTTAGGGAGCCTATTCTCTGTGGCCAGGACTTTTCTTTTAAACTTTTCTTTATTTACTTGCTAATTTTTGATTCAGGGTTTTCCTGTCTAGTCCAGGATAGTTTCAAATTCGCAATCCTCCAGCCTCAGCCTACCCCTCTCTTCCCCATCCTCTGAGGCCTGGCAATACAGGCCTGTCTGAGGTCTGGATTTTTATAGATATTTGTGAATGTGTACTAGTTACCTATCTTGATGCTGTAGCAGAATACCCAATGAAAAAGCTTTTGGAAGAAAAGGTTTGCTTTGGCTGGAAGTTCCAGGGGATCCAGTCCATCATGGCAGGAGGTCATGGCTGGAGGAGCAAGAGGCAGCTGGTCACATTCCATCCATAGTCAGGTGCTCTGCTCACTTTCTTTGTTTAACTCAGGACCCCAGTTAATGGAATGGTACAGCTCACAATTGCCGTGAGTCTTCTCAACTTAACCAAATCTAGAAACATCCCCCAGATGTGCCCAGAAGCTTTCTACCATGGTAATCTAAATTTCACCAAGCTGATACCAGTATCAAGCGGCACAACTCCACCACTTGTCAACAAGACACCCAAATGCATTGTTTTTAAGCCGTAACCGTACATCCCTTGTCCCTATAGGCTTGTTGCTGTCTCATAACACAAAATGTATTCAGTCCAACTTCAAAGCCATCATGGTCCGTGAGTTTCAACACTGTTCAGAAGAGAAAAATCCAAGTCTCACCTGAGACTCTGACCTCCTATAAAACAAACAAACAAACAAACAAACAACAACAACAACAACAAAAACAAGTTATAGTCATGTGACATGTGATGGCACGGAGTGAATGTTCCCATTCCTAAAGGGACATTTGGGCCTAATAAGGAAAGTTCAGTCAGAAACACAGCAGGGATAACACAAAATTCTGCAATTCCATGTGGGGTCTGGGGCTTGTAATAGAATTGTCCTGGTTCCAAAGAGTATGGTCAGCCCCGTCCTCCAGCTCTGTGGCCATCCCTGTCCTCCAGCTCTGTGGCCATCCCTGTCCTCCAGCTCTGTGGCCATCCCTGTCCTCCAGCTCTGTGGCCATCCCCATCCTCCAGCTCTGTGGCCACCCCAGTCCTCCAGCTCTGTGGTCAATTCCGTCCATCAGCCCTGTTGCCTGGGCACAGCCTCTCTCTTGGGTCAGTTCCATCATGTGTCTGCAGCTTTCTTTAGCTGGTGTCACATGGTTCTGACATCATCAATATCCTGGGGTCTCCATTACAGCTCAGGCTTCACCTTCATACAGTGGCCTCTCAGAGCCTCCTTATACGCTCTGTCACACACTGTTTGAACTCAGTGGCTCTCTGGAACTATGGCACAAGGCCTAGACTCTAAGGCTCTTGCAATCCTGCATCTTTCACAACTGCTAGGCCAGTGTGCCCTGTGGATGCTGCCATCTCTGGGTGGAGCCTGGGCCCCTTGGACCATAGCTGCACTGGCTTTCACGTGCTGGTCCTGGAAAACACTTCCCCAAGTTATTCAACCTGGGAACCTCTTATATGGCAGCCTCAGTTTAGACTCTTTCCTCTTAAATGAATTTGCAACTTTACAGGACAGAGCCTTCAATGGGTGGATCTTGTCATCCAGTGTCAGCTTCTCTTTAATGCCACTCATCTCCTTAACAGTCACAGCTGCTGTGTCACCTGGCCCTCGAAACCATCTTACCCGTGTGCCTTTCTCACCAAACTCCAGGTTCACCCGTCTTTCGGAGCCACTTTTCTCTCTCTCACTGGAGGCCTTGATGAGAGCAGTGAGCACTAACCTTGCTTCAGTCCAATGTTCTCCCGTCTGCAGACTTCCTCTGCAAGACTTTTCAGCCTGTGCTCTCCAAATTCAACCCCACTCATGTTCTCAGGACACAGGCAGAATGCAGTTAGATCTTTTTCCAGGATCTCACACAATGTCCCCTAACCCATTTCCAGATAGAACATTCTCTCCAAAGCCTCATTGGGTCCTACTGTCCAGATTTCTCTCAGTATTCTCATCTTCCTATCAAAATATCCCAATTAATGTGTGCTTACAGTGCCCCAGGGTCTTTCTAGCACAAAATTCTAAGCTCTTCCACATGCCTCCCACAAACCAGATCTCTTACAGCAGTACCAATTTTCTGTATTAGTTACTGTTCCTGTTGCTATAACAAAACACCTGAGATGAAAAATTTAAGGGAGGAAGGAAGGAGGGAGGGAGGGAAGGAAGGAAGGAAGGAAGGAAGGAAGGGAAGGGAAGGGAAGGAAGGAAGGAAGGAGGGAAGGAAGGAAGGCAGGCTTTGTCTTGGCTCACAGTTCTAAGGGGTTCAGTCCACCATGGTGGGAAGGTATGGTGGCAGAAGAGATTGGTCACATTGTATCCACATTCTGGATGACAAGAAAGCATGCACTCAGCCATCTTTCTGTTTATTCTGGTCCAGGACCCAGCTCTGTCCACGTTCAACATGACTTTCTCAACAGATCCAGGGCTGCTCATGCCACATCTTTGTCCTTTTGTGGAGTAGGAATCTACCCTGGCAGGCAAGAAACTACCTAATAGGTTTTCAGTAGCCCGATAATAGGTTTCTCAGATACAGTAAGCCAAATCAAGCCAAACTGAAAAAGTATAACAACAGGTTTATTTGAGTGAAGCAACTCCTGGGTGGGTTCTCCGGTCCCAGAGATCCAGGCTGGAGAAGCCATGCACTCAAACTAAAGCAGGGTGATTATATAGCCTGTAGACGAGGGATGGTGACATGTCTAATACATGCTGGGTTTGGGTCCAAGTATGGTCAAAAGCTGGAATGCTTAGGCAGGGACTTGGGCTGCTGCCAGCAATAGGGGAGGAAGCTGTAATAGTCGCCAGAATTCAGAACTGGGCTTTTTGGTGCCTCTTCTTTGTTGGAGACTCTCTGAGCAGGTGGGGTTTGGAAAGGGAGAGAGACAGGAATGGGTCTTTTTGGATCATGCAGGTGCAAGCTGGAGGTTCCAACTGAGCACAATATCAGTGAGATGCTTACCATAGTCCCACCAGAGTGCCACTGTGTCTGAACTGACCACTGGCAATTACATGGGTGACACCAGGAACAAAAAGTGTCTTCTACACCCCACAGGTCTGAGTGCAGTCCTACAAATAGACACCTATCCCCCAACCCCTCACCCCACCCCTACCCCCCCATACCCCTATACCCCATAGTTTCTCTGTGTAGTCATGTCTGTCCTAGAACTAGCTCCATAGACCAGACTGGCCTCGAACTCAGAGGGATCTGCCTGCCCTTGCCTCCTGAGTGATGAGATTAAAGATTAAAGGCGTGCACGCCCCCCCCCCCCATGACAAAAACAAGCATTTGACTGTGCAAAGCCTTGGTGATACTGGAGGTGGTGATGGTGCTAGAAAAGCCTTGCACCTACCTGCAGTGACCTGCAGAGGGCACCTGGAGACGGCCTGCCTGGCAGTCATTAAACTGATGAGGTGGGCCCCAAGGTGGCATCGCTGATCTTATAGTAAGAGAGTTGAACTTATTGCTTTTTCTTGCCTAGACCCTCCATCACATTGCAGTGTGGCTCAAGGCTCTCACCAGATGCCTGTGTCATGCCCTCAGACCTCTCACCCTCCAGCATTGTGAATCGAATTGAGTCCACTGTCCATCCATCCCCCAGGAACGTTGCAGGGGCAGAACACACACCAAGAAAGGACAGAAAGGTGCTTTTGTGACATTAATTGGTCTCATGGATGGAAAGTGTTTGCTTAAGACTGCCTGGTGTCGTCACTGTTTGGGAAAGAGAACTAGACAGTGGTAAGCCAAGCTGAATGTCCTGAAAGGGGTCCCTCCCCACAGGGCAATGTGGCTAGGGAAGGGCTCACTGTCCCAGCTTAGGCTCCTAACCCTCCGCAGGCATGAAGGATATCTGGTACAAATCACCAGTTCCGGGTGTGAGCCCCTGGTCTGAATTGGTTGACAGGGTGCTAGATCTGAGGATTGGTGACAGTGTCCTGGGCCCATTGTCTCAGTTTCCAGACAGTCCCAGACAAAACCAAAGGCAGCTTGCTTCAGAGGCACACAGGAGAGAGACGGGCTGCTATTTTAAGACAGCCACTGAGCTTTTTTTTCACAGCCCTGGAAGCTGCCAAAGCCGACCACAGGGAGGGGAGGGGGTGAGTCACGAAGAACTGGGGAGGGCTTCGAGGGCGGAGCGGAGGAGGCCTAGGGCATCTGCCTGGGCACACCAGTGCCCACCTATATCATTTAGGTGATACCTCCATGTCACTAGTGGGGAAACAGAGTCAGAGATGTGTGTAAGCAGGGGCTGTTTTCTTTTGTAAATGACAGAGGTCCTTGTTTTGTTTGAGCTAGAGGACATGTTGGTAAGAGGAAGACAAATTGTAGACAAACATATATAGCAGGTATTTTGTTTAAAACATATGGCTGGAGAGCCTGAGTTTGAACCCTGGAACCCATGTCAAAAGGTCAATACAGTGGTTTACACCCCCAGAGCTGGGGAGGCAGAGACTGGAAGATCCCTGGGGTTCATTCACCAGCCAATGATGCCTGCTTGGTGAGTTCTAGGACAACGAGACTCTGTGGTTTTGTTTTGATTGGTTTTGTTTTGTTTTTTAAGGTGGTGACTGAGGAATGATGCCCAAGGCTGTGAACACAAACACACACAAACACACACACACACACACACACACACACACACACACCCTACACACATATGTGCACCCCCACACATAGATCCACAAACAAAACAAAACCCACACTACCTCTGTTTCAGCAGGCCCATAAACATCAAGGCTTCAAGAATTTCTGGAAGGAGGTGAGGCATCCCTTTTCAGAGGGGCTGGGGGGAATAGGACAGGGGGCAACCTTCAGTCAGGCTCCACTGATCTGATAAGATTATCTTTTTGGATACACTGTGTCATTAAAATGCAAGATACATGATACTTTAAAGATGTCACAAGGCTTGTTGGTCCTGGCCTGCTCTCAGAAACCAGGCTCTGTTCCTCCTCTCAGTGTTTATTGGACTCATAAATTACAGAGATGGGATAAAATGCTAATTTAGCAATGTGCTTCCCTCTCTTTGCCCAAATGCTAAGGGAAGAGGCCTTTTCCCAGAATGCCTTTGACTTCCAGGCACTTTCTAAGCCCTGGGGACAAGGCCTGTGGAGTGCAGCCTTGTGACAGTGAGGAGGGTTAGAACTGCCCCCCTCTGCAAACTTCCGTCTGACTGTCTCTCTCTAGTTTGTACCCTGGACACCTCCTTCCCAGACACCATACTTCCATGAAGTGTGGTCACCTATTGTAGTCTTTTTCAAAATTAATTTTTGGGGCCCCATTGAAATCAGAACGAATTCTCTTGAGGTGCAGGGAAGGAAGAAAAGGTGAAGCAGAATTCACTTTGAGCAGCTCATCCAACAGTGTGATGTGGGCCTCAGACCTTTCCTGTGCGTTCTCAGATAGCTGATGGTGCGAAGCATCTGGGAAAAGCCCCACCCTCACAGAGACCTTATGTAAAGTGGCAGCATTGGCCCGAACCTCCATCTGCTATGTGTACTTCTTGTGCTGGGTAATGACAGCCCCTCATATGATGGCCTACCAGAAGTATCTCAAGTTGCCTTCTGTGACAGACACCAGAGACAATCAACCCAGAGCCAGATGGTCCATTCTGGCTTCCAGTTGTGGAGGCTTCTGTTTGCAGTTGTGTGGCCTCTTCCCTTTGGGACTGTGGGGAACTGGCACATCACGGGGCAGGGGTGGTGGTACATGGAACAGACATGCTCAGTTTAAGGGAAGGATATGACTGAAAGAGGAAAAGAAAGGGGTCTTACTATCCGCAATGACCTTAAGACTTCCACCATGCCCCACCTAGGAAAGTCATCCCACAATGAGCCAAACTGGGGACTTGGCCTGAACATTGGTAGACTGGTTAGATTTTGTCAACTTGAGGCAAACTAGAGTCATCTAGGAGGAGTTGAGGAATTGTATGCAGCAGGCTGGCCTATATGCAAATCTGTTGGTCACTTTCTTAACTAATGATCCAAGTGGAAGGGCCCAGCCCACTGTGGGCAATGCCACTCCTAGGCAAGTGATCCTGGGGCATATTGGAAAGCAAGTTGAGCAAGCCATAGGGAACAAGCCAGTAAGCAGCACCCCTCCAAGCCTTCTGCTTCAGTTCCTGCCTCTAGGCTTCTGCTTGGAGATCCTGTCCTGGCTTCCCTTCATGATGGACTGTGAGCTGAAAGGTGAAATAAACGCTTTCCTGCCCAAACTGCTTTTAGTGATGGTGTTTGTCACAGCAACAGAAAGCAAACTTGCTCTCTTGTGTCACCAGCCTGTGCCACCTCTTTAACCCTCTGCTGTCCAGGTGAAGCTAGTGGGAGGGGATAGTGTGAGCATCCAAGACCATGTTTTGACACACATTTGTGGCCCTGGACGACCACAGCCCTGCAGGCTTCAAGCGCAAAAATGAAATTTCAACCACAAAGAATTTGCAAGCTTTATTGTATGGCTTGAAGACCAAAAAATTGGACCCAGAGATTATTTGAGAAACATCTACAGTAGTGACTGGCCCACATCTTGAAAATTACCTGCAAGATATTTACTGTCTTTTCAAGATTTGGGATCAGCAAGGGCAATAGGCAACTGACTGGCTGCTTGGCTTAGCTATTAGACTGGAACATGAGAAAATGCTGAGAAATGCAAAGATCCAGTATCTAATAACATAAAAAATACCAACAACACATCTAAAAGCGCAGAGCCATGACTGATCTGCCTGGATGTGAATGGTTTCAAGATTGGCGTGATGGCTCTAACTTTAGTTTCAGCTGAAGGAGATGCTTGAGGCAGCTCACGCTTGGGTTCATGAGCCACAACACTGGATGCAGTTGCTAAAGCAGATACAATGGAAGAGGGACTGCCTGCAGCGCTGGACAAACTCCTTGGTTTTGACACACAAAACAGTTCTTAAGGAAGCTCCTTCTCAGATTCTGAGGTTGCTGCATGGGGACCACGCACACTTCCAGAGCATGTTTGGAAATCAAATGTCACTTTTTGAGGGAAGAATCCTAGAAGATTGATTATGTCCTAGAGATTTATCACCAGAAGTTTGGGAAAGCGATTCACAGAAATAATAAAAGTAAACTAGAACATCTGGGGACACTCCAGGCCCAAGCCGCATCAGGGTGGACGTGGTGCTGAGCTGTAATTGTTGAAGGAGAAAGGACAAGAACAATCCAGTCTGTGCTGGTTCACACCCACTCTTCTCTCCTGAACTTACCGAAGCCAAGGTCGGTTGACTCCTTGACCACAGATACCGATCAAGTTACCTGAATGCTTTAAACTCCACCTCAAGTGGGCAATGGCACAGGGCTGTCATCCCAGCACTGGATAGGTGGAGGCAGGAAGAGGGTGAGTTTAAGGACACCCTGATCTGTATAGCAAGTTCTAAGACAGCCTTGGCCACATAAAGTGAAACCAAACCAAACCCCAAGCCCCAAGTCTGTGTTGTGTTGTTGTGGGTGGAAGACCAGTATGTGGCTGGAGCCAGCTACAAATGCTGGGTCATTCTGGTTTGTTGTGGTAAGATCAGAGGTGCCAGGGGGCCCTCTGCCTTGTGGTCTTACTGGATGGCCTCTGAAGAGCAAAGAGGATCTTTCTGCAGACTGAAGGAAGAGGCTGGAGCTCCTGGGAATGCCCTGGGGAGGAAGCTGCAGCTTTGGTGTGGGGCATGCAGGCAAGTCTTTGATGGTCTTAATGTGAGGCTATTAGCTACCTCTGGTCCTAGTTGCAGGGTCTTGGGGGAACCTCTGGCCATGCAGATAATGTAAGGGTCATTTAGACTATTAGGTATCTCCAGCTCTGGTTGTGGGAGCTTGGGGAGCCCCTGGATGTAAGAGTTATTTAGATTACTAGCCACCTCCAATCCTGGTTGTAGAGTTTGATATGGCCTGGTCCAACAGATAACACAGATCACCCGGCAATTAATCACTTCCAATTGCTAACTTTCTGGATGGGTGAACCCGCTTTACATCTTTCCCATTGGAAAGACAATCCTGTGTGCTTAATATTCCTGGTTTCTCTGGACATCTGGGGGTACAAGGACCTTCATGCTGTGCTCCCAACAAAAAGGGGAATATGAGACCCACTATCTCACTTCTGAGTGCCAAGAAACAATACAGGGCCAGGATGTGAACTAGCTCCTGCTTCAGGGTCTTGTCACAGAAAATCCAATATCAACATGGAGTCACTTATGCCAAGACTCTCATACCAAGATGGCTATTCTTGGTTGTCAACTTGACCACATCTGGAATTACCTAAAAAAACCCAAAGCAGCTGGGTATACCTGTAAGGAATTTTTTCATAATTAAACCATCTGAGGTGGAAAGATCTACATTTAATCTGGGCTACGCCTCTGACAGCTTTTATAAAGGACATGGAGGAAAGGAGCTTGCTAGCATTAGAAGACCAGGTGGGACATCCAGCTTCATGGACTGAACAACTACAAGATTCTTGGGCTTTCTGTTGGTAAACAGACTAGCAAGCGATTCTAATGAATCCTCTCTCTCTCTCTCTCTCTCTCTCTCTCTCTCTCTCTCTCTCTCTCTCTCTCTGTGTGTGTGTGTGTGTGTGTGTGTGTGTGTGTGTGTGTGTGTTCATTCTATAACTCTAGAGAACTCTAACCAATACAAGCCAAGATGGAGGCATCTCACCACCCAAGCAGTCAAGAGGGAACAGTGAATTCCTAAGTAGGTATTTCAGTCGCCATGACAGTAGAGTCCCCTCAGCCTTAACACACACACACACACACATACACACACACACACACACACACACACACACACACACACACACACACACACACACACAATGTAACCTGAAGTGAGCTAATGCTAACCAGTCTGCTACTTTTCTACAGGTCTGCTCCCTGTCCCAGCCTCGAAGAGTAAGCAGCTTCAGATGCAGCCAACTCCTCTTTTGCTCTCTGTTCCCACCCCTCTCAGCTCACTGTCTGTGAGTCCTGCCTCCGCTCAGCCTCTGAGACATCCTTGCTGTCTTGTGAGATGATGTATGTTAAGTTTTAGACTCTCATCACAAGCCAATGAAAATCTTTAAAAAGATATTGTCATTTCAACCTTCGACAAGTGGAATCAATAATCAGGCCACTTGGGTCCTCTCGTGGCCTCAGCTCCTTCTCACTTTGCACTGAGGGCAAGTCCCTGCTGGGCCACCTTCTTCCTTCTGACCTCACCACACCATGCCCTCACCTGTGGCTCTCATCCTGTCTTGGGTCCTCTGCTCTGTGACTCAGGGCCCTTCCCTGTGTGAAGGGGATTCATGCTCTAGGTCAAGCTTCTGTTTGACACATGTCAATCAGCTGCTGCATTCTGGCACCCATCAGGAGACTTGGGTTGAAGGTGATAGAAGGAAAAGCTCATGGGCCCCCAGCCTGAAGGTCACTTCATCCAGGACTCTAGAGTTTCTCTCCAGCTATTTTGGAGTTGGGTCCTGTGATGAGGCCTCTGGTATAGGGCAGGCTTTCCTATGTGGTTTCACAATGGCTGTCCACAGTGTCCAGAGTGACATCTGTCTTCATTCTTTGGAGTGGGCAGTGTTTCATAGCAACACCAGCCAGAATGAGGGCTGGGTTGCAGGACTCTCACGGTGGGGACAGATCAGGACCCAGCTGGCCTCTTTTAGTGGTCAGACTTACCAAAGGACAACTGTGGGGTGAGGTTTGTGGGCTTCCCTACCTGTCATGTGGAGGCCACAGGATCACCCAGCCTGCGGAAGAAAGCAGATTCATGGAATACAGAGGAGGAAGGAGGACTTGGCTACTTCCAACATGTCAGAGAGGACTGCTGAGCTTCAGAATTCATCTAGACCCTGGATTTCACAAGCAGAGGTCTTAATTCCAGATCAAGGAACCAGGGAAGTCAAGGGATTTGTTCCTCCAGCCTGGCAGCTCAGTGGCCAACCTGACAATGGGATGCAGGCATCCTGATTCCTGGTGGATCATCAGTCAGGTGTGAGACTCTATCAGGTGTTTTCCTCATTATGCAGGGAAAAAAGACCTGACAGAAGCTAAAAGATGGGGAGTTCAATTTTGCCTCATTGTTTAGAGGGTCATGGTAGGGAGAGGGCATGATGGAAGGAGGACATGGTGGGAGAGCGGCTCCCTCCATAGCAATGGACTTGCCGTATCAGCTTGTTCACACAACACAGCAGGAGAAGTGTGTAACCTTCAAAGTCCTGCCCTTAGAGATCTGTTTCCACCAGCCAGTCCTACCTCCTAAAAGCTACACAGTCTCCAAAAGACAGTGCCAGCTGGTAACAAGCCTTCAAAACATGAACCCGTGTTGGGCTTTTCAGATACAGACCATAGCAGAGACTGAGTATGTTCAAGGTCACATTGTGGGGCATGGGGTGGACAGATGCTTCTGTGTAGAGGAGCAAGGAGGGAAATCCTTTTCTTAAGATTTTATGTCCTAGTGGGCTGGTGGGGGGCCCTGGGAGTCCGTCCACAAGGTTTTCTGGAGTTGAGCATGGCTTCAAGCCTTGGAATGGCTTGTAGGGGACATCTCTAGTTTCTTAGTGTCATCTTTCTGATGCCATAGGGAAAAAAATAATCACAGACAGACAGACCTGCCCCTTATGGGCTGAGTGATCAGCCAGATGTTGGGTTTCTGACTTCTCAGCTATAAAGATGTGGGTCACCTGCATCTCTAGAGTTAGGAGGGGGGTGGGTGAAGATGTGTAAGGGATCTTACAGAGGTAACATGTGCATGACTCTCAATGGGACAGGCTATGTGTTTGTCCCCAAGTCTGCCTCAGAGCTGCTTTGGGGCTTCCAGGGAGGAATGGGGATTCTGTCTGGTATCTGAAAATGAGTTGGAATTGCTTCTAGAATGATCCAAGCCAGCCTGGGCGTGCCACTCTCCCGACTGCTTTGCCTGCAGGCCTCCTTCAGTCCTTGGAGGCTCTTCCCTGGTCTCCAAGCAGAGAATTGCAGACCTATAGAGAGAGGCCAAGTCAGAATCCAGTCAATGCAGAGGAAGAGTGACTCCTACCTCTGAAGGGACAGAATGTTGTCATTTATTCACAGGCCCAAAGGAGCCTGAGCAGCAAGTCCTCTTGGACATAGAGTGGATGATGGGCTAAGAAATCAAGAGATACCTCACCCCACAGCTGATGCTTGCAATGTGTCTTCCTAACCACAGAGATCTTTCTCAGAACTGCATTGCAGGGGGCAGGGCATCTTACACCATCATATTGTCACATGGGATAGACCATTGTATGATCAGAGAGATGACATCGCTATGGTGTGACCAGCCTGGGACTAAATGGAAGGGACTGTGTTTATCTAAGCAGGAAGTGAAAGTTCTTGAGCTTCTCAGGGTGCTCAGTGGTAGGCCTGTGCTGGGGCCTGTCTGTGCACAACGAGTCCTTCCCTCCAGGGTTTATGTTTATATGTGAAGCAATAGACAACAAACACGCAGCCACACAGAATTATTTTAAGTAGGCCAAGTGCTATGAAGAAAACAAACATGGGAGTCTGTGCACCAGCCCAGCTTGGTGAATGACCCAGACCTCATCCGCCTGCCTGTGATGTCCTCACACTCTCAGACCTAGCTGGGGTCACACAGCTTGCACACAAACCCAGCTAGATAAATGTAGCTCTCAGTTATTTTTTCTTCAGTAGATGGAGAATACAAATGCAGAAAATAAGTGGCTATGGGGAGTCCAACCTGAATTGGTACAGTTGCAACTCAACTCCTACACCTAAGCCTCAGTGCACATTCTGGAAGAGGGACAGAAACACGAGAGTCAGACAACCAGGATATCTGCTGCAGGACCGTGTCTTATGGGGATGACAGGGATGCTACACTCTGAAATCACAACAATATGGATGTAGTGACAATACCTGCTGACATCCCAAAGCAGTTGGGAGAAATTTCACAAGACCCTATGTCTAGATGAAGAGCTACAGACAATCAATGGCTGCTGAGAGAGGAAGGATCGGTTTTCTCCAGGGATGAGGTCCCTGGGATGTTATCAAATCCCAAGTGGTCAGCCCTATACACGTGTACATATGAGCAACACTAAATGAACTCAGTAGATTGCAAACATGTATACCTCTCTCTCTCTGTGTATGCATGTGTGTGCATAATATAATAGTAATAATTAAAGAAGAAGCAGCTTGAGAGGGAGTAGGGGAACATGGGAGGGGTTAGTGGGCAGGGGTAGAAAAATAGTGTAACTACAGTACTCATATGAAATTCTCAAAAAGTTTTCAATTAAAAAACTACAAATGTGGTGCTGGTGCATGCCATTAATCCCAGCACTCAGGAAGCTGAGCCAGGTGGATCTCTGTGAGTTTGAGGCCAGCCTGGTCTACAGGATGAGTTCCAGCACAGCCAGGGCTACACAGAGAAACCCTGTCTCAAAAAAACAAAAAACAAAAAACAACAAACTAAAACAAAATAACAGCCCCTAAAATAGACAAAGGGGGAAGAGAGCACAGGGAATGAGGGGTGGGGTAGAAAGGAGATGCACTTTTCAGGTGGCAGAGAAGGAGGAAGTGACCCTGATGCTGAAGTCAGAAGGAAGCAATATTGCAGCACTGAATGGTACAGACAAGGGAATGGTTGGCACAGAGGCCTGAGACCACAGGCTCCCGGAGTGCTCAAAACAGTGGGAGGCTAGTGTTGTACAGGGGTGCACAGTGGTATAAGTGTCCAGCCTGGAGGCCTCCTTCCCTCTGCACACACATTGGAGAACCATGGTGTTTCCTGTGGTCAGGGGAAAAGCTTATCTAGAGCAGGTCTGGGGTCACACAAGTCTGTGTGTGCTTTACCCCATCATCTCCTCACATGTCCCAGTCTCCATCCATGCGCCATGCTTGAGAAATCCCAGGCTCAGCTCTGCCAGGATCACTTACAAAAGGTCACACAGCTACAGACACTGAGAATGGTCTACATGATTGGGAAGGTTTGATAGGCCTGCTTGGATCCCTCCAGGACAGACACTCCTGGCCCCATCTCTAGTCACTCTGTGTCCCAGGACCTCAGACCCCACCAGCCATTAGTGTTATCAGACTCTGATAGGGAACAACAGCTCGGCTGATGGGATTTCCATGAGAAGCCCATCTCTGTGTCTGTAACTTCATGACCTGTGACCTAGCACGAGATGAACAGCTGGAGAATAGAAGGGACATGCTTGCAGTGTCAGTGAAATGGCTGCCACGGAGAAGTAGGTGTAACGCTCCAGTTATCCTGTCTAAGGGGAAAGTGGAAGCTGGAGGATTGGGAGTTCAAAGCTATTCTCCCCTGTATACCAACTTTAAGGTCAGCCTGGGCTACACAAGATCCTGTCAAATAAAAAACAAAAATCAAGAAACGAGCAACCAAACAAAAGTCTAAATTGTTGCGTTATCCTCATCCACGCCTTGGTTCTACATCTTGGAACTGGTCCCGATGAAGTCACAAGGTATGTGCAGAGATAAGTATTCGAGAAGCAGGAAATCTGTCACCTGTCCATCAGTCTAATCTGTCACCATGGCACCACTATCTTCTATCTGCAGATCCATCCACTCATTTATCACCTCTCTTGATTAAAGATACAATTTTTAAAAAGTGACCTTCTTACCTCATCTTTAAAAAATGTTAGTTTGGAGCCAGGCTGGATATGTACATTTATGACCTCAGCACTCAAGAAGCAGAGGCAGGAGGATCGAAAGTTCAAAGACGATCTGGGTTACACATTAAGACCAGTACATGCAGGCAGGCAGATGGTCAGGCAAACCCAAAGTGGGAGAGCTGCCTGTAAATTCACACACCCAAACATATCATTATAAAGAGGATTTAGGAATCAATGGCCACTTCGTGATCTTTTTGAGGACACCAGGTCACTTAGTAAAAACTCAAGCCATCCAATTACTTTGGAAAGTGTAAAAACATTAAGATGGCCATGTCCCCACTACCCAGCGACCCCAGTGCTACTGTTTCCAAGCATGTCACTCATCTTGTCTGTTCCAGGATGAGGAGAAACTTCAAGTTGAGTAAAGCAAAGACAGAGCCTTGGGGGCCTATAACAAGCCTCAGAGAAGCAGGTCCAGCCGGTCTGTGCTGGTGTGAGCCAGGGAAGCGAATTGTCCATCTCAGCATGAAGAACATGTTGGAAAGTTTTGATTAGTGTTCAGAGTCCAACAAGAAACTAAAGGCCTCAAAAAGGGAGTGGGACTCTTGAGCTTTGATGGCAGGCACAGGCGTAACTCTTCCAAGGGACATTTGAACATCAACTGTCACCAGGGTGGAGTCTTTTGGCTCTAAGGAGAGAGCATGTCTGTGATAGCCACACTGGCCTATGCCACATGTTGAGGCAGATGTGGCTTCTTTGACACATTGTGAACCCAGCCCCTGCCACTCAGGAGCCCTGTGTTGTGGGGGACTGTCACTTAGTCTTGTGGGAGCTTCTAGTTGGCTTTTTAACAATGGGAATGATGACACCACTAGGTTGGGGTGGGTGGTGGTGAGGGGTTGAAGGCAGGGCAGTGAAGTGACGAGGAACAATGTAAGCTGGGACAGGCACTGTGCTTTAGGAGGCCCAGCACTGATGGGAGGAGGAATCAGTTACTGGAGACCCCTAGGCCAATGCCGAGTTTCACCCAAGATTCCCTGTGATCCTGGGTCTTCTGGCTGTGAGCAGCTGGGGTGAGTCCTACTCCTCCTTGACTTGGGTTTCCTGGTGACCATGTGATGAAACCTGCCCTGCCTGCCTCACAGAGGAAAGCATTGTGAGTGGGATGAGATGGGGTGGGCAAGAGAAGAGAAGAGAGGAGAGGAGAGAGCCATGCTCTGTAGGAACACCACAAGGGCTGCACCAGCCTTTCATTCAGTCTGGTGAGCTCTGGCATCGTAACCACAGATCAGTGTCCTGTGCCCTGACCTTGTTCTGGGATTTGTAGGACAGTCTGTGATCATGGGAACAGCTGAAGGGACCCGGCTTAAGCCACCAGGAGGGGGTGAGGGCTACAGTTCAGGTAAGAAGACAGGTCCTTTGAAGGGATTCCTTGACCAGGAGAAATCGCTGGGCCCACGGGTCTGAAATCTGGAGTTGGGGTAGGGTTTCTTACAGGAGGACACTGTGGTGAAGGCTGAGCTGTAGGCAGGCACAGGTTCAGGAAATGGAGGAGACACAGTGGGGCAATTCCAAGAAAGCTTCCAGCAGGAAGAGAAGCAGGCGCTGTGGAAACTAGCTCAGACCAGAGGAGCACACTCAAGATGGCCAGAAGAAATGCAGCCAAGGGGACTGTGAGAAACAGGGACCTCTTTTGTTTTCCTCAACCACGTAGCCTTCTTGGGGGCTCAGACTCAGAGAGGTTGAATACTTTGCCTAAGGTTGTTCAGCCTGTAGGAGAGTCGGAGGCTATGTTTAGGGGAAGGTGGCTGAAAACACCTTGACAACCTTGAACACAGTGTTGGAAAGCCGAGGTGTGTACACTCTGCAGCAGGGAGCTAGAAAGGCCTTGGAGTATAGCAAGACCTTGGTACTCATGGTGTCAGAAAGCTCAGGACATTTGCCAGGGGCAATGTTCCAAGGCCTGCATGTCATATGTCGTATTTACTTGAGGTCAACAGAGAGTGGGCAAGGAGTTGTGCAGGGGCCTCTTTGGCCTTTGGAGGAGAGCTAGCTTCTTCCACAGGACGTTTGCTTCCTGAGGAGTCAGGCAGGAGACAGGAGTCAACATTTCCACTTTGAGCATAGGCATAAGGGAGGCAGGAAACTCTTGCGGCAGCTTGGTGGGCGGGGCCTACAGCACTTCCTTTGCTCTACCCCCCTTCCTACTCTCACAGGTGTGAGAAACACCCTGTTTCTCACAGGTGTGGGCTGTCACAGTGACCTGGTATTGATGGCCAATGTGTCTGGCTTTCTTTTTATGATTATATTCTCCTGATCAATTTAAAATAAATATGCTACAATACTACTCCATTTAAAGAAGGTAATCATTAGTAAATAATGCAGGGGAGGTGGGGCAGGGGCTGGGAAAGTGTGGAGCCCCTGTGACACAGGAAGGCAGGAGTCGGAGGTACCCTATGGTCTTCAAAGCCTCATGGAACAGGGACAAATATTCCCTTTTTCAGCTGAGAAAGATGGCCAAGATCATCTGCTGTCTGCTGTTGGTCCTAAGTCGGGTCTGAACCTGGATGTCTCCAGGTACAGCTCACAGCCCACCCACTGGGTCATGTCTGGGTGGTTTTGAAGCTTTGGCCTTTTCAGCCAATGTTGTTCACCTAGGCCATGCTCAGCCATGTATGGCCTTGGGCTATGGCTCATTTTAATGCAGGACGATTGCTGTCTTTCAGATGTCCAAAGGGTTTAATGAGGTGTGCCTGCCATGATCCCCAACTTAAAAGAGACTGTAGAATCCCCAGAGCAGGGAGTCACTCTCCCAGAGTCAAGCAGGAGGAGAGAGGAGGAGGCAGAGGCATGCTTGCGAACTGCCAGGCATACCACTCCTCACTGTCCCCCAATACCACCCCCTCCCTGTTGAGAGCACCCACCCCCTTTGCAGGGAGTCTGGAAAGAACTGAGGGGCCTAGAGAGGGTCAGGCCCATGGGGAGGAAACTCATATTTCTTAGGCCTGTGGACTTTGCCAAGATCTCCAGAAGCAGCCGACTTGGGTACAAGGGCGGTGCTTTCCTGTGGGAAAATGTGGGGCGTTTCCACTTATAGCGCAATAATTGGGCCCAGCGAGGTCCACAGCACAGATGATATCATTTTGTCTTGCTGGCCTTTGGGGCTTAGGGACCCTCTGGGAAAGTGGTGGGGTAGGAAGGGCTAGAGGGCAGAGGCGCTGGAAGGGACCACAGTTAAAAACAGGAACAAGTTTTGGGTGGGTGTGGACTGTGGCCAAGGACGGAGCAATTGAAGCAGGCTAGCCCAGGGAACAAAGTATACACATCAGAGTCAAGGTGAGTGGCAGGGGCCAGGTCTGGAACTGGGCAAGGAGGTTGGAAGAATGGATGGGCAATGGAAGGGAGGTAAACAGATGGGATTCGGAATTCCTGGGAGCCACAGAGCCCCGGGGGTGGGGGTGGGGAGCAGGGGAGTGGGAGGCTCAGGCTGTGCACTGTGACACTGGATGCAGTTCAAGACTCAGTTGTCATTCATCAGTCCTGTCATCTGGAGCTACTCTCTTGACCTCTCAAAGGCTGCACACACCAGACACTGTCAACTTCCAGCCCATCCTTGCTAACAAAACGCTGTTTTAACTGGAGTGACAATACAGTCAGCTGGGGCATGCATGTGCTTTCCTCACAGCTGGGGTGGGGGTTGCCTAGCTGACAGCCTTAGGTCCCTCCCAAGGAAAATGACTATGGTCTCTTTGAGGGGCTGGAGTACCTAGCCTAGGGTATGCTTCATAACAGTGTCCTGAACATGGCTGACTTCTGCCATGTTCTAAGTCTGTCCCTGGCATGGCCACCTGCAGCTGCTCCCGACCCCCACAGGGCTGTCCCTCCACCCCTTCCCCAGCCTCCCAGCAGGACCCTGCAATTACTCATGGCTCCCTGCCACCCCAGCAGCCCCAGAGCCAGCTGTTTGAACTCAGATCTCAGCCCACCACTTCCAGCCCTGTGTGATTTTCCTCTGCAGTTGTCCCTCAGTACAGGCAGGGGAGGTCCCAGGCCCCCCATGGATACTAAAACCCACCACTGCCCAAGTTACTTATATAAAGCGGCATAGTGTTTGTATGCAGCCTGTACTTTAAGCCATCTCTGGACGGATCACAGCACCTATAGATATGTGAATGAAGCTATTCTTAGACTGGTGTTGAGGGACTGCAGTGATTTTTCAAAGTCTCTACATGTCCTGTACAGATGGGCACTGACTTAAGTATTTTTGATCCAGGTTGGTTGATTGTGCAGAGGCAGGGCCGACAGATGTTGAGAGCTGGCCGTGTAGAAGAGTCAGGGCAGCCACCTCCTGCCTGGGCATGCATGTCGGGTGGTGGTAAAGCTTAGTGCAAAGCCTGAAGCTGTTGGACTCATCACTCCTGTGAAGACAAATGGCACTCCCTGGTGTTGCCCCACATTCTCGTCAACAGTCAGTCCTATCTTGTTCCCCCCACCCCCAAACCTTTGTGGCTTCATGCCTAACTGTCCTCGGCTTGGGATGCCCTCTTCTCCCTGTCAGCCTTCTTTGTCCACCTGCTTCTACTTGGAACTTGAAAACAGATTATTTTTGCCCTCTTCTCTAGGGAGCTACCATTGGCTCAGCCCTCAGCCCTGGGCTTGCCCAGCCTCTGTGCCCGCCCAGTCACTGTGACAGCCAGTCTCTCAGCCCCTGTCTGAACTCCTTAGGGACCCACACAGTATCCTTGCCCTCCCCATCCCTAAGCATCCTCAGAGACCGAGGCATCCTAAGTCCACAGCTAGCAGACCGATGCTGATGTAGATGTGGTCCAGGCATCACGCTGCACGCCGTGCCAAATCCTATGCTCATGGTGTCTTCTTCAGCTGTTATGACTGCTGGGGAGGCTACTTGAATGTATCACTTTAGCTGAACTACTAAGCCCAGCTGTTTGTCCAACATGGTCTAGATGTCACCATTGGCATTTTGTGGAGGACACTAAGTGAGAGACATTACCGTTAATCACATGGGAGCACACACTGCCAGCGGAAGCCTTGAGACCAAAGATGGAAGTCTCTCAAGATCTGAACACCCTGCCTATAACAGGGGACAGTAGCTGTCCATTCTGATGGCCACTCAGATTCAGAATATGCCACCCCTAAATCATGAGAACATTCCTTATGCGAACCCTTCCCTAATGCTCCCTCTGTTTCCCTGGGGAAATAGACAGACAGCTGGGGCTCAAGGAGGTTGTTTCATGACCAGGATCAGGTACATCTCAACAGAAGGGCCAAGGCAACACTCCAAGGAGCTTCAACAGAGTCAAGCTTCCTGACCCTGCCAGTGCCATGACCCAGATCTGAGCACCCACTCAGACTCAGACTTCATGAGCCAAGGGAGCTTGATCATCAAGAAGGCAGCCCCTTTCCAAAGAGGAAGCACAATTTAACAGATGTACAGATCAAGGGGAAGGGTAACCCTTGCAAACCAGCAGCTTCAGAGCTGGGTCCTCTGTGTGTAACACAGCCACTGCCATTTTTGAAACTGAAGCATCTGTGATCAACCACACAAGGTCCTCACAAGATCCTGCCCTCTAACATTCCCTGGTGGAAAGGGGAAGGGCTCATGGGTCAGAAGGGTGGGACAGATGGAACCCACCTGTCTCCCTCCCCCCACCTCTGATAAATTAGCTGTAAAGAGTGGCTGTGGGGAGGTGCTCTTAGAGGTATAGTCAATGTAAGTTGCCCACATTCTTGTAAGTGACCCCAATTAAACTCACTGACTTATTAAGTAAGACACAGATGGAATTCTCTCCCTTCCTTCCTTCCTTCCTTCCTTCCTTCCTTCCTTCCTTCTCTTCTCTCTCTCTTTCTCTCTCTCTCTCTCTCTCTCTCTCTCTCTCTTCTCCAAGACATGGTTGGTTTTTCCTTGTAGACTCTGTAGACCATGCTGACCTTGAACTCAGAGATCTTCCTGCCACTGCTTCCTGAATGTTGGGATTAAAGGTGTGTGCCATCACCGTCAGGCTGGAATTGTTTCTTGATCTGTTGCTGGCACCTATCTGGGGTGAAGAAACATTTGTTCATGTCTCCCCAGAAAAGGTCATAAAACTCAAGCCCTTCCTTGTACTTGCAGGCTGTGTGACCATGAACCGTCCCCTCTTTGGGTCCTATGACCTCAAATTCCAAATAGTGAACTGGTTTGATACATGATGATATTCCAAACCAGGACCAAAGTCAAGAGACCTACTGGAAATTTGTTTAGGAAAGTCTTCAAGGCACATGTATAGTGAAGGATGGGATAATATATTTGTTGCTTTTGTATAAGAAAAGAGGGATTTAGGAATATATTCTAGGACTCAGGATCTAGTTCAGTGGTAAAGCACATGCTTGCGGTCTATCCCTTGCATACACACATGCATACATTTGAGCAGGCACACACACACACACACACACACACACACACACACACACACACACACACGTCTTAATTATTGTTCTATTGCTGTGAGGAGACACCATGACTATGGCAACTCCTATAAGAGAAAGCATCTAATTGGGGGAGTGCTTGTAGTATCAGAAGTGTAGTCCATGATCGTCAAGGTGGGAAGCAGACAGGCATGGTGCTGGAGCAGCAGCTGGAAGCTTTACATCCTGATCTAGAGGGAAGGAAGGAGGGAGGGAGGGAAGGAGGGAGGGAGGAAGGGAGAGAGGGAGGGGGTAGAGAGAGAGAAGACTGGGCCTGGCTTGTCCTTTTGAAACCTCAAATTCCCTCCCAGTGATACACCTCCTCCAACAAGGCCACATCTGCTAATCATTCCCAAACAGTTCCACTAACTTGTGATTACACATCCAAATTATATGAGTCTATGGGGGGCATTCTTGTTCAAGCCACAACAACAACAACAACAACAACAGCAACAACAACAACAACACACACACACACATACACACACACACACACTTATTCTCTGCCTGTCATAGTTTTTATTAACTTGACACAAGCCTAGACATACCTGGAAAAAGGGAATCTCTTGAGGAATTGCCTCCATCAGATGGGCACATCTGTGGGGCCTTTCCTTGATTGCTGACTGAAGTGAGAGGGTCCACTTAAATGTGGCTAGTACCATCCCTATCCAGGTGATCCTGGGCTGTGTAAGAAAGGTAGCTGAGCAAACCAGGGAACTCGATCTATTAAGTAGCTGTCTTAGTTACGCTTTCTATTACTGTGAAGAGACACCATCGCCACGGCAACTCTTATAAGGAAAACATTCAATTGGAGTGGCTCACAGTTTCAGAGGCTCAGTCCATTATCTTCATGGCAGGGAGCATGGCAGTGTGCAGGCAGACATGGTGCTGGCTACATTTTGGCTTACAGGCAACAGGAAGTTGACTGAGACATTAGATGGTATCCTGAGTGTAGGAAACCACAAGCCTGCTCCCATAGTGACACACTTCCTCTATCAAGGCAACACCCACTCCAGCAAAGCCACACCTCCTAACAGTACCACTCCCTATGAGATTATGGGGGCCAATTACATCCAAACTACCACGGTACCACTCTTGTGTGGGCCCTGCTTTAGTTTCTGCTCCAAGTTCCTGCCTTGAGCTCTTTGCTTCTCCTCATGATCGTGGGTTGTAACCTGTAAGCAAGGCTTCCTTCCCATTGCCCGGGTTCTCACTAAGGGCCAGGACGTTAGCTAGAACATTCCATTGTAGTGGAGCAAGTTTGAAAACCATGTGATCTTTCTTTCGGCCATTATCCCTGACATGGTTGGAGTGGTCCCGAGAAGGTCAGTTGCCCAAAAGGGCCTAAATTCTCATTATAACATTACGGTGGTGGTGTTTGGTAGGACCTATCCAGTCAAGAACTACATTTCCCAGCATCATTTGCTGTCATGTCACTAGTTCTCACCAATGTAATGTGGACACAAGGGCTAGGTAATGGGTTGCCATTTTTCTTTCTCCCAATCTTCTATGTGGCTGTCACTAGGATGACCCTGAGGTCACACAATGGTGGAGAAAAGATTAGATTTGTGCCCCAGAGAAAACACTGGCAAAAGCCACTTAGAAGACCTACAAACCAGGAGCATGACCATTGGGTTTCGTAGGAGGGAGAGATAAGCACACACCAGCATTGTATGTACACAAAGGAAGTGGACAGCATCAAGCATCAATCTCCTTAGTCATCATCATTCTGCTTAAAAAATTATGGATATTTTCCCATTGGTTTTCCACCCCACCTTTTAGATAGCTTGCTGGAATATTGCAAAGTAATCCCCCGACATTACACACAAAAACAATGATGGAAACACGATGGTTCTGAGTCAACAAGACATGGATGGGGTCATTTGTCCAGGCAGGGAGTTGAGCTGGTTACTGTGGTGGATAATGGATGTTTGGACTGTATGTAGCCATGGGCTAGAATACACCAACCTTTCTCTGGGCTGTGTGGTGTACAGAGGAAGTGTCAGGGCTCCAAGTTCAAGTGTGCTGAGTGAGCCCTCCACCTGCCAAGAAACAGCTCTCTGTCCTCCAGGCCCAGCCACACCCAACTACCCACCAAGTCTCCACTTTCCCTCCTCCCCTTTCCTCTGTTGAGATGAGGAGCAGGGTGTTTTCAGCTTGCACTTGGCCTTGGGCAGGAAGGGCTGGGTGTGTCAGAGTAAGGCTAGCAGGAACAGAATAAGCAGGCAGGGGGATAGATGCTAGAACCCAGAGCCTACCAGAGAAGCTGGAGCCAGGATGCAAGCCTCATCAGCGTGGCCTGAGTTTATGACCCTGGTCATCAGGGGCAGGCAAAGCTCTGTGGTTAGAACCTCCAAGAGACCAAGTCCATTCAAAGGCTTGTGATTGTACAGAGGCCCTGAGCAGGACCCCGGCTAAGCCATTTTTCCATCTCTTTCCTCAGACAGGCTCCCCAACCCTTCAGAGCCTCTGCCTCCCTGTACCAAAGATGATGGAGGATCAGCTTTCCCAGGTCTTGGATATTCGGACACCATACTGGTAAAGCCTGCATCACAGGGCCTGGCTGATTCGAAGCCATTGCTGTGGATCTCCTTAGCAATAATGATGATGGTGCTGGCAGGCCCAGTTGGTACCCTTCCAGGGAGTGGGTAAGGCTCCAGGGTGCTGAGTCCCACCCTCTTTTGGATAGGAAAGGGGAATGCAGGGAGGAAGCCAGGGCTTTCTCTGGGAGCAGCAGGGTCTAGTTTCCCATGTCAGAGGAGCGTGGGGGTGGGAAGGTGGGGGTGGGGCATGGATCCTGTAACTCCTGGCTCTTTCCTGGAAGGGGCAATCAAGTACTCACTCCTTGGAGACCAGCCTCACAGCTGTCAGGAGAAAACAGCTGTGTGACTTCCCTTCAAAGGGGAAAGACTTCAGTCCTTTGGGAAGCAGAACACAATATGACTGAAAACAGGAACTCCAGATAGCCTCTCCAGCCAGGATGGAGCAGGTTGCTTGCTGTGTAGCCTTGGGCCAGTCACTTTACCTCTCTGAGCCTTACTGACAGCGCACTTTAAATGTGTTTAATGATGCCCCACTCATTGGCCTCACTGGCCCTCGTTTCTACTACTGTGTAAACAGCTATTGTGCCATACTGTTTTTTTTCTTCTAAAGATTGAATTATTTTTTATTGCTATGATAGTGTAAAAATACTTGCAATGGTTCACTCAGCAGCCACAGCACTTGTGTCTGTAGAGGGCCCGGGTCCAGACTCTCTATTCTCCATCCACTCCCTGAGGATTCCCACTCAGCCTGTCTCTGTGCTGCAAGCCTCACATGCCCTTCCCTAGATGCCCCATGGTGTAGCTTCTCCATCCCCCCCCACATCAACAGGCTCTCCGCCTTCCCTCCACAGTGGCAGTTGCTTTTCGTTCTTCATCGCTGCACGTTAGCCTGGTGTCCCTTAGTTTCTAATTCACGGATTCAGCCAACCCTGCGTCAGAAGCATCCACAAAAGTAACCGTGCTGGTGCCAAACCTGAATAGGCTACTTCCGTTGTTGCTCCTAAAGGACCCCAGGCTAGCCTCTGTCTCCTCCCCATTTGCACTGAAGAGATAAGAGTTGGGTAAAGAGCCGGGCGTTGGTGGCGCACGCCTTTAATCCCAGCACTTGGGAGGCAGAGGTAGTTGGATCTCTGTGAGTTCGAGACCAGTTTGGTCTACAAGAGCTAGTTCCAGCACAGCCTCTAAAGCTACAGAGAAACCCTATCTCAAAAAACCAAAAAAAAAAAAAAAAAAAAAAAAGAGTTGGGTAAAGGATGACCCATCTAGGGCGGGTGAAAACACTGTCTCTGTGTAGAAGGATGTACAGTCAGATTCTGATTCATGGGGGTCCTGGACACCTCTAAATGTTGGTGTCTGTTCTCTGTAGGATGCCTGAGTAAGGCCCAGCCACGAGACTCCTTCACTCTTAACACCTCAGTAACCTTTACTAGAATAGACCCCTCTCATATCTGAGAAGGAACCTCAGCTGAAGACCTTGCTCATGCCTGATCATGCTTAATCCTTGTGGGGTACCCCAATACTTCAGCTTGGGACAGTCTGTCAGCCTGCCATCACCTGTCCTAACTTTGGCATTTGGGGATACACATTCTGGTTAGTTTTTAGCATGTTACCACCTATTTGGTCTTGTGTGAACGTTCCTCATGGCCAGCTTTTTTGTTTGTTTGCTTGTTTGCTTGCTTGTCCATGGTGCAGGAGATAGAGCCTAGAGCTTCCTACAAGCTAGACAAGTGCTTCCCAGCCCCACAGAAACAAAGGAGGGTAGGCTGTAAACATGGCAGCTCAGCAGGTAAAGGTGTGAGCTGCCATGCCTGACACCTGAGCTGGACTCCTGGGACCCGTATGACTGAAGGAGAGAAATGACTCCCACAGGTTTTCCTCCAACCTCCGCCTGTGCGGTGGCATGCACGTCACTGTCTCCCATGGTTGCAATAATGAAACATAATATTTTCTTTAAAGAAAAGACAAAAGAAATCTCACTCTAGGCCACCCAGCCCTTCCTCATTGCTTGATCTCTGCCTGACCTCTGCCTGACTTCCCTTGCTCTCTCCATCCTATCCTTCATACCTGGCCCTGGTCCTCACCCTGGGGCCTGTGGGAGCTCTGGAGCCTCCCTGTGTTCTTGTTTTTCACAGGCCATTAGCCTTTTCTCTAATAATGCATCTTCCTTAATTCACATGGCACAGAATTTGTTCCAAACCACGATGCATGATGGGGAAGAGAGACCTGGTCTAATTCCCAGTGAGACTTCCTAGCTGTGTGACCTTGGTTGCTTGATATCTCTGATCCTCCTAATTATATATAATGACTTTATATATTATACATATATATACCATATATATGATATAGTAAATAGTTATATCCTCATCTGAAAGATAACATAAAATGATCAGTGCAGAAGAGCCATGAGAGAGTAAGTGCTGTGAGGCCAGGTGTGTAGTCATTTGTCACAATATTCCCAAGACAAACATTCAGGAGTGGACAGTGCAGGGAAGGCCCTGGCCTGGATGACCTTTCCACATGGGATGTCATTCCCAGGTCTTGACTCAGTCTCCATCACCAATGGAGTCAAGGGTGATTTTGAGCCTCCCAATGGGCTAGATAAGGGTAGGAATAGGCAATGGAAATGGTGATGGCTCCTAGGCTTGGTGTCCCCTGAAAAGGCAGTATGGGGGGTGGCTCCATCAGTACAGAACTGGTCACTTGGCCTTGGTTTGGATGCCAGCTGTTGACAGTTCTTAGTCTCTCCATGGTGACAAGGCCTTCAAGAATGGGAGGACTTGCTTCTGCCTCATGGTCTCGGAGGTGTTGGTCCAGAGTCCTTGGCTCTACTGACTCATGGTAAGAACATCACAGCTGAAGGAGCAAGTGGCCAAGTCTGCTTACCTCATGGAGAATAGAGGACAGAGTAAGGGTGGGACAGGAAGTCACCCCAGAGACCTACCTCCTGAAGACTTCAGAATTCCTTGAACAGTGTCATTAGCTGGGGACAAAGCCTTCAGTCCAATAGTCTTTGAGGGACACCTCACATCTCCATCACAATAGGAGCTCTCTGGGAAGCTGACTGTCAGTGCCCAGAGGCCTTGGGGAGGGGTGATGAGATGTTACAGATCTCCAGACATATGGGGCTGGGAGACACAGCCCCTGGCTATGGGCACAGGCTGCCTCTCCCCACCCCCACAGAGCATTGCCCGGAAATCACAGGGTAAGATGTTGGGTCCCCTTTTGGGATGTTCTGTACATTGTACTCATCTACCTCTAAATTCACTTTCCATTACATCACACACTTCCCAGAAAAACTTGGCATCCTTAATATTGTAAAAATGGCCATTTTACCAAGAGCAAATCTCCAAGATCAATGGAATCTCCACCAAAATTCCAATGCCATGCTTCATGGAATTAAAAATAAAAGCAAAAGAAAAAAATCTTAAAATTCATATGGAAACACAAAAGACTCAAGACAGACAAAGCAATCCTGAACAAACAAAACAACTCTGGCGGTATCTGCACACCACATTTTAAGTTCTATTACTCAGCCATAGTAACAAAACCAGTATAGTACTGGCACAGAAATAGACCCGTGGATCAGTGGGATAGAATAGAAGACCCAGTTATAAACCAAAGCCGCTACAGTCACCTGATTTTCAACAAAGATGCCAAAAATACACATCAAAGAAAAAGCGGCCTCTGTAACAAATGAAGCTAGGGAAAGTGGTTATCTATGTGCAGAACTAAACTAGATTCCTGCAGGCACCCTGCACAAAGATCAGCTTGGGGGAGTGGCTCAGTAATTAAGAGCATTTCCTATTCTTCCAGAGACCTGAGTTTGGGTTCCAGCACCCATGGCTTGCAAATGCCGATACCTCCAGCCCTAGAGGATCTGACATCCCTTTCTGGCCATCACTGTGCACACATCACACACACACACACACAAACACCAAACCTTCAGATGCATCAGAGGCCTGGAACTCTGAAACTGTCAGAAGAAAGAGTAGATATAGGTGGAGGGACCCGCTGAATAGGACTTGTCACTCAATAAGTAAGGCCAACACTTGACAGATGGGACGATGTGAAATTTAAAAAGCCTTTGAACAGCCGGAGGATGGAAGAAAAATCTTAACATGGTGGTGCACAGCTGTCATCCTAGCAGTGGTGAAGCAGAGGCAGGGGCATCAGAAGTTGAAGGCCATCCTCAGCCACATAGCAAGATTGAGGCTAGCCTGGGCTACATGAAACCCTGTCTCAAAAACAGAACAGCAGAGCAAACAACAGTGACAAAACCCTGAAGATAAAACACCCCTTGAACTTCCTTCTCCCCAGGGAAAGCTGTCTCTCTGTTGTTGCACATGAGCTGGGTGAGAGGGCCTGGGCATTCACTGCAGCTTCAGGCTCTCTCCCATGTACTGTACCCTCCTGCAATTCGGCCAGCTCAGGGGCTGCTAATGAGTCCTCCAGGGGGTCACTAGGTGGCAGGAGGAAGAAAGCTGAGATTCCATTGTATCCCAGCCAGAAAGCCAGGGCCTGAGAAACAGCAGCTGCTGCTGGCAAAGATGTGAACAGAAAGGAACCCTACATAGTGCCACGGGAGTGTGGACTAGTCCAGTCACTATGGAAATCAGTATGGAGGTTTCTCTAAACAGATCTGCCTTATGACCCAGCTGTAGCCCTCCTGGGATTTACCCGAAGGATTCCATATCACAGAGATGCTCACAAGCCATGTCATGGAGCCACCCTAGGTGTCTGACAGCAGAGGGCCTGATAGGGAAAATGCAGATGGACACATTAGAATTGTTTTTCAGCCCTAGAGAGTGGGGCTATGCTGTATGCAGGAAAATGGGTATAACTAGTAATAATCACGTTGAGTGAGTTTAGCCAGTCTTAGAAATACTGTTGTATTTTCCTCTTATGGTTCCTAGATTTTATATAGATGTATAAAAACATAGAAAAGAGAATTGAAACTGTCTAGGGTGCAACGGGACTGATGAGAAGGAGGAGGTGAGGAAAGGGAGGTTAGGGATGAATGCTTGCTGGGGGCTGGATACTCTCAACATGCAATACAGATTTCTACGGAACCTGAAGTAATAACAGTAAAAAAGAATTTGACATCCTGATCCAGAGTCTAGCATTTGTTAATACAGCCCTTGCTTTGGCCTGAATACCTTAGATAGCTCCAGGAGGCCACGGAGACCACAGCTCATGTCCTTGGTGTGACTTGAGGACCTGGCCAAGGTTTATCCTCACCTAGAGACTTCCCAAGTCTCTGCAGCACCCCCAAGCAAAAGCCAAGTCAGGAAGGAGTAAAGACTGCCTGGCAAGGCTGGCTGCTTGAACTTCCTTCTCCCCAGGGAAAGCTGTCTCTCTGTTGTTGCACATGAGCTGGGTGAGAGGGCCTGGGCATTCACTGCAGCTTCAGGCTCTCTCCCATGTACTGTACCCTCCTGCAATTCGGCCAGCTCAGGGGCTGCTAATGAGTCCTCCAGGGGGTCACTAGGTGGCAGGAGGAAGAAAGCTACTCTGGGAACAGACTCCAGGGAGCTAAGACCAGGTAGGAGGCAGCTGAGGTGGCTGTTTCACACCTCACAGTCTGTGTGTGTGTGGGGGGGGGCAGTTTCCCCTGGAGGGCTGAAGATGTGACCTACTTCCTGGGACAATAATGCTGTTTCAGCACTTGGAAGGAGCAGCAGGTGATTCTGTGTCTCCAGAGACAGTGGGGAGGAGGAAGGCCCATGCTATGTTCCCTGTACACAGGGTTCTCCAGGACAGGCTCTGGCACAGCCCCTCTCCCCTGCATGCCTGGGAGCCAGCAGAGGGACTACCAAGCAGCCTGCTCCTGATGGAGGCTGAGCCACTGTCTCTAGGTGGACTCTGGGCTGTCCAGGCTGAGAAAGGGGTCACACGTGTTCCACTGTGCAGCTATGTGATGCCTCTAGCACAGCTTTTCGTACCTAGTGCTTAAAAGTGTTCATCTTTCCACTCTGGGGTGTGGGCATTGAGCTCGACACTTAGCTCAGAATCTTTGACCACAGGGCTAGCATCTGCTAGCTGCCATGTCCAAGTCCTTCACGGCAAAAGCAAAGGAGGCATTGTGAGCATTAGAGTCATTGTTCCAGTTGGAGAACAAAGGGCCACAGTGTCTCATAACAGCTAAGGGGCCAGCATGGCTTCCTACACCACGCTGAAGATCAGATTAAAGTGTGTGTGTGTGGGGGGGGTGCGCGCGTGCGTGTGTAGATGTGTGTATGTGTCTATAAGTGTTTGAATATGTATGTATGTGTGTGTGTGTATAGGCAATTATGTCATAGGGCAATTATTCCATAATTAGGAATTATTTATTTTGTTATTGTTACCATGTCAACCCTGCTCCTAGCTCCTCCAGGCTCCGATTCTATTGCATCACAAAATTCTCATCTAGTTCCTCTCCCAGAGAGAGCTGAGATCTTGGAACATAGGCCTTTATAGAACAGGTGCACACTAACTGCTAAGGGAATGAACTCAAAGAAAAAGGTGGTGATTCCGAACCCAGTTCCAGCTCCCTGAGTCAAAGACACAGACTCCCGGGAGCCTTGAGAGTCATCTGTTAATTGGCTTTCTAAGAAAGGGCTGTCTATGTAGCCCAGTCTGGCCCTGAATTTGCAATCCTCCTGTCTCGGTCTCCCAAGTGCTGAGATCACAGGTGTACCCCACCTTGCCTGGCCTCAGAGGCTCTTGACGTTTTTACAAAAGCCATTGTCACTAGTGAGTATTGCCTTCATCGTAGTTATTTCTAAAAATTGGTTCAGAATTTCATTTTTCTGGTCCATCCAGGCAATTACTGCAGAAGGGCACTGCACCTTTTCTGCAGACATCTTTGCTTCCTGCTGTGTGAAGGAGGTGTTAGCAATCAGCCTTGGCTTCCTCGTGTGCAGTCTGAGCTCTACCATATCCATGTGCGCTGTGAGGCAAGCCCTCTTCACTCAGAGCATCCACTAAAGTGCAGACAGTCCTATGTGCTCATCTGACTTACTGTGAAGCCTGCATGAGACTCTGCACAGGGGATGTTGTGTCAGGACTAGGCAGCCATAGCGGATGGCAGAGAAACACTTTAGAATATCGTGGAACTAACTGCTAGCAAAGCTCAAGGATCCAGAGAGTGACACAGGCAGCTTTGTTTCCTGTGCCCAAGGCGTTACTAATCCAGCGACACAGCTATGGCATGGAGTCTCAGCAAAAACAAAACAAAACAAAAACAAAAACAAATAAACAGAGAGAAAGGCAGGGGGTGGGGGGAGGGAGAAAGGAAGAAAGGAAGCCTAGGGTCTGTCAAAAGTGGGAGCCAGTCAGCATTCCTCCTTTGGGGGCTCCCTTTAAGCAGAGGTTTCAAAAGGCTACCCTGAAAGCTATGGTGAGCCTTAAGGAAAACAGCTAGGCTAAGACTGACATGAGGAAAGCTCAACACTGTGGGTGGGGGCGGGGCTTATTTATAAATGAGTAAGGGCGAGCATGATCTCTGACCTCCCAGAAGCCAGGCTGGCTTTGCGAGAGTGGAGGGAAATACTTAGTGTTAAGACAATAAATTCCCACCAGTGAAGAACCCTGTGCCCTAAGAAATCACTCTCCAAAAAAGGAAGAAAAAAAGGACTGAAGACATTTGCTGTCATCATCAGACTCAAGCTGCAAGAAATGCTGAGAGGGGCCCTGCTGAGCTCAGAAATTCAGACCTGTGTAAGAAAGGAGCATAGGACACTGAACAAGTGAAAGTCAATTTGGTGATTTTTCTCGTTTGTATTTGATCAATCATGGAACTATCCAGACAATAATAGGAGCTGCACCCTCAGTCACACACATATGCATGCACCCTCAGTCACATATATGTACATGCATGCACCCTCAGCCCCACACATATGTGTTAAGATGAAAGCTTTACTCCAGCCCTGGCACCCATATACCCAAAGAGTCTGGGAAGTTATGGTGGAAATTCCACACAAGCCCCCTCCCCCATCTCCCTCCAAACCCTGCTGCATCTCAGAAAGCCCACCAAATGATGACCCCTCCCCCAGAGATGCTCAAGACCATTCCCATAGGGCATTTAAATTGCCTCCCTAGAAACAAGGTTTTTTTGGTGTCCCTTTCCTGTCTCCTCTTTGGGGGACTGGAAGGCCATCCAGGAGCATTGTATCCATTAAATGTGGGCTTTTTCTAATACGGTTTGATTTGATCTGATTTGGATTGCTGCATCGGGGGAGAGGCTTATTGGGGTGAAGAAACTTTTCAATATACATGCTCATGCTTATGAACAAGAAAGGATGTCAGTGACAAGGGGCAGAGAGGATCCAGGAACAATTCGTTATTAGGTGATTCGCTATCCAGAGACAGTGTGTTGTTATTTGAAAGTGGACTTGGATTAGTCATAAATGTGCACTGAAAACTCTGAGTCAATCATTCAGAGAGGTATGAAAGAAAGGAGAGAAACCACATCATCTAAGATGTTCAGCTAAGACTACAAAGAAGAGTCTGTGCACAGGGCTATAACAGACTTTTTTTGGGGGGAAGTAGGGCTATCAACCAGCTTCCAAATCAAGACACAGAGGACTTCTTATTAGTTATGAATGCTTAGCCTTTTCTTAGCTTTTATTTCTTGCTAGTTCTTATAAGTTAACCTGTTTCTCTTTATCTACAGTTTGCCTCAGGGCTTTTTACCTTTCCTTCTGTATATCTTACTTTCACAGCTTCTCATGGCTACCTGGCTGATGGCTGCCTGGCTTCTGGACCCCAGATACACCCCTCTTTTTCTCTCTCATTCTTTTTTTTCTTTCTTCTCATTTTCTTTCTATTCTCTCTGCCTGCAAGCCCCACCTATCTTTCTCCTTCTTGGCTACTGGCTGGTCAGCTTATATTTAGACCAATCATGTACCTTAGGCAGACAAGGTGAAACAGTAATACGTCTTTACATAGTTAAAATAATGTTCCAAACATAGGGCCTGTACAGGTCCAAACTAGACGGGGTACCAGATCTGAGATGGGGAAGTGGATGAGAGCTCCCATCCCCAACCCAGAAGCCATGTTTAATTAAAAACCATTCACAAAGGAAAATTAATTTCTTCAACAGAGTCTCACTGGGTATACAAACCACATTTAAGTGCAGGTCCAATGCCCAGCATTGGACAAAGCCAACTTAAAGGTATTTTTGGAGATTTTTTTAATCTCGTATTGCTTTGTTTTTTGTTTTGTTTTAACCTTACCCATCATTTTTCAGTTTTGAGTTTTTGTGGTGCATGTGTGTGCGTGCGTGTATTCATTTCTTGTGCTCTTTCTTTGTTTCTTTTCTTTCTTCTTTTTGTTTGTTAGTGTGTTCATTTTTTATCCTCCCTTGTCTTTTTTTATTTGCCTGTTTGTAGAGAAGGAAGGAGTAGAGTTGGAGGATGGGGAGATGGGGAAAATCTGGGAGGAGATGAGGGATACCGTGATCAGAATATATTGTATGAAAATAATTTTATTCAATAAAAAATAAAATCAAAGGGCTGAGGAGATAACTCTGTAGCACAAGGAGCTGAATTTGAGTCACTCCCAGAATCCACTTGACAAAAGTCGAGTATGGTAGTACACATTGGACTCCCAGTACTTTGGAGGGGTAGGGTGGGGGCGCAGAAGATGGATCCCTCTCTGTTCAGCCACTGTAGCTTACTCAGGGAGTTCCAGGCCGGTGAGAGACCCTGTCCCTAAACAGACAGACAGGAAGGAAGGCAGACAGCTCCTAAGACACTGGAGGAACTGCACCAGAGGGTCTCTACATGCATGACCACACGTATATAAGTCACACAGTCAGAGGAAGGGTGGAAGATTAAACTAAGGACAAAGAACAAGACAACAAACAGAAGACAGGTGCAAACATGGCAGAGAGAACCATATATATTCATAGCCTAAATCAACCAGATTGATACAGCAGATAAAAAGAATCAGGAAGTATTCCTAGCCTACAAGAAAACCACTTTATATAGAAAAACACATATAGATAAAAATGAACAAGATAGAAAAAGATACACCAAGATAGAAAATGAACGGAGCTGGGTTAATTCTAGGGGAAACATTATCAGGAGAGCTATATACTGAAAAGAGTTCAATACTCCAGGAAGATGATAGAATCCTAAATGCCTAAATGTCTTGGCATTTCTATTGCTGTGAAGAGACACCAAGCCCATGGCGACTTTCATAAAGGAGAATATTAATTGGGGCTGGCTTGTATTTTCAGAAGGTTAGTCCACTATTGTCATGGTGAGAAGCATGATGGCACGCAGGCAGACACGGTATTGGAGAGGGAGCTGAGAGTTCTACATCTGGATCCACAGGCATCTGGCAACAGGAAGTGACTGTGACACTAGGCCTGGCTTGAGCTTTTGAAACCTCAAAACCTATCCCCAGTGATACTTCCTCCAGCAAGACCACACCTCCTAAAAGAGCCACTCCCTGTGAGCCTATGGAGGTCATTTTCATTCAAACCACCACAACATCTAACAACACACTGAAAATAATAAGGCAAAACTGATAGAAACAGATGACCTCACTGTGTAGTCAGAGATTAGATGCCTGTCAATCAGACTGGACAGACACAGCAGGTAGAAAACCAGAAAGAATGTAATTGAACTCAACAGAGCCGGCAATCATCTGTGTATAATTGACATCCATGGTCTATTTCACCCAACAGCTGCAGCATACACAACCTTCTCAAATTCACATGGGGCTTTCATCAAGACACACCACAGTCTGGAGCATCTAGCTCACTTTAAAAATTAAAAATAATAGAAACTACACATCCTGCATTCTCACATAACATGGAATTAAAATCCCCAAACCAGTAACAGAAAGAGAGCCATAAAGTCTCTCCTCCCAAATCCCTTGGGTATTAAATAACATACTTCTAAACAATAGAAGATCAAACCCAAAATCCCACTAGAAAAATGAATGATTATGAGAATTTATGGGATGCATCTAAATTGTCTCTAGAAGGAAATTTGTGATGTCAAATGCACACTATATAAAGAAGAAAGACCTAAGGTCAACATCCAAATCATCCAGCCTAAAACACTTGGAAAGACAATCGTAAGTAGGAGATACAAGTCAGAAGTCAGTGAAATAGGAAACAGGTATGACTTAAAGTGACATATTTGTGTATCAAGTTCATAGAGGGTGGGGTTGTGACAGTTGGTTTTAATTGTCAATCTTGAATGACCTATGAACTGAGTCACTCTGAAGGACTGTCTACATAAGGTTGGCCTGTGGGCATGTCTTAACTAAGGTGAGACCATTTACCAACTGTGGGTGGTACCATTCTCTAGGCAGAGCAATAGCACATCTAAATTAATTCATAACTTTCTGTTCCTGATTATGGACTGTGACTTCCCTGCTGTGATGGGCTGTAACAGTGGTTCTCCCCTTTCCTAATGCTGTGACCCTTTAATACAGTTCCTTATGTTGTGGTGACCCCCAACTATATTTGTTGCTACCTTACAACTGTAATTTTGCTATTGTTATGAATTGTAATGTAAATATCTGTGTTCTCCCGTGGTCTTAGGCAACCCCTGTGAAAGGATTGTTTGACCTTCAAAGGGGTTGTGACCCACAGGTCGAAAGCCACTGGACTATGATCTGGAGCTATAAAGAAAAACAAATCCTTTCTCCTCTCAGTTGCTTTTGTCACAGTGTTTTATCACAGCACTAGGAAATGAAACTAAGACATTTCAAAAGGCATGAATAGATAGCTCACCAAAGAAGACAGACAGACAGATGGCAAGTGAGTATAGGAAAACACAAAATGAAAGACCCAGAAGATGCTATGCCACATCTGTTAGAGCGGCCAAAATCCCAAACCTGACACTATCAAATGCTAGCTAGCATGTGGACCAGCAGGAGCTTTGTTCATCGCTGGTAGGAATGCAAAATCATAACGCTCCATTTAGATACCATTTGGGAATTTCTTACAGAAGGAAATGTATTCTTGCTATACAAGTGAACACACACTCCTTAGTAGTTATTAACATGAATTAAAAACTTGTGTGTGCCTCCAAAACTGAACTGAAACATTTACAGCAGCTTTATTTATAGTTGCTCAAAGTAGGAAGGCTTCCAAGATACCCTTCAGCAAGCTGGTGGTCATGTAAACTGCTGCACATCCAGACCATTAAATGTCATTTGGTACTGGAAAAGGATGAGTTGTCCTAGTTTGCTTTTCTGTTGCTGTGATAAACTCCACAGACAACAAAAACAAAACAAAACAAAAAAAACCCAACAAGTTGGGGAAGGAAGAGTTTGTTTCATCTTACAACTTACAGTCCATCATTGAGGAAAGCTAAGGCTGGAACCCAAAGCAGAGACCAGGGAGGAACACAACTTATTAGCTTACTCTCAGGTTTGTGTCCGGCTATTTTTCTTAAATAGCCCAGGTCCACCTGCCTAGGATTAGTACCCCTCACAGTGGGCTGTACCCTCCTACATCAATTAGTAGTCCAGGAAATGACCCACAGATAATCCCACAGGCCAATTTGATGGAGAGAATTCCTCCATTGAAGTTCCCTTTTCCCAAGTGTGTCAAGATGACAGCTAAGATTAGCCACCACAGCAATCAAGCTCACAAAAAGCCACCAAGGATTCCCTATGCATGGTTCCAACTATGTGGCATTCTGGAAAAAATCAAAGCTGCTACAGACACAGTGAAAAGATGAGTGGTATTCAGGGATCTGTGGGGGAGGGATGGTAAATAGGGCACAGATTTGTAATAGGGAGCTTGAGATGATTCTTATTTATTTATTTATATTTTTTATATATTTGAATTACAAACAAGATTGAATTACATGACAATCCCAGTTCCCTTCTCCCTCCCTTCCTCCTCTACCATGCCCCCAACTAAAATCCTACCTGTCATATGTCCTTTCTTCTAATCTACACCTGACTCAAAATTTCTGCTTCCTCATGACCTCTGCATCCTTCTTTTTCTTCCCTTCTCACTCTCGTAGCTTCCTCCCCCCTCTTCCCATGTTCTCAATTTGTTCAGGGAATGGTGACCCTTTCCCCTTCTCCAGGGGACAAAGTTTGTCTCTTTTAGGGTCTTACTTGTTTACTAGTATCTCTAGCAGTGTAGATTGTAGGACGGTAATCCCTTACTCTATGTTTAAAATCCACAAATGAGTGAGTACATATCATGTTTGTCTTTTTGTGATTGGGTTACCTCGCTCAGAATGGTTTCTTCTAGTTCCATCCATTTTCCTGCAAATTTCAAGATTCCATTGTTTTTTTTCTGCTGAGTAGTACTCCATTGTGTAAATGTACCACATTTTCTCTATCCATTCTTCAGTTGAGGGACATCTAGGCTGCTTCCAGTTTCTGGCTATTACAAATAGTGCTGCTATGAACATGGCTGAACAGATGTCCTTGTTTTATGATGATTCTATAAGATACCACAGGACTGCATGGACACCACTGCATAGCTACAGAAGTGCTACCCCCAGGCTACAGCTTAGGGTAGATTATCCACATTAGTTGCTAATGCTTTGTTCACATAGCTCATTGATTGTAGCGTTCCTGGCACAGTGATGTAGGATGCTGACCATGGTGGAAGTGGGAGCAGGTGGGAACCTACTCTCCTACTGCTCCTGTGAAGCAAACGCTGCTCTGAAAATGAAGTTCACACTTTTGAGAGAAGAAGGAATTAAGGATGCATTCTACAACATGGATGAACCCCGAGATCATTATGTTAAGTAAAAAAGACAAATGCCAAAGGTCTGTGTTGATACAAATCCATTTAGAGGACAAAATGTTGCAAAATCCGGAAGTATGCTGTTAGTATTGTAAAGGGAACTGGTAACAGTTTCTGAGTGCAGTTTCTTTCTGCTATCATACTAGCAAATTAAAAGAGAAATGAAAGAAAGGATGGTTATGAACATTAATATTAATATTAAACAATACAAATCATATATTATAGCTTGCCAAAACACAGGTGTGGTTGAAATATAGAGCAATTATCAACGGCAAAAGAGGGTCACATGGTGTTAAAATTAGCTATAGTCTTTCTATTGCTTGAGAGGACAATGAAGGAACCAATGGAGTAAATGTGGATAAGAAGGGTGTTTGGGTACTCATCAAAACGTTCCCTGATGGGCTGGAAATGGTGGCATGTGCCTGTATCCCAGCTGCCCAGGACAGCGAGGCAGGAGACAACTTGAGCCTGGGAGTTCAAGGCCAGCCTGGGCATCTGTGAGCCCATTTCCCTTTTTTACATAGAGCTTTCAGTTACAAGAGGAAAGTCATCATTTGAAAAGACAGCATAGCCAGGTGTATGTAACGCCAGTGCCTGGGAGGCAGAGGCAGGAGGATTGCTGTAAAATTTAAGCCAGTTTTGTCTTATTGACTTTTAGGCCAGACAGTGCTACATAGTAAGACTCTGTCTCAAAACAAAAGTAGGAACAAAGAAAATCAATGTATAAGAGAAAAAGAAACAGTCTAGCTAGAGGAAAAAAAAAACACTGTAGATCTTATTAAATTATATTAAATGTAAACTGATTAAATAAATATATTCAAAAGGCTAAAACTGTCAGATTGGGAGTAAATACAAATCATAGCCATATGCTATTTATGAGAGTTACTTCTAAAACATAAGAATACAGAGTGGTTGGATTTTTTTTTAATTGGAAGGAAAATACTGAAGAAGTGCTGACCAGGAGGAAACTGATGCTGCCCATTCAGTTCCTGTGAGGTAGAGCAAAGGGCTGTGCAAGAGCCTATGCTCTCATCACTGCAGTACAGCGGTCTGAAACCACCCACGCTAAGGCGGCCATGGGCACTTTGTAGCATAGCCACAGGATGCAGATGAATTACTGTAACTGTTCACAGCCCTTTGGATGATCTCACACAATGCTGAATGAAAATGAAACAGAACAAGTCACAAAAGGATATACATAGTATGACTCCATTCATGAATGCGTCCCAAACCAGCAGAAACCACACCACTTTATTCAGGCATGCTGAGGGATTTATTCCATGACATAATCATCAAAAACCATGAACCCCAACTCAGTGACTATTCTCCCACTGGAAAGATCCACTCAATCTTTTCTGCTCAGTGTTTTTCTTGCAAAACTATCAGAGGACTTTGGGAAGGTTCTATATATAAGTGGGTCAAAGGTCTGCCCACATAAGTGGGACAGGGGGAGGAAAGGAGCAGCAGGACAAGAAGCCTGAACCACCACCCACAGTCCAAGACTTCATTGACCACACTCTGGAAGGGCAGGAAGGTCCCACGAGACAGGGCAATGAAGGCAGAGCTAGGAATGAACAAGGATTTCCTCACCTCTTTACACCGTGGCTCCAACACTCCAGTCTTGGGGACTTTCCTGGGCCATCTTTTGTGCTGTGCTGGCCATATTTCCTGCCATACCACCCATACCTGTCCCCAACCCTGCTGGCTGGCTCATGGTCAGCATGGAGTCCTGGACTGAGGCATTCAGATTGATTTCCTCAAGTGTCTAGAACAAGGAGTCTCCCAAGAACACGTGGGTACAGGGCCCTTAAGCTGTTTCTGTAGTTAGGTCAGCTTGAAGTGGGGTTTTAGCAGAAGCAGAGCCTCAGCTCAGGCCATTCCCTCTCTCCCACATCCATTTGGCCACATCTGTAGTTGGTTGAGGAGTCTGTGATTGGACACTTCCTCTCAGGTCATCCATCCACTGACAAGTTCCTGATGCATAGCATGGCAAGGGTGGAGCTGCTTGGGATGTGTTGTTTGGCCCTTCAATTCCTACAGGGTAAGGATAAATGTAGCTACTGTCTCCCCAGGCCTCCCACCCTCCTCTCTTCTCTTCCTCCTGCCCTTCCTAGTCCTTTCCCTGCCATATTTACCTATGGTCTCCACTAGGGATGTAAGTTGTAAATAACACAGCTAATTCTTGACTTTCTTAACAGAAAAGAGGGTATTGCAAGGGTACTGGGTTGGATGTTTGCAGTGTGGGGTGAAGGACGCTGGTGTCCAAGAGCCCAGCCAGGATATCCCCAGGTCATGGCCCTTTGTGGGTGTAGAGGGCTGACTGGTTCCTCTGAGTGATGAAATTGGAGGGCGGTCTTGCTTCTTCCTGCTCTCCCACATAAAAGACCTAGACTACCACCATCAGCAGAGCCCTACAGAGGGTCCTCAGGGAAAAGTTTTCTTTTCTTGGTGCTTGGTGAAGCTTAAGAAAGAAAGGGTTCATTCTGGCTCACAGTCACATTCCATCATGGTGGGGGAGTCGAGGCAGCAGGGGCTTGAGACAGCTGGACACATGACAACTATAGTCAGGAATAGATACACTGAGTGTTTGCTTTCTCCATTTCTACAATCCAGGACTTCCTGCCTAGGGAATGGTGCCACCCACAGTTAAGAATCTTCGCACATCAACCAACCTAATCAGATTAACCCCCATAGGTATGCCCAGAGGCGCATTCCCCAGGTTATTTTAGATCCTGTCAAGTTGACAACTAACCCTAGCTATCATAGTGGTTCTAATAACCAGGATTGTTTATGGACTCCAGTCTACCCAACCATCACAAAACAGGTCAGCTAAGTCACTAATCAAAGTGCTGAAGCAAGGAAGATGGCTTCACTCCAAAAGCAGCTGCAGAGAAGGTGGAGGACTGAGGCTCAAAGTCCATCATTTTCCTGGGGCCTGCAAGGAGCCCCTAAGAGAAGGCCTAAGAAAGTAGGAAAGAAGGGCACAGAGCAAACCCAGAAGTTATTATCAATAGCAGACCACAGGTGTCAGGAGGGTCAGCTGTCTTGGGTGGATACTGTCCAGACCTCCCGAGGTATCTGTAACTCAAACAGCTGTTAGCATAACCAGACGACATCTTCAGTCACACATTAGCAGACCAGACACTTCCTGCTGCCTGTGTGAAAGAGTGCAGGTTGCTCGAAGGCTGTGTTAGATGTCGGCTCTGCTATCTTCTAGGGTCAACCAACTCGTCAATAAGGAGCTGCTGCTGCAGCCGAGTGGCCAACAGGAGAGTAGCATATACAGTTTGGATATGCCAGACAAAGAAATGACGCCGATGACTCCACTTCCAGGTGGGAGGCCAGGAGATTTTGTCACATGACTCAGAAGATTTGCAGTTTGAGACATGATGGTCTATTTCTGAATTTCCCATTTGATATTTTCAGATTATGGCTGGCTGTGGGAAACTGAACTGGAAAAACAAAACTGCAGACAATGGGAGGGCTGTTGTAGTGGTTCCTGCGGCCAGAATACACTGAAGATGAGAGTATCTGGACTTCTTTGTTTCAGGTCCATGATTCTTCCCAACAACCACACGAAATGGTTACCACTACCCCTCCACCCTACCACCCCCAGCTCATGTACTGGGAACTTTCATCCTTAAATTCATGTGTGGGTGGTAGTTGGAGGTAGGGGCTTTGGGATGTAACTGACATTAGAACAAGACATGAAGCAGAGCATCTATAATGACATTAGTGTCTTTATAGGCTGAGGAAGTATCATGAGGTGCCCATTTTCCTTCCTTCCTTCCTTCCTTCCATCCATCCTTCCTTCCTTCCTTCCTTCCATTCTTTATTTTTGTTTTTGTTTTTCAAGACAGGATTTCTCTTTATAGTCCTGGCTGTCCTGGAACTCACTCTGTAGACCAGGCTATCTTGAACTCACAGAGATTCACCTGCCTCTGCCTCCTGAGTGCTGGGATTAAAGGTGTGTGCCACCTACCTCCCCAGCAATATCCATTTTTTTTAATTGCAGCTGAAGTTCAGAGAGAGGAAATGGCTTGCTTCAGTCTCTCTGTAGATCACTGAGGAAGTAGGGATTTGAACTCAGACATTTGTTTTAAAGCACACTTGGGTTGAGGGCACTTAGACGACTCAATGGGTAAAGGTGTTTGTTTGCTGCCAAATCGGACGACCTGAGTTTTATCTCTAGGACCCACATGGTGTAAGGTGAGAACTGATTCATATGCCCTCCACATATGTGCACACACACACACACACACACACACACACACACACACACACACACACTAATAAAAACATTTAAAAACTGTATTTTGCCCTTGTTTTAATCACAATTGACAGGAATGTTTCACAGGACATGAAGTTTCAAAGACTCATGTCATTCCTAGTGTGTCCCTTCTGTCTTTAACTTACAGATCGAGATGTATGAGCTCTCAGCTGTTCCTGATGTCATACTTTTGCTCCAGCATCATGGACTCCAATTCTGTGAAGCTGTACACCTCAAGTCAAATGTTTTCTTTTATAAGCTGCTTTGGTCACGGTGTTTTGCCAGCAATGAAAAGTAACAAAGTAACTGGAACACTCTTTTTCTTTCCTCTGCTCCCCGCCCTCTTTCTCTCTGGTTATTTTGAGATAAAGTTTCTCTGTGTAGCCCTGGTTGTCCTGGAACTCTGTAGACCAGTCTGGCCTTGAACTCAGAGATCTGTCTGCCTCTGCCTCCCAAGCACTGGGATTAAAGGCGTGTACTACCTCTGCCCAGCTTCCTTTTCTTCTTTTTGATTTCTTTCTATTTTTTAAATTTGAGAAAGGGTTTTACTACATAGCTCATGTTGGTCTTGAACTCATGATCCTCCTGCCTCCAGCTCCCAAGTACTGGGATTTTGTAGGCATGCCTAACCATCCTCAGCTATCTACTTATTTCTTTTTCTTTCTCTCTGGTCCTAGGCCCCCTGTGGGCTCACATTCTTCCATCTTCATGGCCCCAGGGGCAAGACATTCCCTAGCAATTCCCATCAGAAGGTTCCAGAGATGAAGTCTGGCCTGTCCTGGGTCACATGTTGTTTGGTGGAAATTAGGGACTAGGGGCTTGGTGTACTGTGGTTGGTTGAGACTGATTCATGAGCCTACCCATAGAGAACAAAGAGGTAAGAAATTTCTGGAGACTGTTTTGGACAATTGAAGATGGTACCTTTATACTGTTGTATTGAGTAATGTACTTCTCCTTTCACTAGGGACTTCAGGGGACAGAATGCCCTAATGCATTGTGGAGACAAATGGTGGGAATTTTAAGCATGATAAAAAAAAAAAAAAACCACTCGATAGAAATACTTTGGGTTTAGGAAAAACGTGTTTTCTAGGCTTAAAAATGAGCGCATCATTTTTTGCAGTGGTGCCTCACCAGCGAATTCCCAGAGTGAAAAGAGTTAGTGTTTATATACATATCTCAGGATGGTGTGGGAGCTGTGCTTCTGAAATTAGAATGCATCCTATCATCCAACTGCATGTTTAATGTGTTACCAGGCAATAGACTGCATTCACTGGGAAAGGGAGCTCTTTCATTGGGCAACTTTAGTTCAAATCTTGATCCTACCCGTTTTCGGTCGTATGATCACAAGACTTAGCTTTGCTGTGGTCTCCATTTGCCATGTGCAGAATGGTGTTACTGACACCATCTATCTCCCCAGGCAGAGACAGGAAGAAGATGGCCAGTGATGGAGCATAGTGCACAGAAAAGTCTCCTCGGTATCTGCTGTTATGCTTATTTGCAAACCCCCAAGCAGAAATCTAATTAGTGGTTGGAGAGTCAGGAGGCTAGATGGGAGTGTGGGGGTTAGAAATCATGGGTCCTCACTGGTTTGTGTTCTTACCAGAAATAGTGTGGCAAGGTGAGAGGGGAGACACACCCATTTACCTTCTGGGGTCTTCCAGAAGGTTGAGGTCATGGGTCAAGCTCATGGTTTCAGAGGTGTTCCAGCTCATCAAGAAGCTCATGGTTTCAGCCCATCATGGCGGGGGAGAGGGATGGAGTTTTGATGGAGTTCATGATGACTGGAGATTGGGGAGGGTCCCCTCACATTGTGGAAGGCCAGGAAGTGAGGCCTTAGTACAGGAGCCAGGCATTGACACAAAGTCAAAGGTTCAGCCCTAGCGACCCACCTCCATCAGCTGGACCCTACATCCCACAGCTTCTACAACCTCCCAAAACAGTGCCACCGGTGACCTGGGGACCAATTGTCTAGACACATGAAGTTGTGAATTAAACTACAACATGGCTATGGCTGCCACTTTTACCAGGCAAAGAGCTGACGCTGGGTCAACACTTAGCGATATGAACTGACCAGTGACCCAAGGGAGAGGAAAGAGGCAGGAGTGCCTTCCCCAGGTGCTTTACAGCAAGTGTGGCTCTATCACTGGTGCAGACAGTGGGGGCTTATATCTGCTGAAGCCAGCTAGGTTATGTGCTTAGGATGGACCCTCGTCACCCAAGACCACCTCAGAGCCCTGCATCTGCCCTGTCTGCATACTCACATGCTCTTCAGTTAGTCCTTGGGGCCAAACAACCTGCACACACTGTTTTTTTTCATAGACATAAATACTGAGTTAGAGAATGGTGAAATGAGTTATTTAGCTCAGACAACTGGTAAGAGGCAGGGTCAGAGGTGACCAAGGATCTGCTGGATTCTATGCTCATTTGCAACTCAGGTCAGTGAAGGCCTGGGGAGGTTAGCTGATTCCATCAGCATCTAGGAGCTTCTGAGTAGCACAATGTGGATATCACTGAGGCAGCAGTGTCTGCCCTACCCACCCTCAAGGATGCATGAGTGTCTTTATTCATTCAGTAATAAGGAATGAATGTGATGAAGTATCACGACACAGTGAATATTGTCTGTGGTAACAGTTTCCTCTGCCACTTGTAAAATGATTTTCAATCTAGGACAGCTAGACTTTTAGACTTCTTGTTCCCACTAAGGTGTAAAGGGGTAGTGAGTAACTGGGCTTGAGCCCCATGGTCCCCAACAACAGCTTGTCTCTCATTTTGTGGTGATAGGCACTTTGGTAACTGGTGCAGAGGACTTGACTGACCCTGGCAGCCCACCAGTGTGGTGTTAGGCAGGACTTGCCTCCTGCTGGAAGGTCCAAAGGCCAGCATGCCTTGATCTCTCAGTGTTCTGACAGCAGATCCCCAGAGGCTGAGGCTATGCTGGGATCTGCCAGACATCTAGGATTTCTTGAGGCGGTTCCCTGTTCCTATCATAAGGGTCAAGTTGAGATGATGAATGTGTAGAGAGAAAAGGCTCATTTGAGCTCACAGTCCAGGAGGTTCTGTTCCATATCAGCTGCCTCTGCTGCCTTTCAGTTTGGGATGAGAGGAGGCTGTACTTCTTGGCAAGAGCATGTAGTGGAGATGAATCAGTCTCCTGTGGCCAGGGAGCAGAGGGGGAAGAAAGCTCAGGTCGCACTGCCCTTCCAAACACCCCACAGTGGTCCAAAGACCTTCCTCTAGGTCCCATCTCTCAAAGACTCCATATCCTCCCTACAGCGCTATTCTGAGGATCAAGCTTTTGCCACATGACCTTTAAGGACCCAAGAAAAACAAACTGTAGTGGAAAGCCCAGGTGGGTTTTCCTGTGAGCTCAGTGCAGGCCTATTGGTAAAAAAAAAAAAAAAAAGGGTGGGCAAGACTACTCTACATCTATCCCAAGGACCAGCAGAACAACGTCTGGATGCTGCAGGAGCCGATGCATCTGAAGGAAGTGGAGGGAGGAAGCAACAAACCCCCCAAACGACATGGCCACGCTGAGGACTTGGTATAGGGACGTGCATTGTGGAAGAACTCACCGCCATGCCCCCGTGAAAGCCAGGCTTAGATGCCTGCATGGGGGACAGTTTTTGTCCCCCTCTTACCTGTTCTCCAACATCCCTGCACCCTTTGCTTCACCCCAGAACAGGCAGCAACTCCAGTTCACACATGAGAAAGGAGAGGAGAGAGGAGAACAGGGGTGTGTGTGTGGGCTCCTCCCCCTCTGCGTCGAAGGTGCCCAGCTTTCCATCAGCAAGCTCTGACTCCCATGCACACCCTGCCCACTTCTCTCAGCTCCCTCTTTGATTCCAGGTTCTGACCTAATCACGGACCATAACGAAACACAGGTAGGCCCAGAGAGGCTCCTGCCATCTAGGGACTCAAGTTCTCCTGTGAGTATCAAATGATGGGGTGCACACAATAATGAAGGCCACATGCCAGACACCTGCCTGGCACCCTCCTCCTCATGATCTTAGGAGATGGCTGCTGTCCTTCTCAATTTACAAGTGGTGAAGCTGGGGTTCAACCAGTTTAAGTGGGTCAGAACTGGGTCCTCACTGACTCTGTGGGCGCCTCTTCACCCCTCTGACTCTGTGGGCGCTTCTTCACCCCTCTGATTCTGTGGGCGCTTCTTCACCCCTCTGACTCTGTGGGCACTTCTTCACCCGTCTGACTCTGTGGGCGCCTCTTCACCCCTCTGACTCTGTGGGTGCTTCTTCACCCCTGCTGCTCTGCGATGCATTGAGGAGGCGGCTGCAGCAGGGGGACAATGTGAGAATGGTACTGGAGACAAGCAAGCATCAGAGACTGAAGATGAATGAATCATTCTCTTCAAAGGCTGAGCATTTGTGTGGGTGTGAGACATCGCACTGCCACTGGTCAGCAATGGCACATGGCACACCGTGATTGTGCATCACCGTCATGCGTCACTAATGCCTTTTAGACCATTTGGTGTGCTCTGCCCTCCCAGTGTGCTAGGGATCCTTAGCTGTGTTCCATAAAGAAGAGATGGAGTCCTGGGGCAGGACCAGGCTCTAACCTGAGCACCTGAAGGCCAACAGTACTCCCTGTCGAACCCTATTGGCAGAGCCATAGGAATCCAAGGGTCCTGTTTAAGTACAGTTCATTCATTTTCATTTTGTGTGTGTGCAAGTATTTGTGTGAGTGTGTGCGTGACTCTTCACCTTACTGTTTTGAGACAGTGTCTCTTAGTGAACCCAGAAGCCACTGACAGGGCTAGACTGGCTGGCCAGCAAGGACCTGAATTCAGGCCTTCATGTGCAGCAAGGACTTCACTGACTGAGCCATCTCCCCAGAGTCCATTTACTGATGGAGGGGAGAATCAGGAACTACTCAAAATCTTCACCGTAGACTCAACAACGTGTCCCAGGTGGGTTGTTGAGCAGCTGCATCTCTTGCCACAGTAATGAATAGAAGGTGGGGATTATAACCAAGCTGGCTGGGCTTCCCTGTGGGATGCCTAGTGCCCAGGAGATGGAGCTTTTCATTCCTGCCTCAAAAGAAGGCCCACCCCACCTGGTGTTTGCCTGACACAACCCTCTTGTCTCTTTACCTGGCCTACATCACCCAGCTCTAGGACCACTTTTCCTCAGAGCTCAGTTGCTGGGTGCCTGTGTCTTCATGGTACCCACACATGCTTGCCATCTAAGAGAGGGCAAGAGTTGTATTTGACTTGTCCAGGGATGAGCTTCATGTGGGGTTTCTTCACAGGTGTGTGACCAGTGCCACCACATGAGGACCTGTGTTCAGAAAGAGGGACCCCATGTCTGCAACCATGAACATGATCATCCTATTGCCCTGAAAGTCTTAATGAGTCTGTGAGTTTTGTGTTTGAAGTGAAGTCAGTCTGAAGGCTTCGGCTCAGACCTGTACTGCCCCGTGACCACAGCCACCATCCAGCTGCATACAGAGAGTGGGATGAGATGTGTGCCCCATCTCACAGACCATTTCAGGACTAAGTACTACTGCACATGGTGGTTGTGGCCCAAGGGACTGCATGCCAGCAAGATCTATGCTCAGGCATACCCCATCCATATTCTTCCTGCTGACTAACATCGGGAGAAGGCAGCAGACTGGGATGAGAGAGCAGCATGGCATGGCTCTCCTGGGCAGCATCCTGGCCAGGACAGGTGGTATCAACCTGGAGATTGGCAGACCCAGCAGCCCTTGGTCATAAATAAACTTAAGCACCCCAGGTCACAGGGCGAGGCCCTGACTCCTATAAGCTTTCTCGGCATCCTATGCCTGGAATCTCTAGCAGCTGGCACTGTGCACTGGCATGTGTGTGCCCTTCTCCTCTTCTTGGGCTGCTTGGGCCTGCTTTGTCTCTTGTAGCCACCGGAGGTTCCTAGGTTGAGTCACTATGACACTTTTGTGGCTCTGCTTATGTGTTAAATGCTCTGCATATACATTTAAAACAAGAATGGTTCAACATACAGAGGAGTGGTACATTCCGGGCTAGTGAACTGTAGTGTGCCTTTGCTTAGAATGGCATTGAATAGCAGATGAAACTGGCATGTCTTAGAGACGGCAGAAGAAAGAAGGGCTTTTGTGGGGACCCCAAGCACTGGGTAAGATGCTCTCTGAACAGGAAACCCCAATCTTTTCTCTTACAGCTCTCTCTGCCCCAGCTCAGGTTTGTTGAATGAAGATTTTTGGCGTAAAAACCAAGGACACAGTCACTCCTTTCTGTCTTATGACAGTACTTCCCACAGCCGGGATTGCAGACATGCCAAGGAGCACAACAGCTGAGTCACAGAGTTTCTCTGGCATTATGGTGATTTGGACAAGATCTGAAAACTCATGGTCAGTGATATCACCAAGGGAACATCACAGGGTGAACTTCTCCAGCCCAGGTGGTCTAGTTACTCACCCCACACAGCCTCTAAGAGCAAATGGCAGAACCACTCAAGGGAGGACAGGTTTCTGCTCACACTCATCACAGTGCTTCTCTGCTATCTCACCCAGCTCACGGCCTAGGACCACTTTCCCACTAAGCCCCACCCGAGGGTGGCTGGCAGGGAAGGCAGGTGACAGGAGTGGCTCTGTCCATGGTGGCCAGAGCACAAGGCGTCAGCTGCTCACACATAGACAGGAAGCAGAGCCAGCAAGCAGGAGGCAGGGGCAGCAGGCATGAGTCTCACCTTCAAAAGCCCTACTTCCTAGTGACCTACTTATGCCAGCGAGGTCCCACCTCCTAAAGTCACTGCAGCCCTCACAATAGCACTTCAAGACAGGCCCGGGTATCCAAAACCTGAGCCTGACAAAGGACGGTTCAGAGCAAAACTAATGGTGCTGCCAGCATGCCACGGCCACCACCTTACAGGAGACTCATTTTGTAACTTGGAGGAAGACACTGATGCCCACTAACACAGTGAGTGTAGTGTAGTAAAGAATAAACTAGTGAAATGGCCATTTATCACAGGCATCAAATATTATGCGCCATAGTGACCATGTGAGCTGTTTGTTACTGAAGTGCCAGGGGAGGGGATTACATCAGGACTACCACAAGCCCCTGAGGAGTATGCTGTACATCAAAGCTGCACCGTTCAGCTCTGCTGTGAACTGATGGAATCACTGTCACCTTAAGGTGCATGGATGACAGCATTATGCGCCATGACTGTGCGTGTCCTTGAATTGTCTGCCACATTTCCACAGTTGATACCCTTCTCTTGGCATTGGTGTGCTCTCACTAAGCCTAGTTCCTATGTTGTAGGAGGAGTTGTGTCAGGCTAACCCTCCCAACAGGCAGTGGTGACAAGCTATGGGTAAAACCGGAGACCAACTGTCTAAAGACACTAAGAAACAAACAAGAGCAAGAATGCCAGAGATGTCCCCTGTGACATGGTTAGTGTTTTTGCTGAGGTACATGCGTAGGTCTAATTTTTTTCCTATGGTTGTCTGTTTCTTTAAAAAAATTTTCTAATCTAATCTAATGTATGTGTCCAGATGTGCTTGTCCAGATGTGTACCATGTACACACAAGTACTTGAAGAGGCCAGAAAAGGGCAGTGGATTCCCTGGAGCTGGAGTTATTGGTAGTTGTGAGCTGCCACGTGTGGATTTGGGGAGCTGAACTCAGGTCCTCACTAGAGCAGCACATGCTCTTAACCTCTGATCCATCCCTTCTGCTCCCATGTTTTGAACGTGTAGGTATGTGAATGTTACAGTGAGACCCATTATTCTGTACAATTAGCATTCACTAAAACCTTAAAAACCAAAAAGGTTCCTCGAGAGCGGCTTCACCCTACCACACAAGGACACAGAAGATGGTAGAGATAGGAGCCCTCACCAAGGGCTGAACTTACCAATGCCTTGATTTTGGCTTCCTCCACTCCAGACCTCATGGGTGTCTGTGCCCTGTGTGTACCCAGATTTCAGTATTTCAACACAGCATCTTGAACATACCAAGACCCATTAGGAACTATCTACTTTAAGAGGCTTGGAAAGAGCCAGCTTTGGTGGCATGTGTGGGTAATCCCACACCAGGCAGGCAGGGGCAGAAGGACCATAAGTTCAAGCATTGGCTGGGCAACCAAGACACTATTTCAGAATAAGAAGGAAAAAAAAGGGGCTCAAGGCCAGCCCTGAGGATGTGAGAGCAGGAGAGCTGACACTGCCCCTCCCATGACCTTACAACAATCGGAAGAAAGAGTCCTACACCTCCGTTGAGCAAGACAGTGGAGCTGATCCTGGTTGTGTGAGTGGGGGTGAGCCAGACGCAAGGGCCTGAGAGCAAAACTGGCTCTGAGCCTTGCTGCAGGCTGCATTGGGTGAGCCAGCTGAGGCAATGCTGGAGAGCTCGACAGGGTGGTAACAATGGGGGAAAGCTGGCAGGCTGACCAGCCCAGCTACCACTCAGGGGACAAGATTCCAACCTGCAGGTTCTCCATGACACAGGGCAACAACAGGATATCCATTGTTGATGGTGAAGTGAGGCCAGAGGCCTCCTCCAGACCAGTGACTCGTGGCAATGAACACTTGCAAGAGAAAACAGAACGGCTAAAGTGTGAAGTGTGTGACTCGCCCCACACCATAGCTTCCGCAGTGAGATTCGGCTCCTTTTTGTTGTTGTTGCTTTTTGTTTTTGTTTGTTTGCTTTTTTGCTCTTTTAAAATTGGTTTTGTTTTGGGAGGGAGGCTGCAAGGGCAGACGGTGGATGGGGGGCAGAGATGGGCAGGATCAGGATACATGATGTGAAATCCACAACGAATCAACAAAAGCTCGAGGAAGCATTTAAAATAATAACAAATTATTTTTAATTTAACAAATATTTTTAAAAGTTGGGGGCTCAGGGATATAGCTCAGTGGTAGGGAGCTTGCTTAGCATACTGAGGCCCTAGGTTCATTGCCTAGCACAAGGAGAAGAGAGAGATGTGGAGAGCAATGCCAGCACACATCAGATCTTCATGCTGTATATTATAAGTATGTGCAGTTTTTATCCACAACCTGACAACTAGAGAGCAAGAGAGCATTAGGGACAGCCAACACCACTCTGAGTTCCTCTTTACCTCTTCCTTCACAACTGTCATCCAGGTGGGCGATATGTGTTTCCTGACTGCTGTTTCTGGCCTCTGCTGTTTACTAACACAACATTCATCCAACATCAGGGTTGTTTTTATTTTCAAACTGTAAACTTCACAACCACAAAAGTGCCACTAAGCGGCCTTGCCTTAATGTTTCCTCTTCTAAGCACTGTGCCCCGAGGCCCTGTGAAGTCTCCTTTGCAGGTAGGAAGCCTGAGTGAGTAGTTAGGTAACAGGTTTGGAGAGACAGAACGGATGTTTGTCAGGCCAGGACCTCCCACCCTAAAGTCTAAGCAAACTGACCAGCGCCACAGATGGGATTCTGAGCTCTGTATGCTAGGTCTAAAGGGGGCCAAATGGTCACAGCTCCCTGCCTGGTGGGAGGGATCACAGAGGCTGAGGATGAGGGGTGAGGGCTGGATTCCGGGCCCTGGCTAGTCATGAGTGGAGGGAGGCTCCTTGACCTTGTCTGTGTCTGGCTTGTCTTCCCCGTTCTCGGACAGTGTAACACGCCAGCTGTGTTCTTTCCATTCCTAGCTGGGAAGGGAGAAGGTGGCTGGGCTTCTTGTCCTGGGCCAAGAGGGAGGGGAGCTGGAATCCTGGAGAACCGAGTTCTCACCCTGTGTGGCCCCCAAACTCTCGTGACCTTGCCCAGGAAGGGATTTACCTCTGCTGTCCTCTGAAGCAGGGTGGGGGATTCTTTGGACACCGTGCTAGGGTGAGAGAGTTGGGTGAGGGGCTGCTAAGCACTCACTAGGACTCCAAGGCTGCCTGTGTTTGGGCCCATAGCTCTCTCTGTATCCCAGGGCTTTGCCCCAATTGAGAAGAATAGGCTGCAGGCTGGCTTGGCTCCAAGCTGTTCTGACCCTGCAGAAGAGGGAGAACATGGACGCTCTGCCTCCTGTGTGCATAGTAGGACTGCAATGCTGTCTGGTGAGCAAACAGAGAGCAGCGTGTGTCCATTCAGATGTGCATTTATCAGCTGAGTCTAGCACTGTCTGCTGGTGCCTGGGCAAACTTTACACAGATGTGGTTTTCATCTGGGTCTCCAAGGGAAGCTCACAGGTATCGTGAGAGGATAAAAAGAAAAAAAAAAAAGCTTAAAAAAATTAAGCCATTAAAATTGTGTGTGTGTGTGTGTGTGTGTGTGTGTGTGTGTGTGTGTGTGTGTGTGTGTACACTCACTGTTACCACAGCACAATCTTGCCTATCCTGATGGAAGCACAGTCTCCTTGTCAGGCAGTGGTTGTGAAGGTTCAGTTGGACTGGGGAGGTACTGAACGCTCATTGAAAGCACATGTATTAGCTTCCCAGGACTGTAACAAAATAACCAACTTATAGAGACGAAAGCTTATTTTGGTTCCCAGTTTCAGGAGACTCAGACTGTGATCAGTTGACCATACTGCTTTCAGATGATGGCCAGAGACACCCTGCTCACATGACTCTGACAGTCTGGAAGTGAAGAAAGAAGAGCACTGGGGCCCCAGTATCCCTTTCAAAGGCTGACCTGACTCTTCCCACTAGGTCACGCACCTAAAGGATCCACCATCTCCGGACAGCAAGTTGGTGACCAAGCCTTTGATGTGTGAGCCTTTGGGGGTCACTTATCAAAACGCAACAGTGAGGACTGCAAGAAATGGGTGGGTTTAAATCTCAGCTTGACCTTGGCCCTCTGTGTGGCCTTGGCCAGACAACTTACCATGGTGAGAGTGACAAAGGCCTCCCCAACCTGGGTGTTCCATGAGGGCCCTGGGAGGGCAGAGATGGTGCTGTGCTGTGGTCTGAGCCCCAATCACGCTGCTGGGCATCGGGCATCTGCTCTATGGCCTTGGGCACATCACTTCATCGCTATAGCACTGTGCTCCCATCTGTCAAATGGTGAGGATAGAAGCACCTATAGAAAGAGCTATTGGGAAAATTAATTGCTTAAAAGCCTGTCTGACTTACAGTGAGGACAGAATTTCAGTGTCATTGCTATTGCCCACAGGGAAACCTGGAACAGTGTTTGGGAGCCTGATGTGGGTCCCCAGCCTTGTGCTTCAGTGGTCGTGTGACCTTGGGACTGTCAGTACTTCTTCAAGCCTCACGTTTCTCATTCACTAAACAAGTGTAATAATACCCATGCATAGGCCCTGTGTGAGGGTTAAGTGAAGTAGTATGAGGCACTGACAATGTCTATAGAGCCAGCCATAGGGCTTAGGCCTTTAGCACAATCCATGCCAGCCATGTTGATTACGACAGCAATAAACAGCTTATACAGACTGGGAGCTTGCTTTAGTCCCTCTGCCACAGCTATAACAAAATTCCTGACATTGGGACTTGGCTCTGGGGAGGGCCCATAGTGCTTCCATAACAAGCTGATCTATCAGGACATAGCTCACTCCTGAGATCATACCTTAGCCTATGGGACCAGCATCACTTCTTTCACGATGGGGCACACCCGGTAACCCAACCACCTCCCAGTAGGCCTCACCTCTCAAAATCTCTCCACCTCAACATCCCTCACTGGGGACCAAGCCTTCAGCACTCACACCTTTGACACACTCAAACATAACCAGCCCATGGCAGTGCTCCATCAGTGTCCTCCACCACGCCACATCCCCACTCCCTAGGTCATGCTGTCACCACACCTACCCTCAGACCCAGGACAAGTGAGGTAAGTGAAGGGAGTCAACAAGATGCCACAGGCAAGGTCCTGTCCTCTGTTAATGGTGTAGCCAGTGGCTGTTGAATCCTCCTGTTACCTCCTACAAAGGCTAGCCTGCTGGTGCCCCACAGGCCTACTGCACATACCTGTGCTTTGTGTGGGCCGTGAACAGCAGCTGGGCTCCATGGGCCAGGTGGCTATGGGCACTTCTCCCCTGGGCATTGCAACCACTCTGATTACCCTCTTGAATTGCCCCTCCCTGGCTGCATAGTGGGTGGCTATTCAAGGCTACTGCCTTCTCCCAGCCTTTACTTCAGCTTGTTGCTCGAGACCTCTGGGGTGCTGCTGGCATTGGATCCATCCAGAAAAAGCATGCAGAGAGACTGTCCCCAGAGAACCTGTTCCCAAAGGCCAAGATGGGGTCTGCAGCTGCCAGGTAGGAAGGCAGGTGAGCCGTCCTCCACACTGGGTTGACGGGGGCTTCTGCCAGGACCCGTGAGAGGGGCTGCTTGCTTCTGCCTCTGTACCCAAACTGTGCTAAGGTTTGAGCCCAGTGTAGAGTAGAGCTTCAAGCGCAGCCCCCACCCAGGGCTAAGAGGGAAAGTGAGCAGTGTGAAGGTGTGGGGGTTGGAAATCCTCTTTTTAAAAGCTGTGCCCACCAAAGTGGACATATGCTCCATAACACAAATGTATCCAGGTTATATTGGGGGTGCATACAGGTGATATTTGTCAGTCTGGGAGCTTCCAGTGCAGGCTAGAACCTGCCGGAGGAGCGCCATACGGCTGGTTCTAGCTCAGAGATAGGCACTATCTCCTCATGAAAGTGGACTCTGGTGGCTGTCTGTGTGTGGATGGAGACCTCACTCTGATGGACTCTCTGATCTCTCAGTACTTCCATGAGTCTCCAGATACAACTGTGTTTGGGGCATGTGAAGGGCAAACACTCAGTCACAACCAGACATTTACTGAAACCACCTGCCAACAATCATGGCTCACAAAGCCCTTTGTGTATGAGCAAGCATTTTTCCCTGGGTGTAAGTGTGCACAAGCAGTAAGCACATAGCTCGTGAGCTACCTGGAGCCTACTCTCTGGTTCTCATGTCTTAGCAGAGTGAGTAAGGGTGAGAGCTCTGGAGGCTTCAGAGAACCTGGGCTCCTTCACTGAGTTCACCTCATCTGAGTTGTGTGAGCTTGTGCATGGGGAATGGGTAGGGTTGCATCAGTGCATACATGGGGGTCAGAGCAAGATGTCAGGGTCCTGCTCTATCGCACTCCCTCATATTTCTGTGAGATAGAGTCTCTCTCTGAGTATGTAGCTAGACTGGAAGCCATTGAACCACAGCAATTCCATTTCCACTCTGTAGTGCTGGGTCTCAGCTTTTTACCTGTGTCCTGAGATCCAAATGCTCTTTCCTATGGAACCATCCCTCTAGCCCCAACTTGACCTCTCTTTATGTCAGATTCTCTATGTGTTTAGTAGAGCAACAACACATGCCACAGAAAGTGGCTCATGTGATAGGAAAGACAGGCTAGAAAGGTGCTCAATGTAGGGTCTGGAAGGCTGGGATTTGGGAAATAAGACAGTTGTCATCTGTGCTTGAGAACAAAGGTACACTGCTATTCAAGACCAAAAAAAAAAAATCTGTTCTGTGAGGTCAGATGGTGGGAGAGCTTAGCAGGAGGTTCAGCTCTGAAGTGAGGATGACCATGGAAGCACTGTGCTTGGTCGGGAGTGTCAATACAGATCAAAGGGTGAACCCTCAGTGGCCACCATGCTTCACTGCCCAGTGGAGAAGCTGGGTACATGTCATCACAGTGACAGAGGCTCAGCCCAACCTGGAGCCGTGGAAAGGCAGAGCACTGGCCTATCCTAACCCCAGCATGCAGTATGTGTTCACAGTGGGGTTAGGACAGTTGCAGCCAAGGTGGCAGGATGCTTAAGGGACCCGAGCAGATTGCAAAAGTGAGGTTCAGCCACTTCAGAGTGAGCTAGGGGTTGGCTGGGTGGCTCAAGGTCTCTCCATGTCCACTGGCCTCTGCTGTACCTGGCGCTTGCTCATCTCAGCACTGGGGCTAGAACCATGAGCAAGATTCCTGCTCTTGGCAGCTGAGTCCTGGCAGGAAAGCAGATGGCAAAGGAGTGCATGAGTAAGTATAGCACAGGTGGATGAGGGCTGAAACAGCACGGAAGCAGAGTAAGGAGAGAGGGAGTAGGGTGGGGAACGGGCGGGGGCGGGGCATCTTACAGAGTCTTCTATGGTGATGTCACCTGAGCCCGGGCTGGAGAGATGCCAGGGGCTGAGCTAGGCTGAGCTTCTGGATAGAAGTAATGGCCAGTGCAAAGACCCTGAGGCAGGAACAGGACCTGCAAAGACCAGGAGGCACAGCAAGGAGGCAGGCAGGATCCAGAGTAGAGATGTGTGGTACTCAGACTGCAGACATGGGGGCTCACATAAGGACATGGATTTTCCTCTAATTGGGCAGCTTTAGAATGTGGCCAGCAGAAGAAAGACATGTTCCAATTGACCCTTCCAAATGGATCCTACAGTAGAGTAAAAATAGATATACCACACACACACACACACACACACACACACGCACCGCCGCACGCACGCACGCACGCACTCACGCACGCACATGCACACGCACACAAAACCTATGACCTTCATATAATGTGAAAATGGAGCCTTGTTATAGCCATTCACAGATGAGGAAAGGAGAGGGAAAGACTGTTCCGGATACCCAAGTGTGTCCATAGCTGGAATTACAGGTGTCATTCCAGGAGCAACACAGCCAAGTGACATCAGAATCGAGTTCAGTACAGGGCTTCCTGGAGCCAGAGGTAAGAGCAAGGGCCTCTCCTCAGCCCTGGAAAGACCCAGCCCTCCATCATCCACCTTCATGATATCTCAGCATTTAATCACCCCCCCCCCCCGTAGACAAAGGGGTCTGGGCCTGTAATGCTGGTGAAACAATGGTGAGAAGCAGTTGAAGTCTGGATACAGCTTGGAGATAGGGCAGAAGGGCAGGAGACTTCAAGGATGCTCCCAAGACTCCACCAGAGTAGCTGGAGCTGGGGTGGGGGTGGAGAGAGCAGGGGCTGTTTTCTGAGTGGGGAGAGGGCAAGGGTGAGCTCTAGAGGTGGTAAAGCCAAGTGTGAATTTCGTATGTGTCAAGTGGAAGGTGATTGTGAAGGGCCCTCTAGGTGCACCACCCAGCAAGGTGGAATGGGATGGCTCACATGGGGAGGATGGGGTTGGAGCTGCTGGTAGCAGGTGTGGGGTCATCAATTCAAATCCTTCCAGTGCATCAGGGACCTCCCTCCAAGTCCTGCGTGTTTGGTGTGTAGTGTTTCCATCCTTAGAGGCCTGATTACAGATGGACGCCTGGAGTAAGGAGCTGAGCAGGATTTGAACCCAGGGCTGAAGGGCACCGGGAACTTTCAAGGGCTAAGCTGGACACTGGCCTGTTAGACATCTTTCCACCCCACATACTTGGAAGAAGTGACCTCTTGAATAGCCAGGGCTGCATTTGTCAGATGGGAGATAGAAGTCAGTAGCTATGAATTTACTTAAGGTTAGACCATTGGCCATGAATTTACTTAAGGTTAGACCATTGCCTTAGGCATCACCACAGCCTGCCCACTAAATAGTACATTGGCTCTGTGACTCTTGAAAGCTGGTCCCAGGTCAACTCTGTCTCTTTTCTTCCCAGCCCTTAATGCACCGTCCTGACCCATAGGAGACGAGGATGCTGCATGGTGGGGGGCAGGCATCCAAACTCTGTCTTTTGTGTCTGATTCTTTTCTTCCCTTTCCAAGCCTTACCAACAGATCCTGTGATACTCTCCCATCTGAACAGCAAGCTACAAGGGCATGGAGGACAGGCTGCTATGAGAACTCTATCTGATCTTGTCTGGAACAGATGTCCAAGCAGCCGCTGTCCATCAGGACTGCCTGCGTCCTCCTAAGAGCAGGGTGCTGCCCAGAAAACTAAAGGGCCTTTTGTTTCCTTTGTGGCCAGGGAAGCCCTGCTGTTGTCTGTCTGTTCTGCTAATGGGCTCTGGCTGATGACAGATCATTAACAAATGTATGTGCTTGCATTTCACTTGTCACTTGTGTATTAGAATTCTCTTCTTTCTTGGCATACCAGGACACAGGCACTGTTAGCTAGCCACTTGGTGGACCTGTGCAGGGCTAAACCCAATACCACCAGCCTGAGTGGTCAGGACAAGTGCCTGGCATGCAGGGAGAACCTACTGTGAATTGGGTGATGTAGGCAGAGGTCTCCTGTGGCTTAAGACAGAGCAGAGTTCCAAGCTGCTGACCAGCTGTGTGACTTTGAGCAAGACCTTTGTCTCTCAGCCTCAGTTTCCCTTGGTGTACAGTAAACTATGTGCCTGCACAGTGACCAGAAATTATGTTGTCATCTCACATATTATTTATTCTGGGGACAGGTGTGAACTATCACCACTTTGATGATGATAGCAACATGAGGCTCACAGAGGAAGGCAATTGCCTACAGCCCCTGGCTGAGGATACTCTTCAGTGCTCTCAACTCACTGCTTGGGTGACACTGGGTGTCTCCATGGGGCCTGGAGCTAGGGGACATGGCCCCAGTTTTCCTGCTGATGATGCTGGTGGCTTACTGAACTGGGAAAGGGAATGTGCAGCCTTCCCTGTGAGCCTCAGGCCTCTCCCACTGGTTGGCGGGCTCAGGCCTGGAGATGGCTCCCCTTACCTTCCCTCACTGGCTTCTCTGGCTGGCTTAGTTCCCTGTATGAAGTGTCTGGATTTTTTTTTTTTTTTTTTTTTTTTTTTTTGGTTTCAGCAGCCAAGCCCTCCTCCACACTCCCACCCCACCCCACTCCTATGCCTCCCTGCCCTGAATCCCTGCGAATGTGAATTTCCTTGTAAGGACTCAAAGCTGCTAATCCCAGACCCTGGGCTGACTTTTTTGCAAGTGGATGCCTTTGTTTTCCCCTCTCTCCTGCCTCCTGGAAGATAGCCCATTTGATTTTTATGGGCCGGTCATTGTGACTGTCCTCTATGCAGTTCTGTGTGGGGCTGGCTCCTGGCGGCAGGGAAGGGATTGGGAAGCCATGTTCCATTTCTGTCTCTCACTGAAAGAAAAGCATACCTCCTCTGAGGGGCTTCACTCCCTCAGCCTCAGTGTCCTAAAGCCTTGATTGTGTGTGAGAGCATCAGTGAGATAACGTCTTCTTGTCCTTTCCAGAAAGACAAATGAGAAACCACACACTGGCTGCAGTATTGTGGGCATGTCTTCAGGAGCATGTAGCAGGGCCAGACAGCTCCTGCTTGGCTGGTGAGCCTATCTCTAGGGCTCCCAATTAGAGCCACATAGCCTGGGGAGGCAAGGAAATGCCTCTGAGCAAGAAGTGTTTAATGAAATCCACGCACTCAGTATGTTGTTCAGGAGTACAGGCATCTCATCAGTCCAGGGTACACTGAGGGAGTGGTGACAGACACGGTGTCATCAGGGCTTGGGGAATCACACAGAACTGGGGTGCTACTTGAGGATCATGGCTTGTTGTGGCTAGGATACCTTGGGCGAGCTCTCAACCTGCACTTCTGTTTCCGTGTCTGTGGAGGAGTAGATGGTGTTTGCAACCTTGGGGGACAGTTCAAATGCTGCCCATTCATTTAACAAGCTGGAGACATGGCTTAGTGCATGGAGGCTGCCCGCCTCGTAGGGCCTCACCTCTAGGTCAGCTCTACCTGGGGTTTGCTGGAGCTGGCACTGAGTGAGTTGGAGCACACCCTTTCATAGGAATTTTTCAAACAGGCCTTCCTTAGAGGGGGTTGTCATCAGCTGCTCACTGGGTTTGGGGTGCCTCTACACATATTATCACCCCCAGGGCATTCATGCTGGAGCCAATATGAGGGAGTCTGGAACCACACACAATGGGGGCACTTGGGAGTGGGTGATCCCAGTCCAGATGACAGGGATGAGTCCCAGGCCAACTCCACTCCTGGGCTTGACAGCTTGGAAGGTAGTAAATATTCATCTGGGTGGAGCCACCTTGAGTTGGGCTTCTGCTATTGGCCACCGAAACTGCCCTGGCTCATGTAATCAAATATGAAAGACAGATAGGGGATGGAGTTATAGACCTGGGGGTGGATGGGCAGTGCTGCCCCAATGGAGAGGCATTTCTGGGAGGAAGGGGATTACACACGGGCTGAAGGGTCCACAGATACAACTGAGAGATTGTAGGGTGTCTTTCTTCCATTAGGACTGGACTTAAGTCTATAGATAGCTGAGGTGTCTTGGCCCTGACTGACATCAGCCCTCCACGTAACCTCTGGTGCATTGGCTCTGAGAACTGGGAGACACAGCCCTATCTTCTAGCTGTGGCAATGACTCCTGTTCTCAGAGGGGCTTTGGAGGTGTCATCAGGGCTTGGAGATCACACAGAACTTGGCCTATTTGAGAACCTTGCCTTGTCATGGCTGGAATGCCTTGGGTGAGCTCTCAGCCTGCACCTCCATTTCCATGTCTATGGAGGGGTAGATAGTGTTTACAACCTTAGGGGACAGTTAAAATGCCAGTCATCCACTTGGCAAGCTGGAGACACAGTTTAGTGCATGGAGGCTGGCCCTTCATAGAGCCTCACCTCTAGGTCAGCTCTACATGGTGTCTTCTGTATAATCTATGTGGCCTGTTCCCCGGGGGCCTGTGACTGCTCTCCAAGGAGCACACAGAGCAGAGAGCCTGCCCCCTCCCTCACACACTTGGGCTGGTTTTCCCTTCTCTCTTGCCCTCCTCTGGTAGAGAAAATAGTAAGAACCCTGTACTAGATGGTTGGCTAGGCCAAAGGAAGTCAGCTTAAGTCAAATGGCTGCCTCTACCTTCAGGCCCATGGGCTGCCTAAGGAGAACCTTCCCCAACAAGCCAGTGATTCTGTACACCTGAGACAGGGGCATGAGGGTCAGGGTGGGTGTGCAGGGGTCAGACTTACTCTAACTCCCCAGCATCCATCAGGCTCTATTGAGCCAGGGCTAAACTGATGCACAAGAATCACAAGGTCAGACACCAGGACTTCCAAGCCCAGGAGCCCTGTTCTGGGGGCTCTTCTTTCTCCCAGGAGAGAATCTGCCATGTGATAAGGACACATGGACACAATCTGGAAAGCACATGCTAGTTACTTTGTCCAAGGACCAGTGCCTTCAGGAGTGTTGGGAGGCACTGCCTGATGCTTAAGGGAGACAGTTAATGTCAACCCAGAGTGGCACCTGTGCACACATAACACAGCTTGGGAGGTGTGAGCCTGTGGCCTGGGCTTGGGGTTGATGACCATCCAGAGGAGAAAGCCCTTGACTAAGCCTTGGAGGAGTAAAAAGGCATGCAGATTCCACTAGTCAACTTCATCATCCTGGGTGGATGTACATTTTCAGAGACCAGAGCGGTTGACCAAACTGCTCAAGGACACATAGTCCCAGCGTTCTGCATCTATCTGGTCACCGTCCACAGGTCTACTACCTCCTAGTCATGGCAGCTATGCCACATGTCCCACAGGGCCTCCTGGAGAGCTGATTCAGCCCAGAGTTTGTCAAACTCTGAGGCTACACAGACTTGCTGGAGCGCGGCTGAATAGTCCCCACGTAAGCAAGCTCTGAAGACCGAGAACACCCCGGAACCCCCTCCTTCATCAGAAAGCCCTCCTCTTCTAGACCACAGCTCCACATGCTATGGGCTCATTGCCAGACCCCACAGCCCAGGAGACAGGGTGTGCCACCTTCCCTGTGACTGGAAATCACCACAATGTTTCCACCTCTATGGAGCCTCCAAGACCAATGGTTGCGTGAGAATAGAACAGTGGCTCCCAGCTACTTGCCCTCCCTAAGGAAAGAGAGTGGAAAGGAGCTTGGAGACCTGGGGGTGGGGCAGATGAAGAGAGACCACGATCCAGACTCTTGTCACTTCCTTCAGGGTTGAAATGTAAGGATGGTGATGCCCTGCAGTGTGGACAGGGGCACCCTGCTGCTCATGTGACAGAGGCTCCAGGGACTTCTGCAGCTGAAACTGGAGACAGTGATGATATAGCTCAGACTTGCTGGCCCTGGCTGGACAGTTTCTCTGTTGTGGCTCTGCAGTGGTGGGGGCGGGCAGCTGAGCACAGCGCCTAGCTGGAGACAGCTTGGCATCTGGTCTAATCCAGCTGTTGGTTTTGGCTCCATATCCAAGACTCCTGAGCCCTAATTACTCACTGTCTTGGGAGCCTGGCCGGGAGCCTGAGAAGGGAGAAGCTGGGGTGGTTCTCATCTGATAAGGAGACAGAGGTAGCAGAGCGGGACCCAGGGGCCTGGCTGGAAGGAGTCTTCTGCCTGTTGTTGGCTTGACTGAGATAGAATCTGCATACAATAAAATTCACAGTTTGGATAAAACACCCATAAACCCATAACCCGCAAACCCACACCACAATCAACATGCAAAACACTTCCAGTAAAGTTGACTCCTGCCTGGATCTGCTGGCGCCCACCTGCCCTCCAGCTAACAGCCTTCCCACACACTTGCCTCCCTTCTTGGGGTAGTGAATGGGCTTGGTAGGTGGGATAGACTTCTGTGCCAGACAATTGTCACAAGACCTATGAGAGTCACCTGTGTTGTTGAGGAGTCTGAAGTCCATTCCTGTTCATTGTTGAATTGTATTCCATTTGTTTCGATATGACACAACTCATTTTATCCACACATTTGCCAATAACATTTTAGGCTGTTTGGCAGCAGGGAATAGAATCACTGGGGTTCACAGTCAGCACATACTTAGTTGTAGAAGCCAGAACAGGCACACCAATTTTCTTTCTCCTTGGCAATGTTGAGTAGTTAGCAATGTGGTAGTTAGCATGTCCAGGGTCCCTGAGCTGTGCACAACAGTATCTCACTGTGGGTTTAATCCCTGCTTCTTTGGTGATTAAAATGTCGAACCCTTTTTAATAGGTTGGTGCCTTTTACATGATTTTGAGCTCAAGACACAGGGGTCCTGAATGAGGTCCTCTACCTTCCCTAGAGAAGATTGTGGGTGCCCCTGCAGACAGAGCTCAGAGCCTTAGTAGGAACACAGAAACGCCTTGTAGATTCTGGAAGTCCATGCCTACACAGTAGGCTCCTGACAGGTCCTTTATCACAACATTTCAGACAGGTACCAATGGAAAACGTGTCTGTCACACTGGTGTGACTCTTGGTTATTATCCAGTGTGCCTTTTCAGGAACCAGGTTCTCCCGAAGGTCTTTCTGTGTTACTCTGTGTGACCTAGCTTTGTCCCTTTCATGGCTTAGAGTCTCACTGTGAGGACAAGGCATCCCTAGCGAATCAGCTTCCCTGCTGCTGGGTATTAAGGGTGGCTTGCTACATTTGGCCAGTAGTGTGGTCCAGTGAACACACCTGACTTTGTCTCTTGTCTGACTCGTGCTTCTCAAGACAGGTTCGAAGGTGTAGACCACTGAACTTTTGTATCAGTCATCCATTGCCACAGTGATGTTGCATAACTACTCAAGTCTTAAAGCCTAAAGCATCAACCTGTTATTTGATACCAGGCAATTGATATTGGGCTGGTCTACTGATATGGTCCAGCTTAACTGCTGATGACTTGGTCAATCATGAGGTTGAGGTTGCCCTCAGGTCAGCTGGGGCTGTCTGGTCATAGGCTCATTTCTGTTTTGCATGGCCTCCCTTCTTCCATCAAATGGGCTTAACTTGTTCTGGAGTAGAGCAGGGGCTCAAGGAGAGTCATTCCAGTCTTGAGGCTTGGGTTCAGAACAGCTCATTCTCATTGCTGCTTCATTCTACTGGCCAAAGAGTCCCAGAGAGCAGCCAGACCCAGCAGACAGGGTGTCTTCACAGCACAGCAAGTCCCATTGCAAAGGGTGTGGTAACAGGGAGGCAGGACTGGGACCATGTGTATTTTACAACCCAGCACAGTTCTAGAGTCTGCATGTTTCCTCCATTGTTGGCCATTGCCAGCTGTCTTCCTAAACAGGGTGCAGGTTGTGTTCCATGGCAGTAGCAGGAAGCCCATGGTTCTCCAGCCTTACCTGCTCAGAGTCAGGGTCCCGGTCACCAGCACCTGGGCTAGATATGGAATTTTCCAACACGATGCAACAAGAGAAATGAAGTATACCTTCCCAAAGTGTTGATTCTAATCACTTTCTTGAAAGGCAAACACCTGTCCTCAAGACTGAGAGTGCTCACAGACATGTTTCATGACACTGAGTGACATCATGTGATACTTTAAGAAAGAGTGAGACTCAAAAGAAATGACTGACTGGCTGGCAAGGCGGCCTCCTCCAGACTCCATCGTGTGTCCTCTCAGCGTGAGCATCTGCTGCTAGTGTGCTCCACGGAAACTGAACATCCTCTATGTGCTGGGCACAGCTCCCAGTGTGAGGACAGGATGGCGGAGGCAGGGTCCCCTGCCTCTCGGAGCCTCAAGGAAAGGAAAGGGACCATTGACGTAAACAATGCCACTTCAGAGACAATAAATGCCAGGAAGGAAACCGCACAGGGTAATGCCACAGAGACACTGTGACCCTAGACTGGGAGTTCAGGGCAGGCATCTTCTTCTAGATGACAAGCTGAGTCCACGGTGACAGGAAGGAGATGACAAGAAAGTGGCAGGCCAGTCAGGCAGCTGATGCCAAGGTCCTAGGGCAGAGATGGGGCTGCCCAAATGAGAAGGTCAGGAAGGCCAGAAGAGACGGGGCAGGGGCTGGCAGGCATCAGACATCCAGTGTGTGCCTACTGTGTGCCCAGCAGGGTGCTCTTCACCCCTGTCCCCTTCTGCCATCAAAACAGAGAAAGGTCTGGGCTCCCTCTGCTGGTCCACCATGAGCTGTGACTTCAGCTATGAGGGCCAGTGGACAGGGCATGTCTTATGCTGGGGAAGTTGGGGATGCCAGAGGCTCTGTGGGCGCAGTGGGAAAGGGACAGACTCAGGGCTTGGTTTGGTCCAAGGAGGTGGAAGGAGAGATGAGTTCAAAGTCAAGTGGGAACAGAGGATGTTGGGAGCCTAGTTCCACACATCCAGTGCTGGCGCAGGTCACCAGCAAGTCAACTGGTGGCTCATGTGTGACTTCATAGAAAACAGAAAGAAACTACCTGCCGTGACAGAACTCCATCCCTGTAAAGCAGCGCCTCTTGGGAGGCTCTCCCTTACTGTTGCTAAGGGAGAGCCTCTGGAAGCCAGGCAAGTCACCCCAGTTCCTAGTCCTGGGTTCCTTCCATTCCCAGCCTCAGAGAGGAAGCAGAGTGCTCAACTACAAAGGAGTTGAGTACAGCTACCCTTGAGGTCTCTGCTCAAACCTTGCCTAGGGTCAGCCAGTAAGTCCTGATTTCTATCTAACCTCTTGTGGTGATTTTAAATTATTACTTCAGCAAATACTGAGTACCTTCTGGGAGTCAAGGAGCCACCTGGGTCTGGGGATGGATGCGTGAACAGGACCAAGACCCCTGAGCTGTGCAGCTGGCATCTGTGAGGCAGGATGGCAGACACAGGTGGCACCATGAAGAGAATGTGTGGGTCCTTGGGTGCCAGCTGGTGAGTGCTGAGAATGGCAGAGAGAGAGAGAGAGAGAGAGAGAGAGAGAGAGAGAGAGAGAGAGAGGAGCCAGGCAGGGGGACCAGTCCAAGAACAGGGCAGCAGTTGCTGGATAAACAGATGGGTCCTAGAGGTCTCTTGACAGGCCTGCACCAGGAGGAGGGCAGTCAGGCCCAGGAGCAACTGTGGTAAAGACCTGAGGCATGAGGCAAACTGGTGATTGGTGGAGACAGTGGTAAAGTAGGGGCCAGGCCCCGAGGGACCAGGGTGGAGTCACCCTGGCAGGATGAAGATAATCTAGAGATGTTTGCACCCCTCCCTTGGCTCTCAGAATACTAAACTGGCCTCCAAAACGTTGGAATTTCCCAGGAGTCTCAGGCTGGGAGCAAGAAAAGACTGAAGCCTGGTGCCAGCTTTCTGTCTTCCAGAAAGACATTTCACACCATTCTACACCTAGTCAGACCACGCGGCAGGCAAGAGAGACTGGATGGGTCAGTGATGGGTCAGTGATGAATGAGACCGCACCTTGACTTAACTACACATGCCTCTTGCCCTCTTTTTAAACAAAAGCCTCATGCCAGTACCCAAAAGATGAACTTGGGGAGGGGGTGTCCCTGGAGCTCCTTGTTTGTTCTTCACAATGTGGCCACACTGACTAGATCTCGGCTTCTCACCATGTTTCATTGGCCTATGGGTGGCCACGCCTAGCTTGTTAGGGCTTCCAGGGACCTAGATTCTCACCTGAACAACTCTGGTTATGAGGGAGAGAAGGATGGGCAGCCAAGGTGTGTGTGTGTGTGTGTGGGTACTTCTAGTCCATTCTACAGCCTCAGACTTCACTCTACTTCTGTGGGGCCATTACAGGCTTTGGAGCCAGGGAAGCACAGGTTCTGGCTTCTGTTTCTAGAAGGTCCCTGTGGTGCTAAGTAGAGAATAGACTTGAGGTCAGGAGCATCACAGGGAGACCAGTGGCCCAGGCAATAATTAATGGTGGCTCAGATCAAGTTGCTAGTCATGGAGGCACAAGAAAGGGCCAGGACCTAGACTCGTCCTGTATTGGCTCGTTTGTTATTACTATAACAAAATCACAGAGACTAGGTAACTTATAAAGAAAAAAGAGCCTTTTGAGCTTATAGTTTAGGATGAAAATCCAGGATGGGGAAAGCCTCTTGATTTAGCCTTCAGTGACATCTCATGCCAGTGACATCATGACAAATAGGAAAGGTAACAGAACCAGACAGGAATCAAGATAATTCTAGGGTCAAGCTTACTGGTCCCAGCCCACTCTTGCAGACCTGAGATCACCTCACAAAGTCACCCCTACACCCCTCAGAGGACACATGCCTCCCGTGAAGCTCCAGCTCTAGAAAGTTCTCTTATACTGCGATTTGGGACAGTCCCCCGATGTGTACAAAACACACCCAGACCATCCAGCATCCCGACTGATGCCTGTTGCTGCCACTCAGTTCCCAGGAGTTGGGAGCTTTTCCCTATCCGTTTCTTATCCTGGCCAGGATAGGTGTTTAAGGCAGGGACTCAGCATCCCAGGCCCGAGACAATAACATGGAATTGAGGCTGATTTGTGGATGTGATGGCTCCCTGATGGTGAGGGTAACTAGCCAGGAGTGAGGAGAGGACAGTACAGCCCTTAGCCTGACCCAGCTGTTCTCCCCATGCTGAGCGTGCAGCCTGGCAGGTCCAACTTCTAACCTGAGCAGCTCTCATGGGCCTCCATATCCCCACATACCAAACTAGGAAATTTTTCATCATCTCTGGGATAGCTCCTTCCTAGCTCAATACAGGGACATAGGGAGATGAAATACGAATGGGCTCCCCCACATCCCCTCAGGCAGCACAGGGACATGGGGACTGGGACAGAATCCACAGACAAGCATCCCTTGAGATCACAAACCAAATATGCATGGTGGACGTACCTGCTTCATGCACAGCAGAGCAAGTTGGGCTCCCCTTGAGTTCGTTCAAGGGATGCCACTCTGGTATGTGCTGTCCCTTCAAGGCAGGACCTGAGAGAACCCACATGTACCCCGTAAGGAAGCTGGACCCATTCCAAAATTCAAGTAGGGGACAGACAGGAGCTGTGCCCAGAATGGTGGCACATAAACACACAGGGACATGCAAAACTCTGGTCTGCAGTCAAACAGGCAAATGCTTGTTTGTTCAGGCTTAAGCACTGCTGGGAACCTGCCATGTGCCAGGGGCCTTCAGGTGCAGCGTGTCATTTGCCACACAGCATAGGAGCCAGGAGAAGCCTGGCACAGCAGCCACTCTTGGTTTGTTTTAGACTCCAGCCTGTGACCTGGCCGTATCAGAACTTTCCTCCCTCAGTTCATGAACCAGTTCTTCAAAGTGAGGTTTTTAGTCCCACCATGGTATAAATGAGGACACCAAAGCTCCGAGAGGCAAGGTGACTTTTTCAGAGTCACATAGCTAGTGAGAGGCAGAGCTGTGATTTTGTCCTTTTTGTCAGTCTGGGATACCTGGGTGGCTCACAGCCGTAATGACTGTGGAAATGGCAATGAGGAGGGCAGTGTGTGGAGTGTCACATTTGAGAGTCTGCTTGTTGGCCAGGTGCCAGTGTAGGGTCGGTCTGCTTCTGGTCCATGCTTTCCCTGAGGTTTCTGTTTCACAAGCTCTGTAGGGAATATTCAATAATATTGCCTAGAAAACCAGACTGCTGGCAAAGACCTAACCATGGTGAAGAAGGCAGCTGACTCTAGAGTTTTCAGAGATGCTGACTGCAGAGCTTACTGTGACAAGTCTGTCTTGCCCCTTGGCATCCATGGAAGACTGACTCCAGACCTCACTGACATTGAAATCCTAGGTCAAATATTTGCATGTCACTCTCCACGTTGCAAGTAAGCTCTGGATGACATGACAAGTAGCAAATGCAGTGTGAATAGCTGTGCACGAGGCGTATGCCTGTTCAGCTCTCAAATAGAAGGGCACAGGTCTGTCATGCCCTTCAGACACAATTTTAGGACCTATTTTCCACTTGTGTTTGGAACCTGCAGATCCAGAGGGCTAATCCCACCAGAGTGAGCTACACATCAGCTCTGCCATTTAGTCTCATACTTCCAGAGGCCAACAGGCCGAGTTCAGGATTCTCACTAAGTAGTCCAGGGTAACCCAGAACTCATTATCTCTTGCTTCAGCCTCCAGAGTGCTGGAATTATGGGCACACACCGCTGTACTCTCCTCTTTTTAAGCACCCCATGGTGTTAGACTGCAGACCACTCTGGAGTGCGAGCACACTGTGTATGTATGGGATAGGGAGGCAGTGGGCAGACACATTTCACAGCACTCACTTGGAATTCATGCTGTGGAGGTTGGAGGACCACCTCAGGTAGTGACCGTTGTTTGATACAGGGTTTCTCGCTGTCCACTGGGCAGCACACTCTCATGGTGTCATTTTAAGGTAGTGACTTCTGTCTGTCTTGCTCAGAGAAGTAGGAGACAGGCACCCAGAGACCAGGGAAGCTGTCCCTTCTCCCCAGTGGGCTGTGACGAAGCTAGCAGAGCTGCACAGGGACACTGTTTACCAGTGTTGTTACCTGGTTCCAAAGCCTCTTTGGAAGCTTGTAGAAAGGGCTATCCAGGTCCAAGTTTCCTGGAGTTAGTCTCCACCGTTGGAATGCCTCAGCTTCTGGAAGCTGATTGAGTATGCACGGGCACAGCCCAGCACAGGGCCTTGGTGGAGGCAAAGAGCGCTGCCCTTCAAGTCCTTGTTCTACCTTCCCATTGCTGTGTGTCTGGGGGCAAATTGCTTAACCTCTGTGACCATGTACACAACTGGTTGGCTTCATATCTACTGTTGAACGTTATTAGAAAGACTCACGAAGAGGATGGATGTCTAAGAGTCTCAGCACAGGGAGAGGTTCACACAGCAACCGCTCGGGTCTGTGGATGATGTTGGACCAATGGACTGAAGGGTTTGATGGAGGGAACGGTTCTTAGACTGGTTGCTTTCTTGGACATGTGATCCTTTGAGAACCCATGGCATCATTTAGATTGTGTTGGACCAGACGAGGATTCCAGTTCCATCATTTGTTAGATGCAGTGGTATCTCACAACAGATCTGAGCAGGGCTGGAGAGATGGCTCAGAGGTTAAGAGCACTGACTGCTCTTCCAGAGGTCCTGAGCTCAATTCCCAGCAACCATTTTAAAAAAAGAAAAAAAATAAGAAAAAAAAAGAAAAAGAAAAAGAAAAAGATCTGAGCAAATTATCATGTGCTGGTCTCAACTTCAGGGGGAGGGCGGCCTGTTCTCTTCGTCATTACACAGAGGAGCTGCTGAGAGATCTCCCTGGTACCTGGCATGTGTTCTTGCTCAGGACTTGCTGAGACTGAGGTTGAGGTGGCCAACTACAGGGGAGGAGAATGTCTCCCTGAGCTGGCTCATGCTCCCTGCAACACTTCCATGGTGGAGGGGCAGGTGCTGCTGTTGTAGCCATGCTGGTGCAAGACAGGCCTCACCACGTCACAGCTTCAACAAGGAAGGTACCTGGATGAGGGCCTCCAGGGGTACTCTGAGCTGGTTTCTGCTGAGCTGAGGGGATATATCCTCTGTGAGCCCATGGTCAAGAGGCCTCCTCCCTCTCCCTCACTTCTCATCCTACTTTTTGTCCCTATGTGGGCCAAAGAAGTGGCTTCCAGGGGCCAACCTTCAAGTCCCTTGCCCATGGTTGCTAGCTAGGCGCACCCTTGTGAGTCTAACAGGGCAAGGACATAGATCCCAGGGAACGATAGCTTCCTCAGAGATGTCTATGTGGTCACCTATGCATTGTCTATTTCCCCAACCCCGACCCTCACTTCTTGCAGTGGCCCCTCAGTTGCCCTGCTTGAACCTCCCTCCCTCCCTCCCTCCTCTCCTCCCTCCTCCCTCCCCCTCCCTCCCTCCCTCCCTCCCTTCCTCCTTATGTCTCCATTCTTGCCCTCCAATCTTTCTGCATTCTTCCTTTCTTTGCCCAGAGAGTAGAGGCCTTTCAGGAACTGGTTCTGGGAAGTACCACGTGTGCTGAGTCCTTCCACGGAACAGCATGGACTGTATAATGTCCCACTGTGCCAGGCACAAATCTCCCCCTAAAACAAGTAAGTGCTGTGTATATGGTGTCTGTACAGGAAAATAATGCCTACAGATGATCAGTCAAGACCCAACTCTCCCCCTCTCACAGCAGGGGCTTAGGAAGCCACTGTCTTCTAAAGCTCAATGGCCACAGGCTAGGAACCTAATAATAAATGAACTCAATTCCAGAGAACATGAGTGCTAAGAAGTGAAGCCCAGAGAGTGAAGTGAGACAGACAGGGCTGGGGGTCGGGAGTCAAGGAAGGGCCCCTGGAGGGGGAGATACAAGCTGGAGCATGAGGAGTTTCCATAGACAACAAGAACTGATGGAAACCCTTCCATCAGTTTGGGGGTTGGGGGAAGAGCAAGTGCAAAGGGGCCGAGGCAGGCTTGAGCTCAGTTTGCCTGGGGACTAAAATAATGATGCATGTGGCTTTCATGAGGACCCATGCCACTTTCTCCTGAGTCTCAGCCAGAGCTGTTCCTGCTGTTCCTTCCGCAGGCAAGTAGATATTGCAGAAATGTTAAGGGGGCAGCTCAGAGGCCACCCTTCAAGGCAGAAGCTTGCTCTCCAGCCCTGTGCCACCAGAGTCCAACTCTGTGGACTCTTGTCTTCCTCCACAGGAGTGGGCAGGAGCGGCTCCAGGTCAACTTATGACCAATCTTCTATTCGTGAGCCTCACTCAGGGCCTAGCTGAGGGTAGATACATGGTAAACATTTACTGGGCTAAACGGATGCACAGATGGGAAGTGTCCGGGCTTCAGAGGACAGTACGACATGAAGCAGCCAAGGAGGGATCCCTGGAGGAGGTGAGTGGGACCTAGTCCCAAGAAGAGAGGCAGGTATGAAGGGCTTCCTACAGGCCAGGCATCAGAGAGAGGAAGCTAGCATGTGCCAGTGACCCACTGATGGCTCTGCCTGTATACCAGGAGATACAGTTAGAAGAAGGTCACTGGCCACTCAGATCTGTTTTCCTGAACTGATGCTAACCCTGCCTCAGTAACCAAGAGTACCTAGGGATACTTAGTGTTGCACAGGCCTGGCCCAGGTCCCTCAGCAAGTGAAGGATCCAGCTCCTGAGTTCAACTCTGACAACCCATTCAGCATCTCAAACCACACTGCTTCTCAGACTGCACTGAACAAAAGCCAGGAGGCTCCAACTGACCTGCCTCAGCCTCATCTGCACTCCTCAAAACCCCAGTTCCCCAAAACACCCTGTTAGGGAAGGACTGGTCCCAACAGGTTCCCCCAAAGTGGCTAGCAGAAGATTCCCAGGTTGGCCTGCAATGTGAGCTTTCATTATTGTGTTAAAAGCATCAAGAGACCCAGGCTGGAGAGCCCTCAAGGTACACAGTGCAGTCCTGAGGCCCACTGCAGCCTGTGAGGACCCATTACATTTTCTCATCTTAGGAAATAACAAGAGAAAATTAACATAATACATGCTGGTGATTGGCTTCTATTCCCAGGGTTCATAAAATATAGTGTCAATGCATTTTTATGGAGTAAGGACCATAGAGACCAATGGCCTGGGGCCCACCCAAGTCCTGATATTGACTTGCTCACTAGAGAGATGGGAATGGAAGTTCAGGCCTGGAGATCCCAAGGTTTCATGGTCCTGGATGCTGTAAGTGGGGTTTGCATGCAGGACTAGCTGGCTTCTAAATCTTAACATGGTTGGAAGGCTTTTTTAACATGGTCTAGGAAGCTTTGATTCGAGGTCATCCTCTTTGGGTCTCAGAGTTCCTAGCTGCAGTGGTCAAGGGTGTGGCAGCTATTCCTTTTCCACGTGCTTAGAGCAAAGTTGCCCCTTCATATTGCAGCACTGAAAGCAGGGAGAGTCAGGAGCATGTCTCATACTCATGTGTAGCACAGCTCATGAGCCCAGGGGAGAGGCTGGCCATGATTCAGGGTTCCCCACAGGGCAGCCTACTCTCTGAGCCTAATCTGACTCAAGAAAACACACTATCCAAATAGGAAGCCACCGAGTTCTGCCTGAGAGCTGCCTTGCTGGGGAGCTGCTTGAGGCAGGTGTGCTCATAGCTCACACATCTGCTTTCTCTCCTGCTTCTTTGCTGCCCTACCCATCTGCTGAAGCAACCTGAGCCAGCCCAGGGGTCAGGGAGCCCCCCACCCCCACCCAAGGAGTCTTTGGTGCTTGAGCCAGGTTGGCTGTCTCTGTGTACCCTGACAGGAGATAGCCTCCTCTTGAGTGGTTGAATCCCACCATCCATGCTCCATCCGGAGTTGAAGGCTGTCACCGGGTATTCCCTTTAAAGGCAAAGACGTTTCTGCCTCTAAAGCAGATAGAGAAGGCCGAATGAGGTAGTGTCAGAAGGGCTATCCCAGTGGAAGATTTTGGGATTCTAAGAAGGTCCGGTGATGAAGGCTGTTGAGTGACTGTTGGTACCCACAGACACTGTACCCACAGATTCAATCACCCTTGCACAGAAAATACTTGGGAGTAATAAAAATAACAATAAAGTGATAAAAAGTCATAGAAATAAAATTACAATAAACCAGCTATTCGCACAGCATTTACATCACCCAAGACATTATGATCATCTAGAGATGAAACAAAAGGCTGGCAGAGAAAACAGGCTAGTACTATCCCAGCTTACAACTCAGACCAGCCAGTGGCTGGTTGCCAGGCTTTTACCCCACACAAAGCTCCTTGAATCAATAGGAAACGAGTCAGGTATAGGGGGCAGGCCTGTAATGCCAACATACAGGAGGCTGCCCCGAGATTTGCTGCAAGAACTTGTCCCCCAAAAACCAAAGAACAAACCACTGAACGTGATAAGACTTCCCTCTTAAAGACTTGGCGGTAAGAACTGAGGGTCACAGTGCGCAGTCCTGCAGGAAGCCCACTACCTGTCTGTTCTGGGGCCTGACTTCCTCTAGCTCCAACCTAGGGACAGAGCTAAGGGAAGGATGCAAGCTGAGAAACATGGGGTTAGAAAGGATGCTGTGGGGGTCAGGGCAGGATGGGGCTGGGGGCCTGTGGCTGTGGCCTTTGGAGGGTAGTTGTTGTGGGGGAAGAGTTTGGTTTTTCAGCTGCCCACACACATGCATCCCCGGGAGGGCTTACTGGGCATGTGCTTGGGGTTCTTGGACACTCTAGCCTGGGACAACGGGAAAGAAGGGTGGAGTCGGTCAGATCCACTGCCAGGCCAGTGTGACCTTTCACAGGGCGCCCTGAGATAGGACTCTGTGCAGCTCCCTGCAGGAGAATCTAGACTGTCCAAGATGGTTGAGATTTCTCTAAAAAGTGTAGTTGTCCCCAGGCACGATGGCAGTTCACAGAGTAGCAGAAAGCAGAACTCCCTTCTATCTCCCTTCAGGAGGTGCTGGGCCCCTTCCTCTTAGCCACAGCATGAATTCTGATGGAATTGGTCCAGTTGGTTCAACCGGCAAGGACAGGAGCCAAGTCACGCTGTCTCCAGTGGCACACCAAAGAGGCTTCTTTGTGCAGTTATGCCAGAGTACTACAGTTGCCTCTCTAGGACCCTGGCCTCAGTTTCCTCTCCATCTCCAGCCAGGGCCTCTCAGAATACAAATCCACAATCCCACTGAGGGACAATAGCTTTCACCTGGTATTTGTAGTACACTTGGGGACGGACTCTGATTGGTTGTTTTGGGGTCATGTGTCCATTTCTTAGCCCAGTCGAATTCACTAGGGACTGAGTATGTAAAGTGGCCAGAGGCCTGAGGAGTTCTAGCAGAAGAAGCCCAGCCATGCAGCCAGAGAGCTGTCAAGCCTGCCCTTTCCAGAATAGCCTGGGAGCCACTTCCTCCTGCTCATCCTTTGTCGGCACGTGTGCCCACCCCCAACTCCACACATATGCATCTTGGATGGCATTTAGGTCACCAGCCTGGGCACAGAATAAGGCAGCACACACATCTGCCTGTGTCCCAAGGCCCTTCTCCATGACTTCCTCCTTCCTCTTCTTCTCCTTTCCCCTCCTTCCTCTCCCCTCCTCTCTTCCTTCTCTCCTTCCTCCCTTTCCCTCTCTCTCCCCCCCTTGCTTTGTTAGTCCTCCAACAGAGATCCAGTGGACCTTCACAAAGTGCTGGGATGTTTTAGGTGTCCCTACCCCCACCCCATCCCCACCTCCTGCCACTCTCCCACCCACCTGAGGGCTGTGGGTCTCCTAGTTCCTCTTTCCCCCATAGTCCTGGAATGGGAGGAGATCTTAGGGACTCTGGCTGATCAAAGCACCCACTATCACCAGGCCCTTGCAGACACCTCCCTTCTCTGCCCAGGGGTTGGTATCTCCTTGCAAAGAGCCTGGTTCCTTCCCTCCCCCCTCCTTTTGGTGCTGTTAAAAGAGTAATGTAACTCTCAGATCCCCTCTCATCATGTTAATGTTAAAGTGTAACTAAAAATAAACCTCAGGTTGCCATGGGAACCCCGACTGTTGCTAGGCTTAGTCTGTGGGGATTGGGAGTCCTGCTTTTTCTGGCCCTGCTGGAAGGTGGCCTCTGTGGCCTGCAAAGCACCTGGGAGGGGTCCCCAGGGACTGCCCTTCTCCAACCCTCTAAAGGTGGGTTGGGAGTCACCTCTGGCTGAGAACTTTGGGATCTGCCTGGGAAGGGGACTGGGTCTCTATGAAGCCTCAGAATGAAGTTCTCAAGACTGGGGGTAGAGGGGGAGGAAACAGAATACAAAGTCAGTGAAGAGAGAGAAGGCAGGCTAGGGGAGAGGAGGGAGGGGCAGACCTCATCCATGTGTTGGGACACAGAGCAGATCCTGACCTAGCCAGCTCTGTGTCCCTTAGCCAGAAAGTGCAGCAGCCCACAGAACCCAGCTTTCAGACCCAGCCTGAGCTGGGACCTCAGCACCTGCCTTCTTCCCCTCCACTGTCTTTGTATAGGGCCCATGGACCCCCAAGCACACAGTGGGCAGGGCCAAGCCTATGTCCCCTACTGGATTTCCAGTCACAAAGAGATGACAGCTCTCTGTGTGATCAGGAACCAGCAAGGACAAGGTCTACAAGTTCAGCCACCTCACATGCACTGTGGGAAGTACCTGGTGATTCCCTCTCCTGCACTGCTTGCTAAGCTTGGTGGCCAGAATCAGGCCCAGCCCTGGCCCGGCGTGCCTGCCATGTGACTTTGAGCTTACCTCAGGGCTTCCATCTCCTCCTCAGCACAGTGGAGGCACAGGCACCACCCTGAGGGGGTCACTGTGAGAATGGGGTGAAGGTGCTGGCAGCTTTGTGCTACAGAAGGCAGGATGGTAAGCAGCAGCTGCTATTGTGAGTCCCTCTCAAAGCACAGTACATGCAACCTGCTGGGGACGGTCAGCTGCTCCAGCTGCTGTCACACAAGGACACTGTCCCCAGCCAAGAGGCCCAGTGATGCAAGGGAACACTTGTGCTTTGTGCCCAGCTGCGTAAGGGTGGGGGACACTATATTGACCTAGCAATGTCACCTCCCCAAGCAGGAACCCCGGTCCCAGGTGGAAACCCCCACAGGCATTCTTGAACTCAAACACTTACAGTGCCCAATGGTGCCATGTGCAGAGAGAATCAACCTCAGCTGGCAACCAGCAAGCCAGTCATCACACAAAGCCATTGTTACCAGGAACTTCTCCTTGCCCAACCTTTCTTTTAGGACCTGACTACCAGCCCATGGCCTGCTCAGTGTTGTGCTCAAGTCATGAGCATTTATTGTCTTGTCAATTACAGCAACATAAATAGTGAAAGAGGCCACTGGCAGGGGGATTCCAGAGGCTCATGTCCACAAGCTCGGAATACTCATCCCCAGGGACATCAGAGAGCAAAGGTAGTTGTCACCACCGCTGAGACACATAGTGTTTTGTGTCCCAGGCTGGAGCCCATAGTTTTCCAGGCTCAGTGACTGTAGGATCTCTATGGGTCACAACAGGTCCCTAAAGCCAGGAGGGCATGAAAGAAATGTCTATCTTCTACAGAAGCCCCAAGAAGAGAACATGATGGCAAGGATTCAGAGATATCTGGCTTCCCTAAAGTCTCACAGCTTGCTATGAACTCCCTAAGTCTGTGCTAATTCTATTATACCTAGCCTAACATAGGTAGGATGCAAGAAAGAGCTTAATGGAGGAATCAAGGAGAAGGGAAGTAGCATTTGTTGAACATCCCATGCGCTAACCTCATTTAATGGGCAGGAAAGGCAAAAGCTCAGAGAGGCAGAGGCACTTGAGCCAAGGGGTGAAGATGGCTCCTTCAGCTTCTTCTCTAGCATCCACATCAGTCCGGAGTGTATCCTAAATGACTGATGTGTATTTTCTGAACTGTGGAACTACAATAAGTCTACTTCCTGGCCCTAGACAGCACTGGAACCTTTCTGGAATAGAGGAAAAAGCTAACGATATGATATTGCAAGTAGATAGAAGCACTAGAAGGCACAGAGGCATCCCTCGAGGCCACTGCCCTGGCCAAATGGTTGTAAGGAAGCAAGGAAGCAAAGCCTAGAGTTCAGCACCCCCTGCTGCCAGGTGCTGCCCACGGGACCACCCAGTGGGAAGGCAACATAAAGGGTGGGAGTGGCAAAAGGCATGGGGAGACAAAGACAGATGTCCAAGTCAGGCCCCTCATTGGTGGCCGAGAAGAAAGAGGTGAGGTGATCAGACCTTGGTTTTTGCTTGACACAAATGGTAGCGGACAAAGCAAACAGAGGATGTTTCCAACAATACTAAATTTATCCTTTGTAGTAATGAATGCCCTTCATAATAAACAAAGGTTGGCCAAGCCCAAAGCATGCCCAGAAGTTAAGGAAGAGTGTACTGGCTGCCAGGCAGCTGAGAGATGCCCAGACTCTGCTCAGAGCAAGCTCAAGCCACCTCCCAGCCACCACAGAAGCCTGTTTACCATGAGCTGCTGTCTAATTTTCAGTCATTTACATATCTTAACCGCAGTCTTGTCCCCAGTGTCATCACAGGACAAAGTGAAAAGTCTTTTTTTTTTTGGAGACAGGGTTTCTCTGTGTAGCTTTGGAGCCTATCCTGACACTCACTCTGGAGACCAGGCTGGCCTCAAACTGACAGAGATCAACCTGCCTCTGCCTCCTGAGTGCTGGGATTAAAGGCGTACACCACCAACGCCCGGCATGGTGAAAAGTCTTAATGAAATCTCCCACCCTTTTTTTCAATATTTACTTTCTTCCTAGAACCCATGCAAAGATCAGGGACTGTATTTTAAATCACACTATAAAAGACAACAGCCTGGTGAAAGAGAGGGCCCACAGAGGCCAGGAACAAGGGTTTCTCAGGGAGATTTTGAACCAGTGTCTTCCACTGAAGCAGATGTGCAGCCCTTAGAGGCAGGGAGTGTCATTGTCTCCTTAGGGAGCCCCCACCCCCAGCCCTTTAACAGAGTGAGAGGAGCTGGGCTATGCATCCCAGACACCGTTCACTGAGCCCTTGCTGAGTGAGATGGAAAGGGACATCTGATCCAGAGAGACCTGACCCAGAACTGAGTCAGGCAAAACTCTGGCCCTGGGTCCAAGTCCTCCCCTGCTTACAAGTCAGGGAGATCCTAGGCAAGTTACCAACCATCTTAGCTCCCATTTCCTTATCTGTTTTTCTCCTAAATAAAGATAATGAGAAAACCTGCCTTGCAGGGTTGCTCTGAGAATCAGATGAGAAAGTAGTTATGAACACCTTAGATCAGTGGCTCTCAACCTGCAGCTCATGACCACTTTTGGGAGGGTCAAACCCCCCTTCACAGGGGTCACCTAAGACCATTGGAAAACACAGACATTTGCGTTATGATTCATAACAGTAGCAAAATTACAGTTATGAAGTAGGAAAATAACTTTATGGTTGGAGGTCACCACATGAGGAACTTATTAAAGGGTGCCAGCTTGAGGATGGTTGAGAACCACTGCCTTAGACTAAGGCTGGGCACGTTTGGGCCTCCAAGAGCTTGCTGTGTGTTTCATTGGATGTGAAGACACTGCATTCATCAGGTTGGCCTGGATGATATAGAAGGGATGAAAACCAAAGCTGCCATTTGGGAGTGGCCATTTGGAGACCCTGATGAGCAAACAGAGGGAGATGTCACTCCCCAAAAGAATCAGAGAAATGTGCAGGGGGATGGAGAGAGGCTGGCTTGATGGAGAGACATCAAGTGGCCATGCTTGTATCTCCTGGCTGGCATCCTGAGTCTGGGAAGTCCCCTTCCTTCGACAGTGCTCCACTTCACTCATCTCCACTGGGCTTAAAAGTGAGTAAGCCCTGACTAAACCAAGGTGCCTGAAAACCTTGCTGCACCACGTGACTGTTTAACCAGGAAAAACAAAAGCTGTTGACGGAAACCCAACTTGAGCAAGACAAATGGATTTCTCTGCCTGGCTTTCCCTCACTGGCTGGGCCTAGGCACCAGAACCTTGAGTAGGAAAAGGAAAGAGGAATGGAGAACAGAGAAGGACTGCTCTATCTAAGAAGGAAGATCTGGATTCTCATTGCTCTGCCAGGGCTGAGGGAAGACATCCAGCCCTCATTAGCAGGTCCCAGGGCACTTCCTGCTATTCTTCAAGGCTGAGAAGGTCACCAGAGGAACAAAAGACACCTGCTGCTTCTTCCCCTGCTGGAGAGAGCTCTCCTCAGCTAAGTAGCCTGGAGACATTCCAGCCCATCCCTCCCCTCTCCTTTTGACCAAGAGGCCTGGCCAGCTTGGAAGTATAGGGAAGGTGGGCACACTAGGCTCAGACCTGTGAGGGCATTGTGTGGTGGTGGTGGTGGTGGGGGCTGACATGATGTCCCAATGCTGTGTCAGGGCTGGGGAGCTAGGGAAGACATTTAAAGGGCACTGCATGGTCTGACTTATGTTCCAAGCCAATTCTGTTAGAAGCAGCCTAAAGGCCTTATCAATGACAGGGTATAGGACAAGAAGCTGGGTATGTATCAAGGCCATGTTAATTCTGGTGTGATGGAGCAGTTGGTTCAGAGGACTGCTAACTCCCTGCCTACCTGCCTGATGATAGCTTCAGAGATGAGTGGTGGGGTGGTGAGTGAGCCATGCTGGCTGGGAAGCTCAGTGGGGAGACAGGAAGAAGAAAAGATGGCTTCCAACCCAGGCAGACAATTTGTTCAGGCAATAGCACTTTCGATTCTGAACCTTAGCCGCAGGCCCATTTCAGGCCCTCCCTAAGCTGGGCTTGGAGGTGTCTCTCCTCCCAGGCCCCTGACAGATGGCCCCTCCTCCCTCCTGCTTATTGGTCCTTTACTCCTTCTCAAATTTATACTTGGGTTCTTTCGGGTATACAAGTAAGACTCACTGACCATATTATCTTCCTGTGGTTTCCATGAATTTCAAAGACTGGGTGTCTTCATTCTTAGTCCGTGTGTGTGTGTGTGTGTGTGTGTGTGTGTGTGTGTGTGTGTGTGTGTGTGTGTGTACCTGTGTGTTTATCTTGTTTGGCAACCTAATCAGGACCCAGGACTTAGGATTCCAGCATAGCTTTTGGGTTAATCCACAACATGCATCTGGCAGGGGTGGGGGTGAGGGGGTGAAAAGAGTGTTTAATTAAAAAACAAAACATTAAAAGCTTGCATCACCCAGAGGTGACCATTCTAACACACTGAGGTGTCTTCTGTGCAAAACCCTGATGTCTTTGCAACACTCCAGCTACTCGGTGCTCAGCCTGGGTACCTGCTGACCTTACCTGCTCATGGCACAGTCCTATTCCCCATGTTCTACCCAAGCCCAGGCCTTCCTGCTCAACCTTGAGGAGTTGTGGCAGGAGGAGATGGGCACAGCAGCCCAGGTTCCACTATATACTCAGTGGACTTCACCACTCACATCACCACCCCAGGCAGTCAAGGGATGCCTTCCAAACTTCTGGGATGGGCGGGTCCTCCGACCCAGGCTGCCAAGTGTCATTAAGGGCTTGAAGAATGGGAGGACAGGCAGCCCTGTCTCTCTGCTCCCTCCCTTGGTTGGCCTGGCCCTGTGCATGGTCTCTGGGGGACCCAGTCTTCCAAGAAGAGGAAAAAACAAGTATTGTTAGTCAGCTTCAGGGTCAGCTTGAGGATTGTCTGCAAGAGGAAAGGAGGGGAAGCTGAGGATTAAACCTGGACAGCCCGAAGCAGAAGGAACAGCGGCAGCGGGCAGGGAGGCATCGGCATGGATAGATAGGCAGACTGACTGGCAAATAACACTATGCAAAACTGACCTGATTGCCATTCGAAATGCACAGCTCAGGAGCACTACATAGCTGTATAATCCTCTCTGTTTGGTTCTGGAACTTTCTATCAGCCCTGATAGAACCCCACAAGCTGCCCCAATTGAAGACCTGCTGTGTGTAAGGTGCTGTGCTAGGTGGGCACTTTACCCTTAGCCTTCACCAGAGCTTTAAAGGACTGCCACTTCATACATGAGTGGAGTTAGGCTTGTGTTTGGGCTTGTCCAGCCCGAGTCCACTCTGCTTGATGGGTAGCTAGAGAGGGTCCTGAGGTAACTGACTCCATAAAGGTTATGGGCTCAGAGGTGCCAGTCCATCAGTGGCTGGTTAAGCCTAGTGTCATAATCCATGTAAGTCTATGTCATGCTGAGACCTGGTGGTAGAGGAGACTTATTCCTATGGTAGCTAAAACACAGAGAGAGGAATGCTTAAGACCCCATCATTCCCTTTAAGGTCAAGTCCCAGTCACCTAACTTTCATCTAGTGGGTCCTACCTCCTCAAGGGCCTTTTGTTTCCCAGGCTTGTCACTGGATGTAAACACACAGGACTCTGGGAAACACTCATTCAAACTGTGGTGTGGAGGATATTGGCCATCTGGGTGCTGATCTCCAGCTATTCACTGTAGAGGCATCTGGGCTGATTCACACACAGTCACAGAAGACATGGGTGGGTATCATGAGGCTGTCTGATATACTGGAGAGGAGGCTTCTTATTGACCAAAGGAATCTATATGGAGACAGGGCTCCACTGTTAGAGCCAAGGAAGGGCGGAGTGGTGCCAGGCTCTTTGATTAAGGATATCCCTGATGAGGTGCTGACAAATGTCTTGTCCTTAGGGGACAGTCCCAGCTGTAGCTCAGCAAAGGCCAAACAGGAATCCGGAAAACCTGCTGGCCAAGGGTGTGTAGTGGAAATCTGGTGTCAGGAAGTCCTACGTGATTAGCCAAAGAACCACTGATGGCTTCCAGGAGCCCTAGAAGAAGGCCAGTACCAAGTGGGGAGTCCAAGTGGGAAGTATTCAGGGCCCTCTAGCTATGGTACCAGTGGCTTGACACAGGATTGTTAGGATGACAGGAAGGCAGAGAGGTGGCCCTTTCCACTGTGCCCATCTGTATAGCCCATGCTCATGTGAAACAGGATCCTCTGATACGTCTGTCTCCAGCAGTTGTCTTCTGTTTGGTCTACTCAGAAACATTGCTGAAAGCTCTCAAATCATTCCATAGCTCATCCTTCACAGAAGGAACACAGTGCTTACTGCCTGTGTGGCTGTGTCTCTGAGGATGTGACCCAGTGGGCCTCATCTGGCAGAATCTAGTTACATTTCAATTGCCTTGATCCAGGAGAGTAGAAGTTAGGGGTGCTGTAGGCACCTAGTGAAGAATTTTCTAACATCAAATCTCCCACTACATGTAGCATCCAGGCCATGCATACCTAGTGACAAAACCCTTTTGTTACCATATGGTTGTCTATGTGTGATGATTACTGTCAACCCAACAGAGTCTAGACTCACCCAAAAGATAGACCTTTGGGCTCGCCTTTTGGGGAATTATCTTGATCACATTAATTGATGTGAGAAGACCCATCTTGATTGGGGGCAGGGCTAGTCCCTGGGCTGAGATCATGCATAGAAAAATATGGTGAAAACAAGTGTGTTTGTGACACTCTGCTCCTTGACTGGATGCAGTGTGGCCAGGTCCCTCAAACACCTGCATTCCATGGAGTTGCCATGTGCATTGAACTAGCACACTGCAGGAGACCCACAAGCTGCTGATCTTATCTGCAGGTAACCTTATGGCATGTGTATTTTAAGAGTCAGTGAGATGGCTCAGTGCGTAAAGGCACTGGTCATACAAGCCTTATTTATGATCTGAGTTCAGTCCCTGGAATCCATAGTGGAAGGAATGAATGAACTCCTGAAAATGTCCTCTGATTTCTACATGAACATCACATCATGGCATGCGTGTGTCTAATCACACACACACAATAATAATAATAATAAAGTTTATTTAATGTGTCGACTGCCTCCCTCTCTCTTTCCCTTTCACCCTTCCTTCCTGTCCCCTTCTTTTTCTCTTCTCTTTTCCTCCCTCTCCTCCCCTTCCCTTCCTAAATAAGATCTCACTATCTAGTCTGAGTAGCGAAAACCAGAGATCCTCCTGCGTTAGCCTCCCATATGCTGGAACTCCAGGTATTTCTCCCCTACCCAGCCATTTTGAGGTTTTCTTCTCAGAATGTCTGAGCTGCAATCACAGATAAGGGCAGGTGACTGGGTCTCTGACTCATGAATGGTCAATCTCAGTACATCTTTCAGACATTGCTTCATGGGGACTTCTATCTAAATCATTGGATAGACACATGGAATAAAGGTTCCTCCTATTGTCCTCTTAAAATGGATTCATTTGAGAAAAATGCTCTGCCTGTGTTTATTCTGAATGTTTTACCTGCCAGGGCACCCTTGGCATCAACATCTTCTGCTGGTTCAATCTTTACTACATTGCATGCCTTATACAATCAGAATGGTCTTATTTTGTAACTTTTTTTGAGAAAGAGAAAGTGTGTGTGTGTGTGTGTGTGTGTGTGTGTGTGTGTGTGTGTGTGTGTGTGTTCAAAGCATTTCAAAGCATTTGGTTCCTGAGTCTACACAGCTTCTTCCCTGCCCAATAGGCAGTCCCATGGTGCTGACACTAGCCCTGTGGCACCAGCCTTCTTGGTCTCTCTCTGCTTATCTGCTGCCTGGAGCTCCATCCATGCACAACTGTGTGCTCAACCGATCCCTTCCGTGAGAAAGAACTTCCTGTGTCTGTGGTTGAAGCAGTTGCCAACAACAAATACAGCTCTCGCAGAACCCTGATGTCCGGTTTTGACTGACAAGTAGGCAGTCTGGCAGCCCTGGCCAGTTCCTACAGGATCATGACAGGTCTGTCCCTATAGAGGCAGTCTCCTCTGGAACTTGCATTTTCCCCTACTTGCTAGATCAGCCTGGGCAGATTTTGAATTTGCAACTCATGGTTTAGCTCTTTGCCTGTCAAGGTGCTGGCCGTGTGTCGTGAGGGATCAGTGTGACTGAACATGGCTTTGTACTGTCATCAGCCTCCCGATGTCTGCGGTGGCTGGCCTGCTTATGTTCTCCAGTGTTTTACTGGTTACCCACAGCGTTCTCTAGCCCTTTAAAACCAGAAGAAGAGAGGAAAATGCTTTCCTGCTCAGAATCAGCCTGGTGCAGACAGAAGGCAACTATCTACCACCTCTTGCTTTCTGGGAGGCTTGTGAAGTTGCATGAGCCTAGATTCAAGGGGCAAGAGTGACAGGTGGGCAGTCATTAGCCATACTTGGTTAGGACTTGGGCCAGAAAGGAGCCACAGACTGAAAGCAGAATCCTGGGGAAGTGCTATTTTAGGCCAGCCTTCAGTCCTTTGATGTGAGCGCTGCTTTGCAGCCAATGGAGACTTCTGCAGACACAGAACACTGCACAGGACAAATGGATGTAGGTCTCTACCTAAGATCTGTCGTCACATTGCTGTGTGGTGCTGGGTAGACTACTTCACTTCTCTGAGCTCCTCCCTCCATATGGATTCAGGATCTTCTGAATGCTAGGAGGACTTGTGGGTTCAAAATTGAAAGAGAATCCTAGCAGTAAAGAGAGCCAGAGTGCTTGCCTAGAATGTGTGAAGCCTTGTGTTTGGGTCCCATCAGACAGAGGGAGGGGAAGGTAAGGGTGTGGGAAAGGAGAAGGGAAGAGAGGAAGACTCCATACTGTGATCTAATCCCAACTCTGACACTCATGTCTCTAGTCCTCAGTTTCCCCATTTGGAACGAGGGGCTGGGATGCTCCAGTCGTCTCTGGCAGGGTGGGATTCAAAACACCTCCTACTGTGGCTAGCCAGTGACATGTCAATGTGAATCTGAGGGACTGAACCAGGGCCACAGTGCCCTCGGGTTGCAAAGACACAAGTGTCAACACTTCAGAAGCTCTTGGCTAAGACAACAGGCCCCAGCCCCCGCATGGCAATTCACCAGCTTGCAGCCAGCAGGGAGCTTGCCTTCTTGGCACAACTTCCTTGTCTGCAGAATGAGAATGATGGTGTCTGTGTCCCTGATGCTTGACATGCGCTGGTGATTCTGCTGTGTCCCCTTTGTGAAATGCTGGCTGGTGTGGAGAACGGGAAGGCAGTGGCTTCAAGACAGGTTGCCAATCTGCGAACATCTTCACCTTGGTCCTGATTCCCTGGACAGCAGCCCCTCGACTCTTCTTCCTTCTGTTCCCCAAACTGGATCCCTTCAGAGCATGCCTTCCTCTATTGTGACTGTGTGACCGGGAGCAGTGCTCAGGGAACTGTCTCTAATTTCCCAGGCAGTGCTGTGGGTGGCTCTTCCCCACACATGGATGGCCTCTGGCATCAAGCTGCACTTGTGACAGAGGATGACACTGTGATTCACTGTGGTGATCTGTCTTCCTCTTTGCAGCAAATTGGACCACTCATGACCTGGGCGCTCTCTCAAGCTTCTCAGGCATGCATGGCTGGCCTGCCCCGGCCCAGGCCTGCACTGAGCCCTTCAAGGTTGGCAAGTGGGGTGTGGCTATGAGATGGGGAGATGAATGAGTCCCAGTGTGGGTGCTGTCTACAAGGGGCCATCTTATTTGTCATTCTGAAGTGTATGGCTCATACATTGTTTGTGTCCTATGCATGGGCTGGGTGTCCATATTGGCCAGGGTTGGAGCATTTGGTGTGTGGGAACAACCATGCATCACCTGTCCAGGTCCAGAAGCAGCTTCTTCCTTAGAACAAGTCTCTCCTCTTGGTCATTTTTCCTTCCAGTGGCTGAGTCTGCTTAAGTTCCCCTGGGCTTCTCTAGATCCTCTATGCAAGGGAAGAGGACAAGAACAACAGGACACAGCCTAGGAGAGGAAGTGTTTGGGGGTCCTCATGTCATTTGCACATTTCTGCCTCTTAAGGTCTGGCTGTCCCCTAAGCTTACTTGTTGGAACTTAATCCTCAGTGTGATGGCATGTGCGGCTGTCAGGGTTAGTGGATCAAGCTATTTCAGAAGGATGGGGACAAGTGAGAGGATGTGTCACTGTGTATGACTAGTGAGTGTGTTTGACTGTGTTTCTCTCTGTGTGTGTGTGTGTGTGTGTGTGTGTGTGTGTGTGTGTGTCTGTCTGTCTGTCTGTCTGTCTGTCTGTGTTCTCTGTGTGTGTCTCTCTGTCTCTGTGTATATATGTGTGTCTGTGTGTGTGTTCTTTCTCTCGCTCTGTGTGTATGTCTCTGTGTGTGTTCTCTGTCTCTGTGTATGTATGTGTATGTATGTATTCTCTCTGTGTGTTCTCTGTGTGTGTGTCTGTCTGTCTGCCTGTCTCTCTCTGTGTGTGTTCTCTCTCTCTCTCTCTCTCTCTCTCTGTGTGTGTGCTCTCTCTCTCTCTCTCTCTCTCTCTCTCTCTCTCTCTCTCTCTCTCTCTCTCTCTCTCTGTGTGTGTGTGTGTATGTATGTATGTATGTATGTATGTATGTATGTATGTATGTATCTGTATGTGTGTCTCTCTGGTGTTCCCCCGCATGGTGTTTGTATATATGTGTTCCTCTCTATATGGTGTGTGTGTGTGTGTGTGTGTGTGTGTGTGTGTGTGTGTGTGTGTGTTTCAGTCCAAGGTGGGATTAATGTTTCTGTCAAGGGGGTGAGGGAACAGGGCATGCTTCTTAGTGGACTATGGGATATGCACTGAAAGATCAAAATGGGCCTATGACAGAGAGAAGCCTCCAAGAGAGTAAGTGCAGAGCCAGCCTGCTCATTCAAAAATGAGACTTGCTCCTGGTCAGCTGGGATGGTTGTGACCCAGAAGACAGAAGACAAATGTGGGGAGGGACTAGAGAAAGGATGCTGAGCCCTGTTGATGAGGAAGCAGTGAGGCGATCCTTCAGAAGCCCCACAGCCAGCCAGCTCACTCCTGGTAAGAGTCACTCCTAAGAGAAAGAAAAAGAAAAGTGTAAATGTAATTTTAAAAAATAATGGAACAGTAAATGTCCACAGGAAAGCTGCCACTCATGGACAAAATGTAGAATCCTCTTAAACATCATGACTGAAGAGAAGTACATAAAATGTGGTTTGTCCGTACAACGGCATAGTATTCAGCCATGAAAGGGAGTGTAAAGTTGAGACACAATAGAGCATGGGGAGGTCCCAGAGGAAAGAATGGTATGCCAAGTGAAGTCCATTTACCAACGGCCCTGGGTGGCGTGGTTACTCTTGTGGCATGTCTAGAAAAGGGCTTTATAGACAGGAAGCAGGCAGAAGCAGCCTACAAGTGGTGACAATGGTGGGTCAGGGTAGATAGCTAAAATCCAGTTTTCCTTTTGAGGCTCTAAGACTGATGTTAACAATAGTTACCAAACTGATGAGACTGCCGGCCATCAAGTTTTGCGCTTTGAATGGGTGCATTTATGATATGCAAATTGTATGTCAATAAATCTGGTTAAAAAATAGAGATGCATGAATATGGGTACATGTCTGTGGATATGTGCAGAGCCTGGGACATCTGGGAAGTTGTCACTCACACCTGTCTGCTGTGCTCTGGAAGACTCTGCCTCTCACTGAAAAGGGCTGTGGGCCAAGTCCTTACCCGTGGTTTCAGTGCAGCCAAGAAGCTGTGTCTGCACCCAGCTGTTACCCTCGGTTAGCCCTCCTTTAAGAGACTCTGCTGCTGTGGGGCCATGGCACAAGAGTTTCAGAAGCCCAGAAACTTGCAAGCCCAGAAATAGGTGTCTGAACACAAGGGCAAGTCAGAGGGCACAGGTTTCTGGAGGCAGTGTGAGAGAGGGGCAGCCATGTTGCTGGACTCCCTTCAGCTAAAGGTGTGGGAACTGGCAGCATTATGTATATGAGAAAAGAGGCTGAGAAAGGGGACATGGTCACTGAAGCTACCATAACTGAGGCTATTACTTGACCCTTCTATACTATGTGTCAGTCACAGACTAGTGATGGAATTCCTGTCAGTCACAGATTAGTGACAGAGTAGTACTTGGTGAGGTAATGTACTCTGAAGAGGCTGAAAGAGGGAATTTAAGCCAGCCTGGGCTACACAGCAAGATCTTGTCTCAAAAAATTAAACTAATACCCCAAGTTGGGCAAGTACAGGCATCAGGTGAGGCTGGATCAAGGTTCTGCCCCCATCTTCAGCTGTGCTCAGGGTGGCTCTCCTTCCCCTACCCACACCAAGTTTCCACACGTGGTCATGTGGCTTCTGTCAAGGAGACTGTGGCCTGAATACCTGCAGGGAGAGAACAGTGTGGCTGCCTCAGTGTAGCCAGCAGACCCCACACTGCATGACTGGGGAGGTTCATGCCTTCCCTTAGAGAAAATCACAATGGCCAGCACTCAGGCCTGAAGACCCCAAAACCCAGCCCAGAGATGGGAGGGCATTGGCCTTGGGCATAGTGGGACATGGGACATAATAACAGGCTGCTGGGTACCGGGATGTTGTAAATATTCCAAGATCCGCACAGCAGGATGTGATATGTTGTGATGGAGTGTACTGGCCAGCACCTGGGAGGGTGGTGCTGCCACCTTGTACCTGAGGGATGCAGCCTTCCCAAACCTCTCCTGCTCCTGGTGCATCAGGGACAGAGAATGATTGCCAGCCACATGCTACATCTCCCTTCCCTGTGGTCACAGAGTAGAGGATAGGAACTTGGATGGGGTGGAGCCCCATTGTGCTCAGCTAACATTTTCTTCTGCTCCCTCAGATCACTGTTTCCCCCACTAGATTTCCCCCGTCCTGACCCCACTCCACTCTGCCCACCATCTCTCTATTCACAGGCCAGGCTGTCCCCAACAATCAGTCTGGTCTACATAGCCCAGGGTTCCCACTTGGACCAAGGGGCTGTAAACCATCTCTGCCTGCATCCTGCCAACTCCTTAGAGAGGAACAGGGAACAGGGCACAGGGAGGGGACAGAGAGGCCAGGCAGGCAGTTTCCATGAGCGGTTCCCTGCTACTCACCAAAATAACCACGGTGTATATCCATGGCCTCACGCTGTAGACGCTTAGGATAAACCCTCATAAATCTGTGTCCAGGACTGAAAACCAGAGGCTATGCCAGGGGCCAGACCCTCAGAGCTCTCTCTCTCTCTCTCTCTCTCTCTCTCTCTCTCTCTCTCTCTGTCTCTCTCTCTGCTCTCTCTCTCTCTGTCTCCCTCTCTCTGTCTCTCTCTGTCTCTCTGTCTCTCTCTGCCCCCCCCATCTGTCTCCTCTTTCTGTCTGTCTACCTCCCTCCCCACCACATCTCCACAGTGCCTTCTCCCATCATGGAGCTGTGAGGCCCCAGCCCAGCTCACGCCCACGAGCACATATTTTAATGCGCCTTCACAGTCTTCCAGAAAAACAGCTACAGCATCTAAGACATTCTTCCGCCTCCTTGGAACAGCAGTGAGGGATGGGCATGGGGGAGGGGGGCCTGGGAGATGTGGGGGAGGAAGAAGCGAGCTTCCTGCCCTCCTCCCCTGAGGAACCAGAGAGAGCAAGGCTCCTGCCTCCTCCCAGGTCCCAGACATCTAGAAAAGCACCCAGAGTGCAGAGATAGAGCAGAGAGCTCTATCCCACATTTCAGTGGGAGCCTCAAGTTCAGAGACCATGAACAAGCTTCCTGGTTCTGCCTTTAGGGTCCCCATGAACCCAGCAACCTCAAGGCATTCTTCACTCAAAACCTGATCATTCATTTACTGTGTACCTAGGACTGGGAAGGGGGACACAGCACAGAGGAAATAGCCACAGACCACGAGGAATATGTAAAACTGACCCTCCCTCAGGTGACCCTCGGGTGACCCTTGGAAACTAAGGCGGTTCTGGGTTAAAAGGCAGAAAGGACTTGGTTGAACAGTGCTGGGGGGAAGACTTGAGCTCCCACGTAAGTACTTTAGCTGACACACAGGAAGCTGGAGGTGCACAGGAAGACCCATGAGGTTAGGGCCTTCTGCCAGAGCCTCCATGGCAAGTTCCCATTCCTGGATGTAGAGTATCTGGAAGGTGGACAGCCATCTTTCTAGTAGCCTTGTTCATGACTCCTCTTTGGTGGGTGTATTAGTCAAATGTTGTTTTAGTCGTTGAACAAATCTATCTTTAAGGTTGCACGCCAAAGGCAGCCTGCTTACTAAATAGTGTAAAGGAACTCTTTGGAGAAGTTGCAAGACCAACTCTCCGGGCTGAGGGAAGTTCTCACTGAGTTTCTGCATTGTGGTAGGTTGGGGCGGGTGGATGAGAGGTGAAGCCAGAGAGGTGGCCAGGGCCAAGATCCTGAGGGGAAGGGCACGGAAAGACAGCTGTCTCTGTTTGCTGGTTAATTTTCTTGACATTAGCTTCCCTGGAAAATGTGTGAATTTCAGTGACTATGCTGTAGAGTTGAGAGCAGACCTGAGTCATCTGCTTGTTAGAAGCATGGATGTGTGAATGGACGGGTAAGACGGATGACTGGGTGGAAGATGGACAGATACTGGATGAATGAGTAGGGGATGGACGGTAGATGACTGGGTGATGGACAATGGACAGATGGGTGCTGGAGGGTTGTGGATGGGTGATAGATGAATGGGCGATGAGTGGGTGCTGGATGGATGAATGATAGGTAGGTGATAGGTAGTGTGTAATGAATTAATTAATTAATAGAAGGCTATACGCTGAAAGCCCCAGGAGCATCTCAGGCCAGGGTTACTGACTGGAGGAAAGAGAGGAGGCAGGCGTCCCATCACAATGCCGTCCCAATGCTCACAAGGCAGAAGGGACCAGAATGTTGGAGAAAACCTGTAACTGCTCTGAACGTGTTGTGTTTGGTCAAATGAAGGGTCTGAAGTAAGAGGTTCCATAGTGGCCAGGACATCCTCAAAAAGACTGTTTGGAGCTGGCTGTGTAAGGTCTATGCAGACCACACTGATCCAAGTGGGCAGGGGAGGGAGACTTGGAAGATCAGGGCCAAGGGACCTGTGGTTCAGAACATCCCTGCAGTGGGACAGTGATGCTATGGATGTCAGTTGTTGCATACTGTCTTAGGGTTCTTATTGCTGTGAAAAGACACCATGGCCATGGCAACTCTTTTTTTTTTCTTTAGACATGTTAACCAGTTTATTATAGGCCCAGTAGAGTAGGGAGACTAACAGAGAAGAGGAACAGGGTTAATGGCTGGTCGCTATAGAGAGGCAGAGAGAGCGTAAGAGAAGAGGCAGAGAGAAGAGAAGCAGAAGCAGAGAGAAGAGCAGAGAGCCCTGGCAACTCTTATAAAGGAAAAACACTTAATTGGGGAGACTCACTTACAGCTTCAGAGGTTCAGTCCATCATCACCATGGCAAGAAGCAGGGTGGTGTGCAGGAAGAAATGGTGCTAGAGGAATAGCTGAGAGTCCTACGTCTTGCTGGCAATAAGAAGTTGACTGACAGTCTCACTAGGAGAACTTGAGCAAAAGAGACCTCAAAGCCCGCCCCCACAGTGACACACTTCCTTCAACAAGGCTACACCTCCTAATAGTGCCACTCCCTTTGGGGGCCATTTTCTTTCAAACCCACTGTGTGCTAGGCCCTGTGCCAATCACTCGAAGCTTACTTGTTCTTCCATGGGCAGTACTGCCAGAGGTCCCACCTGTCCCATTTTGTAAGTGAAGGCTCAGGTAGGTGATCTAACTTGTCCTAGGTCACACAGTTGCTGAGAGCAGACAGGCCTCCCCCATGTCAGTCATGTTGTACACACACAAACACAGTGTGTATACACGTTCATGTTGACGTGTACATGTGTGAGTACATACCTGTATGTGGAAACCAGAGGTCAATGTCAGATATCTTCCTCTATGACTCTTCAGCTTTGTGTTTTGTTTTGTTTTTGAGACAGTCTCTTACTGAATCTCATCGGTTCTGCTAAGTTTAACAGTCAATGAGCAATAGGAATCCTCCTGTCTTCACCACCCAAGCACTGGAGTTACAAATGTGCAGAGCCATGTCCAACTATTGGGAATTGTATGGGTACTGGGAATTCGGGCCCAGGTCCTCATACTTACATGACAATGCTTATTGACTGAACCATCTCCTGAGCCCCTATCCTTAATTTTTGCAGATGCCACCTAGTTAGACCTCTCCCACCCAACTCTCAGACAGTGCCGTTTCCCACCACATGCCAAGTGGCTGCAGGGGCAATGCCAGGTGGCTTTGCCTGAAACAAAGGTAGGAGGATCATGACGGCACAGAGGGTGGGGTGACCATGACAATGAGGGCTTGAGCAACACAGCCAGGTGTCTTCTGGGAAAAGCCAGACACTGTATGGGGAAAGAGCAGCTCTGCAGTTTGTTCTCATCAGTAAGTGAAGCAGGGCTACAAGCCAGGACTCCCAAATGGCTCCTGGACAGTGTGACCTCGGAGCCTCCACAGACTGAAGGTTCCAGATGGCTTTTTTGTGCATCTTAAGCCTTGGTGGTGTTTGTTCAGAGCCATTGAACAAACACAGCAAGCGGCTACCAATGATGCAGGATTCAAAGGAGAGCAGGCTGGTTGGAGGGTGGGGCAGACAAGCAGCTGTCACTCCCGGCAGGCTGATGGTCTGATAGGTGATAGTATCCTCTGAGGCTGGCTCTGTTCGCCAAGCCTCCGGCTGTGTTACGTGGTAGCATACCAGCTTGCTGTGGGGAATTCATTCTAAGGGAAGGAAGACAGAACACAGTGCCAGATTGCATCATGGGCGGGGCTTTGTGTGCTGAAAGCACATCACCCAGACGAGCCAGGACCAAGCTCTGTTGGGAACATGCTGGTGCCTTGCAATCAATGCTGGTGTGGGCATGGACATGAGGATCTCAGAAATCCTCTAGATCTGGAGCCTGGTTATTCATATCTAACCCCGATGAATGGCCTTGACCACAGATGACTAACCACAGCAGAAGTGTCCAGTAATCAGATACTGACGCCTCAAAGCGAGGTTCAAATCCAGCAGAATGGCAGTAGCCAGGAAGCGAGCTTGGTGTTGGTCACCAAGCATGGGGCAACAGTCCTGAGGGAGGCTGCAGGAAGAGAGAGAGGGTTTGCAAACACACAGCTGTCAGAAAATTTGCCAACATGTGCACACACATCTGGGTAGTATGACTGAGACTCCAGACACCTCCACAGGAAGCAGTAGCATGATAGCATCCAGGTAGGGTCTTCGGGAGATGGGGATGAAGGCCCATCTCCTTCCACTAGCCATCCTTGCCTCTCTGGAGACTTTCTTATGCTGTGCCTTCTGTTTGAGATTAACTCCTCTCTGTCATGTCCTCCCCAGGATAGCTCCAGCACAGGAAAGACAGATACACCCAGATGCTGGCTGCACTTGGCACCACTGAGGTCTCAGAAATGCTTGTTCATGGGCTGTCTTGGTCAGTGTTCTATTTCTGTGAAGAGACACCATGAGCACGGCAACTCTTATAAAGGAAAGCACTTAACTGGGGCTGGCTTGCAGTTCAAAGGTTTAATCCACTGTCATCATGGTGGGAAATGAGGCACCATGTAGATGGACATGGTACTGGAGAAGGAGCTGAGAGTTCTACATCCGGATCTGCAGACAGCAGGAAGAGAGAGAGCTGGCCTGGCTTGAGGTTTTGAAACCCCAAAGTCCACCCCTAGTGACACACTTCCCCAACAAAGTCACACCTACTCCAACAAGGCCACACCTCCTAATCCCTCTCAAGCAGTGCCACTCCCTAATGACCAAGCATTCAAATACATGAGACTATGGGGGCCATTCTTATTCCAACCACCACAAAGGCTTATTGGTTGAGTGCTTTAGCTTTGTTTCGTTGCTTTTCTGGGTTTTCTGTGTGTAAACTGCATCTTGTATTTGGGAAAACGACCACCTGATGCACGTGCTACATCTTCGTATGGAGCAAGACAAAGGACTCCAGCTGTTAGAGATGCTGAGCCTCACCCTTGCCAAGAGATGCTCTAAGAAGCATATAAGTCATCACTCCAGCTACACAGTGGAAGGACCAGGCTGGGCATGAGAGCAAACTGATGTCTTGCCTCCTCAGCTGTGTGTACACATCAAAAGCAGAAAGACTATTTCTGCACTGGTTCCTCCCAGAAGGCCAGAGGTTCGAGCTGTGGGGAAACGGCTGCCCTCTATGCTGACTGAGCACTGAGCAGCTACATCATGGAGTCAGCATAAACACCTGTGGACTGCAACTCCGCCCTGGAAACAAGGAAATCAGCAACAACATGGATGACCCCGGAGGACATTATGTCAAGTGAAATAAACTAAATGTGGAGAGATGGCTGTGTATGTGAGTTTCAGGTATGGAATCTGAAAAGGCCAGAGCAATCAGTTTAGCATTTAGGATGTGACTATTATACAGTTAATAGCAGTTAATGTGTGTTTGAAAAGGCAAAGAGGAGATGGTAAGTGTTCATCACCAAATAAAAGAGTAAGTGTGTGAGGTAACTGGCTGTTGGCTGGCTTGCTTCAGCTTACTTCTACAGTGCACATGTCTCTCAGAATAGCCGAGATACGACGCACAGGATGTATGCAGTATTTGAATTAATTTTGAAAATTAAAAATTTTAAAAACAAATTTCAACAGATGCCCTGCCCACTACGTCTAGAGAAGAAAGCTTCAATGTGCAAGACACCGGAGGGAGGGTGCAGGACTGATGAAGAGAAAGGCCTCTGGAGGTGGGGCTTAGTGCAGAGGGAGATCACATGACAGACTGAGTAGGTTCAAGCCCTAAACTGGATCCCCATTGCACCTCCAAATGTTAACGACCTTGAAGACAGAGAAGCAGGAATTATCCAAAATGAGACACAAAGATAACTTGCACTTGTTTGAGGCCAGGGTGGATCTGGCACTCTACTACCCAGCTTCAGCCCAGACCCTCAAAAGTAATTTATAAAGCTACCAATCTTAGTGACCTTGGGATTCCTTAGGATGGCTCAACATATGTGTGTAATTAAGAGGGCAGCAGGAGGAATGATAATAGAAGAAAAGGAGCCCCAAATTTCCACATCCAAACAGACCAAAATCAGAGTTTATGGGTCTTTCTGTCCTCTCCGCACCTTTATGTCCATCATTTCTTCCAGTGCTCAGGGGCCTTACAGGCCACTTGCCCTTCTTGCAGGTGTGGCTGTACTTGTGTCTTCCCTGGGAGAGTGCTGGGACTACCCTGATGCCGCTTCACAAGGGTGGGATTAGAGGGTAGAAGCCAAGAAACAAACCCCTCAAAATATCAGCCTCTAAGAAGTGAAACGAGTTTGACTCCTGGATCCAAGATGACAGAAGGAAAGGGAACGTGGAGGTTCCCAAAAGGGCTACAGCTATGTGCAGCCTGTTCATTACACAAAGTACACCAGAGGCATGCCCAAAGGGAAGGCCATCAGGAGAAGATCTGCCGGAAACATAGCTGAGGCTGTGCCACCAGGGATGTTCCTAAAGTGACCGTCTTCCAGACTTGAAGCAGAGTTACTTCATGAGCTGTGACATTCACAGCAAGGTGTGCAGGGATCCATCTCATGAAGCCTAAAACAACAGAACACCCATCAGAATTCAGACCTGCTCGTGTTGTCCCACAACCTTCGTCAAAGCCCATGTGGAGAGCTGGATGGAGGAAAACACAGCTCTGAGAGAAGTAAAGTAAAACAGAAATTTAAAAAGAAGACCACAAGGAAGAATAGAGGGACATCCCAACAAGCATGTCCCCTCGGCCTTCTGCCAGCTGTGACATAAACCTGGGCCTCTGGGGTGAGCAGGAAGGAAGTGCTTTCACACAGACCTGCCAAAGCAGCCATTCCCCAGTTTCAGCAGACAGTGGTTCCTGTGGCAGGGCCTTCCCTGGCGGGTGGGTTCAGCAAAGGTCTGCTTGCTGTCCCCTCCTCCACTCACCATGTGTGCAGAGCCCCCTACAGCTCTCTGTCACTCTTAAAGGATCCCCAGAGGGACAGCCAGAGCCCATATGCAGGGCTCCCTCCAGCGGGGTCCCATTCCCTCTCTGCAGGTTGGATTCAGTGACACGTGGGAATCTGTAAAGGACAACCCAGGGCAAGGCCAGCTGACCATTGGTAGACCACTTGCTATGTGTCAGGGCTTATTCGGTTCACTGTGTCCCCACCTCTCTAGCAACATCTGGGTATGGCTTGAGCTATTTGGGGTCAAGCTATTCCTTAGCAAGAAAGTATTTCCTCTCCAAACACCTGGGCCACATAACTGTGCATGGACCCTAGGAAGAGCTAGGAGGCAGGGAGGGCAAGGACTGCGTAGGTAGAACCACATGGGATCCAGTTTTGCTTCGAGAGAAAGAAAAAAAAACCCTGTCAGCTTAGGAGAGGAGGGATTATGTTCAATGGTGGCACAGGGTTAGTTATCTTGTCCCTACCCTGTGATTCACTGCCAGACTCTTTAACTGCCACTTCATGGGGCAACCATGGGGTCAGAGTTAGCTCAAAGCAACACTTTCAATGTCCCACAGCAGAATCATTGGACAGAGTGATACAAGGAGCCAGGGCTCCTTCAGACCTGCAGAATAAGAAGTTCTAAAGGCTCAGCCTCTCTGTCCCCTTGTGACATCTACTGAGGTCCCAGACTCCCAGGGCATTCCATCTATGTCTCTGATGACCAGAAGGAGGGGATAAGTCCACCCCTGGTGCATTTGCAAATCTTGTTCCCAGCCACACACAAGCTACAGACCTATCGACAGAGTCAAGTGGCGAAGGCCATGGCAGGGTTGCATTAGCTACTGGGGAAGATAGACAGTAGTTGGGCTGTCCAGGTAGAGACAGCAGCACTATGGAGACAATGGGCAGTGTGAAAGCAAAGAGGTAATCATCATAGCCCTCATTGGGCCTGGGCGTCTCAGTGGCCCATTTGTAAGCGAAGGTATGCAGTGGCTCATTTCTCTGAAGCTCACTGGTCCTCGTTTTCATGTTCCTGAAACCAGAGTGGGCTTCATGTTGGCAGTGTCATACATAGGCCATGGGTTTGAGGTGGCAGGAGGAGGGATGAATGTAAGGAGAGCTTCCAATGGAAGGAGCTGCCTTCCATGACACTGCTGACAGACCTTCGGAGTTTGTGTTCTAATACGATCCTTCCCTCTGTTTCTGAGTCCTTCATGGTGCCAAGGGAGCCCATCATAAACTGATTTTACAACAAACCAGAGAACTGCTAGCTAGTTAATGGCCTCATTGACACACTCTTATGGATGCCATTCCCGTCCTGTTCTCTGTGGGCTACACTCAAACACCTGTCCTCACTGCATGGTGCCCAGTGGCAACTAATGAATGGTATTCCCCAGTCTCTCCCTGCCTGCCCTGCAGAGGGGTGTTCACCATAGTCACAGAGGAGAAAGGGAGAGGGTGGGCTCAGTGCCGAGGGCACTCCCAGCCCTGCACTTTCTTGGGAGGAAGCCTACATACAGTCTGTGTAACCCTGGGCAAGTCACTAACATTTCTAAGTTCCCGTTTCTTCGGTCTCTTCATCTCTAAGGTAGGAAACAGCTATGCCGCAAGTTGAGAGGGACTGCTCATTCACTCATTCAGTGGATATTTATTGAGCATATACTAAGGAGGCCTCAAAGACCATGCTGGTGGACAGTGAGGGTGAAAGGCCTACCCCTCACATTGTTGGGTTCAGGTGGAAGGGACGGTAGCTGGCAAGCCACCCGGTCAGTGTGACAGAGCCTGGAGTGAAAGTGAGGCTGAGGACGGAGAATGCACCAGGCTCTGGAGAGTATGGAACAGATTGCATCAGCCTAATCAAGATGGTCAGGACTGTGGGGCTTTCAGAGATGACACGAGGTGATGCCCTGAGATTGGGGGAGGGGCACCCTAGGGTAGGGGGACAACAGGTGCAGGCACCCTGAAGCTACAGGAGGCTCAGTGTGCCTGCTGAGCACAGCCATGGTGGTGGACGTTATGGCAATTGCCAGGAGCCAGGCCAGGTTGGGAAGGTAGGCTCTACCCACCGTGTAAGGCCACAGCAGAAGCCGTGGAGCATGAGTTTGCCTATGAGCTGAGGATCCAGAAAATGGATTGCTGTGGCCTCCAGATCTTGCTATAACTGTCTTCCCTGTCCAAAGATCAGGAGAATCTATCCCTAAGGCAGACCACCAGGACTGCATTCGGCCCGCACATTCACTGAGCCCGCCCATCTCGCCCCCATATCCTGACACCCCAAACAGTGACTCATGGAACAAGACAGCAACCATGCACTCAGGTTAAAATTATTCAAGCCACGTGCATGATATTAAAAACCCAGGGAGCATGTGTTTCTAGTGCGGGGAGGGGCCGGGGTATGCCAAAATGTAGCTGTTTTATTTAAGGAATTTATTGGGCTAGTGTGAACGGATGTTTGTTGAAGGTTTTTCTCCCAGTGGGGGAGAAGCAGGTACCTGCAGCTTGATTGCTAAAAATAGGGGGAACCTCAGCCTGCTCCATGAGATGAGTCCCAAAATACCATGTCTTCCCTTCTCTCCCAGCAGCAGCTCAGGAGAGGGGCCGAGCCAGCTCCTGCAAAGCCTGGGCTGGGGACCATCAGAGACCTCAGGGCTTCGCTTAAGAGCTCTCCTATACTCCCCGAGTCACAGGCTTGGTGTGTGCCCATTCCAAGTGCCTCAGAGAGGCAGGCCAGGGTCTATGGCATCAAATCCCCAGCTTGACCCTGATTCTGTCTTCCTGTGTAACCTTGACCTCAGATGCTGAGGACCCGACTGCAGCACCTTTGGGGCCCTTGAGAGGCTGCAAGCACAGCTGTGCAGAGAGGGGATGCATCTGTCAAGAGTGGGCACAAGAAATGGTGATGGGGGCCGAGTGGGACCAAAGCTTACTACAAAAATCACAAAGATGTCCTGTGCTGTGGGGCCTACAACCAATATGCACTATTTTTAAAGAAAGATCTGCAGAGCCTTGCTCTTCTTGGCTTTCCCTCGACCTCCCACTTCCAGGAAAGCTCCTGTCTGCCTAGGTGCCCCTCCACCATTCTGCTACTCCTCACATCCGCTCCTCTCTAACATCTAGCAACTGCTCTCAGGACGTTTTGCAGGCCTGATCTAGGATTTGTACTAGAATCTCATTGCAAGGATGACTGGACTCAGAGGTGGGGCTTTGTCTCTTAGATGGACCAGAGAGTGACCAGGAGCTTCTCCAAGGTCCAGCTCAGGGTGGGTTTTGTCTTTGCACAGGAAATATGAGGAACATCCTGTGCAGTGGCTCCTTTTGGGAAGGCATACCAAGCAGCCTGCTTTTGCTGGGACACCTCAGAGTCCAGGTTCTGAAGGTCAGAAGGACCAGTTGAAACCTCTAAGCCTGGCCCTGGGGCCCCTGTGTGGCCTTGAGATGATTTCTGTGCCTTTTTGAATTGTTCTTTTCTTTGGATACCTGTGTGAGCCAGGCACAGTGGTACAAACGAAAAAGGAAATGCCCATGTGGCTCTCAGACACCCCACCACCACCCAGGTAGCCCCTGTGAGGCCCTCAGCCAGGTCACACTTGCTCAACATCCATGCTTTCTTTCCTCCCCACGCTCAGTCCTTCCCTGCGCGTCCCGGGGCTGTCCACCTGCATGCTATGTTGATACGGTGGTGTTACATCACCTGCATCCTTTTTTTTCTGTCACCCACTTGTGGGGACCACCCTTAGGAACTTCAGCTTCCCTCCTGGGAGGAGGCAGTGGCCAGTGGCTCCATCAATAGGGACTCACACGTTGGAGGGTCCTGAGGTTGGGCATGATTTCTAGCTTCATTAGCAGATGTGGAATGAGGTTCAGAGAGGTAGGGAATCTGTCATGGTGTCACAGCAGTGCTGAGACACACACCCAGACACCCCTCAGATGTCTGTCAAACTCTGGCTCTTTTCTTTAGAACACACAGCCTGTGTGTGTGTGTGTGTGTGTGTGTGTGTGTGTGTGTGTGTGTGTGTGTGTACCTACTCCTCTGTATTGGCAATCTTATGAAGATCGATATAAGGGACAGAATGTCCCCCTCCTGCTGCATAAAGTTTCCCTGTTAATGTATGTTCCCTGGCCAAGCAATGGGCTAGCCTTCCGCCTCCCTTTCCTCCCCTTGACCTGATGAGGACAGACCTGTGTCACTGGGAGACTGTGTCATTCAGAGAAGTGGACCAGCATGGACCTCTCAAGGCAGCTGCTATGGGGGGTGGGGGGGAGGATGCTTTGTCCGACCTTTTCAAGGTGTTAGCTTCACACAGTGGGAGACCTGGGACACCTTCTTCTTTGCTTTCTGCCAAAGCCCTGGGCCACCTGTTCCCCAAGGGGCTCCTCCCACTGACTCTAAGGCCTCAAGGTGGCTCTGCTTCTGCTCCCAAGGTGGCCCCACAGCCCTGGCAGACCTGCCCCTTGGTCCATCTCTGCAATAACCATAGCTGCCACCTTTGCCAGGAGGGGTCCCACAGGCCCTAAGACTTGAGGAAACCAGCCCTGGCACACAGTTGTAGCAGGATGTGAATGAGCCCTTCAGTATAAATGTGAATCGTCTCCCAACCTGCTTGCAGGATGTGGGCTTCACACACACAGATGATCCCAGGGCATGAATTCTGTTTCACCACAGAAAGGTCCTCTGCAGCACCTAAGGTGCCCCTGCCTTCCACCCTGGCCCAGAAGGTGCCAGCCAAGAGGACCATGCAGCTTGTGGCAGTTCTCCTCAGCCCCAGCTCTGACTCTGTGAGACCACTTTGCACCTCTCTGGCAGTTGTCTCTCCTTGCCAGGAGAGTCTTTGCTCTTAGAATATTTTCACTGTGAAATTCAGCACAGACAGCACAGTTTAAGGGAGAGTACAATGTGTGGTTCTGAGATTTCTTTAAAAGGCAACAAATTTCCCAGCTCCCATAAGCCCTCCCATATCATGCCCAGGTGGCCACCACCCGATGCCACTCTCCTCACTCCACGCCGTCTGTTCTGCCAGCATGACTTGAAACAGAATGATCGTGTACATGGCCAGTGTAACTTCTGCATCATGGAGGCAGGCTCAGCTATAATAGATACTGCCAAATAGATATCTGAAAGGCATAGATAAATAGGAATGCATGCTAAGTAGGTGTAAATATATACTGGATATAAATAGTTCAATATGTAAATGACACTGCTAAATGGTTTTCTAAAGTGTAAGATTTCCTGTTGTTCCACAATCTAGTCAACACTTAGTATTGTCAACATTTTAAATTTTAGCCAGTCAGTTGGAGTGCTGTGGTTATGTCTTTGTAACTTTAATTTTTGTTTCTGTAATCATTGATGAGATTCAGTACCTTCAAGTTCATTGGCCACTGAAATATTCTTGTGAAATATCTGGATTTTGCCCACTTTTACACTGAATTAGTCTCCTTGCCCGTGTGTGTGTGTGTGTGTGTGTGTGTGTGTGTGTGTGTGTGTGTGTGTGTGTTGTATACTTGTTAGTCTGGGTGTATACATGTTTTTGGAGCAGAGAGGTCAATTGGCTGTTTTTCCCCCATCTTTCCACTTTATTTTTTTGAGGCAGGGTCTCTTGCTGAACCTGAAACTATACCCCCTGCACCCAATCCTATTGGTGAGGTTACAAGCACATGCTGTGTTGCTCACCTTTTCACATGGGCTCTGGAAATCCAAACTCAGGTCCTCATGCTTGGATGGCAGTCAGCTCACACAGTGAACCATCACCACAACTCTTGGTCAGTTTTTTTGGTTTTGTTTTGAATGTCATATGAACAAGAAGACTTTCAGGATTGATTATTTTGAGACAAGGCTTCATGTAGGCTAGGCTGGTCTTGAACTTGGGTCAGTCCTTCTGCTTCAGCCTCCCTAGTGCTTGGGTTAGAGATCTGAGTTACCACGTCCAGCTACATTTTCCTTTAAGAGATGATGAGTTTTTTGTTATTGTTTGGTTTTACTGCTGTTGTTTTTGAACTCGTGTAGTTGACTCCTGCTTCTGCTTCCTGAATATGGTTTTGAAGGTGTGCCATGCCTGATATGAAGATATTCTCTGTGTTGGTTTTTGTTTGTTTGTTTTTTTCAAGTGGGAGAGGTAGGATCTCATGTCGTCCAGGCTGACCTCAAACTCCATGTATAGTCAAGGATGACCTTGAACTCCTGATCCTCTTGCCTCCACATCCCAAGCGTTGGCTCTGGGATTACGGGTATATACCACCTTGCTGAGTTTATGAGGTGTAGGGGTTTGAATCTCTGTACACGTCAGGCAAGCAGGAACGGACCTGCACTCCATCTCTAAAGGCATTCTTCTGTGTCATTCTTCTCCTTTAATCTAGATCCTTCTGCCACCATTGTGGTGGTGGTGTGGGGCAGGAGTCTGTTCCTATACGGACAGCCAACTGGACCAACAAGAGTCATTAAAGACTGTCTTTACCCTGTGTTTAGTATAAACCACATGTCTATTTGTGTCTGGCTTCTGGCTTCTACCCAACAGGTCTGGTCATTTATCCATGCACAATGCCACACTGTTTTAGTAGTTTTATAATTGGCATTAATATCCAGTAAAGCTGGAGAGGTCTGGGGAGATGGAGGGAGGGAATGGAGAGAAGGGGGAGAATGAGGAGATGGAGGATATGGAGGAGACGGGGGAGACTCCATAGAAATTCCATAATGAAACACGTTACCTTGAATGCTAATTAAAAGAAAATTAAAATAGCACAAAACCAAAAGGTACCCACTAAAGGAACTTCTCTCATTTCATTCTTCTTCTTCTTCTTCATTGTAAAAAAGCTGTTTCATCCGTCAGTCTCTATAGTTTTGTGAAAATTAGAATGCATTACACACACACACACACACACACACACACACACACACACACACACACACACACACACACAGCGGAACTTTGTTAGGGTTGTATGTATTGATCTGTCAACTTGGAATTGACTTCTTTAAAACACTGAGCCAATCAGGCCATGAATAGCCTGCACCCCTTTGTTTATTTTTGCCTATTTGGATTCCTCTTAGCATGTTGATAGCCAGAGTAGTTCTCCAGTGAACCACTGTTAGATGAAGTGGGAGATCTTGCTGCAACACAGGAATGCAGTGAAAGTTAATGCCTCCCTCCCTGTTCATAGGGATGTAGTCCTAGAGCCCTGAAATGACCTGGCTAATTGCCCAGCCAAAAGAGGGCAGAATGAGGACTCAGACCATCTTGCTTGACCATTCTGGACCTCTTGACAGAGGATGCTGCAGCAAGCAGGCACAGAGTGACAGGTCCAGGGGTGACTAGCATACTGAGTATACACACCGACTGCTTCTCAAGCAGTGTCTCCCGTGGCTGGCTGATGACCCACTCCTCCAGTGTCCAGAGGCTTGTGTGCCCTGGCCATCTCCACTGCACAAACTTAGAAACAAGGTAGACAGTGCTTGTGACCCACCCAGGGTCTACCAGTCAGTAAAGGTAATGCTGTTTGAAGCTGGACTCTTGAGTGACACACATTCCTTTGTTCTAGTTTTTCTTCAAAAGCCCTTATCTCTGGACCCAGTTTTTTACAACCCCAGGAAGTCATCTGGACTCTCGCTGTTCCAGGTAGGATAGGTTGGTCCCTCTGCAACTCTCAGCCACTTGTGGAGCCAAGAAAAAAAAAGCAAGGGCTCTGGGCCACAGTGGGTGGGCTTCTAGGCCTATTTGTGCCACAACTGGCTGAGTGACCTTAGATAAGTTCTTCATCTCTGAGCCTCCTAACAGAGCAGAAATAATATCTCCTGCCTTGATGTAGGGGGTGAGGATTAAAGGAAGGGACAAACAAGGGGGCCTCAGAAGCAAGTCCTCTCAACCCTTGGCTCCTTTTCTTACTTCACTGCAAGAGGTGCCCAGAGGATCAACAAATTAGATCCCAGATATTCCATATCTCTTCCTATGTGACCACAAGAGCTACCCACATGTGCAGGCTTTTACCTTTCCCCATCTAGAAAAGGAGACACCTTGCCCAGCGTTGGTGGCACACGCCTTTAATCCCAGCACTCTGGAGGCAGAGGCAGGCGGATCTCTGTGAGCTCGAGGCCAGCCTGGTCTCCAGAACAAGTGCCAGGATAGGCTCCAAAGCTACCCAAAGAAACCCTGTCTCGAAAAACAAAAACAAAACAAAACAAAACAAAAAAACAAAAACAAAAAAGGAGAAGAAGAAAAAAGAAAAGGAGACACTTTTGTGGAACTACGTCCTTACAGGATTGCAATCTTAGTGCATGCAAAGGGCCTTGGAGGGCCCGGTACTTGCTCATGTGGGCCGCCTTCATGTTGTAACTACCCCAGTACTAACACAGCCAATGAAAGCTAGGATCATGGATTCCACCTTAGCCTTCTGCCCTGTGCCCAGAGTGAGTCAAAACACCTCCACTCTGACCTGGTATCATGGAACATCAAGTCTTGGCACCCATGACCCAGTCTGTGGCAGAGCTACACCCATTAGATTTTAGGTAAATTCCCACCTTGACGTCTACATCCATCTGAACATGGTTGATATGTCTTTGGATAAGAATTATCTTCTTGTGGCCCTTAGGTGAGCTCCCACTAAAGTTATCTTCAGGACCAAATGTGCATCCATAAGCAAACAAGGAAAACCATGGCACAGGTTTTTTTCCCTTTTTCCCTTGGCTGCCAGGTATGCGGTTGCTGGGTTCTGTGCCATGTAGACGTGATTTGCTCATTGAGGGCAGTGCAGCAGGAGTGAATCCTGGAGTTAGAGAAAATCAGACCCCCTGGCTCCTCTGTTTAGCTCTGTGGCAGGTGGTTTCGTCACTCTGTACCTGCCTTCTCCTCTATAGAGAAATGAGAAACTGAGTTCTACCTTCTCCAGACTGGGTAAGCCAGACAGCTACCCCACCATCTTTGAGGTTGTTTTCTTTCCAGAGAAGTTCATGGTCACCTTGGCAGCCTCAAGGTGGTAAGGACTCAGATGGTGCTGCCAGGTTCCTGCTACCCAGCTGCTGGCACTTTGTAAACAGCAGTTGATAAAATGAGATGTTATGACCCTGAGGTTTGCAAACTGAGACTTTTCCTTTAGTGCTGAGGACCAGATCCAGGGTCCTGTGTATCCAGGAAAGCACTCTGTCTTGGTATTAAGAGACAAGAGCTTTGCTCTGGAGCCCAACCTGACCAGTAACTCACAGGCCTCCTGCAACCTTCCTGTGGCAAGTGTAAAACAATTTTGTAACCCAACTGCAGCCTGGATTCTGGCTTCCTGAGCTGGTGGATGTGTCTGCAGTGGACACCCCCAGCTCAGGTTTGCAGGTGTTCCTACTGCTGCCAGGGCTGGACCTGTCAGAGCTGGAACCACAGGCACAGAGCCAGGGCCACACCTTTCACTGCCTGCTGCTCTAGGAGCTCCTGACATTGTACAATAAACTACAAGGATGCTCACCCAGAGCCTACAGCCCATGTGAGGCTGATACCAAAGAAGGGCAGCTGTCTCTGTGCTAGGTGGGGCAGGTGGCTGTGTGCTGGGTGGGGCAGGTGACTGTGTTCAAGAGTAGCTGAATTGGAGACTGTGGCCAAAGCCTGATGGTATCCCACTGTGCCGTCTCCTGGGTCCAGTAGAGATACTTCTGACCTGCCACTCATTCCTGTAAGCTCCAGTGCCCTGGCCCCCAGTAGAGCTGTCTTTTCTCACGTTCGAGGCATACAGTTTGAAGCCATTCTGACCTGGGCAGCAGTCCCCACTTTTTTAGCAGATGAGTGCCTGAGGCAACAGTCTCCACTTTCTGAGGCTCTGTATGTGCAAGCTGTTTTCTTTGGTGTGGCATGAATATCTGTCTGGAGAGGCAGGAGAGGGTCACAGGATGCTATGGTCACAGAGCCCCAGGCATAGTCCATGAGCAGGGCCCCTCATTCCCCCCACCCTTTCATACTTCTGCCCCAGGGCTGGTCCCAGCTCACCTAACCCACACTTTCTCAGCTGGCTCTGCTGAGGAGCTAGATTGTCAGGGACTACAGAAGCAGGGCCATAAGAGATCAGCATGGATGTGTGGTTTTTCTAGCCTGGGACTCTAGAATGGCCTACCACAGTGCCCTCCCGATACTCAGTGAATTCTGGAAACCCATGAAAACCCTCACAGTTTGCAAAGCTCCTTCCTGTTTCTCACCTCCTGCCACAGAGGTCTCCCTCTCTAGCCAAGCCACTGGTCCCACCCTCAGGCAACAGCATAGTTTTGTTTTTTTGTTTTGTTTTGTTTTGTTTTTTCCAGAGGTGGGTTCCAGAGCCAAAGCAAACTCTAGAATGAGCAAATCAGCCTGTAGTAGAGTGGCCACACCCTTGGTTATAAGACTATATTTGTGTTTTAATGCGTTACTTATTTGTTTGCTTATTTTGCCCACACCTGTCACTCTAGATGAGTAGGTGGTACTACTGTCACGCAGCAGCCCATTCTGTTGCAATTCTTTCCTTCCTCTCTTCTTTCTCTTTTGCCTCCCTTCCTTCTTTTCTGTCTTCTCCCAGCAGAGCCAGGCCTCTCTGCAGATATCTTATTCAATGTACAGTGAGTGGAGCCAGCTCTGTGTGGGAAGCCAGGGATGAATGTGTCTCCCTGGCGATGGAAAGGACGGGAAGGCAGCACCTGCTGTGAGGGTGTAGCTGAAAGACTGGACAAGGTGCTGAGGGACCTCAGTGAATAAGCAATTATCCTATATACCCCAATATAAGACAGTCTACAATCTGTCTAGACGTTAAATAGAGGGCCACCTCCATTCTCCCCAAGAGCCCATGCATGTAAAGCTAAATAGTCCAAAAAAGCAGGAGGGAAGAGAGGCAGTCAGATGTCTACTTATAGGGTTAGTATACTTACCTACACGTCCATATTTTAAGTTCAGTTGTTTAACACACTAATTTGGAACTCTGGATCTCCGAGAAATTCTTTGATCCCAGTTCTTTTCTGTGTGGTTTGTTTCTATGTCATCATGAAGGGGGCAACATTTTCCAAGGCACAACTTCACAGGGACGGAGAGGTTGTCCAACCCACAAATCCCATGTGGGCACCTCCTGCACTACACCGGAACAGTAGGGGGCTCTGTGGTTGCAGATGAGCATCTGTGACCGCAACACAGCCACTTGCTGGAGGCTCTGAAAGTGGCCTTTAAAAGGCCAGTGAACAACAGCCTCCCACCCTGCCGCCGCGTTTTATCTGAGTGAAATTCCTCAATTCCTTTTATAGCAATAGTGACCTCTATAAGTACCCCAGGCTCACAGAGTGAAGGCCACCCAGCTAATGGACCTTTCCCCCATCAGAGTTTGGGGTGAACAAATAAATAACACAGTGCAGAGCAGGTCTGGACACAGCTTCCTGAAGGTGGAGGGTTTGAGGACACCTGAGAAGCTAAAGGCAGAGGCTCTCTTAGAAGCACCCTGTTTTATCAACAGCTTCAGAAGGAGATGGCCCTCAGAACCTGGGAGATAGGTTTGGGCATTTCTTCCACTCATTGAGCCTGTTACACTGTCTGTGATGTGGACATAACAACTTTGCTTTATACGGGAATACAGAGTATGGGAATTAAGAGTTTGAAAGCAAAGGTTAGGGACAGGGTGTCCTCACAGTCATCACACCTCCCCCACCTTGGTGTTCCAGCCTGTGACTCTGGACAAGGGAGGCACAGGCTCGCTGACTTCAGTATAGGAGAGTAGCCAAGGGCGAAAGGTTCTGAGAAAAGACCTTTGGGGTGGGCTAATCCACGAGGAATGCTTTTCCCCCGCCCCACACTCCCCACCTAACACACAACCCTATTCTCCCCCAAATCCACAACCAATGCTACCTGACACCATCAGTGTTGTCTTTGGCTTTGATCACTGTGTATTCTTGATTGCTAATCTTTCCTATTTCTGTCCTGACTACTGTCCCTTCCTGGAGAGCAGGGACTGTATCTGGGGACTCAGCACAGGGCCTGGTGCATAGGGTGTAGCCAGTATTTTAATTAAGGAAGGACAGTGAACTAATGACTGAGGTCCACGCCCCCCCACGCGCCCCCTTCCGCCCCCTCCCCCCCGCATACCACTGAAGTCTCCCCTCCTAGGTATGTGGCCTAGGGAATAGAGAAGTTCCGAGGCTTCCCAGCTCACGCTAGCTGGGCCGCCACGGAGTCCTTGACACTGTCCCGCGCGACCTGCCTGTGTGACCGTCGCCCCTAGTGTCGGGGCACCGCCCAGAGTGGCCCAGCGCCTGGAGGAGGCCTAGGCGCCCAGTGGCTCCCTCCCGAATGGCAGAAAGAACCCGCGCAAACCGCGCGGGAACGGCGAGGACGGGAGGCCAGCCCCGCCTCTCCCACGCCTTGCCGGTGCAAACTTTCAAAAGACGCGGCGGTAGCTGCGGCCCGCCCCGGCACGGTTGGCGGCGGGCGCGGGGCGGGGCGGGTGCGCCCGGGCCGGTGGCTCCGCCTCCTCTCGCCGCCGCCCGCGCCGCCCATCCGCCGCCCGCCGGTCGCCCGTACAGCGGCAATGCCCCTCAGCCCGGCCGCGGCCCCCGGCCCGCCCAGCTAGCCCCGCGCCGGGACTCTCGGAGCAGCGATGGGTAACACGGTGCACCGGACCCTGCCAGGTACGCGCGGAGCCGCGCCCCGAGGTGGCGCGGAGCGCTCGGTCCTCCCCGGGCAGCCCCGGCCGCGGAGCCCCGGGTGCACACCGGAGTCTGGCTGCCAGAGCCTGATCCCCGGAGCCGCACCCCTGCCGGGCCGTGCAGACCCCGCCTGGTTCTCCTGGCCTTGGCCGTGCGCCCCGCGCCTTTGTTCCAGCCCGAGATCGCTGAGGAGCGAGCCGGGGGCCATCGGGGCTTCCCCGGCCAAAGCCTCCAGGGGGGCTTCGGGGCACGGGTGTCCCGGATCCCCGCGCGCAGCCCGCAGGCGCCCCCACCACACGTGCTACTTCCTGGCGGCGTTCCCACGCGCGCCGGGCTGCGCCCCAGCTCCGGTGTCCGCTCAGCTGGGGGTTCTGAGCCACTGCTGCGGAGCGCATCGCCCCCTAGTTAAAAGCGCCCTAGAATTTCCCAGACCTGAGAAAGACGGTGGGCAAGGGGCGTAGGGCGGCGTGCGGAGGCTGGGGACACCACGCCATTCTGAAAATACCTAGTGATGGTGGAACAGGTCAGCTTGCCAAGGCTCTGTGCCACTGCCTGTCTGCAAAGAAGCGTCCTCGTAAGGAAGGGCAACCCGATTATACACACGAAGAAGTTGACGCTTGGAACAAGAGAAATGACCTGATACCAGGCAGTGGTGGGAAACTGCATGGGCCCTGTCAGTCCGTCTGCCCCGCCCCCCCACCCCCCTGCTGCCCCAAGTCTTCAGAAGGGTTTGGGCATGAAGCTGGGCATTCGCGCATTTTGGGGCAAAGGCTGAGTGTGTGTTTGGGTTGGGGGTAGCTCAGAGAAGAAACAAGTTGGCTGTAGGTCAAATTTAGTGCAGCCCGGCTGACATCCCCCAAGCCCTTCCTCCAGCCCTTATTAGAAAAGAGTTGTCTCCTCTGGAAGGGATTGTCTGTGTAGGGCCAGCCTGAGGTCCACGGGCTACTGAGGAAGGAGACAGCCCCTTCTACTAATAAACCCCTGGGCAGCTCTTACTCAATGGTTCCTACTGTCAGCCAGGTGGAGTCACAAGCTGGTCAGCTGCAGAGGTGGCATTAGAACGTGGGTCTGTTCTAGAGTGACAACTGCTTCTTGTGTACATGGCTACTGCTAGGATGGGGAGACCCAGCCACCCATCCTGAGGGACCTGAGGTGTCATCATCGATCCATGGGTGAGACGCCACTCCATACTCAATTTCTTAATCCACGACGTCTGTGCTAGTCTAGTTAGTTTTTAAAAAGCCATTCTGCCACCTGTGGGTCACATTTGGCGTAAGGGAAGGGACAGGCAAGTGTCATCGGGTGGCCACACATTGCTTGTGACTGGTGCAGTGTCTATTCCCCTGGGGCCTGGTGCTGTGGGTGGGGCACTCTAGGCTGGGGGCTCAGGGTCAAAGCAGGTCATCCCTTGCTGTATGTAAGTGTGGGAGCCCCCTAGTGTCTGAGGGACCAAGTGAGGGAGGAGGAGGCTCATCAGATAGGTGCCAAAGATGTGAAGGGCTGTGTTTTTTCTCCAATGGACTTGCCATTAGATTCTTGAGCCTCTATACTCAGCACCTCACACCTGGAATGTTCTTCCTTGTCCACTCGATGTCTCACCATCGAGCTCCGAGGTCACCATTGGCAGGTTAACCCTTCTGCGGTTCTGCTCTGCTCTATGGCCTGGACACCCTCCTAAGATAGCTTGTTCATACGACCGTGCTGCACTGTCACTGCTTCTTGCTGTGGCTCTGTACGGAGTTCCATGAGGACAGGGCTCGTGCTTTGATTATCTTGTTCCCTTCCCTGGCTTGCCCATCTCAGAGCCTAGTGCCTGGCGCAGGCTCAGAACCGGGTGGTGGAGCGCAAATGGAGCCTGCATCTCTGGCTCAGGCTTGCCCTGAGGAAGCTTGTGCTTTCCTTCTCAGGGAAGGGACACGTGCGTGGGGCTCATCCCACAGGACTGGAAATAGAGAGCTAGCATTTGCTGAGCACCTGGATTCCATGCCAGGCTCCCTACATGTGTGGCTGCAGTCACACACCAACTCGATTCTTAAGGCTGCTACACTCCCATCGGGCTGCCTGGCATACTCACTTTAACCCCCATGTGATTTCCCCCTTCCCTTCCCTCAGGCCCCTGCTCTAGCTTAGGTCTAGACATTGTCATTCCCTGCTCTTTTTTTTTTCTTTGTGGTTCTCCTGAGCACATGTATGTCACTGTGTGACACAACATGTGTGTGTGTGTGTGTGATCACTGCTGTATGTTGAGTTCCTGGACTAGGGGCTAGGTTGGTTTATGAGTGAATGAATGGTTTTAATTCTCCCAGCATCCCTGCACAGCAGGATCATCACTCCCATTTAATTGATGGAAAATCAAGGCTCAGAGAGGTCAAATGACGTGTCCTTGCCTACAGAACTCCTTTAGTGGCAGGGCCAGAATTGAAACCCAGGTTTATTTAGCTCCAAAGTCCTCAGTTCTTCAACCCAGGCCTAGATAACACTTATTAAATGCCTCCGTGGTTTAGATAATGTTTATTGGGTATTCCACTTTGCACATGGCTTGCTACAGGGCATAATAAGGAAATGTCAAAGAAAGAGAAGTTCCCTTTGGTGGCGGGAACCCACTTAGCAGATCTCTCAAACTGCACCAACATACCCATGATCTAGGAGTGAGCATAGGTCAGCAGGAGACCTTGCTTCTGCTAAGCTCCTACTGTGTGCTTTAGCCTCCCTATCCAGCTGCAGTATAAGCCTTCCAGTTTAGAGGACACAGAGAGACTGGGTAAGTCCAGCTCACACAGGCTCTAACCAAGCTGTGACTAGCTGACTGAGATCCATCAGGTTCCTAATGCCATGCAGTGTTCTTCACTTCATGGCCTTCCCTGGGTTTTCTAAGGGGAAAATAAACATATAGCAGGTAGAAATGGGGAAGGGCAGCATTTCAGGATGGGGTGGGTAGGAGGAAGAGTTCCTCCCTTTTCTCCTAACCAGCACATTCTAGACACTTCCCTGTGCACCCCTGGGGTTCACCCAGCACTGGTTGGAGGAGATGCTGAATTCAAACTATAGGCTTGGTTTAGTTGTTAAGTTGGCTAGTGCTTGGCCAAGCCAACAGTTTTCAGAGTCTGCTTATTGGCCGGTTGTGTGGGATTTTTAGCTGAGGAGGTATGCTGAGTCTATATGGGCCACCAGGGGCAGGCTGGACCAGACCTCTGCTGTGTGTGTTCAAAAGGGACATCTTTGATTTCACAGGCTCAGAGAGGTCAAGGGCAGAGGCCACTACTACAGGAGCGAGACAGACAGACAGACAGACAGACAGACAGACAGAGACTCAGGCTTCCTAACCCACCACATAGCTTGCAGATGCTAAGTCTAGAAGGGGTGTACTCATACCTGCCTTAGATGATCCTTCCCACAGGGCTCCTTGCCCCATCTTCCTAGACAATACCGTCTTGGACCAGGTGCACCCAAACAAGACCCTCCTAGACAAAGCAAACCTGGCGAAGTCCTGTAACTGCTTGGCCCTCTGCTGCCTAGCATCCTCTCTGGTCACAGAGATGATGTTCCCTGAGCGAGCAGCCACAGGTGTCCCTAAACCATGACTTTATCAGCCCCTGGGAAGGTAGCAGTCTTGGTCAGCATGCAGTAGCCAGCCAACAAGGGACAATGGCTTTTCTCTTCACACCTTCTCTCAGTTGAAGTTTGGAGCTGAGTTGAGTTTCCTCTATCCTCTTGGCCATGTTTACCCTGTCCCCAACCACCACCACCCAAGTCATTAGAATATCTCAGAGCCACAGAAGCTCCTTCAAGTTCCTTGAGACCTACCTACATGCTGCCAGCTAATGCTCAGGAGGGCTGGGCAAGACCCCTTGGTGAGGTCCTGTAAGGGTGCTGTGCGCCAGGCTATGCCAACAGTGGATATAGGAGGAAGAAGTAGGCTATCTCCTGTGTGATGGAATGGTGGAGAAATGGTCTGTGGACAGAACAGGTGGGCTTCTTCTGTTTCATCCTCTCTAGTTCCACTCTGCTCCTCCCTAACTGGGAAATCAGGAAGGCTTCCTGGAGGTTACTCTAAAAGGAAGTCCTGCTGAGTATCTCCTTATGTGGCTTTGTGGCTTGGTTACTCAGTGGCCACCGATACCTCTCATGTGCCAGGCATCAGATACAGTCTTGAATGCCACATCCAGAAGGTCTACATGTCCTGTAATGTAGAACCAGCTTAGTGCCACCCTATCCCCCAACCAAAGTGCCTGTCCACTGTGGGTCAGTACCAGGTACTAAATGCTCTTTAAGGATAAAGCATAGAAAAGATACTGGCATGCACTTGTTATAAAAGGATTATTTTTAAGTATGTCATTATTTTAATTATGTATTTGTATGAGTGTGAGATTGAGCACATGAGTGCAGGTGTCCTCGGAGGCCACAGATGTCAGGTTCCCTGGAACTAGAATTACTGTGGTTGTAAACTGTCTGTTGTGGGCACTGGGAACCAAGCTCAGGCCCTCTAGGAGAGCAGCAAGTGCTCTTAAATGTTGAGCAGTCTCTCCAGCCCTAAGATTTGGTTTTATTTACGCATGCGCGCACGCGCGTGCGTGCGTGCGTGCGTGCGTGCGTGCGTGCGTGCGTGTGTGTGTGTGTGTACCTCATGTGTGCAGTACCTGCAGAATCCAGAAGAACATTGAAAGCCCTTGGAGCTGAACTTACACGGACATAATAAGCCACCATTATGGGTCCTAGGAACCAAACACTGGTCTTCTGCAAGAGTAGTATGGACTCTTAACCACAGAGCCATCTCTACAGCCCTGGGTGGATTCTTTTGAGACAGTGACTCAGTCTGTGTGGGCTAGACTGGCCTTGAACTCAGCAGTCCTCCTGCCTCTGTTTCCTAAATGCTAGGTGTCCCCACCACCTGTCCATGTGACAGGTCAAATGTATTTCTCTGATGGTGACAGCCTGTGTTGACAGAGGCCACTTGGCTGCAGGAGAGGTAAGGGCAGAGCCCAGACCTTAGAATAAGCCACACTGCACCCTGGATCCTCAGCGGGAAGCAAGAACATAAGGGGTGGCTCTCAGGCTGGAGGGGTGAACTGTGTAGTGTGCTGGGAGCAGTAAATGAGAAAGGACATCATGATCATGGTTGTCACTGGGGAAAGACGTTCCCAGTCCTGCTCCTGGGGTTGTAAGTGCTGACTGGCAGGTGACCCTCAGCCTCACACCCAGGCCTGGATCGGAGGACTCCTTTCACATTAGTCTTGGGTTCTCAGGCCTTTTCCAGAACACATACTTTTGAGAGAGAAAGCTGACACTGTGCAGTTGGTATACTCAGCTACGACAAGGACCATAGCCTGGTTTAAGGAGTTGGGTTTTAGTGGTAGACACCAGCAAAGACACAGCAAGTGATGGTGACAGAGGAGACCTGAGAAAGATGCATGGAGCACTCCCTGGAGGAGAGGCACTCTGTTCAAAGAAGAGACTTTGTCAGGAAAGTGGGAATGGCTGGTGAAGGCAGAGTGCCTCAATGTCAAAGACCCCAGGTCTGAGGAGAAAATGGAAGCAGAGCTGCAGAGTTCTGGGAACCACTACTAATGGGGTGACAGGAAGGGTGGTGGTAGAAGGGTTTTGCAGATGGGGTGCAATCTGCTCGATAGCTTCCCCATCAGGGCTAGGGCCAGGCTGTTTAATCCTCCACGATGGAAAGAGGCAACTCTGTACCTCTGTATTTAGTGCTGTACTCTGAGGGTGTAAAATACAAGCGCAGAGCCTGGCAGCAGTAGTGTTTGAAGCAGAGGGTAAGGGGCAAGATGAGGAAGTAGACTGGGAACACTAATGAAACCTGCCCTGGGTCAGGTGACTGAGAAGTGGCAGGTGACCAACTCAACTCCAGGCCTGCCTGCCCTCGGGAACCTTGGTCTCTCTTCAAGTGACTGCCCCTTGTCCTCGTCCCAAGCATCCTGGGACACACTTTCTCTGTCATCTGAAGATGACATCCCTATCCCAGTTGCCTAGATAAAAATATCCTCTTCCAGCACCCTGGCTCTGCATCTACAGAGGTGGGCGTGGCTCTGCACTGGTCATTTTGAAGTTGCATGTTCCTGTCCAGTGGAACTGGAACACCCAGGTGATGGCAGACACCATGGGCCCACGTTATTCACCTGAGCTCAGTGAGCAAAGCTGAGAGGCTGGCTGCCAGGCAAGAGCAGTCTCCATGATGACTGACACACAGGCCAGGGGCCTTGATTATCTACCTGGATCTGTGACCTGCCTGTCCTTCAGCCAGCCGGGTAGCATGACCTTCCAAGCTTTAACCCCCTCCTGGCATATTGAGGTGATGATACTTCCATTCAGGTGTTCCAAATTCTGAACCAGTAGAGTGTTTACTTGGCTCCTTAAAGCTGTGAATCCACCCAGCCAGCAAGCTGCTCCATGCTGAGGCTGGACCAGGTACTCTTGAAGGAGACAGACAGAGAGAGTAATAAGAACTGCTAAAACGTGTGTCCTGTGCCAAACCTATTCTAAGCCAGTACACTTGTTTAACCCTCAGCCCAGGCCCTAATAGGCTCTGCCGTTAGCCCCACATAACTGGTGAGAAACAGGTACCATGAGGGACACAGCTTCTGCCATTTGGAGCACAGGAATGTTCTTCCAGGGACTGCTGGGTAGAGGAGGGTGCCCCCCTGCAGGGTAACTCAGTAGCTCTGTGTTCTTTGGTTGCTTGTCCTGAATCCCACCTGCAGCAATGGTGGGTTGGGCATGCTCCAGGTGGCCTGTGGGTTCACCATGGTGACCCACCTGAGAATCCCCCAAGTCTGATGTGCAAATCTCCAGCCTTTGCCAAAACCATTCAGGGGACAGCCACTGTCCTGGGGCTTTGTGGAAAGCACAGCTGGAAAGAGACTGTGCCATCCCATCGGAAGTGTCGCCATTGGCAGCTTGGGGCCTCCAAGACCTGTGAGCTGTCTTAGACATGACAGGCAGGGCAGCATGGGCAGAGTTTTGCTGTGTCCAGAGAGACAGATTTTAGCACTGAAGAACTTCCTCATGCCAGGACCCCCAGGGCAAAGGTGATGGAGTGCTTGTCACTGGAGTGACTTGGCATTGTCATGCATCACATGGACCCTGGGAGGCCAGTCTTGGGAAGAAACTCCCTGATGAGTCAGTGATGCCTTTTGTGGCCCTCCCAGTCTTGCACCTCTGTCCCTATAATAGTCTGCAGGGGTTAGACCCATTTTACAGGTCTGGACACTGAGGTGATAGGAAGCTACTTATCTTAGATAATCCAGCCAGCCTCTTTGTAGTTAGCTCAGTGGTTCAGGTGTTTGTGAGCATGTCCTGTACACCCTACCCAGGACAGCTGCCAAGCGCCCTAACCCTTCCTCATTCCTTCTTCTCACAGGGACTCCACTGGCCTTACCTCCCACTGGTGGGGAAAGCTATTTAATGAGTAAGCCATTGGGGAAGTGGATGGGAGAGGGCATCTGGCTGTGGGCTGGCAGAGTGCCCAGGGCATTTTGTTTACACCCTCAACACCACCCAGTTTATACCACAGTTATAGCCCTTGGGCATGTGTTTTCCTCCCCTTGGGCCCCCAAGATGATGGATTTATGAGATGGGTAGGCTCACGTTCCACCTCGTGCCTCCAAAGTTGGGCTCAGTAACTTTCCACTGTAGGCAGCAGCTCCTTGGGCCTCAGGAGAGATTCCTTTCCTTCCAGGTTCTTGGTGTTCAAGGGCAGGAGATGGCAGAGTGGAATTTCCATGTGTCTGGGTTATGGTGTAGGACTCCATCCTGGACATCGGGGGCTTTGTCCTCAGAACCACGGAGCTCTGCGTCACCTTGCCCCATCTCCCACTTGTCAGACTGGGCCACTGAGGCCTGGAGCCTGGCGCAGGGTCCCAGAGCAATCACAACTGGACTTTGGCTACAACTCCAAGAAAGATGTTTGAAAGAACCCTGGTCTTAGAGGCACTGAGTTCAAACCTCTGTCTGTGTGTCCTTGGGCAAGACAGTTGCCCACTCTGCACCCCCATTCCCTTGTAATCTTTAGGGTGAGAATAATGGTGGCACCACCCTCCTTCTCAGGGTTTGGAAATGAATACCAGACGGAAGTCAGGGTCCTGCACACAGTAGGACTCCACAAGTGTCCTTTATACTTGGAGGCAAAGAATCTGCACTCCTAAGATTGTCGAGCTGAGGGATTAATACCAACTTGCCCTGTCACATTGATATCTCACATCCTGTCCCATGGAAACAAGCATGGGCTGTCACTGAGGTGTGGTTTGACTGCACCCTAGCTGTGGCCAGCCCCTCTCCATCTCCAGTAATGGGCTTTAAGCTATAGAATGGCCACAGGGAGGCAGGACCCAGTAGGAAGGAGGCTTTCACAGGCCCAGCAGACACCATCGCTGTTCTCAGGGGCCTGTGAGACACTACAAGAGCCAGCCTGGGGTACAAAACCAAGCACACCCTGGCTTGCAGTCAAAGTCTGCATTCAGCTTTCCTGGCTGCTCAGAACCTCCATGTCAGTCTGCCTCAGCCTGCTGGGCCTTAGGCAGATCCTCTGCCTCTCCAAGCCCCTCTTCTTCAGAGGTGGGGCTTCTAGCAGCTGCCTCTGTTTCAGGGGCAGGTGGTGGGCCTTGGCTCCCAGGATCTGCCTTCCAGCAGGCTCCCCTTTAGTTCTTTTTCCACCTCAGGGTTGCAGGTCCTTGGGACACCCCTCCCCCATGGTCACTGCTTTCCCTTTTTAGAAACTTTGCCTTTGTTCATCCCAAGTTCCGCCAAACCGTGACCTTTTTTGAGGCTGTGAACCAGCTGATTGATGGCTTCCACTGCCACCCTGCCTGCCCCAGGCAGAATCCCTTTCTGTGCCAAGCTCCACAATGGCCTCGCTTACATCTGCAGGTTGAGATGTTAGGGAGACCTGGGGTGAACATGCTGTGCAGTGGGGGTCTGGGGAGAGAGACAGCCTTGATGTAGCGCCTGTTCCATCCTCTGCTCCATTTTCACCCTGCAAGGTGATGAGTGAGTGTGTTCCCACAAACACCCAGATCTTAGAAGGACCTGCAGGTACTCACCTGGCACAGAGACTTATAGTGTGTCTGTTCTGGGCACCACCCAGGTTGGGAGAGTGGCTGTCTGCAAGGCAAAGAGAGAGAAACACAGGCCCAGGCAGCTCTAGCCAGCTTATCAGTAAGCACTGCCAGGGCTGCCTGGAGAAGTGCCACTTGGGGGCTGGGGACTGGACCAGGCAGGAGTGTGCGGCAGTTAGACACGGTGTTCAAAATCTTGGCTGCCTTTCTCAGGCCTGTCCTACCGGGCCATTTTGACAGGCAGGTTCACAGTTTGAACCTCATTCTTCAGAGAGGTGGATCCACTGGGGACATTGTCCAGCTTCAAACTCTTCAGCAGCCCCCAAGCGTTCCTGGAGATCGCCTTTGCCTGGCCTTAAAGACCTTTTGTGATGCAGCCCTTGACTCTCTCTGCATCCTCCTGCTCCCTTCTACCCCGCACTCCTTGAAGGTTCCCAGGGCAACCCCATACTCCTCGCAGGTTCCCAGGGCAATCTGCTTATTCTCCCCTCTAGACTTTCCTGGTGCCATTCTCCCTACCCGAACACATTTCCCTATCCTGTACTGCACCTCTGGCCCTTCTTCTGTCTGTGGGGTCAGCTCTTTCCAACTCCCCTTGTGCAGCTTGCCCATGTGTCCTTCCTGCTGCTTTCAGCTCTAAATCTACCTCCTTGGGGAAAGAGATGGCAGGGCAGTCCCGTATGTGACTCACTGGGACATGTACCCCACAACCCACACAGGCGCTGGCACTGAGCGGATGCTGCAGAGCTGTCAGATGGAGGAGGAAGTGACATACTGGGGAAGGAATGAGGGACATTCCCTCTGGCCCTCACAGCACTGGGGCCCTAACCCTGAAGCTGGCGCCTGTGAGGCTGCAGTTTCCTGGGTCCTTTCATCAAGAAGCAACCTGGCCCAAGGGCCTGTGCAGTTGGAGGACAGAGAGATGAAACTGCCCGGGATCCCATGACACTTCCCGGGATCCCATCCGAGGCGAGCCAGTGCAGCCGAGGGGCTGCTACACTCAACAGTCCCCAGAGAACAGACAAGACTTTCTCCCCAGCAGCCTGGAGAGACCCCCACAGCTGTTGACTGTTGATAGTTGTTTGCAGAGCAAAGGGGAGGCAGCCAGTGGCGGTTTCCAGCGCGGGCTGGCCCTCTTCCACCCAGGGTGCTGGCCAGCCAGGCCTCTGAGGCCAAGAACAAAGTCCCTAGTGCGCCTGTTGCTGTGTTTGGCAGGGGAGCCAGGGCGGGTTTGTCTTTTTCTAGCCACTTCAAATCTACCAATGGAAAGGTCCCCTCTGCTGCCAGGGACACCCAAGTCCTTGCCCTTTTGGTATGGCGGGAAGCCTCGTTTTTCTTATCTCTGAAGCATGACCTACACACACCTACATGTGTGCATGGTCTGCCTGCAGAGCTGGTTTGCATTTTGAACCTGAGCAAGTATTTTTTTTTTATTTTTATTTTTTCTTTTGGTTTTTCAAGACAGGGTTTCTCTGTAGCTTTGGGGGCTGTCCTGGAACTAGCTCTTGTAGACCAGGCTGGCGTGCGCCACCACTGCCCGGTGCAAGTATTTCTTGAACCAGACATTTCTCACTCAAGATCTCCAATCTAATGACTGCTGATCCAAGGGCTCAGGAAGCCTCTGAAGTTGAATGTCAGATTCTGTGCATGGGGTATAGGTATGCTTCTGGGGAGAGACAGCTGTGCACTCTTCGTTGCTCCTAGTAAGGCCTGTGACTGCCATACCCTTACCCAATTGCTTCAACCAGCTGCTCTGACAGAGCAGGACCCTGAACCTGGCCTCACAGCCCCATATCTCTTCCCTGGAGATGAAAGGTAGTGAAAATGGACTCAGAGGGGGTGTTTACAGTTTAAGTTGTAGTGTGAAGACCTGTATCCAGCACATCTTAGGAGCTCAGCAGGGATCCCTAGCAGAGGGCATGCTCTTGTTGAAGGTGGGTGAGTCCTGCTCCTGGCTGAAGCCAGAATGCTGTCACTACCAGCACTGGGAAAACTCCCAGCATGCCTGGCAGTGGGTGCTGGTTCCTCATTGTAGGCCAGAGGCTCAATGGCATGAGGATTGGGGCTAATTGACAGCACACCTGTGACTGACAGGACGGCTGCTTAAGAATAGGCCTCTGTCTGTGGACAAGAGAGGAGGTAACCCTAAAGGTCTGGGGTAACATTTCCTGGACAAAGCCATGGGCCCTCTGGGAGAAACTATGTCCCTAGTACACTTATTAAAGAAAGGACCAAAATGTTTACAGCTACCCACTGTGTGCTGTACACTACACATCACATGAGCCTGTGCCATCCTCGAGACAACCTTAGAAGGTAAACACGACTTCCACTAGTCTTTTATGTCTGCTTGAGGCTCAGAGATGTTAAACACAAAGCTTAAGGTCACACAGAAAACATACAACACTGCCTGGTTTGAACTGGATCTGCATAACTACAGGCCTGTGCTGTCTGGAGCCACTTTCCACATTCAGACCTAGTTGGAGGTGAGGGGCTTGTCCATTGATTGCACTTTGATGGAGGGCATGGCTATTTTCTACCTTTCTGCTAAGTGCCAGAACTTCAGAAGGCATCTGTGTATGTTCTCATCACCCCTGCCAGCCACCTCATGGTGGAGATCTAAGGTCACCCACCATTTGCAGATGACAGAGCCACATGTTTGAGAGACAAAGGGATTTGCTCAAGGGCCCTCAGGCAGATTAGTAGCAAAGCACAGACTGGACACAGTGCCACAGCAAGAGCCACCCAAGGAGCATTCAGAGGCTTACCCAGGACTGGGCAGTGGAGATGCCCAGTCTGCCCACCCCAGTTTTGAATCTGCATGGCTTAGTGTCAGGCATTGTTCCTCTAGTTGAACTCTAGAAAGACTGACACCACACCCCTGGGTGGGGCCAGAGCTACTGGCTGTGAGGTTGTCAGGCAGAGACTGTCCCTGCTGTCAACCACAAGGGTGACTTCGGAGGTCTGCACTGTTCCACCTTCCAGAAATCCCCTCTCTGGCTGGCTCTCATGGTTCCTAGATGGGCCTCACTAACCAGGGTCCTTGGCTAAGTGTGGAAGGAAAGGGTTTGTCCCTGGTGTGATTTGGGAGCCTCATCCTAGCCAAATGAATCTGGTCCTGGTGGCAGCGGCTGAGAGCTGTGTTCACAGCTGCAGCTTGGCAGCTATGACGGGATGGACGTTCCACAATAAAGTGCCAGGAAGGCCAGGCCGGGGCAGGATGAGGTGCATACCAACAGTCTTAGCAAAGGTGGTGAGCAACTGAGTCCTCTTGCCGCTGCAGAGAAGGGGTCTGCAAACAGGGGCTTGTGCCTCAGTGCCAAGCTGTGTGCACTGTGGGTGATGACTGCCCAGAGCCAGCTTGTCTACCAGAAGTGGTGATGGTAAGGTGAGGATTCACCTTAAAAGCCAGATGCAGTTGCTGAGGCACCTTCATCATGGGGGATTCAGAGTGGGGGACTGTGGCTTGCAGCAGGACCAACACAGAGATGAACAGTGCAGTGGGTTTGGGGCTGGAAAGATTGGTCTCTTCCTCCAATTTTCTTCTGTTGATTGCCTCTGCTGAAGTGACTGAATTCAGTTTCCTACTGACGTGCCTAGAGCCTTGGCCCTCCTGCTAACTCCAGTCCCCTGTGTCCCTGGGCAGGTTCTGGAGGCACATTAGGACACTTCTTGCCCTTGATTTTTAAGTGTCTTCACTCTGTGTTGAGAACATATCCATCCTACCCACCACCACTCTGGTTTTCTTTGCCTCTCATCAAGTCTGTGTCTTCAGTGTGTGGGGGTGAGGTGGGTGGAGTAGGGGGAAACAGAGTGTTTATCCCTCATTCCCTGAAGGAAGTTGGGTTGTATAATCAAGATTAAACAAATATGTCAGCCTAGGACCATCTGAAAGCACAATGGTGTCTGCAGGGAACTTATCCTAAAGTTTCAGAGGCTGGATCTCCCCATCTCTCTGTCCACCCACCTGCCCATGTCATCAGACTGGGCTCTAGAAACACCTGCTGAGGCTGCTGGGCTGTTTGATGAGGAGATGCAATGAAGAGATAAGACTGGTGCCCAGAATGGAGCAGGAGAGAAGTAGTCACCCAAGGTCACAGTACACTTGGGTACTCTGAAGGCTTTGATCTGTGGCCCTATTAATGCTTCCTGGAGAATTCGGCAGATGCAAGGGACCTTGGTCTTTAGGCAGTGGAGGAAGCTGTAGCCTGTGTTCATTGGCCTGCCCAAGGCTGCATGTGAGTACTACCCCTGCTCATGGCTCACACTGGGCACCTGCTTGCTTGGATTTCATCTTCTATATTCCTATAGGTCTCTAATTGGTAGTTTTTCTTATTGCATTGATTCCAAAGATGGCTGCCTCTCCAAAGCCACCCTGCCCTGCAGGCAGTGCTGGCTGGCCAAAGGCTGGTCTGCTGGAAGCCTGTGTATAGCCCCTTCTTGCATTGGGTCATGCCATCTGGTCCGAGCCTCTTGGCTGGGCATTTAGGACTATACAGCTGAGTCCCAGGACAAGGACAGCACACGAACCAACCTGTCACACAGTAACTGCCCAGCCTTGGCACCCTGAGCCACCACTACTGCTGTCCTCTGCTTTCCCCACAGCAACCAACTCCCTGCTCTGCCCACAGCACTGCCCTCTGATCTTTCAAGAGCCATCTCTGTGGGCATCACTGCTGCCCACAGCTCCTGGGTACTGGGGCATGTGCTGCCCTTCATACGCTCCTTGTTGGAGTGAATCCAGCTGTGACAGTGGAGAGATGCCAGTCACTCTGAGGGCTCTGCAGAGAGTATGAGCGGGTAAAGAAAAGACTGAGTGAGCAGTGGATGGAACACTTGGCCTGCCACTCTCTCGTGTCACTCCAGAGCCTCTTATGAGCACTTCCTACAGCCCTTCTGCCCAGGCCCTTGTTGCTTCATTTTGAGAATGGAAGGGAGAATGCGGGGCAAGTACTACAGACTAAGCAACCCCCAGGTGTTTGCTGGATGTGTGGTAATTGCCCTGTTTGTAAGTAAAAGCCTATCCCAAGCAGAAAGGTCTGTAATCACCAGGATTGCACCCTAGCTTCTGGATTTGAGTCCAGTCACCCCAGTAGCTGGACATGGTAATGGGGAAGGAAGGGAGCATTGTGGGCAGGCAGAGCAGCAGGTATCTGTGACTGACTGTAGGGTGTGTGGAAAAGGATGGGGTCTTGTTTGTTGTTTGTTTTTGGAGACAGGGTTTCTCTGTGTAGCTTTGGAGCCTATCCTGGCACTCGCTCTGGAGACCAGGCTGGCCTCGAACTCACAGAGATCCGCCTGCCTCTGCCTCTGCCTCTGCCTCTGCCTCTGCCTCTGCCTCTGCCTCTGCCTCTGCCTCTGCCTCTGCCTCCTGAGTGCTGGGATTAGAGGTGTGCGCCACCAATGCCCGGCTAAGGATGGGGTCTTACTGCAGCCCAGACCTGGAATGTGTGCCTGACCAACCTGGGGCAGAAGTGGCCCTGACACTTGTGCAGCTGCACTGGGGTAATCTAGTAGAGTCCACAAAGGAGGTTCTGTCTGCCCTGACCCTGACTGACCCGAGCCTGGGGCTTGCAGTCCCTCCATTGGCCCATTTCTGCAAAAAGGTTGTTGGAGAAGCTAATCCCTAGAGGTAACTAACATCTAGGGTGGCAGACAGCAGCTAGCTTTTATCGAGGACCTGATTTGGCCAGGCTTTTGATGGGCATGTAAGGTGTGATGGAAACCCTGCCTCTGGGTCCACACCTGCCACAACCCTTTCTCTTCTCTCTGCTCCCCTTCAAACATACCCCGTAGGACCAAAACACCTTTAAAAAAACAGGTTCTAGTCATTGAGGATTGTTTTAATGCTCAAAGCAAACATAAGGAGTGTTTTTATTTCTGTGGAAAATTTCTTAGGACCTTTGTATCTCCTCTGCCTTCAAGACATACTCAGAATCTAACCCCTTCTCGCCACCTGCTGGCCTCTCTTCCATCTGAGCCTTGTGATTCTGCAGGCCTGTCCCAGCTGTGGCTCTCCCAGCAGCCCATCCTGCCTGGTCTCCAGGGTAATCTTCCTCTTGATCAGCTCTGAGCTTGCAATAGCGAAGCTCCCTGGAGTTGACAGATCTATAGGCCCCCCACTCCCCTAACTCTGGGCCCACTCAGAACCCACTCCCCAGCTTGCCCACATTGACTCCTGGTTCCCCGGTCTCATCAGTATTTTCCTTTCTCAGGGGCCTTTGCACCGCTGTCCCTGCCTGGAGTTCTGCTTCCTTAAACTCCTTGTTCCTTCACTTCCTTTGGTGTTCTCTGCCCCAGTCACCCATCAAAGAGGTTCTCCATGCAAATCCCAGAGCAGGCTCTCAACCCATTGTTCTCTGCAGTGTAGTACACTTCATTTGTTGTCAGACTTACCAGAGGGGACCTTTGTCTGTCTTGGGACAGTTATATCCCCACTGCCTAGCGTGTCTGATGCATAGTAGATCCTTGCTAAATGTTTGCTAAGCAATTAGTTGACAGCAGACCCTGAAGGTTTGTTTTGTTTGTTTTGTTTTTTTTAACTCTGTCTTGCTTCTTGTCTTGGCATCACCTTTGGCAGGTAGTTGCCTTCTGTCTGAAGAGGCCTGCTTCCCTCCTCAGCCTTTGGAGGGGCCTGATGGTTCTTTTCCCTCGCTCTGCCACCCTTCAGCCTCAGGGTTAACCAAACCCTCCACCTCCATCCTTGAGAGGACCACAGCACAGAGCACGCTGGGTTGAGCGTGGGAGGAGTGTTCCCACAGTGGCCTGTCATTCTTCTCAGAATTCACTGTGGTGGCCTGCTTTGAAAATGGCCTCTGCAGCTGTAGTAAATGCAGATGACTCCCTGCGATGACCACCCACCTGCCACCTCCCTTGGAGTGGAAAGAGGAAGGAGGGGAAGAAGACTCCCACACCATTCTGGGCCACCTGGGTTGTGGCCAATGGCTAGGTTCTCTGAAAAGGCCCTCAGAACAAATCTCCTTAGAAATGAATCCTTAGAATGTACAATCCAGAAAAGCTAACCACCTGACTATCACAGAATCGGGGAAGCCAGAGTCCTGACTGGGACAGCTCTAGAGTTTCAGAGAGATCTCGAGGTTGTAGTCTGTCACAGACACTAGCTGTCCCGCCATATTTGATCCACACGGCCTCCCAGAAGTGATGGAAGTTTACTGCACCCATGTGCAGACAAGAAAATCAGGAGGAGAGACTGACAGGGTTGCCACTGTTGCTGGGAGCCTGGGACTGCAGGCTGCTTTAGGGATTCCAGAAGAATGCGTGCGCCCAGATCCCTACCTCGCTGTGAACACAAATTTTAAGGAAAGCAGCCAACACACTGGCTCCCCCTACACACTCCTGTTCCTCAAGAATCCTGGCACTTTGTAGCTCAGATGTAGCCCTGGGAGGAAGCTTCTGGACTTGGGGGTGGTTTGCTGGGGATGAAAAGGTCACCTGCCCCCAAGCCAGGTAATGAAAAGCTGGGTATGCAGAGGGAGCTCTTCAGTGCACACCCAGCATTAAACCTTGGCTTGCTCATCTGGGAAGCATGTGCAGTGACTTGCCATGGTTCGGTACAGGGGTACAGGCACTCCTTAGGTCCAGGCTGGAACCTTCTAAAATGTATCATTCATGCCCAGTCTAAAGTAGAATTTATGGTTAATAAAATCCCTGGCCATAGGAATACCTAGCGCTAACATGCTTTCTCTCTGCCCACAGACTCCAGCCCTCCTGCACGCCTCCTGGCCACCCGGCCTTGCTACGGCCCTGGCCCTGAGAGGCGAGCGGTCCTGGGCGAGGCACCACGCTTCCACGCTCAGGCCAAGGGCAAGAACGTGCGGTTGGATGGCCACTCGCGCAGGGCTACACGGCGCAACAGTTTCTGCAACGGAGTCACCTTCACACAGAGGCCCATCCGCCTGTATGAACAGGTGCGCCTGCGCTTGGTGGCCGTGCGTCCTGGCTGGAGCGGTGCCCTGCGCTTTGGCTTCACTGCGCATGACCCGTCGCTCATGAGCGCGCAGGACATCCCCAAGTACGCATGCCCCGACCTGGTCACACGGCCTGGATACTGGGCCAAGGCGCTGCCTGAGAACCTGGCGCTGCGGGACACGGTGCTGGCCTACTGGGCCGATCGCCATGGCCGCGTCTTCTACAGTGTCAACGATGGTGAGCCGGTGCTGTTCCACTGTGGCGTGGCCGTGGGAGGCCCACTCTGGGCACTCATTGACGTCTACGGCATCACTGATGAGGTGCAGCTGCTGGGTAGGTCGGTTGGCACAGCCTGTGCATCCACAGTGTTCACAGCCCCCCGAGTGGGGGGCAGGCTTAGTTCACCTGCGGGTACCCAGCTGCCCATTGTATCCCTGTGTGTCTTGATTCTCACAAAAGCAATGATGTTCAACTTCCAGAGGAGGAAACTGAGGCACAGAGAGTTAACGTTTGTTACAGAACTGGGAGAGAACCCACGTGGGCCCGGCCCAGAGTCCATGCCTTAGCTAGCCAGCTTGTCACTCTTAGACCACTGCTCACTCATTCATTCACTCAACTCTTTCACTCATTTGTCCATGGACCACCTCCCCCAATCCTGGCATGCATTTCCTCTGCTGGCTCTTATACAGTGGGCAGTCAGGTGCAGCAGCCAGAGCCAGGCTAACTGCGAAGAAGCGCAAGCTGCATTGGGGAAGCCCCCATAGTGTTGAAATTCTGACTGGATGCCCACAATGTAAACGTTTTCTCCCATCATCTCGAGACACTATATGTGATCTCATATATATGCGTGATATATACACGTATGTATATGTGTATAAATATGTATGCCCCCCACCGCTGAGCATGGAGGAAAGACACACACACACACACACACACACACACACACCTCCTGACCCAAATATTCCTGTCTCAACCTGGTCATATGGGTACAAGGACTGCCTAAGATCATATGTGTACAGAACATATGTGTGTGTTACTTTAAAGAAAATTGATGTAGAATTTGGCCAGGAATAGGATGGTGTGCATGCCTTTAATCCCAACACTTGAGAGGCAAAAGCAGGTGGGTCTTTATGAGTTTGAGGTCAGCCTGGTCTACAGAGTGAGTTCCATGCCAGCCAGGCTGTATATAAGAGCCTGTTTAAAAAAAAAAAAAAAAAAAAAAAAAAAAAAAAAAAGATGTAGAATTAACACAAACAGGAAAGTAGCCATTTTAAAAGGCATAGTTGAGTGGCCTTGAGTTGGTGCCCATTACCTCTGGTTCCATAGTAGTTACTCTTCCCAAAGGACAATAGACCCCTTAGGCCATTCTCTGTTCTCTCCTCCCCCACAATGAATGGCAGTCACTTGTTCTCTTCTGCAGCTCCAGTCTGCACTTGAAACAACCTGGCCTAGACTTGGAAGGTATGAAGGGAGAGTAGGTTTCTCAGGGAAGCTGGACACAGCCCTGTCTGTAATTTACCTGCAAGGAAATACAGAGGATAAAGTGAGTGGATGGACGGATAGACAGATTTATCCACCTGTCTGTAGCCTGAAGCTCCCCTCTCCTGAGGTGGTTCTTGACTCTGATCTTTCTGCATAGCCTGTTTCTTAACGCGCTCTGTGAGTGGACTGATGCACGCCCTGGAAATTGCTGCTGATTGCTTCTTTTTGATGGGAAGATGGTTTATACAGCTAAATGTTTGGACTGTTTCTGGTTTGCCTGCCCCACCTCCACACCACTGGGCATGGAGCTGACTCTCCTCTATCCCTAGAAATAATGAGGCTGAAGAAGTTCTAAGTGGATATTAAGCCACCATGACTTAATATTAAGAATGGGCAGTGGTTAAGGGATGATGTAATGTACAACCCTGAGAGATCCCTGGGAAAACTTGGCTTGGGGAGAGAGGTACCCCAGGACTAACCAATGGATACCTCACAACAGCCAGTGTCCAGTTTACCCTGTGCACCCCAGACTTCTGAGGAGGCAATATAATTGCTTTAAAACTCTCAGCCATGAAATCCCAGAGTAGAGAAAAACCCAGTACCCTTCATTGCCCCCACTTCTCATACCCCACTGAATAAAGCCCACAAAGCAAAACCCAATGATGACATCATGGGAGGGCTGTCAAATGGAGTGATAAAAATACAGGACATCTAGTTAGATTTGAATTTAAGATAAACAAAACAAAAAATTTAGTTGTGTATGGCCTATGACAGTATTTGGAACATGCTCATACCGGAAAAATAAAAAATTGTTTATCTAAAATTCATATGAACCCAGGCTTTATTTCATCCAGTAACACAGGCCTGGGAAACACAATCATCTTTGGGGACTGTGCCTTCACTGCCTCAGAACTTGAGCCAAGTCAAAAGGGGCCTAGAGGCTGCACACAGCTTTTGGCCTGGTGGAAGTATGCCCTGCTCTGCATCTTCCTGCAGTGGGTCCAGCTACCACACTGGTATGGCCAGGCCCAGGGTGCAGTTCCCTGCTTAGGTAAGAATCTGGGTTCTGAGAAGGAAAGTGCCCAGCCCTGGAGCTTCCGGTCTATGAGACTTGATTTGTCTGTATTTGGCTCACTAGCTCTCAGCCCTGGCTGTACACTGAGTCCCCTGGGAGACCTGGAAAGTCTCTGCTCAGTCTGCACCTAAGCCAATGACAGCAGGTCTGGCTCCCAGCACCAGGCTTACCCAAGGCTCTCAGGTGGTACAGCCTGCAGCCAGGACTGTAATTCTGAGGAAGCCCTTTGCATTGGGTGCCTGTTCCTCCCTCTCTCTCCCTCCTAGCCATCCTGTCACTCTGAGATGGAATTCCTTTAGACTTCATTTCCTCATTTGTATTTGTGATCATGTCACATGTGCCAGGCCTGTCTCATCAGTTAGTGCACCCTAGGACAGCTTGCAGATAAAGAAAACGAGGCTCACATCTGCTTGCTAAGGTACACTGGCATTCCAGCTGTCCTCTTCCCCCAGAACATTGTAGGCTCCCCAGGAATGGCTGAAGGAGGTCCATCCCTCTTCCCAGCACAAAAGGTCTGGGTCTGAATGGTCCCCATCCTTCCTCCGCCCAGTGCTGGTCAGATTAAACAAATATCACACTAAGGCCATGGCCTCGAAGGCTAGACAATCTGAAATATTTGGCTGTTTCAATATTATTTAAGTGGAAAAAAGACACAGTGCCTTGAAACACTGGTATAGGGCAATGCCTGGGGTGGGCGTTCTTCACTTCTTGTTCTGCTGTCATTCTGTAGACTTCCTACTCAGCGTGGCCTTCCTGTGGGGCAAACAAGGGGCCACTCACCTGCTGTGGCAGTCCTGCATCCTACTAGCTGCTTTTCTAGGCCTCAAGACTTACTGGTCTCATCCACTCATTAGGGTTCAAACCCCATTCTGGACTTGTGGCCATAGGCAGGGGGTGTGGTAGTTGAAGGACCCCCACCAACTCCTTAGGTCATAGTTGTGAGGGTGGGCTGTTCTTTGCAAGAGAAATCTGGGTGTGGGGACAGAAGCCAGAGCAGCAGTCCTGTCTGGGTCTTGCAAGGCACCATGTACCTGACTGGAAAGGCTACACACTTTCTGCTGAGACAGAAGACCCTGGACTGTATACTAGCTGCACTCACTTTCTTAAATTGTGAATTGTGGCATGTATAAAACACATGTAAAAACAGTACATACAGGGCTCTCAAGCAGTTATGGGCACTTGCTGCTCTTCCAGAGGACCCAGATTCGATTCCCAGCATCCACATGGTGACTCACAAACATCTGTAACTCCAGTTTCAGGGGATCCAGTGCTCTCTTTTGGCTTCTTTGGGCAGCAAGCATGCAAGTGGTACACATAAATATATGTAGGCAAAACACACATAAACATAAAAATAACAAAAATGTTTTAGAAGTATATATAAACATATTTTAAATGTATAAACATATATATGTATATATATTTAGCTCTTAGAGTTACCCAGAGTATGGAGATGTGTGTATGTGTGTATAATATAACATGAAGATATATATGTATGTATGTATGTATGTATGTATGTATGTATAAACAACTATAGACTTTGAGCAAGCTCTCATTAAGCAAGACCATTTCTCCTTACCTACTGATCTGAGGACATCCGCAGGCCTTGAAAGACATCTCTAAACTGTTGGCTTCCATGTTAGTTGCTCTTCTGACTGCTGTAACAAAATACCTAAGGCTTTGCCGTGATGTCTATTTGGCATGTTGTACAGGTTGAAAGAGCAGATCAGGCTGCCTCCCTGATCTGTCCTTTGGTGGGGCCTCTGGGAGTTGCCATCACAGTGATGGGCACAAGTGAAAGAGATCACATAGTGAGACAGCAGCTGGAGAAAACTGGGGGTCAGGCCTATTCTAACAACCCGTTCTCACAGGACAAACTTCACCTCAGCCCAGCATTCACCCTGGGGACCAGCACTTCCAATAGCATACTCAGAACATGTACTACCTCTTAATCATCCAGGACCTAGCTCCCAACACAGGAACCCCAGGGGACTTAGCAAACCAAAGTTCCCAAAAGCACTCCCTGCCCACTGCCTCCCTGCCTTTCTGACACTCAGCCTTGCACTGAGTGACTCTCCCCTACCCCTTTGCTCTTTCAGTACCTTACGTCAGCAAAAAGCACTTCCCACTCCAGACATTGGCATCCACACTTCCTCTTTCCTTCCCATTCTGTCACATGCCCTGTCATTTCTGTTCCCAGTGTCATTGTACAGAAGAGCCCTGAACCTAGACAAGACAGCTTGGGTTGTGTACCAGGTCCTGCCCCCTACACCCTGTGCCTCAGCTCCCATCTTTGCCAAATGGCAGCAGTGATAGTTCATACCTGTCAGTTGCAGTATTAAGTGAGATACGTGAGCTCAGGTTAACCTGCCACATGCCAGGGCCCAGTATAGGATTAGTGCTTTAGGCTGATGATGCTGTAGGGAAGCAACAAAGGCTCTTCAAAAGCCCAGATGTGTAAACTTATGAAGACCTGTGGGGAAAGGGAGAAAGGGACAAAAGAAGGAGGCAAGAAGTTGGGCTTGGTGCATGGACCCCAGGGCTTGGGAGACTTAAGATCACAAGTTCAAGAACAGCTTGGTCAGGGAGGGAGAAGAGAGGAAGTGAGGTGGGGAAGGAAGAGAAGGCCTTTTAAAACAATAGGAGGTCAGGCACAGCAAGGATGGAGGCTCTGTTAGTACTCAATCCAGTCTGACCACCTGCAGGCCTAAGGGCATGGGAATCTGGGGGCCAGAGTCCAAAGTCATGAGGATCTGGGGTGAGGTTCAAGGAAACTGGGAGTCAGGCAAATCTGGGGTCCAGGGTATTAGGTCTAGGAGTTCAAGAATGGGGCTTGAAGTACGGGGTGAGATCTGGAGGAGATGGGGTCTGGAGTCTCTGATGGTGGGGTTGGTGGGTGCCATCTAAGGTCCAGATTCTGAGGTTTGGGAGTTAAGGAGTGTGGAGTCAGAGGGAACCTGGGGTTCAGTTTCTGAGGTCTGGGGAAACTGGAGTCTAGGGCTTTAGGAATTGGGTCTGAGGTCTGGGGGTGATGGGATCCAGGGTCTGAGCCCTGAGGTGCAGGCGCCAGCAGTCTCCTGATGCTTCTCCTCTGTCCTGCAGAGAGCACCTTCGCTGACACACTGACACCCCTGCGCCTGGGCCAGGCCCGCCTCAGCGCCTGCCCCCCTCCCGGCAGCCACGACACCGCCAACTTCGACAACAATGAGCTAGAGAACAACCAGGTGGTGGCCAAGCTGGGTCATCTGGCCCTCGGCCGTCCGGACGCCGCTGTCCCGTGCGTGGCCCGCGAACGCGCGCGGCCCGCCTCGTCACCCGCGCTGCTGGACGCCGAGCTGCGCTTCCACGCCACGCGCGGCCCCGACGTGAGCCTGTCTGCAGATCGCAGGCTGGCCTGCGCGCCCCGACCAGACGGCGGCCGCACGCTGGTGTTCTCCGAGCGGCCGCTGCGGCCGGGCGAGAGCTTGTGCGTGGAGGTGGGCCGGCCGGGCCTGGCGGCACCCGCGGCCGTGGCCTTCGGCCACGTCGTGTCAGAGCTGCCCGCCGACCCCGCCGCGCTGCTGGACCGCAAGGAATACTGGGTGGTGGCGCGCGCCGGGCCGGTCCCCAGCGGCGGCGACTCACTCAGCTTCACCCTGAGGCCGGGCGGCGACGTACTGCTGGCGGTGAACGGGCGCCCGCGGGGACGCCTGCTGTGCGTGGACACCTCGCAGGCGCTCTGGGCTTTCTTCGTGGTGCGCGGCGGAGCGGCGGGCCAGCTGCGCCTTCTGGGTGAGTGGCCCAAGGCCCCCAACAAAAGCTCCCTCTAGCGCCGGGCTGCTGCTGTCAGAGCTTGGCTGGCCGACGGGTATAGTTTATTTTATTAGTTTAATACAAACGCATAATGCATATTTTGTGTGTGTGTGCGAGAGAGAGAGAGAGAGAGAGAGAGAGAGAGAGAGAGAGAGAGAGAGAGAGAGAGAGAGAGAGAGAGAGAGAGAGAGAGAGAGAGAGAGAGAGAATGAGAATGGAATTCACTGATGTATTCAAGAGAAGTGGCACCCCAGCACGTGCAGAAGGTGGAGGGAAACCTTGAGCCATTCTGTTTTAAGATGATTCTTTCTTGCCTTTGCTGCCTGCCAGCAAAGGACGGGATACCCACCTACTGTATGTGAGACGTGGACAGGGACAGCTGCACAGTATGGCATTTGCTGCAGCAGAAAGGGTACCTTCCAAGTTTGGGGAAGCCAATGATCCAGAGAGCACAGTGCCATCCTCACAGCCCAACTCAGCAAACACAACCACCATGCCACCACGTTGCCCCCGATGCTCCCAGCCACCTGTGAATCCACTTAATTATCCCCATCTACACACAGGACTACAGAAAAGCAGACCTCACAATCCAAGGGTCACACAGCTCTGAACTGCTGGGCAGACATCATTCTCCTGGGTCTTGGTATCCTGGGTGGAAGAGAGTGCTGTGTCCATGGTGAGGTTGTCATTGGGGTGAAATGATGGGCTGCTTTTCATGCCCCCAGCTGGTGTCTGACATAATGTGTCATAGCCACAGCTACAACCTGAAGGAAGGCAGAGGAGGAACATGATGTCTGTGGTTGTTGGCTAGGATTATTTTGGTTTTATTTCTGTTGTTGTTGTTGTTGTTGTTGTTGTTGTTGTTGAATCACCTAATGTAGTATTACAGCCTGAGACAAGTTGCCCAAGTTCCTGCTATGTCAGCTGGGCTTCCATCAAGCCAGAGTAATGGAGGCATCACTCTTCTTCCTAAGGAGGGACATATTTTCTGAATTAGCACTGAGCTTGGGCAGAGAGAAATACTCATAGCCAGGGATCCTGTAGCCGTGACAAAACCCCATTCTAAGTGCCCCAAGCCACAAAGGGTAGTATACCTCAGAAGTGGGGGTGTCTGTAGGATGAATTCAGGAAAGCCAGGTCTAGGAAGTGAATATATGTTATCAGGACAAGCACTGTGCTGGCTCCACTCTCAGTCAAGCCCCTGCCACAGAGGGGCTTCTCCCGTGCCAGGCTACCTTCTCAGTGTCATGAGCCTTTCCTTTCTCAACAGTTCTAATGGCAGTGGCAGGGTGGCCTTGCTTGGGTTATGTGTCCTTCCTTGAGTCATAGTGGGCTTGAAGAATGGAAGGGTCTCTGGCCTGGCATCCTAAGGCCATTTCTGAATTAGGAGTAGAGTTATAGCCATACCACTATGAATGGATCCAAGTAGGAATGGAGGTTGGGCAGGCAAAACACAGGCATCCACCACATTGATGGAACTCTGCACAGTCACTCTAATCGGCTCCCTAGACAGAAGGGCTGCAGGGCCTGTGCCACCCTCACACCCCTAATAGAGTCTCTTTGGCTCCCAGGTACCCTGCAGTCCAGTCCTGAGACCACAACCCCTTCGGGGTCCTTCAGCGGCTCCCAGGATGACAGTGATTCAGACATGACCTTTAGTGTCAACCAGTCTTCCTCAGCATCAGAGTCATCTCTGGGTAAGAAAATGCAAACCCCCTAGGGGGCAGAGGTTCCTGACATCATGGGTCCTTTGGCTGTGGCAGTGGCCTTGGCCTTTGCTGGCTGAGCAGAGCTGCTGTATTTCCCGTTACATCTGCTCTTGCCTTCTGCTGTGCTCACTGGGAGCATAAACATGGAGATTCAAAGGTCAAAGGCTGCTTATCTTTGTGCTTTTGGGGACAGCAATATCAAAAACGGGTAAAACTCAAGAGGTGAACGAAGATGGGGCGCTCTCCACACTGTGCCCCATTTCCACCATGGGAACACTGTTCTTGGGATTGCCCAACAGAGCCCTCCTGAAAGCCATGTCATTAATGATGTCCTCTCTCCCTTCTGGCAGTGACAGCCCCCAGCTCCCCACTGAGTCCCCCGGTGTCCCCAGTCTTCTCTGCACCTGAACCAGCAGGCAGCAGGAATGGAGAGTGTACAGTGTGCTTCGACAGCGAGGTGGACACAGTCATCTATACGTGTGGACACATGTGCCTCTGTCACAGCTGTGGCCTGCGGCTCCGAAGGCAAGCACGGGCCTGCTGCCCCATCTGCCGGCGGCCCATCAAGGATGTCATCAAGATCTACAGGCCGTAGCTATGCATCTGGCTTGGCCAAGGCAAGGTCACCTTTCTGAAGCCCCTGTTAGGTGGGCGACACCATGGCTATCAGGGAGCCCAAGGTCAGAAGCCATCTCTCATCTGCCACTCTGCAGTGATGAGCAAGGCAGGACAGGTGTGGAGATGAGGCCCTGGGGGCCAGAGCCCAAGCAAACATTGCTTCTGGCTCAAACACACGCTGCCCCAAAAAGCCTGTCCCAAGATTCAGCTCAGGAACTGCCTGGCAGATCACCTGCCTCTTGGTGACCTTCAGCTGGGAAAGGGTGCCCTCTGTCTGTGCAATGCTTGTTTGGGGTTGGGTTGAGTGTGTGTGTCGGGGTGGGGGGAGACAGCATAGAGAATGAGTGAGAGAGAATGTGTGAGAGCAAGTGCGTGGAAGTATGATACAGGGATCTGTCGTCTCTGGGAGGGTATTTAACACTAAGGAATGTGCAATCGGGGCCCAAACATTAATGTGACGGATGTCCACTTTCTGGGGATATGGTTTTCTGCAATGAGCTAACTTTGAACACAGGAGTCCCGAACCTACACAGAACTCCTTCAATGGTATAGAAAGAGGCACTCACATTTTCTAAGGGAAAGCAAAAATAGCTCACTGTTTACAGCTCCAAGCAGCAGCTCCTGCTGAGGAGGAAGGTGGGCAGGGGACATCAGAGCACAGGTGGCTTTTACTGCATACTCAGAGTAGGAGTTGCCTTCCCATGGCAGCCGAGGACAGGTGTCCCCAGCTCTATCATCCTAGATTCGTCCATCCCCAGTCAACACAGTGAGCACCTTGCCCCTCACCATTGCTACATGCTCTGGAGTCTTGTAATGCCCCTCCCGTTCTCTGGGCTGACTCCATAACTCTCATGGTAGAATTAAGGTGAGCTGTGGGCATGTCCCAGTGGCCAGCTGGCAGAAGCTAGAAGACCCAGGCTCCCCATCTGAACCTTGTCCTGATCCTCTCTTTTTCCTGTTGACTGGTAAGGTGTGAACTAGTACACTTGTCAGATACTTGTGAAGAGCTGACTGAGATGCTCCCCACTCCTGGCCCTGTTGGCTGTCATTTCCCAGGACCCTGGCCCTGGCCCCAGACATTGCCATTGCTGACATTTCTCCTTTCTGAGGAGCCCAGGTTCCGGGGTTATACCTGCCTGCTGTGAGCTGTACCTTTGGAAAGGTTCCTTGGCCTCTCTGTTTCTTGGTTCCTACTTGGAAGCCTGGCGCCAGAGCACCCAGGAGACCAACACACTCTGGGAGAGCTTGAGAGACAGCTTGTGAGGAGCAACTTTTTCTCACAGCTAATCTGGCCATCTCTTGCTATGAAGGAGGAAGAGGGGCAGAGAAACATTCAAGAAGTGAGGTTCATGGAACACGCTTTGACAGGAGCCATGGACCACCTGACAGCAGCCCAAGCCACAGGCAGTACGCCTGGGTGGCTGGAGGCCCTGTGCTGCTTCTCTGTCTGGGAGTGTCTGGATCTAGCCCAATCACAGTTCCCCCCTTCCTGTCCCCAGCAAGAGCCTCTGAGAGCTAGCTGACTTTTCTATAGGGACTGCAGGTCATGTGTCCACCCTTTCACTTTGCAGCTGCATCTTTTTTTTTTTTTCCCAAGAAAGGGTTTCTCTGTGTAGCCCTAGCTGTCCTGGAACTCAATCTGTAGATCAGTCTGGCCTTGAACTCACAGAGATCTGCCTGCCTCTGCCTCACCAGAGTTGGAACTAAAGGCATGTGTTACCACTACCTGCATGCAGTTAAATCTTTTAAAGAGCCACAGGAACCCGTGTTTGCCTGGGTGAAAGTGGGAGAGTCAGGTACATTGGGTACCCAACTCAATGTATTCAGCCAAGCTTTTGGCTTCTCTGTGTGTTGGGCATGTGCAGAGCCACCTTGTCACCAGTGATGGTACCTGGGTTTCCAGCAGCCATGGCCCTGCCTGATCATAGTCTCTAACTGCCCCAGTCTCAGTGGCCTGGGAGAACCAGCTCCGCTTTGCCTCTTGCTTTCCCAGCTGGACCCTAGCGTTGCAGCAGGGGCTACCCACAGCCACTACCAGGAAATCAGGAGCTGAAGTCCTAGACCTAGGGGTGGACTAGGCATGCTCCTGGTGACCTGTCATCAAGGCAGAAAGGCACCACTGGCTTGTTTAACCTGCTCTGCAGCCACTATAAATAGCTGCCTTGTTTCCCACAGAGCAGTAGGGACTGTTTCTGTTCTAAAAGCCAGGTATTTGCCAGTGCTCTGAAAGATGGAGGCATGCCCTGGAGGCAGTGTGTGTGTATCATCTCAACAAGGGACAGGAGGCAAAGAAGCCAGTGTCTTGCATTCACACCTCACGCATGGCTGCACAGTGAGTTAAAGGGACACCTGGGACAGGACCCTGTGTACAGGTTTTAGTGCCATCTGAGACACAGATCATTAGGAGGCACGCCGTGTTATTAGTAACTGTGAACACCACATCCACCTTAGCCACAGGATGATGGGATGCAGCTTCCAGGTCCAAGACTTTGTTCAGCTGCAGGAAATGGGTCCTCAGGATCTAGAAAACATAGTGTTGTCCTCATTTGGCAGGGGAGATCTGAGGTCCTGTGAGAATCATAAGGCTTACTCAGCAGGAAATGGTGGGGGGCTAGGATTCCAGCCTCATATCTAGTCCTGGCCAGCCGGCCCACTTCTCAGGAAGCTCAGCACTGCCCAAGTCTTCTTTCCTGAAACTTACCTGGAGAGCCTGGGCATCTGTGCAGAAGGTTCTGGGCCACAGTCCCTCTGCTGCCCACACCCTAGAGGGTACAAGTGTCCTCTAAGGCTCATGCATTCCGTGCCCTCCTGCACCAGGATGTCATGTGGGGCTGCTCTGGAGAGGGACCTTAGGCCATCTTGTGGCCACTCCCCTCTCGGGCAGCACCCCACCCCATTTTCCAAGCTCACTGATAATTTTGTGCCCTGTGAGCTTCAAAAGCCAGGAGTAGGATGGGGGATGCTAGGTGACACCACCTCCTTCATGGCAGCCAAATCCCTGCCCACTGGAACTTCCTGGAAAATGGTTGTTTCCCAAACAAAGTGGACTTCTCCTCCTACTGCATCCCCAGAGCTGCCTTGGGGTTGACTTCTTGGGCAGCTGTCCTTCCAAGGTTGTGTGACACATATTTTCACTTGTTCAGCATCCACTTGTCAGCATGGCTCATGCCCAGGACATGAGGTTGAGAAATGGGACTGAAGGCAAAGCCTGGGAGCAGCTCTCAAACCAGAGGCCAGAGACCTCATTATAAACTGACTTGGTCACTCTGGAGTTGGATCTTGAGCTAGCATTAAGTAAAAGGCTACAAGTCAGACCAGGAGGCAGGTTATGAGTAGTCAGGAGTTTACTGAACACAAAGTCACTCAACAAACATTTGCTGAGTGCTCTCAGGATATGAACTGCTATGAGGAGGGAACAGAGAGGGTGTACCCAGCTCTGATGCCAGAGTGGTGTCATCAGCAGGGTAAGACAGGGCAGACCACGTGGGCTTTCTTGACCATTCTGTTGCCTTGGGTCCATTTAGTTAAATGCCCACAAAGCTTCCCACTCCCACATTAGAGATGTGGGGTCCTTTGTGGTAAGTGAGCTCTTGCCAAATGGCCAGGACCGCATCAGGTAATGACCATCTTCAGGTCCTGCAGGGAGTCTCTGGGGAGACATCTTCCTGCTTCGTCCAGACACTGGGAGCCACAAGAGCCCTGAGTTCCAGCCAAGAGTGTTGTTGTGCAGCCTTGGAGCATGGGAAGCAGTCACTGAGCTGCTCCGTCCATCCTGGCTAGGGACACGGCTCAGGAACACACAGCCTCCCAGCATTTCTCAATATTTTAGTGTCTCACGGTCTCACCCGAGTCCCTAATGAAACTACCCATATGACAATCTGTCTGTGCCTTATGGAGGTATGTGTGTGTGCACTTTTTATCCTTTAAAATGCAACCCTTCAAAGTGGACAAGAAACTAGCAGAGGTGGTAGGGTCCAAATGCCGGCAGGGAGTCCCTGAGACCCTCCTGCAGTTTGCTGTTGGACTTACAATGTTCATCCCCACCCTACTCCCACTACCTGTGTACAGACCCTTTGAACCATGTCTGTCCTTTCTGATTCAATACTGTGACTCTCCAGTCCTGTCTAGTATTTGGGGAACTGTACTAAAAGCCCTAGAGCTTGGGGAGTGAGCGGGGAAGGGTTTGCGCTGATCTTTGTGTGTTGTGTGTTCTGATATTTTGTCTGTTTTTATCTGTTTTATATTAACATAACTTTCCTGTTTGAAAAACAAATACAACTTTGGCTTGATTTAAAAAAAAAAACAAAACAAAAAACGTCTAACCAGAATTCGTTTTTTTTTTTAATTGTGCTGAATGTTGTGTTGGTGAGTGAAGGGAGAGCTCCAAATCCTGCCAGCCTTTAAAATAGGTGACACCATGTCTGGAGAGCACCGGCAGCCCTTAGTCCTTTCACCATGTCACTGCACATCTGTAGCAATACTGCAAAAAATCCTTTTGTTGAGGGTGAGCACTGATCATGGTGTTTTGACACCAGCATTGGTTAACGTAGCAGGAAACCAAGACCCCGAAGTGTGCAATGAACGGGGTACTGCCTTCACTTTGTAAGTAACAAACTGCCTAGGGTGGGAAGACCAGAACACAGCCTCTGCCACTGAGTAGATTACTCTGCATCCAGCTCTCCTTTGTTCTCCCTCCCTCCCAGGGTAGGTTCTCAAAACCGCTTGACTGTTCAACCTGCATCCTGTCTCCCATCATCCCTTAGTGGACCAACCCGCATGGTGTCCCTCCTTGAACCAATCCCTAACACCAGGTTGATGTGGGCCCTGATCAGCCAGACCCAGAACATGCATTGGCCTTTTCCTGGGTGCAGTGAAGAGTGCCTGGACAGACAAACTGACAGACATCTCTGTAGGAATGGCTGAATGAAACATGAGACACTACTGTGAACCTGTAGGGTGAAGCCAGGGCAGCCTGACCATGGTACGTTAGTTAGGCCTCTGTACATCAAGAGTCACTTGATTTCAGGGTGGATGTGACTACTGTTATGGTCATGCTTGGAGATGCTCTGGACACTGGTGTCCAGCACTCACAACAGGCAGCCAATGTTAGTTGTTTACACCACAGGAGTGTAAAATGTTAACAAGACATGGGGACAGAAGCTTGGAGGACTGAAGGCAATTCAAGGCCACCCTGTTCTACATAACAAGTTCCAGGTCAGCCAGGGGAAAACAGGGTCTAAAACCACACCCACAGTCTGATTTGATAGATGTGGGGAAGCAGTCCAGCAGCCCCACAACTGGCCATGTTTCACAACCACAGAAAAGTAGCCAGAGTGGGCTGCCCTGAGCAATCATCTCAGTTGATTGCCTAGGATTCCATCTTTTTTTCTCCTTTTCTATTCTTTTCCTTCCTTCCTTCCTTCCTTCCTTCCTTCCTTCCTTCCTTCCTTCCTGCCATCTCACTATCTAGACAAGGCTGGCCTCAAACTCAGAGACCCACCTGCCTCTGCCTCCAGAGTGCTGGGATTAAAGGTGTGTGCCACCACCACCCAGCTGCTTCTAACCTATTCTATAGCAAACAGATTCATTTCAGCTTGAAGTTAGAGTAAAAATTACCTCCCTGTTCTGCCATACCCACAAAGAGCAGCTGACCCCAGCTGAAATTTGTTGGAATTCCCAGGCAGCCAATGTGATTTTAGGATCTGCATTTAGTCTTGATGAGATAAGACCAGGCTGACTAACTTAATTGGGCTTCCTGTAGTCCAGGGTTTAGGGCCCAGATGACTGGGGTGGGCTTGCAGCAGCACCAGGAATGAAAAGGAGAAGATGAGAGAAGTACACAGGCCTGCTCTTCCAAACCTGTCAGAACATCCCGGCTGAAGCACTGCATTAGGAACAACAGGGCAAGAGAAATGTACCAGCCTTTAGCTAGCCACGGAAACCACAAACCCCACAGGATGTCTGCAAGGCCTCTTCAAGGTTCTCATTCACAGAGGATGTGACCAAGGACTCCCTAGAGGAAGAAGTAAATCTTGTCAAAGCAAAACCATTCACAGTTGTGTTTGCTCTCCTTTCAGAACTCGGGCCCCTTCTTTCCCCCGTGATGCCACCTGTTTCTTTGGGGCTGGGGGACATTTTCATGAATACCATCTAATAACCAGGACTCTTTTTTCTTTTTTTTCTTTTTGGTTTTTTGAGACAGGGTTTCTCTGTGTAGCTTTGTAGACTGGGCTGGCCTTAAACTCACAGAAATCTGCCTGCTTCTGCCTCCCAAGTGCTGGGATTAAAGGCATGCACCACCACCACCTGGCTAACCGGGACATTTTTAATAAAGAAAAATGATCACATTAACCTGGGTTCTTTGGAAGTGGAATACATTGTGAGATCTTGTAAAAATAAATGAATAGATAGATAGATAGATAGATAGATAGATAGATAGATATAGATAGGATAGATGATGGATGAATGGATGGAAGAGAAAGAGAGAAGGAGGGAAGGAGGAAAAGCCAACTTAAGAGCAAAAAGGAGGGAGGGAAATTTTTAAATTTAAAATACTGAACCTGTTGGTTCTAGGTGGCTTCAGGGACAGCCAGAGCCAGGTGTTAGTCATACAACTGCCCCTCTCTATTCTGCTTTCTTCTAGGTTAGTGTCATGCTAGGCAGGTTTACCTGTGGCAATTAAGGTGGCCCCAGTGTCACCTAACATGTCATGCCAACTTAGTAAATGTGTTAGAAATCTGTCCCATTTTGGAGACAAAATACCTGACAAATGTGACTTAAGGAAGGGGTGGGGTTTTTTGTTTTTTGTTTTTTTTTTGTTTGTTTGTTTTTTGCCCACAGTTTCCAAGGATGAAGAAGATAGGGCTGCAGGAGCAAGAGAGGGCTGGTCATACTACATCCGCAGTCAGGAAGTGGAGAGTGATGAATGCTGGTACTCGGCTAGCTTTCTTATTTCCTATTCAGTATGACAGAGTGAGTCTTGCCACCTCAGTTAACCTAATTTAAAGAAATCTCTCATAGACACATCCAAATATTTGTCTCCAAAGTGATTCTACATCCTGTCAAGTTGAAAGTCAATATTAACCATCCCAAACCTACCCCTTATCAACTTGGTACCCAGATATAACATTTTTAAGCTTTAATCTTCAGCCCCATCATGCCTGTTTGCTCATGGACATCTCATAGTACCACACACATGCAGTGCAGCTTCAGAAGCTCCCATAGGATTTAATGGTACAATACTATTTAAAGCCCAAGTGTCATTTGAGACTCAAGGTAACCGCTACACTGTGAGCTCCTATAAAAATAAAAAATGAAAAAATGAAAACAAGTTGCATACTTCCAACACACAATGGAACAGAATAAACATTCCCGTTTCAAATGGAAAAACTGAAACATAGCAAGGAATAATTGGGCCCAAGCAAGGCTAAAACCCACTAGGGCAAACAGCAAATCCTGCAGCTCCACCTCTGTCATCTGGAACTCATGATGGAGCCGTCTGGATCCCAAAGGGGCTTAGGTAGACATGCTTCCAGCCTTGCTCTGTGCCCTCCTGAGCTGGCTCTACTCCATGCCTTCGGCTTTCTTCAGTGGACAGTCCGTGGTTCTTGCATCTCCAGTGTCCTGGGGTCTCCATTGCAGCTTAGGCTTCACCTCCACAGCTTCATGTGAAGGCTTCTTGGGGCCTCTTTGCAGGGACCCCAACCCTGACACACATTATCTGGTCTCAGCAGCTCTCTGGAACCACAGTACAAGACTCCATGACCCCCCTCAATCTCAAATCGTCCTTGTGTGCAAAGCCATGTGGATGATGTGGCCAAACTGCCCCTAGCTGGGCACGGAGCCCGGCCCTTTTGACCCACAGTTGTATCCTGTCTGTCTGCTGACTGAGAAACCAGTTCGGTGGGCATTTGCCTTCCAGGAGCAGGACTCCCTTCAGCATCTCGGTTTAGGCTTTCCTTCTCAGGTGAAGTTGCATTTTACAGTTTGAATGTTTGGCGGGTGAGGTCTAGCCATCAGAGCACCTCTTCTAGTGGCTTGGTGCGGCGGCATAGTTACAGACCCCTGCAGTATGTGCTTTGGCTGCAACTTCAAACTTACTCAAGATCTTTTCTTCAACAAACTAGACTTTTAAATGTCTTTCCTCTCCCCTTGCCTGCACCAAACAAATGACTCGTGTATTCAGGCCCACTCAGGCCCCATTCAAATGCAACCAGACTCTGTCAGATTGTCACACAAATGACCTCTAGCTCCATTGTCAGTAAAGCCGAGGAAGCCTCATGAGCAGGGCCTCCACTGTCAGCGTTTCTTTAGACTCCCCATCTTCCAAACTCCCACCAGAACAGCCCATGAAGTTCTGCTGACAGCACTCGATGGCTTTTCTGGCCAAAGTTCCAAATGCTTCCACACTGTTCCTACAAAACACTTCCAAAGACCCACAAGCCGCATGGTCAGGTTCCTTACAGCAACAACCCCACTTCTTAGAACCAATGTTCTGTATTAGTGACTTGTCTCACTTTGTGACAAAATATTTGATAATAGAAAGGAAGTGGGTATTATTTTGGCTTTTAGTTCCAGGGCATGCAGTCCATCATGACAGGGACAGTGTGGCGGCAGATCAGGAGGGGGGACTAGCCATACTGAGTCCACAGTCAGAAAGCAGAAAGAGATGGATGCTGGCACCCAGTCCACTCTCCTCTTTTTATTCAGTGTGTCGGTTAGGATCTTCCCACTTCAGCAGCTAATCTAGAAAATCTCTCACTGGTGTATCTGGAGTTTTATCTCCAGTGTAATTCTAGATCTTGTCAAGTTGGCAGTTAATATTAACCATCACAGACTCTATATAGAAGTTTTGGAAAAGTCTCAAAGCTTTCTTTTCTTTGATCCAATGGACCAAAAGCCCAGCCCCTGAACCAGTCTGTCACATACCCACACCTGACACAAAGCCAGTGTCTTTACTCTCTAAAGCCCCTCTCCAGAAGGGCAAGCATACCCAAAACAGACCAGTTTGGGCCAGCGTGTTACTGAGGCTGAGGGACAGGCCCATTCAGAAACAAAGGCCATGGATCATTTAGTGACATGCTGGTTGTTGTTGTTAACTTGACACAAGCCAGGGCCATCTGGAAGGAGGGAACTGCAGTTGAGAAAATGCCTCCAGCAGGTTGGCCTGTAAGCAAGTGACAGATAAGGAAGGGTCCAGTCCACTGTGAGCGGCACCACCCTGGACAGGTGGTCCTGGGGTATATAAGAAAGCAGGCTGAGCAAGCCATGGGAGCAAGCCAGTAAGCAGTGTCCTTCATTGTCTCTGGTTCAGTTCCTTCCTCCAGGTTTCTGCCTTGGTTTCCTGCCCCAATTTCCCCTCATTATGGACTGTGAGCTGTAAAATGAAATAAACCCTTTCCTCCCTGAGTTGTTTGTGGTCATAATGGCTTTATCACAGCAATACAAAGAAGAAGTCATCAGTGTCCCTCTTTCTCCCCGCCAGGCACACTTCTCCCTGACCACTCCTAGTTCTTTAATATGTGAGGCCAGCACCCTGGTCCCACCTCCTGCCGCCAGAAGCTGAGCCAACCTGGAGTTTGCCTATAGTACATGCACACAAGCTTTGCTTTCCCTCTCTCCTGGGGTCCTGCACACTGAGTGCTACACAGAGCTAATAATAGGTTACTTAGTGAGCATTTCCTCCCTACTTCTCTTTTATCCATAGGTTCTCACAAAAACTCTGGAGTAGCGCCCGCCCCCCTCGTCTCTTGCATTTGATAGGTGCAGTAGCTCTGTGCCTTACCCAAAGATTTCTTCTCTGATGTCATAATTATGCCCTGGGATCTAGTCTCAGTGGTTTTTCCAAGGCATCTTATCAGACCCCCCCCCAACACAAGTGTTCTCACCTGTAGTGCAGAGGAGGGAGAGGGGGCTCGTGGAGGGTAGGTGCTGTTGGGGAGCTTTGAGGCAAGGTTTAAACATGCTGGCTCTTTCACTGCAGCCCAGCTGGCCTGTGGGTAAATCTCCAGCAGAGAGGAAGGGAGGGAAAAAAGGGAAAAGAACAAAAGGGCCCTAACCAATCTGGAACACAGGTAGGCAAAGAGCAGCAGTGGGCCATGTCTGGACCACAGGGCACCATCGTACCTCCCAGAGCCAGGAGGATTTTACCTTGGTTTCCTATAGCTCAACCTGGTCCTGCAAGTTGTTTTGGCTCCTATATGGGGGTGTGGAAAATATGAGTATTTCAGGCATCCAGTTCTGGGAACAGAATCTGACCTTGACTATTAAATGCACCCAAGGAGAAGCTTCCAGAAATCCTAGGGAGGAGGCACCAGCCATGTTCCCTTTTCTCTTCCTGCTGTCCCAGATGTGGCCTGCCTAGGCCTAAACATCTTTCCTCAGCCTGTGGCTGAGGACCTTTCCTGCAACCCCAGCTGCTCAGGTAACACAGGATCAGCTCTGGAATTGCTTGCTGGTCAGCCCTGAAGCCCATATACCTGCTCTAACCCCTCTGGTGGGAGTCCTCGCAGGGGGTCCCAAAAGCCACCCTGTGTGTGACTGCACCCTGGAGCTGTTCACAAAGGGGAGGCCCCTCACTAAAGTTCATCTTCTTACCTCCGGGTGGGCATGTAGCCTGAGGCTCTTAGTGTCCCAGTTAGCGCATGTGCACTGGGGATCTGACGGGATCCAGCATGGTGGATGAGGGAGCATAGACACACAAATGGATCCAGGCCTGTTTCTGGGTGAAACCCTGGACAAGTTACTTCCCTCTTTGAGCCTGTTGGATCTCTGAAGAGAGAGGGGCATATCCCACCTTGTGGGACATCACAGTGATGTAATATAGTCAGTACTCAGTACAGGACTATCTCTCATCCTCCTTACCTTCCTATGGTTTCAGTTACCCACAGTCAACATTGGTCCAAATATGATCCGAATACCAAATGGAACACTCTGGTAATAAATAACCCATAAGTTTAAACTGTACATTCTTCTAAGTGTCCAAAATATATATGCTACCCAGCCTGTAGTCACCGCGAAGTTAACTGGCTAGTCAAAGCCACTGTCTCAGGAGGGCAGGACTCAGTCTGAGTAAACTCTACTTATTCCATAATGGCCCGAAGTGGAAGCAGTTAAGTGAGGCCGGGGCCAGGAAGGGAACCACGGAGGGCAAGTGACTGCTGTCCCTGATACTGCAGGACTAGGAGGAAGGGTTGTCGCAGCAGTGTGCTTGGCTATGCATCCATGCGGGTGTTAGAAGATGTTTCTTGTGGATAAAGGGGACTAGGCAGTTGCTTGCTCACTCAACCCTCTGCCAGGGACAGCCTGCTGGGTTTCCTTCCCTTCAGCTAGCTTTATGGCTGTACTGCCCGGACTGTGTGCAGCTCTGTTCTCAGCACACAGTCTGCCACATGATGGAGCTATGGAGTTCCATCCCGCCCCCACCAAATGGAGCCTCTGAATTTAGCGCAGCTCCTACCAACAAAGAATGAAAACGGGGTGCTGAGACAGGGGCTTACCAGGCCTGTTTCTGAGCTTGCCCTGGCCCTCTGCCCCTTGTTTATTTTGGCTCCTGGTCAAGAATCCTGGTCCAGGCCTGGGAGGTTGACCTTCTGACTGTAGAGGGAAAGTCACACTTTCACTCAACTCCCAGGGGCAGTCCTGCATTCCAGGAGAGGCGTGGGAAGGGCCAGGCCTTCCCCGGCGAAGGCAATGGAGCTGCCTGCGCCCCAGTCATCGCTTCCAGCCTTTGCACTGCTCCCGGGGATAGCCAGCCCACCCCAGTGGGAAAGATACCCGGGGGGTGGGTATCCTGAACCAGCACAGGATAGACATCGGAAGGCTAGAAGGGAACCATCCAGACACTCTCCTCTCACTCTCCTCCCTCTCTGTGCCAATCTTGCCACCACATGGGCCCCATTTGGCTGTCCCCTGACAAACGGGCCTGTTCAAGGGATGCCTTTCCATAGGTGCGTTGTTTTAGCTGAGGCGGAGGCTGTACAGATGCCTGGACTTGCGGGAAGACTCCCCTGAGGTTTCAGAAAAGTCCGGCACTGAAGGCAGGCAGCTGTTGGCCAGCAGAGAGACTGTCCTGAGTCCCGCCCACAGAGAAGGGATGCCAGGCCAAGGAGCAGAGGGCAGCAGGTTGGCGCGTCCCTGGGGCTGGGGCTGGGGCTGGGGCAACAGTCCAAGTGACATTCTCCTGCCTCACCAGGCTCTTCTCCAAGACGTCCCCAGACGCCATTCCCTGATGACTTTTGAGCAGGGTTCCTCCCTGGGGGTGACACAAGAGCGCCTTCTCAGGGGCAGCCAGCCATGAACCTGAAGTTGTAAGGGTTGGAAAGGAAGGATCTGGGGCTTTCTTTTCGGATGAAAGATGAGGCATTATCGCCCTCTTGCGGTCATGATGAGATGTGGCACCTCCTCCAGCTCGCCTAGGAAGCTGGCCCTCCAATTTCAGAGCAACTCTTCCACACCATCCAGCACACCCTCCAGTGACACCCAGAAACCAGGAGAGCAAAAATCCTGTGGTAGACGTTGCAGGTCTATGTTAACATGAGGTGGGGATGTCAGGGCGACATTGGGGCTGGTTTTGGATGGCATAGCACTGGCCTGAGAGCCTACTGGAGAAGCTGAGACCAGTCCAGAATCCCAGGATTGCCCACATCCTCCAAACATCAGGCCAAAGGCCCCTCTCTCCAACTCTACAGTGGCAGGTCTGAGATTCACTCTCACGGGACTAGCTTTGGTATGACGTCATGAAAGTATCTGTGCAATATGATGTCTTTAAATTAATATATTAGTAAAAAACAAAATAAAATTGATAAACAGAGGCTGGAGGTGTAGCTCTGGGAGGGAGGCATGTGTTCAACACACTGGAAGCCCCAAGTTCAATCCCCAGTACTGCAACAATAAAATAAAGAAATGTGTTCATAAAAATGCATGAATAGTGAGTCACGGGGAGAAAACTGAAGGCAGGCGGGCAAGATGCAGCAGCAGGTAAAGGCACTCCATACCAAGGCTGAAGACCCAAGTTCAGTTCCTGAAACTGCATGGTGGATGTAGAGAACTGACTCCTGCAAGCTGTCCTCTGATCTCTACACGGTGTGTGGGAGTGCACCACACACACACACACACACACACACACACACACACACACACACACCCCACACCACACACCACATGGATACACACACATACACACCACCTACCACACACCACACAGACATACACACACATACCACATCACACAGACATATACATACTACACCACACCACACACACATACCACAACACACATCACAGACATACACACACACCACACACACACCTCACATACACACACACCACACATACACATCTCACAACACTCCACACAGACATATACACACCACACACTCACACACACACACACACACACACACACACACACAGAGAGAGAGAGAGAGAGAGAGAGAGAGAGAGAGAGAGAGAGAGATAATAATGGTAAAGGTATTTATTGACATGTTAACAAAGGTGGTCTTGATGGGACAATGGAAGTAAGTGAGGGTGTGGCTCAGAGCACAACACTTGCCTAATCTGTACAAGGCCCCAGGTTCCACCTCCAACACCTCAAACAACAATGAGTTGGCTAACTAACACAACTCCATGCTGTCCTAGGACCTCACTGTCCAGGGCAAGGACAGCAGTGAAGCAGATACTAAAAAGAAGCCTTTGCTGTGGCCAGGGTAAGCCTAGGGCGTGGGAGGGAGCTGACCTAAGCTGAGTGGTTCACAGGAGGGAGCCTTCCAGGGCAGCCTTGAAGTGCTTCTTAGAGTACAAGCAGGAAGGGTGTGCCACACAGGCGATGATGGCACAGCAGGTGCACAGGTCCAGAGGCAGCTTCCTCCTGCCTGCACCTATCAGGCCTTACCCCCTCCATTGAAGAGGATCTAAAAAGTGATTGGTTTGGGGAAAAGGTTGGCACTCCTGGGAATGGATTTGAATGGCCCATTTTAAATAGTCCCTTTTCATTACCCCCCTTTACCCTAAACAAAGAATAGGCTTGGATCCACCAAAGAGTTCTCTCCCTTGAGCAGTGGCCTGCTAATGCTAAGATATTGAGTCAACTTGAAGAAGAGAGATTCCCATCCCCACTTGTCCACAAGAGAAGGAGGAGCATGCCCCAGGGTGTGGGTAAGATTTGGACCCTGGAATCTACACACTGCCAGCAGTCATGGCATCACCCACCCTTGGGTCCTCCAATAGCAAGATGCCTAGACCACCTCTTGATGTAAGGTCTGTCCACAGTGAAATTGTGAGGGTCCCCAGTGGTGGGAAAGAACCCATCCCCTATTTCATGAGTAGAAAAGAGGACGGGCGGGGGGCGGCTTTGAGAAGCCATTTTTTATGTGTTGACAGCTACCTTTGGAGTCGAGGTCAAATCCAGGCTTTTGTGCACAGGACATTCAGGTTCTGTAGCCTGATGCTCTGACCTGTGCTCCTCCTCTGCTTCCAGCACCAGGCCCATCTCCCTGACCGATCTGGAATGAGCCACCTCTGCATGCTGAAGGCTGTCATTTCTTCCTTACCTGGAATTGCTCCTTCTCGGTTCCACAGAAAAATGACCCAGGGCAGGAAGCAAATGGAAATGGGAGACCACTAGCCTGAATCACCATGGCAACAGACAGACTAGAAAATGGGCTCCTAAGTTTTTGCCTGTTTCTCATCAATACATTGGCACTATCCAAGCCCTTAGCTGAGACCTTGTGATGGGGGAAGAAGTCTAAGAATAGGAAGTAAGTTGAAGAAAAGTTCATGTCATGCATGCCTTGGTTTGCCGATCAAGAGTCATACCCGTTGCCCACATGCTCCTCTCTGTCTGGAATGTCCCCACCTATACTGGGCACCAGTATGCACACACACATCACTCTGCTGGATCACCTCCACTCACTCTATTAACCCTATTTCCACGTGACTTCTTCTAGAAGCTCTCTGGAAGCTCTTCTGGAAGCTTCTGGAGCCTGGTGGGCTCCACTCCATCAGGCTGAGTTAATCTATAGTCATTCAATATACTGCTCAAGAACAAGGCCTGATTCTAATTTGCTACTAGGGCCCTGATGAGCAAACAGTGTCTGGCTCTCAGTAGACCCTACACAAACATCCCCTCACTCACACTGGTGACTACCCAGTGATTGAGGAAGACAGAGATGGGGATGGAGTTCCAAGAAGGACTTCAGTTTCGTGGTCACAGAAACTAACTTCAGGCTGTGTAATGTGAAAGTGCAGCCCCCTGCCTCTGTCTTGCTTCTCCCTCTACTCAGGAAGGGTTCTAGGGAAGAAAGGCAGGTAAACATGTGTGAGTGTGACAGGAAGCAGGTAAGTTAGGCACTTAAGTGAGTAAGGAGTGTGTAATTTACACAGGGCAAAGTCATAAGTGTGGAGCGTGCATATGTGGGTATGAGAGAATGTACACATGTGTGTGAGAGAATGGTGTCATTGAAGTGAATAGAGAGTGTGAGTTACTCACACTTTATAAGCTTGACGTGCGTCTATATGCAATAAAGAATGTGTGGGTATGGAAGGTATGTGTGTGTGTGTGAGCAAGTGTGGCTGTGATGTGTGTTTCTTCCTGAGTACAGAGTGTGCATTTGTGTGACTCAGAGTGTATAAGCATGGTATATATACATCTGTAACTGAGGGGAGGGTGCATGTGTGATGAATTTTTGTAGGTGAGAGTAAAGAGAGAGAAGGAGAAAGAGAAGATGTCAGGAAGTACTGGGCAGGTCATCGAGTTTCCAGTACAGACAAGCATGCTGCAAGTCTGGAAGGTGGTAAGTCTTAAGGTGAGATGGGATTCCCCAGGTGTGAAATGATTAGTTATGTTGTTCTATTATTAAATAAAACTCGGGAGTTAGATATTGGGGTAAAAACCTGATAGGTCCAAAGAGTGATGAGGAATGATCAGCTGACCCTGTCTTGCCACACTTCCAGATGGGAAAAGCCTGAGCATCATTCTAAGACCCTCCCTACTACTTCCTGTGCTCTCCTATCTTGGTCCTCCAAAACCTTTATGGCTAATACTGGCCCACCGAACATTGACTCTGCCCTCTGATTCAAGGTTTAACTTTATTGGCAGTCTCAGAGTGTCAGTGTGGAACAAATCTCCCACAACATTTCTCCCTTTTTTGTCTAAATAAAAGGGAAAGCTTTTAACTCTAACACAGTAATACTATGTACAATAAGAACAATTATCAGTTATTGTTTAAATAAAAAGGAAATATTTTAAACTTAACCAAGTAACAAAGAACAATTATCAAGTAAGAATTACATTCACAATGTCCAGTCCATTTGTATTTGGCAAATTCAGAGAAAATACTCCATTATCAATTCTATCTTGCTGAGTCCAAACTTTGTCACCTAATTTACTTTCTATCATAACTTGTATTTCCATACTAAAAATATCTTTTTAGATCTTACAATATTTTTTGGATAAACAACTTAAGCTTTTATGTTTCTCAACCTTATAAACTCCACATCTCTTTTGTTAAGTTTTTTTTCTGAATTTGGTAACAAGGAAAACTGAAAAACTATAGCTATCTATTCTTCAGCCCCATCAGAGACCCAAGAAGGATATAATATTACCTGAGTAAACAGGAAGTGCAGAGCAAACTACTTCCCAAACTAGAGAAATGACAAAGACATCCAGCTACCTGGATAGCTACCTAAGTTTCCTCTGCAATGTTGGGGCATCCATCTTTGGCCTACTGGCCTAGAATATCTGACAAACTTTTCTATGAAGCAGGAATTCTGAAGGACTGTCCTACCTTGTCTTGGTAAAGTTTGGCAGTTGCTTTCTTTTGTGTCTTGCTTGTCCAATTTGGACAACATATTCTCAATAAGCAGTTGACACAAGGGCAGTTTCTTGACCAGTGGCTAACTTTGCAACAAAGAAAGTAACCTTTATGTAAGTGGAGGCAGAACTTTTCTTTTGTCCTGGCTGCCTGGTCCCAACTGCATTGTCAGTCTTAAGTTGTATAGATATAGCCATGATGGCCATAACTTCTAGCAAGTGTATGATTACAGAATCAGCCTTTGCAAAACTCAAAGCAGTGGTCCTTTGAAATATCCCGGATAGATATCAATGGTGTGGTATACATATTTTAATTTTCCAAATTCTACAAAATGAAACACACCCATCTGCCAGATTTCATTCATTTGAGTGCCCTTTGTGTTACTTCCTGCTGGTAGTGGAGTTTGGTTGTATAAAGAACAAGTAGAATATTTCCTGATAATTTCCTTGGCTTGTTGCTAAGTGACAGAAAAATCTTTCTATAAACCTTTGTTATTACATGATTTTTTAATGAAATTCTGAGGCCTCTAGCACATTCCCTATCGATAGTTGATCAATTTATTCATTACTTTGTGCTAAAGGGACTGGAAAACCCATATGGGATCAGATGTGATATATATGATGATTCCTAGTCCTGATTATTTCTTGTAACTGAATAAGTAATAAAGTCAATTCTGCATCATCTGGTATAAATTCAGCAGTTTCAATATGTAAAACAACTCTTTCTGCATATTTCGAATCAGTAACTATGTTGAGAGTTTCTGTAAAATCCAATAATGCCATGAGATAGCATATAATTCTGACTTTAGGGCAGAATCATAAGTGCTTTAAGTCACTTTACTTAAATTTTCTGATTTGTAACCTGCCTTTCCTGATTTATTTGTATCAGTAAAGAATGTAGGGGCTCCAGACATTGGTGTTCTCTGTACAATGCAAGGAAGGATCCAGTTAGTTCTCTTTATAAATTGAATTATCTTGCTTTTGGGATATTTGTTGTTATTCTCTCTTAATCTCTCCCAAAATATTACTACAAGTTCTTTGCCAAGGTTCACCTTCTGCCTATAATTTGTCAATTTCATCATTAGTAAATGGTACTACAATTTCTGCTGGGTCTATTCCTGTTAATTGACAAAGTCCCATTTTTCCTTTTAGAATCAACTCAGAGACTTTTTCCACATAAGTTTTTAAATTGTTTTACTCTGATTATGTGGTAAAAAGATCCATTCTAAGATAGTATCTTCCCTCTGCCTTAAAATTCCTGTAGGAGAGTGCTTAGAGGGTTAAATAACCAAAATGCAATCAAGCTTTGGACTCAAATGATCCACTTGTGCACCCTGTAATTTTTCTTCCACCAAAGCCAATTCTCTCTCAGCTTCAGCTGATAATTCTCTTGGACTATTTAAGTCCTTGTCACCATCTACGGTTTTAAACAAATCACTCAGTTCATTTTTTAACTCAGTAGTGGGCCGTAGATTGGAAATATCTCCTAGCAATCTTTGAAAATCATTAAGAGTTCACAATCAGTCTCTTCTAATTTGCACCTTTTGGGGTTTTTGTAAACCTATTTTACATCCTAAATAAACAATAGAAATCTACTCTTTGTATTTTTTTCAGGATCAATTTGTAATCCCAACATGGCAAATTTTTTAAACATTATTTCTAAAGTATCTACATTTGAATCAGTTAGTAAGATGTTATCCATGTGATAGTAAGATGTAGACTGAGGAAATCACTTATGTATCATTTCCAATTGCTGGCTTATAAAATATTGGCACAGGATGGGACTATTTAACATTTCGGTGGGAAGAATCTTCCAGTGATATCTCTTAACAGGCTGAGAATAAGTTGGCACTGTGAAGGCAAATTTTCTCTGTCTTTTTCTTATAAAAGAATACTGAAGAAACAATCTTTTAAATCAATAACTATAAGAGGCCATCCTTTAGGTAACAGAGAAGGCAAAGGAATTCCAGACTGTAGAGAGCCCATGGGCTGAATCACCTTATTAACAGCTCTTAGATCTGTTACCATTTTCAAATTTTTATATTTCTTTTTAATAACAAATACAGGAAAATTTCAAGGGCTGGTTGATTCTTCAGCATACTGAGCATTTGGTTGCTCCTGTATCAGCTGTTTTAAGGCCTAAAGTTTATCTGTTGTTAAAGGCCATTACTCAAGCCATACAGGTTTGGGTTTATCTGTTAACCATTTTAAATGTAGGGCTGTTGGTGCTTTTGAAAGATCAGCAGCTGTTGTGCCCTATTCTTGTATGGCACAACCTGAATGGCTGATGACTGTTCCTTATTCTATCTTCTAATATGTTTCCCAGAAACACATTAATTTATGATTTGTTTCTGAGATTGGAGGAATGTAAATCTGATTATTCCATTGCTGTAACAAATCATGTCTGCATAACTTCATTGCTATGCTAGCCACATATGGCTTTAATTTTCCTCTCTGTCCTTCCGGCACTACACATTAGACCCATCTCACACTCTGTTTTTACCTGAGATAATATTCCAGTCCCTAAAAGCTGAACATTTGCCTCCTGAAGAGGCCAATTTGAATGCCAAGATTCTGGTGCAATTATTGTTACATCCACACCTGTACCTACAAAACTTTCAATGACAATGTTATTTATTAATATTTTTAATTTTGGTCTAATAAATGTGTAATTATAGCCTTTTCAGAACTCAAAGCAGTTGCCCATTGAAATCCTGAATGTGTATCTATAGTATAGTGTATACACTTTAATTTTCCAAACTCCACAAACTGAAACTCACCCATTTGCCAATTTTTATTTCTTTGAGTACCTTTTGGGTTACTTCCTGTAGGTAATGGGGTTTGGTTACCAAAAAAACAAGCAGGTCATTTCCTTATAATTTCCTTGGTTTGTTGTCAAGTGATAGAAAAAAATCTTTTTATAAACTCTTGTTATTAACATGGTGTTTCTTATGGGAATTCTGAGACTTCTAGCACATTTCCTACCAATAGCCGAGCAATTTCCTCATTATCTTGTGCTATAGGGTCTGGTAGACCAGTATGGGTTCTGATGTGTGTTATATACAAGGGATGATTTCCATTTCTGATTATTTCTTATAATTGAACAAATAGCAAAGTAAATTCTGAATCATCTGGAATAAGTTTAGTGGTTAATACATAAAACACCTCTCTACAGAGGTCAGTAACTATATTAAGAGATTTTAGAAATTCTAACAGTACCATAATAATAGCATATAATTTTGACTTTAGAACAGAATCATGAGGGATTTGAGCCACTTTATTTATTTTCCTGATGTAAAACTTGTCTTTTCTGATTTATTTGCATCAGTATAGAATGTGGGGGCTCCGGAAATTGGTGTTTCTTGTACAATGTGAAGAAGGATATAATTAGTTCTTTTTATAAGCCGAATTCTTTTGATTTGGGGATATTTTTGTTAATTTCTCCAAAAAAATGACCACAAGCCCTTTTACAATGTTTATTTTTTGTTCATGATGAGGAAATTTCAACATTAGTAAAAGGAACTACAATTTCTGTTGGGTCTATTCCTGCTAACTGACGAAGTCCAAATTTTCCTTTCAGAATCAATTCAGAAAATTTCTTTACATAGGTCTTTAATTTTTTTACTCTGTTTGTGTGGCAAAAATATTCATTCTAAAACATTATATTCTCTCTGTATAAAAAAACCTTTATCCAAACTAACCAAAAGGCAGAGATACAATATCCAAATTAAACAAATCAGAAAGGGGGACATAGCAGCAGACACTGAGGAAATACAGAGAATCATCAGGTCATACTTTAAAACCCAATACTCCACAAAATTAGAAAACTTAAAGGAAATGGACAATTTTCTGATAAGTACCACATACCAAAATTAAATCAAGACCAGATAAACAAATTAAATAGACCTATAACCCTTAAGGAAATATAAACAGTCATCAAAAGGCTCCTAACAACAACAACAAAAAATCCCAGGACCAGATGGTTTCAGCACAGAATTCTACCAGAATTTCAAAGAAGAGCTAATACCAACACTACTCAAACTGTTTCACACAATAGAAACAGAGGAGAATTGCCAAGCTCTTTATATGAGGCTATAGTTATCCTAATACCCAAACCACACAAAGACACAACTAAGAAAGAGAATTACAGACCAATCTCCATCATGAATATTGATGCAAAAATACTCAATAAAATACTGGCAAACCAAATCCAAGACACATCAGAAACATCATCCATCATGATTAAGTAGGCTTCATCCCAGAGATGCAAGGATGGTTCAACATATGAAAACCCATCAATGTGATCCATCACATAAACAAACTGAAAGAAAAAAAACCACATGATCATCTCATTAGATGTTGAAAAAGCCTTCAACAAAATCCAACATCCCTTCATGATAAAGATCTTGGAGAGATCAGGGATACAAGAAACATTCTTAAACATAGTAAAGGCAATATACAGCCATCCAACAGCCAACATCAAACTAAATGGAGAGAAACTCAAAATGATTTCACTAAAATCAGGAACAAGACAAGGCTGTTCACTCTCTCCATCTCTATTCATATAGTACTTGAAGTCCTGGCTAGAGCAATAAGACAACAAAAGGAGATCAAGGAAATACAAATTAGAAAGGAAGAAGTCAAACTTATGCTATATGCTGATGATATGATACTATACATAAGTGACCCCCAAAATACTACCAGGGAACTCCTACTGCTGATAAACACCTTCAGTAAAGGAGTAGGATGCAAGATTAATACAAACAAATTGGTAGCCCTCTTATATACAGATGATAAATAGACTGAGAAGGAAATCAGAGAAGCAACACCTTAACAATAGCCAAAAACAACATAAAATATCTTGGGGGTAACTCTAACCAAACAAGTGAAAGACCTGTATGACAAGAACTTTAAGTCTTTGAAGAATGAAATTGAAGAGGATATCAGAAAATGGAAAGATCTCCCATGCTCATGGATAGATAGGGATAACACAGTAAAAATGGCAATCCTACCAAAAGCAATCTACAGGTTCAATGCAATTCCCATCAAAATCCCAACACAATTCTTCACAGACCTTGAAAGAACAATGCTAAATTTCATATGCAAAAACAAAAAACCCAGGATAGTCGAAACAACCCTGTACAATAAAGGAACCTCTGGAGGCATCACCATATCTGACTTCAAGCTCTATTATAGAGCTATAGTAATGAAAACAGCTTGGTATTGGCATAAAAACAGACAGGTGGACCAATGGAATCAAATAAAAGTCCATGATGTTAACCCACACACCTATGAACATCTGATTTTTGACAAAGAAGCTAAAAATACAAAATGGAGAAAAGAAAGCATCTTCAACAAATGGTGCTGGTATAACTGGATGTAGACATGTAGAAGAATACAAATAGATCCATATCTATTGCCATGCACAAAACTCAAGTCCAAATGGATCAAAGACCTCAACATAAATCCATACACACTGAAATTCATAGAAGAGAAAGTGGGAACACATTGGTTCCTAAATATAACACCAATAGCAAGACACTGAATAAATGGGACCTCCTGAAACTGAGAAGCTTCTGTAAAGCAAAGGACATGGTCAACAAGACAAAATGGCAGCCTACAGAATGGGAAAACATCTTCATCAACCTCACATCTGACAAAGGACTGATCTCCAAAATATATAAAGAACTCAAGAAACTAGACACAAAACTACTAAATAATCCAATTTAAAAATATAATACAGATCTAAACAGAGGATTCTTAACAGAAGAATCTCAAATGACAAAATGACACTTAAGGAAATGCTCAGCATCCTTAGTCACCAGGGAAATACAAACAACTCTGAGGTACCATCTTATACCTATCAGAATGGCTGAGGTCAAAAACACTAATGAAAGTTTATGCTGGAGAGGATGTGGAGTAACAGAAACACTCCTCCATTGCTGGTGGGCATGCAAACTTGTACAGCTGCTGTGGAAATCAGTATGGCAATTTCTCAGAAAATTAGCTATCAACTTACCTTAAAACCCTGCAATACCACTTTGGGGCATATATCCAAAGGAGGCACACTCACACTACAAGCACATTTGCTCAGCTATGTTCACAGCAGAATTATTTGTAATAGTCAGGACTTAGAAACAACCTAGATGCTCCTCAACCAAAGAATGGATAAAGAAAATGTGGTACATTTACACAATGGAGTACTACTCAGAGGTAAGAAGCAATGACATCTTTAAATTTTCAGGCAAATGGACAGAACCAGAAAAAAAACAACATCCTGAGTAAGGTAACCCACATCCAGAAAGACAAATATAGTATGTACTCGCTCATAAGTGAATACCAGATATAAAGCAAAGTATAACCAGCCTATAATCCACAACCCCAGAGAAGCAGGGTCCCTCTTCCAGGAACAGATGGAAGCAGATGTGGAGATCTATAACTAACCATTAGGCCAGCCTCGTGGAGTACAATTGAACTGAGGGAGGAGCAATAATATTAACAACGGAGTCAAGACCATGATGGGGAAACCCACAGAATCATCTGACCAAAGCTAGTAAGAGATCACTGACTCTGCAATGTCAACTGGTGAACCAGCACAGGACTGAACTAGGACTCCTGAATACAGGTGACTATGGTGTGGCTTAGGCAGTATATGAGGTTGTTTTTTCAATAAGCTTGGGCCACTCCTCCTCAGGTTCATCATGCCATGGAACAGTAGGTTCTGCTCTAAACTTCTCAGTCTCTGTGTGAATACTTTTCATTTCATTGGTGGGTTTTTCTAAGGTTTGTATCTTATCAGTCAATTTTTCATATGTGTCACAGATATCAAACCACTTGTTAAAGGATAAAAGATGAATTACCAAAACAGATGATAATTGTAATCAACATTATGTCAATCCTAGCTAAGTTGGTTATTTCTTCGTTTATTTTTTCCAGTTTCAAACTATCCATTATGGAACCACGCAGAGTTCTAACTTCCTGTATCATAATATTGCTACTTTTTCTTAACATGGGAAAGACTTGAAAAAAAAACATAATTCCCTCCTTAAGAATTCCCAGGTGTCTCACCAGTGACTGCAGTGACTATGGTGATGGCAGAGCTGGGCGCGGAGGGGGGGGGACGACGGTGAGGTAGCCAGCTGAAGGTGCTCGACTGTGGGGTTAGGGTGCCCAGGCAGCCAGGCTAGTGTGGTGGGTGCCAGGGTCACAACAGGCTGCGGCTGTGCTGCATAGGCCAGGCCAAGGGCACCTGAAGCCAGGTGCCGAGGGTGTGTGTGGAGGTGGCAGCATCAGTAGAAGCCCCAGAAGGTGTGAACTGGTGTTGAGGTCGCCTAGCTCATTGCAGCGGCCCAGGGAGGGGGTCCAGGGAATGCCTGCAACTCATGGGGAGAGGCAGAAAATCACCTAAAAAGCGGGCGGAGAGGGGCGTGCAGAAGAAACCCATGTGTTGGGACGCGAGGGCACAGGGGCTGTCTGAATGACAGACCTGGCAGTTGGCAGCTGGCTCCAGTGACTGCTGAGCCGGTGGGTGGCTGTGACTGCAGTGTTTGGGGCTGGGGTGCACAGTCTGGGTACTGTTGTAGGGAGATCGCAATGGAAAAAGTCCCTGGTGGGAAAAGTGGTGACTCATAGCGGTGTAGAGAAGTGGCACCTTTAAAAGACGCTGCGTGATCGTGACCCACACTGGGAGCCAGATGAATCAATCACTTATATTGTTCTGTTATTAAATATAAATTGAGAGTCAGATATTAGGGTTAAAAACCTGATAGATCCAAAAAGAGATGGAGGAATGATCAGCTGACCCTGCCTCTCCACGTTTCCAGTTCGAAAAGCTCCTCCCTACTACTTCCTGTTTCCCCCATCCTGGTCCTCCAAAACCTCTTCAGCTAATGCTGGCCCGCTGAACGTTGACTCCAACCCTCTGATTTGAGGTTTAAATTTATTGGCAGTCTCAGAGTGTCAGTGTGAACAAATCTCCCACAACACAGGTGTTTCCAGGAGGAAGGGCTTCTGCCAACTCTGCCACATGGACCTCTACCTCCTCCATAAGTATGGCATCCAGATTCCATAGCATTTCTGGGTGGCTGCTGTATCATTTTATCATTCCATCATCAAACACCCCCATAACTCAGTCATCACCCCTGTTGGTACGCACTAGAGTTGCATATAAAATCTCAGCTGTCTAGAATTCTCCTGTGCCTTAAGCTGTCCTTTTAGCTCAACTGTTTGCATAAGTTAGAACCTGAAAGGAACTGTTAGTTCAAAAGAAACACAAAGATGGCCAGGCATGGTGATACAGGCCTATAATTCCAGCACTGGGGAGCCTTAGGCAAGATAACCATGAGTGCCAGACCAGCCTGACTACAGGATGAGACCATGTCTCAGAATGCATATTCCATATATACATTACACACACACACACACACACACACACACACACACACACACACACACTTTAATCGATAGTGGTACAAATCCACTCACGAGGGTGAGGCCTCTCTGATCTAACAGAGTCCACCATGGCCCCCAGCTTCATCAGTGCTACGCTAGGGCCTAAGTTCCTGCATTTGAATTCAGCAGCCACTCTCAGATCTAGCTCTCCCCTAGATAGCCACAGAAATGGGTCTCAGAACTAGCCCTGGCTCATCGCCTCAGCAACTTCTCTCAGAGTGGGACCCTTACCTCTGCCGCAACAGCCACCTCTACCCAAATGACTCTCGATCCTTTCCTGACCTGGGCCACTCCTCTCCAGCAGTTCCTCCAGGTCACTGCTCGGGAACTGCAAATTGTCCTCCTTCCCTGCCAGTCATTACTCCATCTGCCCTTTCTTGTTCTGTCTAGTTGCAACAGCATTGGGAATCACAGCAACAATACATCCTTGGCCAACCAGAGGGCGCTGTGTCATGGGAAAGCACCCAGCTGATTTCTTTATATTTCTCTATCTGGGCAGGTGACAGCCCAAAGCCTCACAGTGAGTGGCTGAAGGAAATCCCTAACTGTACCAGTGAGTTTACATTGCAAGCTGCCCTATGTAGTGTCCCAGTGTATATGCCCTTCTCATCTCTCTGCACACTGTGGCCGGAACTTTTCCTCCTTTGAAACTTCACAGGTAGATTTGTTCTTGAGGGACCTTACCAACCTCACATTGTCTTTTTCTTACTGTCCAAGATTGCATCTGTTCACTTGAAGGAAACACTCCACTACCCCTCTGTGATGATTCCAAGTTGTGTCCTCGTTTCTCCCCATTACTAAGTCTGAGAAGGTTCATTTAAAGCAAGCACTGTCAGGATGCATGGTTGATGTGAAAACCAAGACAGTTACTCGGTCACTGACAGCATAGTATACAGCATGGAACGTGCCCAAGGGATGGGTCTTATCCCAGGTGGGACACAGTAGGCTAGTGTGTAGGTCCATTATGCAGCTCCTGCATATGGCTTGATGGAATATTCTATTGAATGTGTTATGACTATTAACTGTGGGTAAGCGGTGGAGGATACTAGCATTGAAGGGGTTCCTCAATCGGAAGGAGAAACTGGGTCCCTGGAGTCTCCTCCTTCAAGGCTAGGCACAATTGGTAACTAGAGACCAAGCCCTGGCTTGGCCCCTCCTGTACTATTTGCTATCCGTGACCATAGAACAAGCTGTTCCTCGGGGCAGTGGGAGGATCCATGCTGCCCATAGGAACTGGAGCCTGAGGATATGGGAGAAGGAACACAGTGCTTGCTCAGCAGACATTTGTGGAAAGAGCCAGGTGGCAGGAGCATTCTGACCCCTCGTGTGCCCTGCAGTCCTTATAGCCATGGCAGTAGGCAGCTTGCTGTTCTTCATGTTCACAAACGAGAAAGCTGAGCCAGAGCAGTATCCAGTACAGTTAGCGGCCTTCACCTGTCTCACACTGACCCTGAACCTGGCTTCCTCCATGCCAGTGTTTCTTAAAATGTGGTCACCAACACAGCAGTGGCAATATCTGGACTTGCCAGAGATTAGGTCATGGGTCCCCAAGTATGCCAGAGTGCTCCGATACACAGACAGCCATGCAAACCACTGCTCTATACTAGCCAGCCCTCTCTGGGATGTGGGACACACACTTGGTGGGAAGATGAGGACAGTGGCAATGGGATGGTAGCCGCAGAGTTCAAGGAAGGTTCGTAACAAGCCAATCTGCTGCAGGAGGGCTGGGCTGGTGGCCTTGGATGAACAGAGCCCCATATAGGTATTGCAATTTCTATGCCAACTGGAGCTTATCAGACAAGCCCCAAGGGCTAGGAAGAACTGGGGGTTCTCACACTCACCCCAGAAGACCACCAATGAATGATACAGGTACTCAGGCCAAAACCCTCACCTCCAGAGTAGGACCTGGGAAGTTGCCATTTGGACAGGACTTGCCACCCAGTGCAGGCTAACACTTGGGAACTCCTGCATAGAAGGCTTTGGACTAGACAGCCCCGTGGGAACTGGTTTTGTGACCTGGTATAAACCTTACCCCTCTGTGCTCTGGGGCCCCTCTCCACAGGAGTTAGTCCTGGTAGAAAGAGTTGGACTCGGGGAGCAGATTAGCTTGTTACGTCTAAAGGGGAAATCGTGATAGAGGTGAGGCAACACACGATAAGCCACAGACTCCTCCAAGCATGGTTTGTGAACCTGAGGCAATAGAGAGCCAGAGAGGAAGTTAGCCCAAAACAGGAGCCATCAAATTTGCATTTTCCAGCATTACAGCCTGAGCGGGCTGAGCTGAGGAGGAGGGAGAGGAGGTGGCGCTGGGCACCAGCTCTGAGCCACACTGCTTAAGTTCAAATCTCTGCCCCACCCCCACCCCAAGCCGATAGCTGAGGAACCCGGGACAATTAGCTTAACCCCCTAGTGTGTCAGTGGCCTTATCCGTCAAAGGGATATGAAAGGCTCATGAGAAGAATTCAAGGACCGGTGTGAAGTCCACAGCCAGTGTAAGTGTTCTATAGGCTCCATTGGCAAAGCCATTATCGTTTCTCTGTGAGCAGAAGCGGGAAGTCAACTACCACAGGAATGTAAGCATTCTGAGGACCAAGACAGGTAGTGTGTTCATTGAAGGCCCTCTGAGTAGCTCTGGGGGCAGTGTGGCCCTCTGTCACATTAGAACAGACCCCTTCCCCAACCTCCCAGGAGTGTAGGCCACCTGCTAGAAAGAGAGCTAGCGGGAATGCTGACCCTGTCCTCCCTAAGCCCTCAGCCCAGGCCTGCCCACATGACCCAGCTTCCTGTTTGTGATACCAGTGTTGGAGGGAGGAAATCAACACCCCACCCAGGGCTAGAGGGCAGGAATGTGGACGTGCTGACGTCAAAGCTTGTCCCAGTTCTGAAGAGATGGGATGGGAAGGGCTTCCTGCAAGCATTGAGCCAGCCTGCTCTGCAGGAGCAAACTGATCTGTGGGAGCCCACTCATTACTTTCTCTGTGGGCTGCTGCAGGGGTGAACTAAAGCCCTGCCCCAACACAGCTGTAGGACCTGGGCAAACCACTTCATCCTTGCAAACCACACTTCTCTCTTCTACAGGACAAGAAGGTCAATGCCATTGGAGCCAGCGTACCCATCCGATATGAGAGAAGGCCCCGCCCCCCATGAACCTGCTTCTCACTTCAGGAGCCAGAGTGACCCTTGTCTTCAAGAAAGACACAAGGCCCCCTGGAATGGAGCCTGCCCTGACTGCTGTGAGCTCCTGTGCCGGAATCTGCCTGGCTGGCAAGGCAGGGAGAGGAAGCCAGTCACCTAGGCATGAAGTATTTCCGGAGGTGGCTAGGAGGAGCTTTCCCAGCACTTGTGCTGTGACTCAGGCTGAAGCCTGGACTCAGGCACTTCCTGGCCCAGTGACTCAGTTTCCCCCATTCTACAGAAGCATCACACACAGCACAAGGCTTGCTTTTCACCCTTGAAGAGACATTGAGGCAAGGCTATTGAGTATCAGTGGGGCCCTTCAAATACCATGCTTGGAGGGCCTACTGTGTGCTTGTGGCTTTATCCATGTTTGCGCTTGAGTCTCAGTAAAACCTAAGGAAATTGGGAATATTATTGACCCCACTGTGTGGAGCAATAAGCAGGCCAAGGAAAGGAAAGAGATTGCCTAAGATCACAAAGCCAAGAAACAGCAGGGCCTCTCTTACATCAGGGATGTATCCTTCATTGGAGGTATCACCCGATAGTAGTAAGCCGTGCCCTTGACTCCAGCAGGTGGTTGTTTCAGGGTTAGCTTCCCCACCTCTACCCGACAGAGAGAAGGCCTCCTGCTCCACTCTCCAACCTGACCCTCTGTCTGCTTTCAAATTTGGTCACACATGCCGTAACAACTTGAGTCAAGTCTGGCCTCCTTTCTGTAGTGGACCGCTTGTGTCCCCAGGTGCCAGTCAGGGTCTGGAGTCCTGTTGTCCTCTGTCCTACATGCCAAGAAAGGCACCATCTAGGTTCTCCACCCTATGAGACTGGACTTCCCAGCTTGGTACTGGAGGAGAGGTGGCATGGAGGACTGACACAGAAAGGCAGGCCAACGGATGGCCCTAGGAGGGCAAAGCACTTAGGAGACCAGGAATGGGCCTGCCTGGGGCCCACATGGGCCCTCGCTGGTTTTCTGCCCTCCTTCTCCATTCCCCTCTGTCTTTCCCAGGATGCCACTTAGCCCCACTTCGGAGCCAGAGATACCTGGATTAGAATAGAGTTTGGCTGTTCCCCAGACTTGCGACCTGGGTCATGCCCGTCTAACCTGACCTGCGTTCCCTGGTACTGCTACACAAGCATGAAAACATCCAGTTTCTGATGAAGACATCACATCTTTAAAAATTCTAATACAACCTGCCGTTTGACAGAGCATCCGCTTAATAGCCTCTGGCCCTAGATAGCTGGTGTGGATTGGCCTCTACCTGTAAATAACCATCCACACTCTGGAGGGGCTCGGTGCGTGACCCTAACAGCCCCTTCCCTAGGTGCCCAGCAGGTGGCAGCATTGGCCCCTTGTTGACGCACAGACATGCTCTCCGGAATGTTTTGAAAATTTGCAGGATTTTTTTTTTTTTTTTTTTTTTTTTTTTCCCAGCATAGGGGTTGGCGAGTTATACTCGCAGTCTCCACAGAGTTTCACGCTATTGGTGGTGAGGAACTAGGTTTAAGAGTTGAAGTCTCCTGGAGGATTTCCGGCCCGCTAATCCCAGGGGGCCATGCATCCTGCTGCTCTCCCCCTCGAAAGGCTGCCAGGTCTAGCTCTGTGGGAAGAAGCAGAGGAAGCTTCAACCTGGATCCCCCTCCTCCTGATGCCCCGCCTGCCTTTCTGCAGCCCGGGCTCTCTTGCCTTCTCCACCCCCTTCCTCTCTCCCTCCCTTTCTTCCTCTCTCATTCAACCCCAGTGTGCATCTATGGAGCACAGGTTCTTTCCCAGGGCCAGGGTGCAGGGTCCCAGATGTGCCATTTGGAGCCTACAGGCAAAACTGGAAAATAGCAGTAATAAAAGAAGAAAGGTGCTTCAGACCCTGGCAAGTTTCTGTCTGTGGTGGTGTGACAGGGTGACCACCAGGAAGAGGAGGCAGGGAAGTGGCCAGGGATGTCTTGGGGGGTACAAGGAGGCTCGAACCATGCCTTTCCAAGGTGCAAACTAAAGGGTGCATCTGCTTGCCACAACCCACATAGCCCACCGAGAAGTACTCACTGGTTCCCAGGGAACACTATGACCCTTGGCCAAAGCAGGCCTATTGGGGTACTCGGGGAAAAAAGCAAGGAGAGTGGCTAATTTAGCCTGTGCTTAGTGCCTGGTGCTCTGCTGGCTGTAGCAGTAGATTATCGTCACCCAAGAGGATTCCAGAGGTGATAAAATGGGGATCTAAGAAGGGGTGACCTGCCCAAAGTCACAGTCAGGGAGGAGCAGACCCAAGGCTTGAACCTGAGGCTTTGCTTTGGAGGTAGGTAGCTTGTGCCCTGAGCCCAAGAAACCTTCCAGCCATCAGGAGGACCTCTCCTTCTTGGATCCTGCAAGTCACTTTGCAGAAGGTTCTTAGGATCCCTGAAGTCACCCAGCAAGGCCTATTCTCATCCCACAGAGGCCTCACTCCCCTTTGGCAATGCTCCCTCCTCCCCTGTCACTACCACCACACCAGCCCTGTTGCCCCTCCCCGGATGGCACTACTCTGTAACTAAAATATGAAGTCAGAACACCACACTGCACTGAACCCCTATGGAAGTCTCCAGCATCATGAATCAACGCTTACACCTGCCCCTGTACCCCACACTTGTAACACTTGCTTAGCCATTCCTACCCGGAATGGAGTGAGCACTACGGGTACAGAGAAAGGGCTCTATGGATGGAGGACCTTGACTTGAGCCTGTGCTATGCCCTTGACCTTCAGGGAGAAGCTCAGAGAAACAATGGCAGCAGTGACTCCAGTGTGGGGCCATCTGGGTCATGGGTAGAGTCAGTGGTAGGGACAGGGCATCAACAGTCCTAGTAATGTCTTGTGTGCACAGCACAGTGATGAGTGAACCCTACAACGTGACCTGGAACATCTCTTAGGCTGTAGGGAAGGTGGAGTTTCCAGAGCTCAGAGCAGGATGGCAATGTGTGTGAGGGCCTGACTCAGCCAGGAACTATGGGGGAGTGTGGGAAACTGGGTACAGACACCATTCTTGCACAAGCAGGGTTTGGGCACATCCCAAAGGACTGTCACTTGTTGTGCCATCCCTGAGCTTCACTGTGGTCCATGAAGCAGGTGGGACTCTATTCTTGGTATAAACAAGGATGCTAATGCTTCTAGAAGGAATATGAGTACCCAGCCCGAAAATAGCAGGGTTAGGGGACTGCTGTGGAATAATCCTTCTGTACACTGTGAAGATTTCTCACTCGGACTGGTTTAATAAAAAGCTGATTGGCCAGTAGCTAGGCAGGGATTATAGGTGGGGCAGCCAGATTAGGAGAGTGATGGGAAGGACAGAAGTAACGAACGAGCCATGGGCCATGTGGCAAAGCATATATGAGAAATATGGGTTAATTTAAGTGTAAGAGTTATGTAGTAACAAGCCTGAGCTATTGACTGAGCATTTATAATTAATACTAAGTCTCTGAGAAGTGGCTGCCTGTTATTTGGGAGCAGGTAGCTGGGACAAGAAAGCTCTGCCTACAAATGGCACCCACCATCTGGTGTAGATCCACAAAAGGCCTGAGAAAGCTTGAAAAGGGTTCTAAAATACAACAATGGAGCCAAACTTGGCTTCTAGTCTCATGTCTCTCATGCTGGCCGCAGTAAAGAGACACATCTCCTGGCAGCTGCCAGTACACCATGAACTAAGCTACATGGCAGTGGCTGCAGTCTCTCACAGAGAGGCATTTCTCAGCCTATGCCAACAGACAGGCTTGAGCCAGAATGCTGCATGGGGGCTTGAGGGGTTTGCTCATGTAGACAGAGAAGGATTACAGATACACAGTAAAGACAGATTCAGACAGGGAAAAAACTCTAAATGGGGTACAGTGTGTTTAAAAATATACAAAGGCTTGGGAGAGAAAAGAAAAAGGAGACAGTAATAGACTAAAAGATAGTGTAAAAGTAGTAAAGTCCTTAAAAAGGAATAAAACAATAAAAATATAATAAGCCATATAAAGATGGGAAATACACAGAGAGTCTGGATACCATATGTTATCGTGTTGGCTTTGAATTATTTGACTGTTGAGTGAGCAATAGCTGCTGACATTTGATTGTAAATGTTGCTGGATTAAACCAACTTATACATTAAAAAAATGTCTTGCCTTCAAAATGGAGACAAAAGATATGTTACTTTGGGAAAGAGATTCTGCTTTTATTTCCACAGAAAATAAAGTGCTATGAATTCATTAGGGTTAAAGAAAATCAGGTTTGATTAAGGAAGATCCCCTGAAATAAACCTAGAAGAACAACAAGACACGTGATGTATGTTTTACCTGCTCAAATACATAACAAAAAATCATCTTTAACTGATTTATGTAAAATGCAAGTCTATTCATCTATAAATGCAAATATGTATGCTACCTTTAAAAGTTTATGTATTTTCATATTACGTGGAACAAACACCAATGAAAACAGATTGCCCAGGTGATCCAGAAATGCAAAATGGCTCTGTTACAGTCTCCTCCCAATTCTGCATCCACAACTGCTTCAAGGCTGGTGGCTGAGATATTCCAGCCTCACAGAATATTTCAGTCAGGACTTGACCATAATCCTAAATTTTCTCAGGGTCCCCCAAAGATAACAGTGCCCACAAACAATAGGAAGCAGTCTAGAGAACTACACCTACATACCAAAAGCTAGGTTATGGATATTTATTATCATTTAATGGGGGGTTGGTTACAAGTTGTTATTGGTCATGGTCAGAAAAAGGCCGAACAAAGGAGTTAGATTCAGGGATTTCATTCTTAAAAGAAAAGGGAGCATATAGAAAAAATAGCATAAAGCAGTAGACTGTTTTTTAATCCAAAAACAGCTATTAATCTTAAATATTTTACATTGGTAAGGATTTTTGTTTATTGATACAAATTTAAAGTTAATTTTGTTATACTGTATATATATTTCTACTCTTGTTTAAGGTATTGCACTCACACAGCTCATTTAAAATGTAATATATAAATAAAAATTACAATTGATAGTCATCCATAATAGTCAAACTTAGATGTTAGATATGTTTTTTCAAGGTCATGTTAGATAGATAGATGGTCTTCAAACACTTCAAAGACCTACAGAATATGGCATTTAATATGTTTAATAACGTAAAACTTTTCATGACAGTGAGACACTTCTGCTCTTGGCAGCACCAATCTACTTCAGAGAAGATGATAGACATTGAAGAAACTCCATATGGGGTTTGTTTTCTTTATGGCAAAAGCTAACCATGTGGGCAAAGAAACTTCCCTTGCCTCAATTGCTGACAATTCACTGTCTAAACTGGACCAGCAGGACACCAAGGAAAGTGACTGCCAAACTTTGCCAAGATAAGGTAGGACAGTCCTTCAAAATTCCCTGCTTCTCCACTTCCAGAGAAACTAGTAAACAAGGAAGAACCTAAAAGAGACAAACTTTGTCCCCTGGAGAAGGGGAAAGTGTCACCATCCCCTGAGCACATTGAGAACATGGGAAGAGGGGGGAGGGGGCTAGGAGAATGAGAAGGGAAGAAAAGGAAGGATGCAGAGGTCATGAGGAAGCAGAAAGGTTGAGTCAGGTGTAGATTAGAAGAAAAGACATATGATAGGTAGGATTTTAGTTGGGTAGGTGGTAGGGGAGGAAAGGAGGGAGAAGGCAACTGGGATTGTCATGTAATTCAATCCTGTTTGTAATTCAAATATATAAAAATAAAAAATCATTTTTAACTAAATAAACCCACTTACAAGTACAAAGGATATATAAAATAAAAATAAGATGTTACCCAGTATCTGAAAAAAAATTCCCTGCTTCTCAAAAACATCTGTCAGATATGCTAGGCCTATAGGCTGGGGATGGATGCCCCATCATTGCAGAGGAACTCTTCATGACTGTCCAGGCAGCCTGATGTCTCTATCCTTCTGGGACCTTTGTTGGAGTTAAAGACTAAATGGTTAAACTTACAGTTTTCCTTAGTTATGATAAAAAGCAAATGAGGAATAAAACTTTAGACTCACAAATATAAAATAGAATGGTCCCAGAACTCTGGAGGCAGAGACAGGCAGATCTCTGTGAGTTTGAGGCCAGCCTGGTCTCCAGAGCAAGTGCCAGGATAGGCTCCAAAGCTACACAGAGAAACCCTGTCTCGAAAAAAAAAAATAGAATGGTTATTGTAACTATAATTCTTACTTAATAACTGTTTTTGTCGTGTATAATTTTACTATGTTAAAGTTAAAAATCTTCCTTTTAAATTAGACAAAAGGGGAAATTCTGTGGAATAATCCTGTACACTATGAAGATTTCTCACTCGGGATTGGTTTAATAAAAAGCTGATTGGCAGGTAAACAGGCAGGAATTATAGGCAGGACAATCAAACTAGGAGAATGATGGGAAGAAGAAGGATAGAGTCAGAAGAGATGCCAGCCAGTCACCAAGGAAGCAGGACATGTAGAAAATGAGTTAACAAGCCATGAGCCATGTGGCAAAGCATAGATAAGAAATATGGGTTAATTTAAATGTGAGAGTTAGGCAGTAACAAGCCTGAGCTATTGACTGAGCATTTATAATTAATATTAAGTCTCTGAGTCAGTTATTTGGTAAGTGGCTGCTGATTATTTGGGAGCAGGAAGTCAGGAAAGGAAAACTCCACCTACAGGGGACCAGATCAAGAGGACCCAGCAACCCTGTCTTTGCTTAGTAGCAGGTGGTCTCAGGAGGTTCAGGAGTGGGTTAATGATGCCAGAGTCTCTGAGGAGACAGGGGCTTGGAGTGCAGGGCCTTCGGAGAGGAACTAGCCTCAAAGGAGTATTCGGTGCACTCTCCAGGACTGGCCCTCCAAGCAGCTCCCAAAGGTCTGTGGCCTTCTCACACACAACCTGACATTCCAGGCTGTTCACCGTGACCTTCCTGCTGGTCCTATCCTAGGCTGTGACTTGGCCCTGGGGTTGCTCTGTCCTTAGCAGACCTCTCCGGTCTTTACCAACCTAAACCTTTTCTGGCTCCCATTTCCACAAGCTGACAGTTTATACCTCCCTCTAAGGCCTACACATCTTCATCCAGGCCTCACCCTGTTTCTCTGCTGGGGTGACTCCCAGAAGGCTCCTCTGCTACTTCAAGAGCTACTGCTGGATTTGTGGCCTCTGATGATCCAGTCACTGGGAAATGGAGGTTACCCCATCTGCCCTGACCCCAGGCTCTGCCTGACTCTCCTCTCTACAGTAGTCCTGCTCTCCACCAGGCTATCATTGGCTGTTCGTTAGTCAGACTCAACTAAGCAGTATGTCAGGGCCTGGCTTCACCTCTCCCTCACTTGGATGTCTACAATGCTGGCAGCATCTAGCTGGGATCTCTGCCTTTGTTCATGGAGGAAAGAAAGGAACACATTGTAATTGGCCAAGTATTCTGCCATAGCACTATTTGACTAAATGGCTGGGCAGCAGGGATGTTTTAGAGAAAGGGCCCAATACATGAAGCATAGGCAGCTGCTTCGTAGGTGGGACATCCATAGGGCAAAGCAGAGAGGACCATAGTGCCAGCCTGGGAAATATGGATGTAGACGCACAGAGCAGCTTATTCCAGGGAAAGGCCTAAGTTCTCAATTCTGGTGGTGACAGAATGCATGCACCTGTAAGGAAGAGAAAGCCCCCTCCACACCTCCCCAGATTACATGATAGCAGGGTTTATCGTCTGCCATGTATGAACACTAAGAGTGGGCAGCTTCACCCTGCATTGTCCACACATCCTCAGCGCCCACATAGCATATGACTCCTCAGCCTTGCAAGGCAAGAGACAGATCTCAGCATCCCAATGAAAGAGCACTAGATAGTGTCCCTGATTGGACTGTCCTTTATCATATGACCACCCCCTAAACTAATGTCTATAATATGGATTTGGATCATTTGGGGTCGTGTGATTACCCCTAACCAGTACCTGTTAACTGGTTCTAGCCAGCGGACAGAGCTCACGCCTTGGCGTTGTGGCATTGGTGTTAACAGCTTCCTATAGGCTTTCGGCTTTCGAGCTGGGGAGGAAGGGGGTAGATGCTGAAAGACCCCAGCGCCTGCAGCTCTGTGTTTTAACTCTGCCTCCATCATGTTACTTGGGGCAGGACAATGAACATCTCTGGGCCTCAGTGTCACTGCTTGTAAAATGAGAGCACCGTGTTTCTACCAGAGTGGTTATGAAGACTCACCAGTACCAAGCATAAGCCTCAGGGTGGCATCTAGTCCCATCCTCTGGGTTCCTGTGGTTCCCAGGCTAGCCCACAATCCTCTCACCAGGGAGCAGTGGTCTACCTGTGTTAGAAATGTTGAGATATGAGGGAAATTGTCTCCCTGTGAGAAAGGCTAGAGAGCAGGCCATCCCAGAGAGGCCAGTCAAGCCACTCTGGGGCAAGAAGGGCATTTCGCCCCACCCTGCCACACTCAGCAGCACACTAGTCCCCATTCTTGGCCTCTGATTCAATGCAGATCCCCTGAGTCCCTTGCCCGGCTCCTCTTTTGCCTGGGTCTCAGTATTTCTCTCTGCAAAATGGCCTGTCCAAGACACAGGAACTGGAGCCAGGCAGCCAAAATGCTATTCCACCTGGGCAATTTGGAGCCTCTCTGTGCCTTGACCCTTCCTTAAAAACAGAAGTAATATAAATTTTCCTGCTTCATGGGGTTGGTGCAAAATTCCAAGTCAAATTTGTATAAGGGACTTGGTGGCTGGAGGAGAAGGTATCTGAGGGGGTGTGATGCTAGGTAGTGTCATTGCTGAAGCTTGGCTGGCGTCAGAGGGCTTTGCTAATCTTTGCCACTGCATCTGTGGGGCACTTGCTTCACACTTAACCTTTGTTGTTAATTGGGTCAGTGAAGAAAATGACTCTCCAAAGGACATGTCACGTCCCCACCCGGTGGAAAACTGGAATCATTTCCCATCCATGGATATTGACAAAATGTTAGGCCAGAGAGCTGGCCCAGTGCTTAGGAGCATGGTTGCTCTTGTAAAGGACCTGGGTCCAAGTCCCAGCACCCACATGGTGGTTTACAACTCCTGCTCCAGGGGCTTTGACTCCCTCTTCTGGACTCCACAGGCACCAGGCTCGCACATGACCATGTATATACATGCAGGAAAACACCTCTGCTATACATAAAATAAAATAAATCTTAAATTAATGAGTGTAGCTAGCACTCAGGCCTGATACTGACATGAACTTATGTACCTCCATAAGGACCCAGCTGAGCCGTATGGCAGTGACACATGCCTTGAATCGCAGCACTCAGGAGGCATAGGTAGGTGGATCTCTGTGACTTTGAGGCCAGCCTGGTCTACAGAGTGAGTTTCAGTAGAGACAGGGTAGAAACACATAAAAACCCTGCTCCAAAAACCAACCCCTCAAAAAAGAAAGACAAGAAAGAAAAAGAACCCTGTTGGTGAGCTGTGTCTCAGTTTCATAGATAGGGAAACTGAGGCATGCCACCCTTAAGTAATTTGCAGTGGCAGCTTGAAAGGCAGCAGCATGGCAATGCCATGTCTTCCATATGAATATTATTGACTTCTGAAGACTCTGTGCCAGTGGCCTCATCGCTTCATACAAACGTATTGTCAGGGACTGGAAGTGTGGGCCCAGCTAATACAGTGCCTACCTAGCAAGCACAAGACCCTGGGTTTGATCCCCAGTGCCACATAATCTGAAATGCCAGCATCCAGGATGTGAAGGCAGGAGGATCAGGAGTTCAGGGTCAGCTTCCACGACATAGGGAGACTGAGTCCAGCCTGGGTTATCTATCTAAAAAAAAGGGAGGGGCAGATCGATAAATGTAAAAGGGCATTAAAGCCGCAGTCTCAACAGCCTGAGACTTTGTCCCTTGAAGTATCTGAGCATGGGGGGCGTCTTCAAAATAGAATGGATTGCTCCCAGTGGGATTTACCATTCTTTACTGAAGAGGCCAGCCTTAAAACGTCTCTGCTTGTGCACAGCCCACGCCATGGGAACCCAAAGCAGACACAGCCCCCAGACATCCCAGCAGCACTCCCATCCCCTTTCCTCTCTGGTAGCACAAAGCAGTGTCCCTGTAGAGCAGTGCCTCTCAAACCTCCCAATGCTGTGACCCTTTAGTACAGTTCCTCATGTTGTGGTGACCCCCAACCATAAAATTATTTTCATTGCTACTTCATAACTGCAGTTTTGCTACTGTTATGAATCATAGTGTAAATCGTTTTGGTACAGAGACAGGTTGAGAACTGCTGCTGTTGAGAGAGATGGGGGCCAAGAGAGCGATTAAGAAAGGTGTTAGACACAATCAGCAAGAGCAGACCAAGTCCACGCTGCATCCAGCCGCACATCTCTGCGCATGAGGCTCTGTCGTGGAGGCGGAGTGTCAGAGTTCACGGAGGCCAGCTAAGCTCACCGTCATTGTCTAGATAAGCCTTCTCCGTTCCAGTAAAGAAGCACTTGAGAAAAGGAAGCTGAGAAAATGGATGATTCAGGTAGCTCACATAGGTTTGAGCCTGTGTTTGAGGTTCCCATCATGGTGGGAGTGTGTGATGGAGCAAGCTACACAGCTCACACCTGTAGGAAGTACAGAGACAGCAAGTGGGAGAACAAGGAATCACCAGCCTCTTCAAGAACATGACGTTGATGGCCACAGAACTCCCACTAGCCCCACCTCTTACAGGTTCCACTACCTGTCATAGTGCTAGGCTAAGGATCAATCCTCCATCATATGGGCACATGTTCAGACCACAGCAACATGATCAAATGGACAATGGTGGCTCACCTGGCCTGTCATTCACCAAATAATGCAACTGGCTACAGCGGCTGCCATGGCACTGCCACTGGTGATGCTACAGCCATGTATTCTGTCAGCACAGTTCAACAGCCACCCCACCCCACCATCCCTATCCCCCTGCCTTGGTCTAGAATAAAGCCTGGGAGCTCATGAAGTAAGCATCTTCAGATATATGAAGGCGCCTTCCTGGCTCTGCAACAATGCCACCAAACCTATCCCATGGCCAGACCTGGGTCTCTAGATGCCATCTCCCCAATACAAAATGTCAATCTAGGGAATTCTATAACTGAAGCTGGAAGGTTCTGGAAGTGCTAAAACATGAGAGGGGCACAGGTACGTTCTAGGAGGTCGCTGCTCCCTGACAGCTTGAGCTTTGACCCAGATGCACAGTTGAGCATTAGTAGAAGCAGCAGTATAATGTGTTGCATTAAAAGTGTGGAGCTGGGGAGATGGCACAGTAGGTAAACCTTGCTGTGTAAGCATGAAGGCCTGAGTTCAAGTCCCCAAGCCCATGTAAAAGCTGGGTCTGTAGTCCCAGTGCCCTTGCAACAAGCTGGGGGATGGAGACAGGAACATCCTGGGAAGCCGGTGGGTAGGTAGCCTGGTGTACCTAGTAGCATCAAACAACTAAGAGGACCCATCTCAAACAAGGTGGAAGTCAAGGAGTTTGACACCTGGGTCTGTCTTCTGACCTCGCACACCCTGTGGCATGTGAGCACCTACACTCATATGCTGTGGGATAATCCTTCTGTAGACTATGAATATGTATTACTCTCATTGGTTAATAATAAAGCTGATAGGCCTATAGCAAGGCAAGATAACGTTAGGCAGGAGAGATGCCAGCCAGCTGCAGGGGAAGCAAGATGCTAGAGGACAAGTAAAGCCATGAGTTACGTGGCAATACATAGATTAATAAAAACGGGCTAATTTAAATGTAAGAGCTAGTTAGTAATAAGCCTGAGCTATTGGCTGAGCATTTATATTCATATATAAGCCTCGGTGTGCTTATTTGGGACTGGGCAGTCGGGATGGGAAACGTCCATTTACACACACACACACACACACACACACACACACACACACACACACACACTTTTTAATTCATGAAGTCATCCTGATCAAGACAAAATAGAAAGAGGAGAATTGGAAAGGACTGGAGGAGGAGTACATTCTTCCTTGCAGAAAATGCTAAAAAGTGCACATGAAATGGAAACACATAGACAATTATCAGCATAAAATCAATTCACTTGCTGCCAGTGGGTGCTGGGTGCCATCAGGTCAGGGCCATGGTTAGAATGCTGTTGTCAGTATCTATGTGAACCCTGAGAATACATGGAGGCATCCTCCGCTCACAGTGGAAAAGCAGGCAGATCCTGCATGACCCAGAGCTTGGGCTGTGAGCCACCAGGGCCTCCTCACTCCAAATGCAGAACCTGATGAAGCCAGACTGGAGGTCATGCTACACTCAGAGTGCCCATGTCCTGCAGAAATGTCAAGACTGGGAGACAGGCTGGTTAAGGAAGCAGCTGCTATAGGTTAAAGAGAAAAAAGAGATGTGACAGGTAAAAAACCATCCAACCTTGCCTGGTCCCAATGCCAGAGGGGTCATGTGTCAAAGACTGTCACATTGTGTCAGGGTGTGAGCATCAGATGCTTCTTTTAGGGGACCAGTTAGAAGCTGGGAGATGGCATGCTGTGTGAGCATGAGAACCAGATCATGCAGAGAAGCCAGGCAGGTGTGCTAGATGCTTGTAATCCCGGCACTCAGGCCATAGAAGGATCCCAGAAAACTGAGATGGGCAACCAAAAACCACAGTGACAATGACAGAGAAAGACACCCAGTGTCAGCTTTGGGCTTCCACACACAATCCACACAGGCATATACACAGCCAACACCCATACACAAGGGCCTACATACATGTAAACACACACACACACACACACACACACACACACACACACACACACACACCTATAACCCTCCCCCCACACACAAAGAAACCAAGATATGGGCATATATATGGTGTGTGTGTGTGTGTGAGAGAGAGAGAGAGAGAGAGAGAAGAGAGAGAGAGAGAGAGTCAAAGACAGAAACACAGAGAGAGGGAGAGATAGACAAAAAGACACATATGGACAGAGACACAAAGAGACAGACAGAAATAGAGACACTGAGAGAGACAGAGACACAGAAACAGAGAGATACAGAGAAAGAGACACAAATGTAGACACAGAACACACCGAAACAGAGAGATGGAGAAACAAAGACAGAATTGAGAGAGAAAGAGAGACAGACACACAGAGTGTGAGACATAGAAGAGATAGAAACAGAGACAAGGGGAGAAAGGCAGAGATAAGTGAGGCAGGCAGAGGGCTGGTTTGGGGCGGGGCTTCTCAACCTGTCACTGTTGTCACTTTGGCCCAGACACTTCTCTGATGTGAGAATGATTGCCTCCCTTGCTTCTACCCACTAGGTGCCAGCTGCACCTCTGGCTGTGACAATTCAAGTGCCCTTGACATGTCCTGCAGGGACCCAGCTGAATGCCAGATTCTAGGTGAAGGGCAGATGCATAGCTCTATTAGTTGTCTTGCAAGATTGAACCAAATGAAACTTTAAGAAAGGATCCACTCCATCCCACAGGAAGCGGTTCTGAGCAATGAGTGTGGTTGATGGAAGGGGATCCTCCCCTGCTGAGTTTAGCATGCCTGTGGCTACCTTAGAGGACTATGGGGCATGGTGAGCTCAGCCATGTATGTTAGTGTTGGGCTAGTTGGCAACACCTGTGCCTACACCTGGGCTCAATTAATGGGCCATCACATGGAACATGTCACCAGCTGACATGCCAACACCAAGAGTCAGCCAGGATGGGGAAGAAATCAGAAGGCCAGCCTTGAAGAGCAGCGTGGGGAAGGTAGCCTTAGGTCTGAGCAGAGAGGTGACATGGTAGTTTCAGTGCCAAGTGGCATGGGACCATAGAATGACCTGGAGGGTAAGGGGGCTCTTTAAGTGCCAGATCCTCCAATTAGCATATCTCCAGCATAGAAGAGCAAAGTCAGGAGAGGAGCCAACCCGTGTCTGGAAAAATCTTTCAGGCAGAGGGAACAGCCAGTATGAAGTGTCAAAGCAGGACCTGGCTAGCATTGTCCAGGGGTGGCAGCAGCCGGGCAGTGGGGGGGGGTGTCAATGTGGCCTGAGAGGATAAGCAAGGGTCCATGGCAGGAGGCAAAGCAGGATGTGATGAGGCAAGCGTGTTCTATCAGAGGCCACACAGGACTCCCCCGCCAATGGTGACTGAGACACAGCAGCACTACTGCAGTATGGAGGAGACATTGAGAGCCAAACCAGGAAGGGGCTTCCTGCAATGTGGTAGCTCTGAGCAAGGCTGATTTGGGGAAGATATTGCTGATTTGGATAATTTTTGGAAGCCAAGTGTACTGTCTAGTCTTATGTCAATTTGACACATGCTAGAGTGATCTGAACGGAGGGAACTTCAATTGAGAAAATGCTGCCATCCGATCTGGGTATAGGGCATTTTCTTAGTTAGTGATGGATGGAAGGCCCAGCCCACTGTGGTTGGTGCCATCCTTTGGTTGGTTGTCCTGCATTTCTATAAGAAAGCAGGCTGAGCAAGCCATGGGGAGCAAGCCAGTAAGCAGCACCCCTCATGTCCTCTGCATCAGCTCCTGCCATCAGTTTCCTGCCCTGCTTGAGTTCTTGTCCTGGCTTCCTTAAATGATGAACAGCAATATGGAAGTATAAGCCAAATAAACTCTTTCCTCCCCAAGTTGCTTTTTGTTCATGGTATTTCATCACAGCAATAGAAACCCTAAGTAAAGCTGGGCAGTGGTGGCGCACACCTTTAATCCTAGCACTCAGGAGGCAGAGGCAGGCAGATCTCTGTGAGTTTGAGACCAGCCTGGTCTACAACAGCTAGTTTCAGGACAGCCTCCAAAGTCACAGAGAAACCCTGTCTCTAAACAACCCCCAACCCTAAAAAAAAAACAAAAAACCCTAAGTAAGACACCAAGCCAACTATACCCTGTGACAAGATAACATTTGGGTGAGAGGGACAGACACATCAAGGGTGCCTCTGAGATTCCCCATCTAAGCTACACTAGAACTGTCAGCTGTTTTTAGAGAGGGAAACCTAGGCCAAGATAAGGAAGTGACCTGCCCATGGTCACACAGCCACTTGTTGATTTGAATGCAGAACCCTAGCTTTGAAATCTCTTAGTTCCTTCATCGGCTCCCCAGGCTGCCATGCTATTCAATTTATGTCTTTGTTTTGTTTCATTTGTGACAGGATCTGACTACATAGCCCAGGCTAGCCTAAGACTCAGAAATACACCCTCCTGCCTCAGCCTCCTGATTGCTAGGACAACAGGCTGTTCCATTATACCCAACTTCACTGAGATTTTTTGTTTTTTGAGACAGGGTTTCTCTGTAGCTTTGGAGCCTGTCCTGGCACTCGCTCTGTAGACCAGGCTGGCCTTGAACTCACAAGAGATCCACCTGCCTCTGCCTCCCGAGTGCTGGGATTAAAGACGTGCCTGGCTTCACTGAACTTTGAAAGAAATGTTTGCAGGGAGTGACTAGAAGAATTACAGCATTCCCTGAGCTGGTGCTGGCTTCTGGGCCATGAGGAAAGTGTAACTGTGGAATGCAGTCCTGGGCTTACACAGAACCCATTACCCACCAGTCCACCAGCCCTGGAACCTACATGGTTGAACTCAAGAGAGTCGGAGGAGATGGCCGACCCAGGATGGTTCCATATGACCCATCCACTCCTCCTAGTCATATTGTAAGACCAGGCTTGACATCTGTGTCCATTGATAATGAGCCTGGTCAGACAGGTCGACAGCTCAAAGCCAGCCATGCCAGGGTCTGAGGCAGAATAGCACAGCCTTCAGGCCTGAATATTAACTGTCATCCCTCCCCAAGCAGACCCTAAGAACCAAACAGACAGCAGTATTCAGGAACCCTCACCATAGTAGTGCCTCCCCCTCTCACACTCCCCACCCGTGGCTTGGTCACCTGGCATTTCACTTGATGGTTTTTGGTTTAACCAGGACAGATGCTTCCCTCAGTATCCCAGGGATAGGGACAGCATCTTGGGATGTCTGGCACAGATCTGCTCCCTCGCCCCCATCTAGGTTGGAACGCTGTCGCCATGGAGAGACATCAACAGGCCTGCACAATGTTTGGGCAACACAAACTGGAAGATTGCTCTTCTTCCCAGAGCCCAGGCCCAGACATGCCAGGGTGTGGGCTGGAGGTGGGGCAGGGAAATTCTGGGACACCACATGACAGTCACGGACAAGAATAGAGCCAGCCAGCTCCCCCCTGCACCCTTTAGCACAGAACTTCTCCCATCACCACAGTGAATATTATTCCTAATTCACAGTTGGGGAAACTGAGGCCAGGGTTCTTGCCTCTGTCATGGGTCTCTGCTAAGCCCAACAAATAGCCTGGGTGTTCCATCCATAGTTCTTATCCCATTGTTCCCTGGAAACCTAAAGGTTCCTCATTGACCTCATCCTAGGGCTTTTGTCAGGTCCTGGCCTGGCCACTCACTAGAAGTGAGATCCTGCCCCTCTGAGCATCAGCTGTTCTGTCATCTGTAAGTGGGGCTGTGGCCACAGCTTGTTTACCAGCTCTATTGTGTACAAGTAACCATGGGTTAGGAAGCAGCATGTGTTTAACCAGATTCCCAGAGGATTCTGGGGTATGCTTGAATTTAAAATCATCTCATGACATTCATCAAACCATGCCGCTTCGCTGCTTTGAGGTCTTCATTCATGGATCCCCATTGCCTTCTGGGTAAAGTCAGAGCATCTTAGTGAAGCTAAATGAATTAGGAGTAGTGGTCACTGCTAATTCATCAGCATGTTAATCTATGGGAGCGCCTCACTGAGTATGTTAGATAATAGATGAGTTAGACTTCTGAAACCCTGCCCCCAGGAGTTTGGGTAAGGACGGTGGTTCCCAGGAGTTTCCCAGGGGCTTTGCACAGGTGATATATTTGCATACTCATGGCCACTGAGACAGCTACATGGCTGTTCTTCCTGGAGAATGGAGGGCACAGAGGGTGGGTGGATTGAGGTTCCATGAAGCATCTTGCTCTATGGAACAGCCAGAGTGAGGCCAGCCTTTGAACCTCTGACTGTCATAGTGTTTTGCACACATAAGTCTTCCCTGGCTGCTGACCTGGAGGAGTGCCAAGCAACAGGTCCAAGGCATGTGTCATAGCACCATCTTTTAGGAGCCAAGCATCTGATGGGAAGACTGACAGCTCAAGTCACACAGGCCCAGAGAGGAAGGCCCCTAAAACTTGTCAGGATCCTCCAACTTTATACAGGAACCCCTGAGAATAGCCAAGATTGAACCCAGGCAGCAGGCCCACTAGAGTTCCCGATTCAGATGGACTGTAATAAGACCCTGGGGTGACAGTGCTGCCCGTGATATGGGGACCATACTTTGAGAACTGACAGAGGGAGGAACACACAGCAGTAGGGAGCAGGGTTGGGTGCTCAGGCTGTCTGCGGCAGTAAAGGGTTACCACAGAATTAGGAGGCTGTGAGCCAAGGGCCTCTCCTGCTGTCTTCTATGAGCTGCACTGACTCAGTTAAGTGGTCCTGAGTCGACGGGACAGACATGATATTGCTATGTGCCCTTCACCCCTGCAGGGAGGAGCCTGCCCTCGCTCTCTGTCCCTGTAGCAGTCTCAAGAGGCCCTGAGAAAGGGAAGAGTTGTCAGGACAAGCCCAGGGTCCTATCCCTGGCAATCCCCTACCCCAGAGGCTATATATCAAAAGAAGCTGGATGTGTTCCCCCTGGGCCCAAGTTCTCAGCAGTCTTGTCCAATACCCCATTAGAAGGGCCCACCCTGGAAAGTCCCCTTCCCCCCCCCCACCTGCAGAGAGGAACAGCTGTTGGTCCAGGAGAACTTTTCAGTGGAGGAAGGGTCTTCAGCCTCTCCTGGCCACAAGAAACTTCACACATCTGTCCCTGAGGTCCTACCCCTCAAGGGCAGACAGACTCAAGTCTCCAAATGGCCTAGCCCCTGGAAGATCATCTCTGGCAATTATGGATAGACTTTCCCAAATGGCCCAGAGCCCAGGATGGCCTGTCCTCAGTTTCCACCTGGCCAGATCCCTCCCCTCTTCCTCCATCCCTCCCCTCTTCCATCCCCCCTCTTTTTCCATCCCTCCCCTCTTCCTCCATCCCTCCCCTCTTTTTCCATCTCTCCCCTCTTCTTCCCTCCACTCCTCTTTTTCTCCTCCCTCCCTCCCTCTCTCTTTCCCTTCCTCCCTCCTTCCCAATGGCATTGATTCACGCTTTATAAATAACTGGTTTATATGTTTCATCAACAAGTTATAAAATCATTTCAGGTAGTGAGAAGCATGCTGAAGAAAAACTAAGAGGAGATTTGGGGTGAAGAGGGAGTTGGGGGGCAGGCCTCTGTAAGACAGTGATCTCTGGGTAATGACTTGGAAGAGAAGGTACTGGCCCCAGGAGCATCTTGGGAAGGTCAGGGTTTAGGTAGAGTCATAGAAGCAGACAGGGAGGCCAGACGGGATGAGTGTAGGGGGGCCAGAGAGCCCTGGGTCCTAGTTGGTGAAGGCAGTGGGAGGGATGTAGTGAGTGGGAGATCAGAGAGTCCAGGGAAGCTCCTGGGTTTCGGGACTGAGGGATGAAAGAAGGGGCAGTGAGGCTCTGATGAGAAAGACTAAGAGCTGAGTGTGGATTCCTAATACACAGAGCACAGAAGCAAAACTCAGCCCTACTCTAGGGCAGATCCCAGGGTAGCAGAGCAGCTCCTGGTGAGTCTGAAGCAGGGGATTCTGGGACAAGAGATGTGTGTCCTTCTGAGGAACCATGTACTGCAAGTGGCCTCTCTCTTATTATATTGCTTCTTGCAACTGTGACTCAGTTTCTTCAATGTTTTTAATTCAAAAGATTTTGCTGTGTGCCAAGCACCAAGTCAGATTCCACACACTAATGACAAGGATGGTCTAGTTACCAAGTAACCAAGTCAGTTTCCACACACTGGTGGCAAAGACGGTCTAGTTACTATTCAGTTCTTTCAAAGAGAAGAGAGGAATATTGTGCTCAAGGTCACACAGCTGAGAATTTTGGACCCAGGCAGTCTGGCTCCAGGGCCTATAAGTCTGACCACCATACTCAGTGTCTGAACACACACACACACACACACACACACACACACACACACACACACACATCCCACAATGCATTTGGAGAAATGAAGTGGTTTTTCCTATAGGTCTGAATTCTCTTATCCTCTGGATAAACAGGGGCCAGCGCAATGAGGAGGGGCCTGGGAAACTACCCAGGCAGAACAGTCTATGCCCAGAGAGTATGACGCTGTACACGACACACACACAATGTCCTGGCTACCCTTGATCCCTTGAGACCTCCTTGAGTCACCCTCCTCTCTCAGCCCTCCTTTCTACCTCCCTATAGTGGAGACAATGACATCCCCCTGGAACTGTCGTGGGAGCTCCATGAGTATCTTCACAGCATCCATCCATGATTACTGTCTTCTTTATGTTGGTGGGGACCTGCTCCACTACTACCCACTGAAGAAAGCTCCTTCATGGTCTGGGATCACTGTTTCAAGTATCTGTTGATAACTGACTGACTGACTGACTGACTGACTGACTGACTGATCGAACCCTGGGACATTCCTGAGCATCTCAGAGATGCCGGGGAAAGAGTGCAAGCAAGAGGTTGAGGTTTGGGTCTTGGCTTCTTTGCACCCCAACCCAACTACCATCACTACAGAGACACCAGACCACATAGATTTCCACTGTCTCTTGACATAGCAAATCCAATTCCTGTTAGAACCTGTGCATGGGTGGGCAGCCCCACCTTCCTCCTGCCACTGTTCACATATCTGCTCCTCTGTTCATACTCAGGCCAGAAAGCAGCCAGGTGCCAGGCTCTGGCCATCTTCTAGAAGCCTCCCTGTTACTGGCTCTAGCACTGCAGGCAACCCAGGCAGACAGTAGGGTAAGGCAAGCTTCCTCCAGGAAGGAGGTATGTTACAAAGCCATTGCCTACAGCTGACCCCGTCCCTTCCCACAGCATCAAGCATCTGTAGACACATGCATCTCCTAGAGGAATGCATGATATAGCAGATATCTGGGAGGACTGGATGGAGAGACAACAGTATGACACCTCCTGCCTCAAGCTAGTTATGTTTAGGTTTGTTTTTATAAATTTCTCCCCACTGGAGATGAACTACCATTAAATCACAAGGAAGGAAGCTCCTGACTTTGTTTATTTGGGGGTTATTTGTTTTTGTTTTTTTAAGACAGGGTTTCATTATGTAGCTCTGGCTGACAAGGAATTCACTAAGTACATCAGGTTGGCTTTGAACTCAAGAGTCCTGCCTGCCTCCTCCTCTCCTGAGTGCTAGAATTAACGGTATGTGTCCTAACACCTGACCTCAAAATACCTTAGTTTTAACATTGAAAACACACACACACACACACACACACACACACACACACACACACCATCTAGGTGGGACAGACTTGTGACTAAGAATCACACATGTGTGTGCAGCAACTGTGTTCAAATAAGAAATCATGAGTAAGCCAGAATGACATAGATAGGCTCCCCAGTTGTCCCTGATCCATCCAAAGATAAGGCTCCACTGATTCTCTTGTTGGATGGTCCTGGGACACTGTGAAGCCCTCTGTGTCCCTGTGTGATGAGTTAGCACTTGGTAGAGGACACAAATGTTTCTGAATGGATACGTAAACAATGTCTTTAAAGATAAAGATGTCACTATACCTGTGAGCAGAGAGCACGCTGGGACTAGCTGAGGGATGTATCCCAGGTATGTGTTCACACAAGCTGCATTCTAACCCCCAAAGGTGGCTCTGGAGCCCACAGCACCCACCCTGAGCTGCAGGTGGCCCTGTGGTCTGCCTGCCAGGTGGAGGTGGATTAAATAACTTTGTTCATCTCTGAACTCTCAGCTCCTGGCTCCTCTTGGACAGAACTCAGGAGGGCTGTGGAACTATGGGGAAAATATCATATTTATATATGTGAGAAACGGCAGTGGACCCCGGGCTTTTATTCTACAAGAGAGTAAGTTCTCAACATATAAAAGAGAGGAGTAGGAAAAGCCAAGAACAGGCCTTGAAGGGGCTCCCCAGGTCCTCCTAAAGACAGGTATACTCCCTCTTCCATCCTGAGGATGAGAAGCGTCACATATGTGGTCTCCCAAGGAGGAAATGCCCAAGGTAGGGGAAAGGATGTCATTGCTTCCTCCTGTGTCATAACGCAAGGATTTCACATCTGTTTTCCCCTCTTGCCTGAGTTCCTGGTATGTGGGGTGAGTGGGCCTTCTTCATCTGTGTCTAGGACACCCAAACTACATCTAAGCATTGCAGCAGTCTACTGCACTTATTGGATGAATGAGTGAGTGAATGAATGATTGAACAAATGAATGAATGAGATTCGCTGTCACAACATTTCCACCCCTGTTCCCTTTCACTGAGGACATGAGAATGAGAAAGAATTTGGGCCTTTGTTCACTGAACTTCTAGCATGTTCCAGGCCCAGCTGTTGCGGTCATCAAGGTCATGTGTTCTAGCATAACTATGTTGGCATTTTAATCCACTCTGCATGGTGCATACTTTGACTTGAGGGCTTCATTTTTTCCTTTTAAAAGAAATTTGAAAGTTGATTCTACTGCTCAGTGTGCAGCCAAGAGAAATAAGAACACTAAACCACACGAAGACTTGAGCATGAATGATCATGGCAGCATGATTCATCACAGCCCAAGTGGAAACAACCCAGGGGCATCATAAGTCAGAGAACGAACAGAGAGAACGTGGCATAGCCATGTAATAGAATATCATTTGGCCACAAAAATGAAGTACTGGCATATGCTACACCATGTATGAACCTTGAACACCAGAGTGAGATATGAGAATCCCACCCCCAAAGACCATATATTATGAGAGTCTGTTTCTATCAAATAGGCAAGCCACAGAGATGGAGGGTAGATCCCCACTGCCTAGAGCCAGGAGAGGGAGTGAGTGGAGGTGGGGTAGGGGGAGCGTAGTGGTCACTAACAGACAGACATGCACAGCTGTGAATATACGGAAAACCACTGAATCTTGCGTTTTACAAGAGCAAATCGTGTGTCATGTGAATTTTTCAATGAAGCTGTTATAAAACCCAAAAGAAAGAAATTGGAGAATTCCCCTTTTCAAGCAGGCACACTCAGAGAAGCTGGTTTCACAATCCGGTGGCGGCTCTGGTTTGCCGATGGCGTTTCTATTTTTCAACAATCTTAAGCCCATTCTGCAAGATAGCTTTTCTCAAGACCCATATTGTCCCCAAAAGTCCCGCGTTGCTGGCTGCTGTTGCCTGCCCCATCTCTGGGTAACCCCGTCTGTTGCCCTTGGCCCCCTTGCCCATGCCCACCACTGCCCCTCCCTTAGCTCCTCTCTGCTCAGCAGAGCCAGCTCCAAATGCCAGGGCTGCCTCAGGAGCCTGGTGACGCAGGCCTGTTGTGGAGTGTTTGGGCACAGAGGCCTTCGCTGCCAGCGTTGCCAGGCACAGAGGGTGACTAAGCCAGCCATGCTCAGGTTTCAGTGCCGACCCAGGAGCAGGGGGAGCAGAAGCTGTTCAGCTGCTTGGGGAGGGACATGCTTGTTTCTGTCTAGTTATGTTTGCTGTACTCAGGCGGCCCTTACACACTTGTGCCCAGCAAGCACCTTCAGCCACCTGCTGTGAGCCAGATAGCCAATGACATAGAAGCACTGAGAAAGAGTTCTTGGGGAGATAAAGTTAAAACAAACTAACAAACAAACAAAAAAAAAAACTCAAACAAAAAGTGTAGGAGCTCCAGACAGATAAACATCGAAGTGATTGTCACAACCCACTGGCTGAGTCCATGGGTTCCACCTGCACAGACCTAGCCAAGTGTAGATCAAAAATAGAGAATCTTTAAAATTGTGTCTGAGTCAAATATGATGGCACATGCCTGCAATCCCAGTGCTGGGGAGTAGAGGCAGGAAGATGACAAGTTTGAGGCTAGCCTGGGCTAGAGAGGCTGCCTCCAAAATTAATTATGTCTATACTGCACACATGTTTTTCTTACCATCATTCCATAAATAATATAGTATGGCAGCCATCACACACATGTGCAGTGTGTTAGGTGTGATGTGTCATGCAGAGCCAGTATATAGGAGAGTGTGATCAGGCTCTGTGCAGACCTATGTTATATGGGTGGACTTGATCTCTGTGGCCCTGGAGTGATTCTCCTTCTCCCACGGCCAGGACATCTGAACATCCTGTCTAGCTAGGGACTAGTGAGAGGGCAGCCTCTAAGAGGGTCTTGGAAAACAATTGTGTCAGTAAGGGTGACCAGCTAGAGGCAGGGAGGACCACCAGAGTAGAGCAGGCTGGCCCTCAGCCTTGAGGAAGCATTTGTAAGACCCAGGGTAGGTTTTCATTAACTTTTGTGTAACAGAAGCCTGTGTAATAGGGCTTGTAAAGGAGCAGTGAGACTCCAAGCGGGGTAGCAGGGCCTGGTCTAGCTTCTATTTCTCAAAGTCTCTGGCAGCTGGATAGGGAGTTGACAAGTTGAGGGGTCCAAGATAGTCTCCCATCCTTTCTCAAGAAGCCATGGGCTGGCAGGAAAGTTCCTTTCATGGCATAGGACATCTACCATCATCACTGTTGACACTTGAAATTTAAATTTAAATCAAACACTAATCAGTCCAGTAAAATTTATCTACATATTTAAAGCTTAAGGGTTGATCCCCAGGGGCTGGGGAGATGGCTCAGCAGCGACTTGCTGCTCTGCCGAGGACCAGCACCCATACGGCAGCACTCAGATGGACACACTCTTCTGACCTCTGTTGGCACCAGGCACACATATACAGGCTTGTGGATAAAATACTCAAACACATAAAATCAAATAAAGAAATCTTTCTTTTTAAGTAAGAAATGACCCCAGCAAGAGGTTGGGGTTTAATGAACAGTTCCTTAGTTCCTTTGGGTTTTTGTTGTTGTTGTTGCTTGTTTGTTTGTTTTTAGTTTATATTAGTATAAAACATAACTAATGTAAAACATTTGAGCCAGATTGGTGGAGCATACCTTTAGTCTGGAGGCGGAGGCAGGCAGATCGCTGAGTTTAAGGCCAGCCTGATCTACATAGAGAGTTCCAGGCCAACCAGGACTACATAGTGAGATCTTCTCTCAAAATACCAAAAATAAATAAAATAGTTGTAATAAAAGTTTTTGAAATGAACGAATGAATACTTAAGACTTAAGAGGAACAGCGAAGTATAAATTGTAAAATTTTACCAGGACACATGGGTTTGTTGTGCCTTGTATGCTTTTTGTTTTTTAGTAAATACTCAGTTTTTAAGAATTAACCCCCAAACCAGTTCAAACCCTCTGGAAAGCAGCCATCCAGGTGACTGATCACACTTGCTGGCTGTGAGCTTGGACAAGTTTTCACCTCTTGTCCTTGCTTGGTTTCTTTTGCTGTGACAAACTCCATACCAAAAGCAACTTTGGGAGAAGAAGATTTACTGCATCTTACAGTTTACAGTCATCAAGTCAGGAACTGAAGCAGAAGCCACAAAGCAATGCTCCTAACTGGCTTGCTCCTCAGAGCTTGCTCAGCCTGCTTTCTTATACCACCAGGACCATTTTCCCAGGAGTGGGACCACCCACAGTGGGCTGGGCCCTCCCACATCTGTCATTAATCAAGAAAATACCCCCACAAGTCTTGTGTTGACAACACATTAATCAACACACCTCTGAAAGGTTCATTTGCTTTAGTGAGGTCGGAATAAAGTCAACACAGGTCATAAATACTTAAAACAGCCCCCATAAGGACCGTGTAGCTATGCCAATCAAACAGCCTGGGGTTTAATTCCTATAGGAGTTCCTGGGAACCTACTGTGTGCTAGGCCTAAGTAAAGGCTGGAGTTCCAGGGATAGACATAAACATACAAGCTTCTACCATCACAACTTGGTTTACAGGGGTCCCATAGAAGACTGTTACAATGGGTCTCAGTGGCCCAGAGGGAGGATGGGTAGTTCTGCTTAGAACAAAGTAATTTACAGCTCCTACAGAAGGTGCTGCTTAATCTGGGTTTTAGTGGTTGTATAGGCATTTTCCAGGTAGACGGACAAAAATTAAAGCATCCAGTCAGAAAGGATCAGTATGGGGGAAAGTGTAGAGGCCTGAATTGACAGATGTCAGAACATTCAAGGTTGACCAGAAGGAGCTTTCTCTAGGCATGACCTTTACTTCAAGTGTAGAAGGTATTAAAGGCAATGGGGTAGTAAGGCCGGGCCCCATCTCCAAGTTCTCGGGAGCTAGCTATGGTTGCTGCACAGAAAGAGCACTGACTTCCACAGCCAGTGGAAGGAGTAAGCTTACAGCCTTCTTGTCTGCAAACAGAGCCTATGGTTCTCCTATCCTATCTCACATCCCCTGAGAGTTAAAGGGGATAAGGGGAATGGTGGCCAGACACAGGCTAGCAAGAGGTACTTAGTGCCCATCTCCATGGCCCTGCCCTACCCAACTGGCCTGTGGGAAGGAGCAGACCAGCCAGGCCGGCATGTCTGCAACCACACACTTAATGCCTGCCCCATGCACACCCAGCAAGCTCTTCTAGGCAGACTGGCTGAGCCTGACTTGTTCAGAGTCGGGGAGGTGTGGTGCTCAGGGATCCATAGTCACCCGTGGCAGGGCCCTTTCTGTTAGATATTATCCCAGCCCCTTTGTCCCCAAGGTCACTCAGCTAGTCAGGAAGTCCCCACAGGCAGGTCTCCAAAGCCCCCACCTTCCCTGTTGTACACTGGTGTGCGTATCCTGGATTTGAGAGTCTTCAGTGCCCCCAACCAGTTCCTTATATTCATCATAGGGGACCCCTGTAGTTCTTGGAGACCTTGCCTATGTCACCCTTGTGCCTTCAGCAGTCCCTTCTCTCTGCTGGGAAGGCACCTCCTTAATTCTCTTCTCCCCACCTGTCTAGTAAACTCCTGCTGAGTCAGTTAGGCCCTGCCCAGCTGCTTCCTCTATGAAGTCTTCCCTGATTCTCAGCCCAGCAGCCAGTCCTGTGAGCCTGGACCACAGGCCTCTAAGTCACGGTGACTGAGAGCCACACAGAGGCAGAAAACAGACTCAACTCCGGACAACACTAGCGCCTCTGGGTAGCTTTTTAATAAGTGAATGATGGAAACATTGTATCAACCAATGAACTACTTTACTACCCTGCTCTGGAGAGCAGCCAAGTGGGCAAGAGTTGAGCAGACTCTCAGACCACCCCACCATAATCTCCCATACTGCAGAGTGAGTGACACCCTCGAGAAGAGGGCACAGAACCATCCGGACCATCAGTGCACGTACTGGGTGCTGAAGCTTGGAGGACACAGGCTTCAGGCTCCGACTCACCTGGCTCAAATCTTAGTTTTGCAACTACCAGCTATGCACCTTGAAGGAAGTAGCTTAACCTCTCTGATCTTCTGTACTAAGATGAGAGCAAGTCCCCACCCCCTAACTCTGAGGCAATAGGAAATGCCTCACATAGCACAGGCTTAAATAACTTCATTCACTTCCCTGGACATCAGAAATCCTCGTTGCTCTCCCTAACATCCAATTGTGTTCACATCCGCACTTTGACCAAGAGCCTAGGCCAAGGTGTCCCCTGACTGGCTGTGAACCCTTATCATCCTTGCTCCCAGGACCAGCTCCAACCACTTTACAGTGACACTGTGCCTGTAGAAACTCCCTCATGGGCACCTACATGTGTGAGAATCCACACTGAAGCATGGCAGGTGGAGCCAAGCCCATCGGAGCAGCAGGCAGTCACCGCTGAGCCCCAGCAAGGGCCAGAGCCAGCAGTGCCCAGCCCCTCTGGATCAGAGACACACTCGGTGTCCCCACAGCAGGTGCGTGTTGTTTATGCCGTTTCCCAGGCAGCAGAATCCAGTAGCCTTGGCCAAGAGTTCTAATTTTAAACATCGGATTCTGGGCAGGCAGAATTAAAGGTCAGATCCTGGAGGGCTATCCAAAAGATGCACACACTAAAATAAGATGACCCTTGGTGCAAAGACACCCTGCCTCTGTTCCACCGTCTACATGGCCTGATGTGGCAAGAATACACCTGTCAGGACCACCTGGGAGGCTGCAGGAGGCATTTCCGGGGTAGATCCCTTCCTACCCTAAGCTGGACCCCATGAATCCAGTCCCCAGCTGGGAACTCCAGTGACCACAGACAGGAGATTCCTGGAGCTCCATTCAGGTGTCTTAATGTTTTTAATTTGTTAGGCTTGTTTCTATCAAAGTCATGTCCCTTGCACACTCTAATTCCTTCCTATGGACCCACATCTGATGTCTGATGATAGCCACACATCCTTGTGGTGTCATTTGCCAAGGTGCTTTGTCTGGTGGCTCCTGCCTAGTGTTGGGAAATGGAAGGGTCTGGTGGATTCAGAGGTGATATGGCAAACCCCCACCTCGTGGGTAATGTCTTGTTCTCCCAGTCAAGGCCCAGGTGACCTGCTGCTGTAGTTTTCTATGGTGTGAGATGCCATTGCCACCCGATGTCCCCTTTCAGGTCTTGGGTTAGTGGAACAATAGGTCTTGTACTTATCCACCCTTCCACATTTCTAAGCAGGACTGAGTCTAACAGAGCTCTCCTTGCTCACCATCCAGTAGTGTGTAAGTACAGTTTACACAATTGAAGAGGCACAGTGACTTAGGATCCCCTTTATATGGTGGCACACTGCTGTCCCTGGGCAGAGCTTCCTTGTGCCTGGCCCAAGCTTTCCAATGTACAGACCAGGGCGTACAGCCAAATCTCCTTCTGTCCTGGACCCCACCCTCACCCCACCACAGTCCTTCAACGCAGCCTCCACGTAGGCCCGGTGACTCTATTGTTCAGCTGCTTCCGATCCTGAGGCCAGTGGGAACTAGAGGCGCCAGTCCTTCCTGCCCCAGGCAGGGCCCTCAGAGGAGCTGCTTGTTCCAGTGCTGAGTCGCACTTTGGCTGCTGGACTGCCACTGCCCAGGGCCAATAGGGGGTGCCCGCCCCAGCTTGCCCTCAGCAGTCCAGGAGACTGAAAGCCACCTGCTAGGGCCACCTCAGGACAATTCCAGGGTCTGGATCTCAAAGCCTGGTGCTTGCTCACTACCCCCAAAGATGCAGGTATGACACCTTTTAGTGACAAGCTGGTCATTGGTACTTGGCCTTGGTGCAAAGTGGCTGAATCCAGACTTCCAAGGATGGAGAGCATTATTTTTCTACAGAGCAAAATGCAGCCCAGTGCTGAAACAGCCCAGCAAGCTGCAAGCTTTCCCACTGTACAGCCATGGGTAAGCTGTAGCTCCTCTCTTTGCCTCAGTTTCCTTGTTGTAAGATGTCGACTATAACAGCACCTACTACACCAGTTGTTGTGAACATCGGAGAAAACACACATCATTCAATCTTTGCTTTTCTAAAGTAACTTCTAAGACCCAGAGGGACTGAAAGAGAACCAGGGTGACCAGCCATCCCTATAGGGATCCTGGATGTGGATCTTTGATGCTAAACTCAGGCTAGTCTTGAAACACCCATGAGATGGTTTCCATCACCAAGCTAATCTGGTAAAGTCCAAGCTGCTCTCAGCAGGGCAGGAGGAGGCCCCAGTTTTATGCTCAAGGCTATGGTTTCTCCCAGAAGCTCTTGGGGCCTTAGTCCTGGTCTTTGCACTGTGTCCTTGCTTAGCTACAGGAAGACCAGACGTTCTTAACATTAAAAAATTTTCCACATCCTTCAGGGCAATCTTTTGATGCTATAAATAGTCATCAGGATTTGGGAGTTAGCCCAGGCCATTAAAAATAGCTCAATTGCCCCCTGGAAGGCCTGTCCATGTGGGCCCCAGATGCCCTGAACCTAATGAGGTGCCTGTCCCCAGCCAGAGCCTCAAACGAACAAGAGCCTGCTGAGCTAGCTGTCTGGGTACACATAGCAAATCAGCTCCACTCAGCTTCTTCAGATGCAGACACACCCTTCTCTCCACCCAGGAGAGCCTCGCATAGTCACACCAGTTCACGCCTGGATGGTCACAGGATAGCCTTACCCTCTTTGCCTAGGTGTACCACCACAGACCTTAGCACACTTCCATACACACCTAATAGTGCAGATGCACACCCACACCAAGTATCTCAGAGCCCAACTCTCCCGTCTACATTCCCAAGACGGTGTCTCCACTTTTGTTCTTTCCCAGTTTCCACCTGGCCTTCAGGAAGGTGGTCTGATTAACTAATTTATCTTTTGTGTGTATATGTGAGTGCCTTGTGAGTTTATAAAGACCGTGTGCATATAGATGCCCTCCAATGCCAGAAGAGGGCATTGTGTCCTCTGAAGCTAACATACAGGCAGTTGTGAGCTCCAGGCAGTTGTGAGTTACCTAATGTGGGTGCTGGGCATCGGTCCCAGGTCTTCTGCAAGAACAGTAAATGCCCTAACTGCTAAGCCATCTCTCCAGCCCCGAGGTCTGTTTGATTTTTTTTCTGGCATCCAGGATTGAACCTAGAACCTCAAGTATGCTAAGCAAGCACTATACCACTAACCTATGTTCCCAGTTCTCTTTTTACACTTTGTTTTGAGACAGAGTCTCACTAATTTACCCCAGGCTGCCCAGAGCAATACTCTGGGGCTCCAGGTCACCTTGTGCTGCCCCTGGTCAGCAGTGGCTCTGCCACTGGAGGGCCTGCAGCTGGAAAGCTTTTCCTGTGGCCACTCTTTGGAGCTGGAGCCAGAGCTCGTGTACTCCCCAGGGCAACCTGGTCTTTAAGAAGGAGAAGGCAGACGGGCCTAGCTTTGGAAAGAAAGCACCTAGGATCCAGGAGGGAGGATGTGTGTCTATTGTACATTCGTCCCAATTCACAGATGTGAACACCAATATGAACTGTGGCTACTGGGTCTCGGCCCCCAGCAGGTTCACCACTGTGCCAGATGGCGATGGTAGCAGGCTCTTTGGACCTTGGGACAGATGGGAACCTCTGCGTCCTCTTCAGTTTTGGTCTGAACCTAAAAGCACTCTAAGAATAAAGTCCATGACATTATATATATATATTATTTAAATTAGGAACAATCTTATTTTATATATCAATCCCAGTTCCCTCTTTCTCGCATTCTTCCCTACCCCCTAAAGACCCCCTGTCCCATCCCCCATCCACACCCCAGGGAGGGTGAGGTCTTCCGTGAGGGATCATTAAATCTGTCAAGTCATTTGGGGCAGGGCCTAGGCCTTCCCCTGTATATCTAGGCTAAGAGAGTATCCCTCCATGGGAAATAGCCTCCCAAAGTCCACTTGTGCCCTTGGGATACATCCTGATTCTACTGCCAGAGGCCCACATAGACTGCCCAGTGCTCCTAGCTGACACCCACATTCAGGGGGCCTGTTTTGGTCCTATGTTTGTTCCTCAACTGTCAAACCGGGCACCATGAGTTCCCACTTGCTCAGGTCAGGTGTTTCTGTGGGTTTTTCCAGCTTGCTCTTGATCCCTTTGTTTGTCACTCTTCCCTCTCTGAAACTGGATTCCAGGAGTTTGGCTCAGTATCTGGCTGTGGGAATCTCTGCTTCTGCTTCCATCAGCTATTGGATGAAGGCTCTAGGATGGCATTTGAAATTATTTTTAAAGATTTATTAATACAAAGTGGGTAAATCTAAACACCTGCATTGACTAAAACTGTCAACCATGGTGGAAAGAATGCTGCACTATTGCCTTAACAGAAAACGCTAGAAAACATTGGTTGGCTAAGGTGGGAGGGAAGGGTACAGAGAATGGGTGTGTGTGTGTGTGTGTGTGTGTGTGTGTGTGTGTCCTGTGCTTAAAGCATGTTGGCAGGAATAATACATTCTATATTTTTCAAACTTCAACTCCAAAAATATGTAAAATTAAAGACTGGAAAGATGGCCCAGTGGTCCATCTTACAGAGGACCCGAGTTCTGTTCCTACATTCATACCAGGAGGCCTAAGACTCCTGTTACTCCAGCTCCAGCTCCAGTGACACTTGTGGACACCTGCACTTTTGTATAACACACACACACACACACACACACACACACAGAGAGAGAGAGAGAGAGAGAGAGAGAGAGAGAGAGAGAGAGTTGTGAGTCAGTTTTATTAAAAAGTAATAAAGCACTCAGGAGGCAAAGGCAGGCAGATCTCTGAGTTTGAGGTCAGCCTGATCTACAGAGTGAGTTCCAGGACAGCCAGAGAACCCTGTCTCAAAAAACACACAAACGACCCCCCCCCACACACACACAAACCATCAAAACACAAAACCAAGCGCCAAACCAAAAAACAAAACTAAAATAATAAAAAGCTATCTTAAAAATAAGTAAAACTGCATTAAGCTGTCAACACTTGCAAAGCTGGCACTAGATGTGTTTGTTGAGAACAATTTTTAGTTTACTGGGTTACAGAGGGGGACTAACGACAGGACTCTATTTCATGGGGTCCTTGTCAGAAGCAGGACCCTCTAACATGCTTTTCCCTCCTTGCAAGCTGACACATGAGCCTGCCCTGGTTCCACACACTGGCAGAAGACACAGCGTCCAGAAGGCAAAGGACTTGACCCTCACAGCACAGCACACAGCGCAAACTCCACTTTTGTTCCAGTTCTCTAGATCCAGTCTCCATGGGCCCAGTGCAGACAGCCAGATGAATGCTGCTTTGTTGGTGCTGGAGCCGAGGTACAAAATGGACCCCTCTTCTGCAGCTGCATTGGTCCAGGACATCCCCACCGTGTATGCCATCCATCAGTTAGTTGTGGTTGTCATGGCTGTGGATGCTGTTCTCGGAGGATGGCTGTGCTAAGTGATTCCAGCATTAGAACAAGGCTTCTGTTGTCTCAGGACAGACAGGCTGTGTGCAGACAGAGGCTGGTGTTGCCCCTGAGCAGACAGTTATCTCATCTAAATGTTAACCATAACAAGCCCCAGCTGTGACCTTAGCATGCCGTGGTCCTGCCTCAGGGTTCTACACTTCAATGAGCAGACTGAGTGAGCCATCACATCCTCTCTACATAACCAGTCCCAAGGAGAAACAACTCACATTTCCTTAGTCCTCCAGAAAGTGATGGGCTATCAGTGATCTACTTCGAAAAAACTTGTCTGCCTTCCCAGCAGTCGATCCCTTATCTGGGTAGTACTTAACTTCTGTTGCTAAGTCTTGGTAAACCCTTTTGAGCCTCTGACCTCTCCAGTCTTCCACGTGCTTTCTTGCATGGTTCAGGTTGCCTGCTGTGGTGTCTCCAGACTTGTGTTAAGAACATCCCAAACTGAGCTCAGCAATGCTGTCAATTCACACATCCAGGGACACTGTCATGGGTTTCTTCTAAGTGGAAAGGTGGACACTTGGGGGTGCATAAGAAAGGCACAGTTTAGTCCCAGAGAGACGGTTCTGTGGGTAAGGCCACTTGCTGCTCAATTGTCAGGCTTAGAGTTTGGACCCCAGAAACCACATCAAGAGTCTCACAGGAAATCCAACACCATCCTCTGGCCTCCACAGGCATCCACATACTCACACACACATACACATACACATACACACATACACATACACATACACATACACATACACATACACATACACATACACAGGATAATTTTTGAAATTTAGTTTATATAGCTTCATATACCATGATGGGGGTATAGATTGCAACATCTATAGATAAAGAAGGGACTAACTATTCAAACCCAGGCCCTGCATATGAGGGTGAACTACTCTACTGGGCCATGGAAACTTAATGTAGGAGGCAAATCTATCCTAATTTATAATGGAGAAATCCAGATTTGTTTTGTTTTGATTTTGGAATAGAATCTTGCTATTTAGCCCAGGCTGCCCTCCTACCTTGGCCTCCCAAATTCTGGGATTAAAGGAAAAGGCATTACCTTTATTACCCTGCTCAGGAAACAGATCTGCTTCAGTTCCAGGCTATACCCCTGCAAAAATCCTTGAAGATAGTTCCAGAAAGTATTATGCCATATATGAAACTGTGCAGACTTATTCCTTCTTATAGTTCACTGTGACCTACCCAGAGTCCTTCTGTCTTACTGTCCTGTTGTATATCCCAGTGTTGCTTCATGGTTCACAATTGCTGCTCTAGCTCCAGGCATTATCTGTTAGATGGAAGCAAAGTACTGACCCTCTTTATGGAGACTCCAAGTGAGACACGGCTTTAACTTGACCCATTCAAAGGGCTACCTTGGGCTGTAGGACAGGCTGGCAAATACAGGATATATCCTTGACTAAAATCTGGTACAAAGAACAGAGGTAGACAGAGCTCAGCCATTAAGAGTTCTTACTGCAGAGGACCTGGGTTGAGATTCCAGCACCCTCACCAGGCAGACACAACCACCTATAATTCCAGGAGTAACCACCACAGGCATCTGCACATAAGTAGTGCACACGAGCTTATGAAAGAACACATAAATTACACACAGGTAATATCATTGGATGTGGTAGCATACACCTTTAATCCCAGCACTCAGGAGACAGAAGTCAGTAGATCTCCATCAGTTGAAGGCCAGCCTGGTCTGCACAGTGAGATCCAGGACAGCCAAGGTTGTATAAAGTGACCTTGGAGTGGGGCTGGTTGGGGGCAGAGTGGGGTATTTCTGAGCATACAGTCAGTTTAACAATGGTCTGTGGACCTACTGAGCACTGAGAACACAGAGTAGGGCTCTGAATAGTCAGAGGCTTTGCTGTCTAGACTGAAGGAGGAAAGCTGAGTGTGTTACTTTCCATGCTGCAGGGACAAATGCCTGACAAAAACAGCTTAAAGAAGGGCCACTTTTGGCTCACAGCTGGGACCACAGTTATGACTAGAAAGCCACAACAACAACAACAGGGCTGCTGATCATACTTTATCCACAGTCAGGAAAGAGGGAGGAGATGCTGGTGCTCAGCTCACTGTCTCCTTGTCCTTTAGTATGGCAGCTAGGGTAGGCCTTCCCACCTCAGTTAACTTAGCCTAGGACATCCCTCGGAGATCCACAAAGATTTGTTTCTGACATGACTCTAGATCCTGAGAAGCTGTCAGTCAGTCCACACCAAGGTACAAGCCGATCCTTGGTTGAGAGTAGAATTCATCTTTGACTGATGTGTGGTTGGGAGACCCTGATAGACTAAAGCCTGGAATCACAGGCTATGTCCAGCATACATGAGAATGTCTTCCACCCTCCAGGTCTCAACACTGTACTCCTGGAGCCCTGGGTATGATCACAAGGCCAGACAGGCTGGAGGAAACATGAAATAAAGTATGTGTCAGGTCAACAGCAGCAGGAGTAACAGACTCAAGTTTCTCTTCCACTCTGTTAGACACAGACTCTGACCAGCATACTGGAAACAAAGTCCCAGGTCTCTTGGATACTATGCTAGACAAGCAATGTCACTAGTGGGTCCCTAGGTCCTGTCTTGCTAAGGCTATGGGGCTCCTCTCTTCAGGGAAGTCACATGGGAAGAATAAGCAGAGCCAATCCCTGGAGCAGCCAGGCAGTGCCAGCTCACAGCCAAAGTGTGAGTGGGGACCTTAATGGTTCTCTTTGGGCTTGGGACAAGGCCATTTTAACTTCATTGGATATCTTTCAGTCTCTGAAGATTTCAGGTGCATGGTGAATCCATCTTCCCAATGTTTAAGGAACAAGAATTTGAAGCCCAGAGATGTTACATGATTTGCTGAGTGTCAAACGACAAGAAAATGGTACACTTGGGGCTAGAACACAAGCCTCCTGTCTCCTCAGGAAGTGTTAATTGATAAGGATGAGGATGTGTGTTTGTTACAGGATATTTTGATTACACTCTGACACTCCCCAGACTACCCAATAAACTTGTACCTTGAATCAGAGTGCAGAGCCAGGGACTAGCTGACAGGAATTGGCCATAGAGAAGCCAGCAATTTGGTTAGAGGAGATGTATAGGAAGGAAAGGAAGAGACTAGAGTTTTATCTGTATTGGTGGTTCTGGGGCGAGGAAAGAGAAGAGAAGGAAAAAGAAGAAGTGGTATCTCCAGCCAAGAAGCAAGGTCGGCTACTTGGTACTCAGCCTCTCAGAGCTAACAGGTTTTCATCCCAACCTTTGACTTCTAAGTCTTACTGATAAACAGAACGATAGAGGTTTAATTTTAACTTCCATATCATGGTGGCAGAGTTGGGTGCAGGACTGGAAGCCCTGCCAGTCTGCAGCTTGGGTGGCTGTTAGAGCATTGACTGAGGGGCCATGGGGGATAGATAATAATTAAAATATCAATAGTTTCACGTGCAGCCACTAGGTTGACAAAAAAATATTGGTTAGTGCTCTAACATGTGACACAACCACATGGATGGAGAAGCCATGCCAGCTGGCGCCTCCACAGTCACTGCCTAGACCTCTCCAAGAGCCACTCATGGGACTCTGGAAAGTGGGCTCACATTTGGAAATCTCAGGAGAAGCTCAAACCCTGATGGAATTGCTTCTGTTGACAAACTGGGAAGTCAGCAGATTTGGTGAGACACTTGGAAGTCCATAAGGAGAGAGTTAAATAAACTAAAAGAAACATCTTTCCCATGTTAAGAATAGGAAATACAACAATGTAGGGAGTTAGGACTCTGTATATTGCCACTAAGGATGGCTTGAAAATGGAAAAAATAAATGAGGGGATAAATTGCCTAGCTGGGATTGACATAATGCCAACTGTAATTACTATCAGTTTGGTAATTCTTGTTGTGTCCCTAAAAAAAGAGATTTGATAACTGTGCCAAAAATGAAAATTTGACTGTTAAGATACAAGCCTTAGAAATAATTAATAGTGAAAATAATAAAAATTGACTGATAAGATACAAGTCTTACAAGGGTTTACTATCAATAAGATATAAGCTTTAGAAAGACATTCTACTGATAAGATCCAAGCCTTAGAAAGACTAATGACAATGAGAAAATTTTGACCGATAATATGCAAGTCTTATTGACAAGATACAAGCTTTAGAAAGACCTGCTAAAAAATAAGAAAAATCCTCAGACAGGGGAATTTAGAGCAGAACCTACCACACCATTGCATTATAAAACTGAAGAGCAGCAGCCTGAGGTTACTAGAAAACCAACCTTAGCTTCCACAGTTACCATACAAGAATGGTCATCAGATGACAGGCATCACTAAGGCTATACAGAGGTTAACTGGGGTCCTGTAGAAATGTTAGATTTGAAGAGATTCAAGGAAGCATCTCTTTCATATGCTATGCATTCACCCTTTGTGAAGCATATGTTAAATTCATGGGCAAGTTGGCAAAGTATTATTCCACAAGACTGGAAAGATTTGGCTACAGCAATATTGGAAGCTAGTCCTCAGTTACAATGGAAAACGTGGTAGAGAGAGAAAGCTAGGGTCATAGAACTATGAAGTAGGGCTAGAGGTATTGAAATTTCCCAAGATCACCCACTCAGTGGGGGCTAGTGTGCTAATTTGCAAAGACAGTCTACATTTGATGATCACAACTTGGCTCTATTCCATATAGCATCTTTGAGTGCTTGGTACAGGGTTGAAGAATCAGGAAAAAGGACTGAGTCATTTACTAAATTTATACAAAGGTAGACAAATATTAATTGAATCTTTGGCTTTTGAAAATGTTAATTCAGGATGCAAAAGGGTGATCAGGCCTTTAAAGGCAAGATCAGCACACATAAATGAATGGATCCTAAATACAGTAGATATTGGACCTCTCACTTATAATGATACTTGGATAGAAGTGGTTTCTAAAAATTTCAAGAAAAATCAAAATGTCAGATGTTTTAATTGTTGTAAACAAAGTCATTTGAAAAGGTATTGTGGGCAAGGTATTCCTAGAAACAATGTTTTTTGGTTTTTTTTGTTTTTTTTTTTTTTTTCTGGAGATAATCCAAATAGAAGGCTCCAATCCTCTGGAGTATATAGAAGGTGTGGCAAAGGTTGGCATTGGACTAATGAATGCAGAGAAACAAGGGAAATGCCCTCAGAAACCTACTGCAGGCCAAAATATCAAATCTGACCTGAGCTAGTGAGAGATCACCGACTCTGATCTGACAAATGGGGAACCTGCATCAGACTGAACTAGACTCCCTTAATATAGGTGACAATGGTGTGACTGGGACAATATATGAGGCCACTGGCAGTGGGTCCAACATCTAACACTAATGCACAAACTGACTTAGTGGAGCCCATTCTATACGGAGAGATACCTTGCCCCATCTAGACACAGGGATGTGGGGGTGAAAAGGTACCTTTGTCCTGCCTCAATTAGATGATGAGACAGACTTAGACTTCCTAGGGGAGGACTTACCCTCTCCTTGGAGCAGATGGGAGGAGAGAGGAAGTGGGGGAGTGGGAGCAGAGGAGGGAGGGGTTAGAATGTAAAAAACAAATTAATAAAAAGTATACAAAAAAATCAAATCTGTTTCAATCATTCTCTGTCAGCTTTGGGGAAACTCATCCACAGAGCAATTAAAAAACTTAATACCAGTTGTTAAAACCACACTGCTCTGGATGTGAACAAGACAGAAAAACTTCAATAAAAGTTTCAGGAGAGATCAGAAAAACACATATTTTGGTTAACTGCTGTAAATGATAAGAGACCAAATCTAAAAATACAAATAAATGGCATTATAATTGAGGATTTGGTAAACACGGGTACAAGTATAACAATAATTTCACCAAAATCTTGGCATCCAGATTGGCCTCTTCAGGAGGTAAATGTTCAGCTTCCAGGGATTAGAACTTTATCTCAGGTAAAGCAAAATGAAAGATGGGTCAAATGTATAGAGCCAGAAGGACAGATAGGGAAATTAAAGCCATATGTGGCTCACATAGCAATGAATTTATGGGGACATGATTTGTTGCAGCAATGGAAAACACAGATTAACATCCAAATCTCAGAAACAAACCATACAAAAGAATGTTTCTGAGAGAAATGTTAAAAAGATATTATCAAGACCAGTTACCAAGGAGGACCCTAAGAGAGAAATACACGGTCCCCTGGAGAAGGGGAAAGGGTCAAGAATCCCTGAGCAAATTGAGAGCAAAAAAATCTGAACAAAAACACCAGTTACCATCTGTATATAACAGGGAACAATAGCTGTTGGTTTTTCAAAGGTACCAATGACCCTGCCTTTAAAATGGTTAACTGACTGACCTATGTAGGTAGAAAAATGCCTTTTTACATCACAGAAATTACAGGCACCAGAAGAACTGGTTCAGGAGCAGCTAAATGTTCAACATATTGAAGAATCAACCAGTTCTTTGAATTCTCCTATATTTGTCATTAAAAAGAAATCTGAAAAATGGAGAATGGTAACAGATTTAAGAGCCATAAATAAGGTGATTTAGCCCAAGGGAGCTCTATACAGCCTGGAATTCCTTTGCCTTCTTTATTACCTAAGGGATGGTCTATAATTTATTTAAAAGATTGCTTTTTTGCTATACTTTCACAATGAAAAGAGTGCCTATTTATAATTCCCAGCCTGTTAAAAGGTACTGTTAGAAAGTTCTTCCATAAGGAATGTTAAACAGGCTCGCCTTATGTCAATATATACAACAGCCATTAGAACTAATTCATAAAGAGTTTCCACATTCTACAATTTACCACTATATGGATGATACCTTATTGGTTGATTCAGAGACAAATCCTTTAGAAAAAATCATGAAATAAAGAAAATTTTACCTTGTTGGGATTACAAATTGCTCCTGAAAAACTACAAAGAGGAGATTCTATTGTTTACCTGGGATATAATATAGGTTTACAGAGATTCAGTCACAGAAATTACAAATCAGGAGATATCAACTATGAACTCTTGATGATTTTCAAAAATTGCCGGGAGATATTAATTGATTATGACCCACAATTGGATCAACAACTCAAGAACTGAGTAATTTATTTCAAACCTCATGAGGTGATAAGGACTTAAATAGTCCAAGAAAACTGTCAGCTGAGGCTGAGAGAGAATTACCTCTGATAGAAAAGAAACTACAGAATGCAAATGTGGATCATTTAGATCCAGAGCTTGATTGTGTTCTGGTTATTTTACTTTCTACACATTCTTCTAGAGGAATTCTTATGCACAGAGAAGATATTATTTTTAATTAATTTATTTATTTTTATTGAACTATACATTTTCCCCACTCCTCTTCCCTCCTCCTCTCTCCCTCCCCACCCTTCCCTCTGCCCCTCATGATCCCAATTTACTCAGGAGATCATATCTATTTTCCTTTCCTAGGTGGATTCATGTTTGCCTTCTTAGGGTTCACTTTCTTACCTCAGTTCTCTGGGGTTGTGGCCTGTAAGCTGGTTGTCCTTTTATGTCTAATATCCACTTATGAGTGAGTACATATTATATTTGTCTTTTTGGGTCTGGTTACCTCACTCAGGATAACTTTTTCTAGTTCTGTCCATTTGCCTGTAAATTTCAAGATGTCATTGTTTTTTTTTAACCACTGAGTAGTACTCCACTGTATAAATGTACATTTTCCTTATCCATTCTTTGGTCGAGGATTATTTAGGTTGTTTTCAGGTTCTGGCTACTATGAATAATGTTGCTATGAACATAGATTAGCAAATGTCCTTGTGGTGTAAGTATGCATCCTTTGGGTATGTACCCAAAAGTGGTATTGCTGGATCTTTAGGTAGGTTGATTCCCAATTTTCTGAGAAATCAGTATACTGATTGCCAAAATGGCTGTACAAGTTTGCCCTCCCACCAGCAATGGAGGAGTGTTCTCCTTACTCTACATCCTCTCCAGCATAAGCTACCATCAGAATTTTTGATCTTGGCCATTCTGACAGGTGTAATATGGTATCTCAGAGTGGTTTTGATTTGCATTATTCTGATGATGAAGGATGTTGAGCATTTCCTTAAGTGTCTTTTGATCATTTAAGATTCCTTCCTCTGTTGATAGCCAGGTGGTGGTAGTGCACATCTTTAATCCCAGCACTGGGAGGCAGAGGCAGGTGGATCTCTGTGAGTTCCGAGACCAGCCTGGTCTACAAGAGCTAGTTCCAGGACAGCCTCCAAAGTGTCTATACATAAATTTCAAGTCATTTTTGCATGTGCAGAATCATCCAGATCTTCCCAGACTGAACGGGCAGTCCTGTGGCTTTCTTCCTTTTCCATATTCCCAACAAGGCTACATGAACTTCAACTCTTGATGAGCCACTTACAACAGCAGTTCCTTTGGAGCCAACATGACAGGTGATCCAGGATTTCCCTATGAGAAACAAACTGGTCACCTACAGAAAGTATCACAATGAACAAGTCTTTCTTTCTGCTTTCCAATTCTGTACAGTGTCTCATTTCAAGACTATTTCCCTCACCAGACTTAAGAACCAACTCTTTGTCCGTTGATTTTTTGCATTGTTTTTTTGTTTCTTTTTTATTTATTTCAGCCCTTAATTTGATAATTTCCAGTTATCTACATCTCATGGATGAGTTTGCTTCTTTTTGTTCTAGAGCTTTCAGTTGTACTGTTAATTTGATAGTGTGGGATTTCTCTAGCTTCTCCATGTAGGCATTTAGTGCTATGAACTTGTCTCTTATCACTGGGTATGTTGTGCTGTCATTTTCATTGAATTTTAGGAAGTCTTTAATTTCTTTATTTTTTTCCTTGTCCCAGTGGTGATTCAGTTGAGCATGTTCAATTTCCATGAGTTTATGGGCTTTTTGCAATTAGCGTTGTTGTTGAATTCTAACTTTAAGCACTTGTGATCTGATAAGATACATGGGGTTATTTCAACTTCTTGTTTCTGCTGAGGTTTGTTTTGCTACCGAGTATGTGGACAATTTTAGAGACGGTTCCATGGGGTGGTGAGAAGAAATTTGTGTGTTTGGGTGGAATATTCTATAGAGAAGATAATATCTTAGAATGGATATTTTATCACACAGAGTAAAAAAATGAAGGCCTATGTCGAAAAGTTTTCTGGACTGATTCTGAAAGGAAAGTTGAGACTTCATCAATTAGCAGGTATAGACCCAGCAGAAATTGTGGTACTTTTTACTAATGCTGAAATTACCTCATTTGTGGTCAGAAAATGAACAGTGTCAAAGACCTTGCAGTAATTTCTTGGGAGAAATTAGCAATAAATATCCCCAAAGCAAAAGACTTTGGTTTATAAAAAGAACTAATTGGATTCTCTTCCATACAATAAAGGGAACACCAATTTTTAGAGCCCCTGATTTATTTTTTAAATAAATCAGGAAAGACAGTATAAGTCAGGAAAATTAAGTAAAGTAGCTCAAAGCCCTTATGACTCTGTCCAGAAATCAGAATTATATGCTATTCTCATGTTATTATTGGGTTTTCTAAAGCCTCATAATATAGTTACTGACTCTCAATATGCAGAAAGAAGTGTTTTACATATTGAAACTGCTGAACTTATTTCAGATGATTCAGAGTTAACTTTGTTATTTATTCAACTACAACAAGTAATCAGAAACAGAAATCATCCCTTGTATATAACACACATCAGATACCATACAGCTCTAACAGACCTTCTGGCACAAGGTAATGATGAAATTGATCAGCTATTGGTAGGAAATGTGCTAGAAGCCTCAGAATTTCATAAGAAATACCATGTTAACAGCAAAGGTCTGAAGAAAGAGTTTTCTATCACTTGGCAACAAGCCAAGGAAATTAAAAGGAAATGTCCTACTTGTTCTTTATATAACAAAATTACATTACCTGCAGGAAGTAACCCACAAGGTACTCAAAGAAATGGAATTTAATAAATGGATGAGTTTCATTTTGCATAGTTTGGAAAATTAAAATATGTGCACCATACCATAGACATATATTCAGGATTTTCATGGACAACTAATTAAAGTTCTGAAAAGGCTGATTATGTAATTACACATTTATTACAAGTCATTATGCAGATGCCTGTACAAATTAAGACAAGCAATGCTCCATCCTATGTCTCTAATAAACTGAAAGTTTTTTTGCATATTACAACGTAAAGCTTATTACAGGTATACCACACAAACCTGAAGGAAACGTACTTATAGAAACATCTAACCACATTCTAAAAGACATATTTAATAAACAGAAAGGGGTAATAAAGACCCCCAGAAGTAGGTCTCAAAGTGCTTTGTTAACTTTTATTAATTTTTGAATGCTAATGAAAAAGGAACAATGGCCGTGGAGAGACATTGGATAATAGAAAAAAAAAAAAAAAAAACTGCGGATTTATTTTGAAGATGTGTTGACCTGAGAGTGAAAACCAGGATACATGTTATGTTGGGGAAGAGGTTTTACTTTTGTTTCCACTGGAGAAAAGCTATGGGTATCATCAAGATTGGTAAAGATTTGATTCAAACAGGAGAGATCTCTTGATTAAGAGATGTGATAATTGATCAAACAGCTTGGTCATTCCATCCAAATTAACTTGTAAGACTGACAAATGACTTTCATGTAATCAGGTATGAAAACATTTCTTTTTTATTATTAAAAGATGATAATTTTTCTGTTGCCAAAAATACTTTGTCTTAACAAAAATATAACCTGACCTCCCCCAAAGAAGAAACTAAAGGAACTCCTAAGTTAGGGGTGGGGCAAGGTTTTGTTTTTGTCTTTCCAGGAGAAAAAAGCATCCAACTAAGGAATCTGAAGACTACTGAACAAATGAGACATCTGAAGAAACAGGACAAATTGTACACAGAAAATGTCCCAAGAAAAATATAATTGATCTAATGGTGTAGCACATTTTTCAACAGGATAAAATTTCATAAATATTCCCAAATGTTTGTTTCTACTTTTCTCCACAGACATATACTGCAAATGGTCTTTTCATAGCCCCAATTTCATTAAAAATTAAAGCTGGCTTTGGAGTTGGAATGTGGCTCTCTCCTTCTCTTTGGACTCTTTAAAACTTCTCTTAAGGTATAAATATTATTTCTAAGTTTATAAGGTTACATATATACATATATTATATATATATGTATATATATTTATATATTCTGCTGTGATATTAATGGTCATATAGAGTACTAACTAATTCTAAATATAGGTTTACTCTAGCTTCCTGTATGTGATTTCAGGCTTGAGTCTGAAGGAGGTAACTAGGAATTAAGTTTGTGTAACCCGGATATACTTTATAGATTGTGGTCCTCTGAGATCTGCTGCATATAACCATTCTGTGGTGAAAAGTTAAGTTTTCTGTAGTGAACTTTGACCATTCCTTGTAAGCATCAGTTTTCTGTCCTAGAAAGTCCCGCCACCCTTCTCTGCCCCAAAGAAGCACACAGATGCTATATTATAAATCTGTTGGCTAGGTTTTTTATTGGCTACCTCTGTCTTAATTATTAACCCATTTCTATCAATCCATGTATCTCCATGTGGTCTTATCTTACCAGGGAATGGCAGACCTGCAACTCCTTTGCCTGCTACATGATGACTGCTCAGCGTCTCCATAGAGAAAAGAGTGATATCCTGTTTGTCCTTGCTTATATCCTAATTCTGCCCAGCTACATCACTTCCTGTCTGGCAATCAGACAATAGTGTTTTATTCATTAACCGATAAGAGAAACATATACACAGAAGAACATTCCCCATCAATTCCTAACAGTGACCTTTGAAGCTCAAAAAAAAAAAGAAAGAAAGAAAGAAAGAAAGAAAGAAAGAAAGAAAGAAAAGAAAAGAAAAATGGTGGGCCCCCACAACCACGAATCCACATGAATTTTGGTAATGCCGTTAAGCTAACAACCATGGTCCGAATAGCAATTTCAAACTACAAGCTGCATAAGACAATTTCAAAGCTGCTAGCTGGGAGGGTTCAACCTCATAGACTACCCTAGCCAGGACTTCAGATAAGCCCTGAAGTTTCCCATTACACAGAGCCTGGACAGCAAATGTTACAGCTAGTTTTCCCAGGATTTGACCTGCTTATATCTTCTCTCCACTCAGACATCTCACTTCCTGTCTGTCTGTAGAGACCTCCTAACCTCTATGGTTAGCTAGTGGCAAGCTCTATCCTCTGATCTTCAGACAAGATATCACCACAATTATTGAATCTACTTTAAATTTTAAAATCAACTATTAATCTCAAATATTTTACATTGGTATGGGTTTTTGCAAATTGATAAAAATTTAAAGTTATTTTTGTTATTATGTATATATACATATATATGCTTCCACTTTTAAGGTATTGTAGCTAAGCCTCTCATTTAAAATGTAATATAAAGTTCTAGTCCTTAAAACCTATTTAGGATAATAAAGAAACACAGGTTAGTAGTTAGTCATCTATAACAATCAAACTTATATTCATGTTAGGTATATTTTCAAGATCAAACAGAGATATATTTTAAATAGATGGTCTTTAAACACTTCAAAGACCTATAGAATATGGCACTTAAGATGTTTTAATAGTATAAGGCTTTTCATAACAGTGAGACATGCCTGCTCTTGATAGCACCAATTTACTTCAAAAAAAGGAAAATAGGCGTTGAAGATCCACCATTTGGAGTTTGCTTTCTTTGTTGCAAAGTTAGCCACTGGGCAAGAAACTGTCCTTGCCTCAACTGCTGACAGTATTCTGTCCAAAGTGGACAAGCAGGACACAGAAAAGTGACTGCTTAACATTGACAAGACAAAGTAGGACAATTCTTCAAAATTTCTGCCTCACAAAAAAAGTCTGTCAGATATTCTAGGCCTGTAGGCCAGAGATGGATGCCCCAACATGGCAGAGGAACCTTGGGGTGACTGTCCAGGCAGGCAGATGTCTCTGTAATTTCTTAGTGTTGTAAATTGCTTGATCTGAACTTCCTGTTTAATCAGGAAATATATCCTTCTCAAGTATCTGATGGAGTTGAAGTCTAGATAGTTGTAGTTATAGTTTTCCTTAGTTATGATAGAAAGTAAGTTAGATACAAAACTTTTGACTCACCAAGATGGCATAGATAATGGAGTATTTTATTTGAATTTGCCAAATACAAATGGACTGGACATTGTGAATGTATTGTTTTACTTGATGATTGTTCTTATTGCATATAGTTTTACTATGTTATAATTAAAACCTTTCCTTTTTATTTAGACAAAAGGGGGAAATGTTGCAGGATATTTATACACTCTGTGGAGATATATTGCTGTGATTTGTTTTAAAAGCTCTAAATGGTCAGTAGCTAGGCAAGAGAGATAGGCAGGACTTTTAGGCAGAGAAAGGAAACTCAAGGTGAATCTAGGCACAAGAGGAGATACCAACAAGACATGGGAATTGAACATATAGAATCAAAGAAAGGTAAAAAGCCATGAGGCAAAACATAGACTAATATAAATGGGTTAATTTCAGTTATAAGAGCTAGTGGGACAAACCTAAGCTAAGGCCAAGCTTTCATATTAATAATAAGTCTGCTTGTCATTATTTGGGAGTTGCCTGCCAGGACAGTGAAAGACACGTCACATGTGTTATGTAGGTATTTCCTCAGATTCATAACATGACATTTTAAAATCTCTCTCTCTCTCTCTCTCTCTCTCTCTCTCTCTCTCTGTGTGTGTGTGTGTGTGTGTGTGTGTGTGTGTGTGTGTGTGCACGTGTGTATTAGACTGACCCAGTTTCTCAGAATTCTAATTTCTCTTCCTGGGTGGAGGAAGCAGACCTCTAAGACTCATGAAACACATCTTACAAGGCTTAGGAACCTCCTGAAACTTGTAAGAGTCTCAAAGCTCCTTCCCAAGGTTACAAAAGCAATGAAAAGTGTTGGAGAGAGGGACTTTCTAGCTGAATGTCAGTCCATGATGTAGCTTTCCAGTGATGCAGCTATCACAGAATCACTCATATACTGTAAATAACCCTCGGTAACCTCGCAGTTTCACTTAGCTACCTGGATGTGAAATCATTTCTTCAGTCAGTTATTAGTGTCCTGTCCAAGGTGAACAGACATTTAAGTCTCCCCAGGAAAATTCATGCAATGATATCCTAAAGGAGGCTGAGCAACAAAACTGGATGCAAATCACCCACAGCCGCCACTTAGAGACATAAACATCTATCAGCAGTACTGAGAGGAGCCGAAACCACAGGCCTAGGCAGCACTCAGCTTTCTTGCCTTTTCTCAGGACACCAGGTGCCTGATCGGTGAAGTATCTAGTGTCAGAAACAAAGTGCTCTGATCCACTCTGTGAGAGCAGGACAAGTGCATTAGCCCCTTGAGATAGAATTCCAGAGAAGGAAGAGCCAGAAACAAATCTGGGCACCCTTAATCCTCATGTAAAACCAAGGCTTCAGACACTTAAACATTCTGAGACCAGGAAGCCCCTCCTATGCCGTGTCTCCATGCTTCTAGAATGAAGAGTCCCCTTCTCCTCCAGGTAGCCTTCTGTCTGTTCTCCTCAAGCAACTCTCTGATCCTAGCCCCTCCGTCTCCTCTCCATACTCCTGTACTCTGGACAACCTGCCAGTCTCTGCCAGTGGCAGAGAAAGCCCGCAGTCAGGGCCACAATGGATCTCCATCTTTGTGTGTCCAGCGTACAGCAGAGGTCATGACACTTCCTGCTTAGGAAGGGCTGGTGGTAATAGGAATGGAGTCCTTGTCTTACCTGTCTTGGTGTCTCCAGCAGTATCCACAGCAGGTCACCTTCATCTGACCCACCCCAGGAGAATGGGGCTCACTCACTTTAGACCAAAGTGCCTCCTGACTCCGCCAAGAGTTTCTTCATTCCTTCAGGTACAGTGACATGCCAGTGTTTGGGTGGGGGCTGGAGAAGTGGTCATTCTCACCACCTTCCCTCAGTCGCCCACACAGACAAACTCCCTTCTTCATTGAGCAATTGACATAGAGCAACGAACAGCTGCAAGTACCACTGTGGTTGGTTAAGAGCTCTGTGGGAAGCCAGAGGAGAATCCCCAATGGCCACTAGACAAAGGACATTTCCAAGAGAAGTCGTGGGGCATTAAGTCTTCCTACCAGCTGAGGAGCTATGAGTCAAAGCCAAGAACAGCGCCACTGACTTCCCCGTGAACCAGTTACTGCCTTCTACCTCAGCAGAGGCCCACGGTACAGGGAATTCTGTCCTGAACAAAAGGAAGGAAATATGGAGAAGTGGTGGGAGTCGGGGTCTCTGAGTGGAGTCCCGAAGGCCAATTTCTCACTGCAGCCCTTCCCAGTCCCAGACCTGATCCTGGTGGTGGGAGAGTTCCAGCATGGCCAGGTCCTGGATGGCCAGCCTGTTTCCTGATCACCATAGCTTTCAGATGCTTTATTTACATGTCACTGTGTGTTGTGGGAAGGTCTCCAAGGGAAATTGCCTCATGTGGAAGAGAAAGAGATAGCTGAGCAGAAAACAGTCACTTCCCCTTTGCTGGGGCCCAGGACTCACCCAGAGAGGAGGGGACACATTTGAGTTCCTCACTTCACTGTGTGTGAGGAACACTTTTTGGATACCAGGCTGTAGTCTAAGAGCAGCTGTCAGGCAGTAGGTAAGACAGATGGGCCACTGTCCTCACAGACACCTGAACTGCTAAACTAATGTCAGGTGATGGGTACCATGGGAAAAGGTAGAGATGAGGAAGAGACAGGGTCTGCCAGGGCTGGGAAGCAGCCTGGTTTACATGGTGACAGTCAAGGAACAGCCAACATTTATTTCCACAGCTGCTGAATAGAGAGCTGAAGGGACAGGGGGCTGGCCGGAAGAAGTCCAGGTCCCAGAGGGAGGAGCAACAGGAGAGGTCAAGTCCTTGAATATGGGTGGGATAGAAGTTGGAGTGTGTTCTGAAGAGAAATGACCTGATATTCTGGTTCTCTCAAGACTTATATGCTTCTAATTTCTTTTACTTGATACATAAAATATTGAAACCCCTTATAGCATTCTGAAATGCAAGTGCTATGATAGGCTAAAGTTCCCACCTGTGTAGTAGCAGCCCTCATCCCCTTGCTCTGAGCCATCTGTAATTCACCATCCTATCCCATACCTCCTGGATTTTCAGACTTGCTTCCTTAAAGCTATGGCATACTACAACCCCATTAATGAAAAAAGAAACTAGATGAACTGTGGTACTGGAGGCATCTAAAGATATTATCTCTGAACTTTGAAAGGTGAAAAAATAAAAGAATGGCTAAGAAGTCGAGCATGACTTTGTAAAGACTTGTGCATCAAACAAGACAAAAAAAAATAGAGTCTAGACCTCACCAGTGAGGAGCCTGAGAACCCCCCACCCTAAGCTTTCGGTTGATCTCCAATGGAATTTAACTCCCTGGACTCCAACCAAGCCAATCATCTCACAGGTTCTAAAATCACCTCAGAGTTACCCAGGTCCTGTCAAGTTCTGATTGGATTAAGGTTACCCAGGTGCTAGAGTCCCTAAAAGACAAAGTCACCAGTCTTCTGAGTGTAGCTTAAGTCACAAATGACTGCCCAGGCTAACAAACAGCATTAAGTTATGACTCCCAAAGCACCACAAACCACACATGATCTGCATAGAAGAAATCTGCAGAGACACATTATATCCAAACTTCTGACAAAGATAAATTCCTAAAGCAATAGGAGAAAACAAGACAAGGTCCCTCAGAGGGACAGCAGTAAGGCCATTAGCATACTTCCCAACCATGACAATAAAAGCCTAAAGACAGTGGGCTGCTGCATTAACCTGCGATGTGATTAAAGAAATAGAACAAAACAAACAAACAAAACTGAAATTCTTTGCTCAGTGAAATATTCTTGAGTAATGAAGGTAAAGAAAAACACTTGCTGGCAAACAGCAACGGAGAGAGCCAGTCCTCAGATCAACACTAAAAGCAAAGGCCAGCTTCGCTTTCTGGCCTAGAGTCTGCAGACCAGCCGAACAGCCCAATAGACAGCTCAGGTTACTGCAGTAATACAGGTAAGGTGTGAGGTTCCTGTGTCATGCGGGTCATTTTAGAAATGATAGGACTGGCTTATTTGGGAAAAGCATATGCTTTGAAGAAAGCCCTGTCTCAGTTTGCTGTTGAATTAAATGTGAGGTGTGAGATGCCGTGAACAGGTGGAAATTCCTGCAGAAGGAGCCTGGGTTAGGGGTAAATCCAGGTACGCATTTGGAGTTGCTAGGCTTGGGTGCCTATTAGACACATGACTGTGTCTAGGGAGCTACTGGATACTTCAACCTGCATCTAAACAAACACCTGGAGCAGAGTTGAATATCGGAGACTGTCAGTATGTGTTTCTATACTCTTTCCTACCTTTTTCTTGTGAGTCACTAACAACAAGAACAGTCAAAGGAGCTATGCGTGTTCTTATAGAGTGGCAAGTGCCTCGTCCATGTCTGTTTCACTTTGACACCTAGCAGAAGCAAATCCTTGATTACTGTCTTATAGAGGTTCGGAGACTGGGACTTTGAGGTGAGACATGTTCCATGGACAGCCAGATACCAGTTGATAGGGCAATGCAAGAATTCTTTCTCAGTTTTTTAGTCCTTTGAATGCTCAACACACCATTAGCACTTAATTCAGACTTACTGAAGGGATGAGTGAGTGACTGATGTCAGTTGTGGTGGATATTTATAATCCCATCTGTGTGGTGTGGTCCAGGGCATGGAGACTTGGGAGCATGTGGTGATGTCTACATACAGACCCTCTTGGGGAGCCCATTCTCAGGAGGACCAGTCAGGTATCCACTACACTAAGCCATTTTCCAAAGGCCCCTGTGCTGTACCTTCTCAGAGTGCATCCTACTTCCTAACCTATGTTTTGTATAGACAACCTGAGCAAAGCCCAGGATGGCAGATTTCCTGGCCTTGAGGATGGAGGTGGCTTATTACTAGGAGTTGAACAGGAAAGGGAGCTGGATGACATCTCAGATGCCTCTTCTGGATGAGAAAACTGGGGCTCTGAAAGGGAGGTACCTTGGCCCAGGTCAGAGGGGCAGGGCAGTGTGATCTCAGAGCAAGGCCACTTCTGCTGGCAAGGCTTAGAGACAGGCATTACATGAATGCAGGCTGGTGTCATGACAATGGCAGGACAGCTCACCCCTGTTTCCCTCTGTTCGGGCACTCTGTTCAGGGAGGGGTACCAATGCTCATTGACAGAATGGGGACCAGTGGACTCACCCTTGCAAGCTTCACTAATGTGCCTTTCATTAAACCAAAGTGCCTTGAGGGCTGAGGGGTGATTGGACCATATTACAGATGGGAAACTGAGGCTTCAAGAGTTTGACAAGGCTGGGCGTTGGTGGCGCACACCTTTAATCCCAGCACTCGGGAGGCAGAGGCAGGCGGATCTCTGTGAGTTCGAGGCCAGCCTGGTCTCCAGAGTGAGTGCCAGGATAGGCTCCAAAGCTACACAGAGAAATACTGTCTCGAAAAACCAAAACCAAAACAAAACAAAACAAAACAAAACAAAAAAATCCAAAAAACAAACAACAACAAAAAAAAGAGTTTGACAAGATACTGTCAAAATCTGGGACTTAAACACGGGTATAACTGACTCATGTGACCCTCTGTCCCCTGTCCACAGAGGGTCTGTTCAAAGCTCCAGTTTTGCTGCCCTGTGAGCTAAACCCCTTTTTCCCAGCTCACCATTCAGGCCTCGGTGTGGCTCATGACTCCTCTGAGCAACTTGTGCCTCAACAGCCACACCTGGCATGTCCTCTTTTTACCAACCCAGCTCCATAGCATCATCCGTATTCATAATCCACATCTCTTGTCTCCTTGCTGACACATGCATCCCCTTTGCTGCTTCTTACGAGCTAGTACTTTGTCTTGCGACAAACAGAGGTCTGTGGAGTATTCGGATGCTCTTGGCTGGCTGATCAATGAATGAGGCAATGGAAGAGTGGAACGGCTCTTAGCTTTAAAAGCTCATTAGAAGGTGGGGGTTTTTAGGTGCTTTCCTTAGCAGAACTTCTCTGCAAGTCAACCCTATGAGGCCAGTGCCATGAGGACCCTTTGTTCTCTCTGGAACAAAACCCAGTCCTGAGCTGACACAGTAGAACCCAGGCTGGGCTATACCAGGCTGTTCTTGAACAAACTTGTCCAGCACAGCCTCAGGAAAAAAAAAAAAAAAGTCCCCAGCGGTGGGCAGCCTTCCTACCTGCTCCCAGAATGCAACCTTTAGAGACAAACAGCCCCAGGTGACCAGGATCCACCCGCTAGGAGGTGTGGGAAAGCCAGCTCCAGCATAGCAGGCGGGGCCAGCAAACTGACATTGTTTGCCTCTGTATACAGCAACAGAAACCATGCAGCCAGCACTTCTCAGAGGCACCCCGCCCCCCTTCATTTTAATCTCCCAAACTGACTTGTCAGCAGCAGGAAGTGACATGACAGCTTTCCTCACAAAAGGGAAACTCCTCCGCTGTTACCATGGGGACTGAGGCCACTGCGGGATCACAGATTTATATAATCTTAAAGGTGTAGGCACCATGATGTCATCCTGGATACGCTGAGAGGGGGAAATGGATGCCAGAGGCTGCTAGTGCAAAACAAGGGAGCTTCAATTTGCAAAGTTCCCTGGAAAGGGAAGGAAAGGATACTGTGGAGGTGGTGGAGGCTGAAGTCTCATCTGATGGATGCCTGGAAACCACAGAAAAGCACAGAGCAGGCATCCATCATCCATGCCTTTTCCACAACCTGGAATTAAAGAGCTGGGATGAAACCAGCTCTTCAGATCCAGGGCAAACTGGTCATTTCATAGGGTGGGAAAACCAGACGTCATTGGGGACAAGGGGATCTAGTTGCTGCTCTACAGCCCTCAGTCAATACGCCAGTCACTCTTTGTTGCTTGGAGGAAGAAACTGGGGCCTTGAGGGGTATAGTTTTTCCACCCAAAAATTCAGGGGTAAAACCATGCAGAACACAGAAGGCTACAAAACTCTTGTTTAGCAACTTAGGCCAGTCTTCACTGAGACTCCAGCAAGACCATCTACTTATGGTAGAACACTGAATCTGCAGCCTTGCCTCCTCCTCTGGGAAATGGATGTGATGTTAAAGACTGTGAACACAAGCGAAACATGTGGTGGACCTTGGAACTCAGTGGCAGCCCCCAAACTGATAGCTGTCACTACTGGGTAAGCCTTAAGTAATTAAGTAGGGTCCATATCAACTCTCTCTGGGAAACTAATATTTTAATACTTTCTTTTCATCCTGACATACTGATTTTTGTCCCAAGCATGATGTTTTCTAGAGGACCTGAGCAAAGGTGACCTGTGAGAGGGGTAGCTTCTTGTCTGGGCTGTGAGGTGAGCAGCTAGAAAGTCAAGAAGTGAGTGAATTGTTTTCCCTGGCAGCTCCCTGAGGTAGCCTCTGTATTTTTCCATTGACTGGATCACACTGGAGACTAATTTGGGTTCAGCCAGTGACTGCCAAGTTGAAAGCAGAGACTCTGGCCCACGGGAAAGGCAGTCTCCGAATCTGCCACGGAATCGCCATTGCTGGTACATTTCCACGCAGGGAACAATTCACAATAGCAAATATCTAGGGCTTGATAAAAATAATGCATCTGGTTTGTTTTGAAGGCATGAATATACTTGTCCAAAACCCAGCCAAGGATATGAGCTTGCCAGCCCAGGATAAGTTTTTCTGTCTTAGAACACAAGGATCTTCAGACCTGGATGCCAAGTGGCAGGCAGGAAGAGGTCAAGGGCAAGTTCTGTGTCAAGGCTTGAACAATGGGTCTGCGTGAGGATCATGGCACCAGCCAATTCTAGAAAATATGGATGGGACGCTTCCTTTTCTACATAGAGCAGCACTTACTCTACAAATAGGAGGCAGAAAAGTGGGCACACAGGGGCCAGGAACCCAAGGGCTTTGCTGTTATGCCATTTGACATTACAGACTGGATTTATGGGTTGGTATTCAATTATACCTTCCCAGCCTTAGCCTGCTTGGCAGGGGTGAAAATCCAGAGTCCTGCCCTAAAGCAAGTCTGACATAATTGCCTATGTCTTCAACACAGGTATGTAGAGTAGCAAGTGATCTGAAGGAGACAGTTGCCAAAAATGTTGTTTCTATGCAGAGGTTGGTATGCACACCCTCCAAAAACTAGCAGGGGAGGTGCAAGTAATTTCTTCCCTGTACATGCATTTAGTACTTGGATTTGTTTTTCATTTGATGCATTATTTTTAAAGCTATAAAAGCATTGTCCAAAGCAAACTGACTATATGTTATAGACAAGTGACAAAGTTCACAGGTCATAGGATTAGAAAACAAAATGCAGTGCCTAATCCCCTGATCCAGCTGCTCAGCTACTTGGAGCCTCACATCCTCACCTGTACAGCACCAGAGTCTCTCTGAGGAGAGGCTAATCCCATGCTGTGCATACACATTAAGAACACATTAACCTGGGCATTCTGCAAATAGCTCAGGGAGGGGAGATCTTGTCCATGATTCCCAACGATGTTAATGAAAAAAAAAAGTTAATTAAGGCAAATGGTTCTGGGGACACTCGAGCTCCTGGGGTGACATGGCAGATGATGTTGACTGTTGGTACACCTTGACCCTATACTAAGATCTGGGTAACAGCCCCTAGTATTTCATACACTTCACCTGCATGCCTCTGTGGCAACCTAGTCATCTTGTGGAACCCATGGGTCACCAAAGAGGTACAGGATCAGACCCCACACACATCCTAGCAGTGCTGGTTCAATTTTTCACTATGATACTTGCTCAAGAGTAGGGTTGCCAAAGAAACGAATCATCAAGAGCTCAATAGAAACGTCATAATTTATTCTGTTGTATAAAAAAAAGTCATCCTAGTAACAAAATGTCTTCTTAGAAGAAGAAATATATTACTTCAGGTCATAAATAATCAGCAAACATACAACTGTTGACAACTAAAAACTACAAACCAACACCGGTTTTGTCCACCAGTGTTGAAACCAAACCTGCCCTGGGTCTATTTACAAGATAGTACAGTACGCAAACACAAAAATTGAGGTATTTGGTTCTTCTATGAGTAGACACTGACATTTGTGAAGGCAGACCACCTACACAAAAATAAATAAGGTAAAATTCTCATACGTGTATGTCGTCGGGAATGGTTAATACTGGTAGGTATGTCAAGCATGAAGTTTCTAGAAAAAAAAAAAATGGGCAAGTGAAGAAACTGGCTCAGAGTCCTTTCTCTTCTGCCCTGCTTTGTCAGAGGGACTTGATGTACCCACAACATATTGGACCCGAATGCTGAGTTCAGCAAATGTCTTGCAGTAGTCATTATTATGACTGCTTAGGAACCCAGTGGAACTCGGGAGGGGAGGGGGTAGGGCTTAAATAAATAAGGACCAGCTCAAATGAGTCTCTCCCAGAGTTATTGCATTGCTCCTCCCATGGGAGGAGTGGCGTCCCGGTGGCACGAGAATATCCACACCTCCCCTGGCCCTTCAGCAGCTGGGGGAGGTCGTGATGGGGCTCTGAAGATAGTTCAGGGCACTGTTCGTGGGGTGGACGGGGATGGAGACGGGGAAGTTGAAGACAGTGGTGGTGGAGGTGCCCCGGTCAAGGACAGCCATGGCAGGACTCCCAGCTTCAGCAGAGCAGTGCGGGGCCAGCACCTGGGACTCAAATTGCAGCAGCTGGCCCATGAAGCTAAAGTTAGGAGAGATGATACTCCGCCTCTGCTTCACAAATTCAAAGGCCTCGTCCAGTTTCACTCGGTTAGTCCTCATGAGGTAAGCAAGGCAGATGGTGGCTGACCGGGAGATGCCGGCCTGGCAATGGACAAATACTCTCCCTCCAGCATCCTTGATGGAGTCTGGAAAACAAAGTGGTGGGTTACTCAAAAATTCAGGAGACCAGCCCAAGCCCAGGTCAAATGTCTAAGAAATGTCTCGTGTGACCTGTCCAGATATGGCTAAGGATCAGCTTCGTGCTATCATATGGACTTCGTATGTGCATTGTGTAAGGGATAGCAAGGGATTTAAACCCAGACTAGGTATTTCCACTTATAATCCTGGGCAAGTCAGTCAGTTCAGCTATCTGAGTCTGGCTTTGCTACTCGTGAGGAAGAAGGCTCAGGTGAGGGTCAATCAAGCCATCACCCAAGAGGCTGGACTCAATGGTTACAGTGAGGACAGAAAGCAGAAGTCCCAGACACCTTCATTTACCTATGAAGTCAATTGCCTCGTTGAACCAGGAGCTGATGTCAGCCTTGTGGTTGTCCTCCACAGGAATGCTCTTGTACTGGTAGTGACCCTCAAAGTGGTTAGGACAATTGGCCGAGACGTTGATCAAGGCAGTGATGCCCAAGGCGTCAAGCATGTCCTTCCGGGAAGCATGATAGGCACTGCCCAGGTACAGGAAGGACAGGATCTCCACTGGGCCCCCCTGGAATCCAAAAACAGTCCAGCATTCATCAAGCTTGTTCAGAGTTAACAGAGTACCCACACCCACAAAAACTCCCTACTGAAAAAGGGAGTTTCAGACACTGGTGACCTCAGCATAGACGGCATATTAAAATAATAATAAAGAATTAGGTCCATTGGCTTGGACAGAGCCAACAAGCTCTTATATGCCAGCAACTGGGAGACTCAGCTCCATCCAATCGCTTCACTGTGGAATAAAAATTCCCATGTCCCCTCAAGTATAACTAAAGCTGCAGCCACTTTCTGTATTCTCCCTGACACAGCCCTTCCAGACCTCTGCCACCCCCTCCCACCCCCCCACATAGACGGGGACTCTTACTAACCTGATCGTAGAGAGGGGTGCTACAGGAGCTGCATCCGGATTCTGCGCTGTCAGGGACACTAGTACTCAGGGGGAGGCTGAGCCCCATGGGGGTGGACTGTTTGCTGCACAGCTCGGGGCAGGAAGCCGAAAACGCTTCATATCCTCCTGAGAACACAAAGGAACACATTTTCCCATTAGCATCACCGACACAGTACCTGGAGACAAGTCACCCACCCACCAGAGGATGCGAGTTTACATAGAAGGCTCAGGGAAGTCTTTGTTCCTGGAGCCAAACAAAGCCAGTGACAAGTCCCTGGAGACTGGACACGGGCACTCCAGGTGGGACGACCCTTTCCCAGCTAATGGCAGAGGTCCTGCCAGAACGAGCGCGTACCTTGGAGGAAGAAGACTTGAGTGGTGCGTGCTTCTCGGCAGAGCGCGCCCGCAGCTAGGGCTAGGGTGCCGTCGCGCTTGGCGCCCTCCAGGGCGACGCTGCGCTCGTCCAAAAGCACCACTGCGTGGTAGGCGCCGGCCAGCAGGCGGCCGCGCAGCTCGGCGTTGGGCACGATATGCTCCAGGCCCATGGCGCCCTTGGCGCGGCGCCGCACGATGGTGCTAAAGCGCACGTTCACCGAGCCCGCGATGTGGCCGGCGTTGAAGGCGAAGAAGGAGCGGCAGTCCAGCAGCAGGCACTGCGCAGCGCGCTCTCGCAACAACGCGCGCAGCCCTCCGGCGTCCAGGATGCCCACCTCCATCACCATGGCCAGCCCCAGCGACCCCAGCGTGCCCGTCCCGCGGCCCTCCAAAAACAATCTGTCGGTCCGACGCGGTATCCTTGTGGCCCTAAGTCCCCAAGTGCTCGCTGCTCTGAATCTAGTTTCACTGTGCGTCCCGCCCGCCAGTCCTTCGCTGCGCGCTCAGCTCTGGGAGCGCGGTTTTATGTGGCCTCTCGGGGGCGGTCCCGGGCGCGGCGCCGGAGGAGGGGGAACGGTTTGTTTGTTTGAATGGCGATCACGTGACATGTTGGTGACGTCACCCACCCTGCCGGGCTTGGCGCCGCCGAAGCCAAAGGCAAAGACGTCATCGGCCTGGGAGCGGGTCGGCTTTGCACGCTGGCTCACCGCCCGGCCCCCACCCTGCTGTCCGCCGGCCCCGCTGGCAGGACTGCGCGCTGCCAGCCCGGGTGGTCAGGACGCGCGGCCTAAGGACACGCCCGGGGACACCTGCCCGGCTCCCCTCCCCGGGTCTCCGCCGAGAGCGTAGGAGCACTGCTGGGACTACGGTCTCAACTGGTCCTGCTCCCGCTGTTGGGGTATTGGCCCGGGCGAGCGGAGCGGGGAAGGGGAAGGGGTAGAGAGAGGTGATCAACTCGGTAAACCCTGTGGCTTTACAGAGGACAAATGGCAAGAGTCGAGGCGTCCTTCTCTAGTGTCACTTTAAACTGTTTTACGACGAACATGGGAAAGTACCTCCAGGCAGCCCCCTACCAGAATGTTATCCCTGCCGCGGTGGTCTTTAGAGGACTTGGAGCCAAGAATGGAAGGGTTGAAAGATCGGGTGTGGAGCCCAGGTTTGGCATTTGGGGCGATCTGGACAGGGCTCGACAGCGCCGCCCAGGGACCACCAAGCACTTTGTAGCGTGGCTCCAGAGGTTGCTGCTCCCCGACTCCTCCTCATGCGCGCGCGCGTGCGCGTGCGGGTACAAACAACTTTTGTTTTGTTTTGAGACAGGGTGTTGTTTTGTAGCCCTGGCTGGCATTGAACTCACAGAGATCCTCCTGCCCCTGCCTCGCCAGTGCTGAGGTTAACGGCATGCACCCCCAAACCTGGCTCTTCATCTGTATTGAACAGAAGCTGGGCGCACTAACGACCCATGGCTGGGGCCTTGGAATCCGCTCCTATGGAGGCCAAACTCTACCCGACAAACCCAGGTCCTGGTAATCCAGAGTGGCTGAACTCCTAATCCAATCCCAAGGCGCCTTAGGAGTATTGCCAAGACCTGTACCTTGGCACCCAGGAAGACCCCAATGGGGTCTGTGTCCTTTCCCCAAATTGGGGCCGGGAGCCCCAACCACGACACCACGGAGTTGGATACATAAACATAAACATTGCACCACTCCGCAGGGGCGCCGAGTCAGGAACATTCTGCGGTTTCTTCCTCTCTACTAGGGGGAGGTGTATTACCGGTCACCAAATGTTGTTGCTCTGCAACGTCTGTCCACTTTGGCCTCCCCTAGCTCTTGCGTTCTGCCTAGATTCTTTGTAAATTCGGGGTACTTTATTTTTGAAGGGCATTTTACCTTCCTATGAGCCTTGATCTAAAAGAGCAGCAAAGGAGTCAGATAACACCACCCTCCCTGCATCTCAGCGACAGAAAGAAAAAAAAATTATTTATTCCACTTATTCAGCTGAGAACCTCAACATATTTTTGTGTTGAATCATAAAATGTTACAGCTGCTGCTGTTACGAACTGCATACCAACTTCATTTTTTCATATATATATATATATATATATATATATATATATATATATCAAGGCTATCCATTGTATCTTTCTATATCCAAAGTTTTCTAAACGACCTATTTATACAAATGCAGTGGCATGGTCTGGTACTGAAGTTAAATGTCTGCTGGTCCCCGTGGAGTTCTGCTCTCTTCCCTCCCTGGAAGAAGCATAAAAAGTGGGCTGGAACCCGGGGGAAAGTTGACTGTTGGAGAGCCAGCCGTTCTCTTTTCTGTTGAGCCTTCAAGGCAGTATCTGTACAATGGATACCATGCAGCATGGCTTGGTGACATTCCCTTGTAAAGCAGGAGGGGCAGGACACTGGGACCTTTCCCCTCCTGAGTCACTGACTCTGTTTTTCCCCTTCCCGGCTGTGATTCTTATATCATGAGGCCCCCTGGGCTGTGTGTTTCAGAATCTGGCATCAGAGCCTTAGCTGGTATCTTCAGGTGGGTCTTGAGAGACTCCTAGAAGCCTCAACTGGTTGGAGCTCCAGCTGAGAGAAAGCTCTTGTGTACCACAAGGGACTTATTCTAGGATCCACTTGTTCAGAAAGAGTTAGCAAAGGTCTAGCCACCCAAGGTCCCAGTCCAGGCAGTGAGAATGCCCTGGTGACAGGGAGCAGAACCAGATAGGCTTCTTTCAGCAGAGTTGGAAGGGTAAGCAGCTTGTGCTATGTGCTTAGCTGCTGAGGGCCCAGAGCAGGTGAGTCAGTAGATGTGAACTCTGGGAGAGGCTGGGCCTCACTGGCCTGAGAACTTCATAATTCCAGGTGTGCTTAGAACAACTCTACAGGAAGGTGGGGTGGGAAAAAGCCGCCAAAAGTCTTAGCCTGCCTCCCCTCTTTCTGTGTGTCTCATCAGTCACTTCACCTTGCTGCACCTCCCTGTGACTGTGGAGAAGAGCATCAGTTTCTATCTGGGTCCGGTGGGGACATTCAGTGCACAGGGTTGGCACAAGCCTATGAACCTGTCAGACCCTTTCAGAGTTCATTTAGGATCTGTTTTGGGGTCAAAAGGGAAAGGGGAAAGAAGCTCCCACTACTGACTAAAAGTGCTCCTTGCTCATGGTCTCCTCCATAACATTAGGCAAGTGACTTACTCTCCTGAGCCTCAGTTTCCATATTTATAAACTGGGAATAATGGCCATCTAGAACTAAATTAAATGGTGGGAGAAAGGCCTGGTGGGATCCCTGCAGAAGAATTGCTCCCAGGAGAGGGGTAAATGCCCATCCCTCTTTCCCCTTGACTCCCCTTGTGTCAGTCAGCTTTCTGGCACTGTGATAAAATACCTGAGATAAACAACTTAAGAGAGGAACTGAGGCGCCAGCCCATGATGGGTCGCCGAGCATCATCACAGTGGCCTGTGGGGAGGAAAGATGTAGGGAGTTCAAAGCAGAGAAAAGAGGCAAGGAAGGCAAGAGTGGCCACAAGGACCCACTCCCTTCAGCAAGGCCCCTCTACAGTTCCCACCTCTGCCCGATAGTCCCCCAAACTCTGAGCACACCATCATATCCATCGATGAGAAGAGCGTCACTACCCCAAAGTTTCTCCCTGAGCACTGCTGCAGCCGGGACTAGGCTCTCAATACGTGAGACTTTGGGGGCACATTCCAAATGCAAGCCTCAAGACTCCTCTTGTTCAGTAACCTTCTGTGACTCCCATTTCCCACAACAGCCCTCTGCCTGGGTCTCCCCGTTTCCTTGGCCTTCTGGCTGGCTCCCACTTGCTTTGATTTTGCTCATGGGTTCCAAGAAAACTCAGTGAGCCTGTGTTCTTCGAATATTCTAGGCCTTTCCCACCCACACAGCTTTGCCCACATTGCCCTCCTTTCCCTGTCTTCTGAGCTCCCCAACACTCTTCTCCCCTGCAGACCTACAAAGGGACTATCTAAGCAAATGGAGACTCATCTGACTTCCCCCATCTCCCTCTCCCTTCCCCTCCCACTTCACCCCTGTCCTACACCACTGGACTGCAGACATGCTAGCTGCAGGGCTTGCCTGTGCTTTTCTCCTCTGTGGCAATGCCCAGCACATAGTAGGCCCACAGTCTGTGACATAGCAGAGTATCTTTAAGAACACCAGTGAACGCAAAGCATTCTTCAGTGCCAGGTGCTTTACAGGTGTCGCCTCCTGACACAGTCCTGGAAAGGGGTGGTCGCTAAGCTCAGATAAGGGACATGCCCAGGGTCACACAGCTGGGACTTGTTGATGCAGCTCTGGCATGAGACCATTTCCACCTCCCTCTCCTGAGGCCTCAGTTTCTGCAAGCTCCATACTGGCAGTGCTGGCTGAGGCCTCTGGCGCCCAGATGGCCTGGAGCTTTCCTCAAAGAGCCAAGATCCCTGCAGCAGCCTTGGATCCCTGCAGAGCCTGAACCCACCTAACTCTTCTGACCCAGTCCCTCCTGTCCCTGATACCTTTCTGCATTGGCCCACCCTATGGATTGACAAGGGTAATCCATCACCCTCCACATTCGGGCATGAGGACACAGCCAGCCTCTATTGCATAATTATTGCACACAGCTCTCTAATCAGGCCTGGTGCAGCTGTGTCATCTCATTCAGCCTCCTCATTTGAGAGAAATGAAGCTCAGAGAGGTTAAGCAACTTGTCCAAAGTCACACTGTGTTCAGAACATCCTAACTGGAATCACTATATTGCCAACTTTGTGTTCAACTTAACACTGCTTATCTCAAGAGACTGCCTGGCACCCCTTGCACTTTTTTTCTTAGAAATACAGACAGAACGGTGGGTTTTTACTCAAATGTGTAACATCTGAAAGCAAGAAAACAAAAAAGACAAAAGCATTAAAAGGCAAGCATGGAGGGCTGTGCCATCATTGTTACCACCAAGTTCAAGTCGGACAGCCTGGGCCAGGAGCCCAGTTCTCTGGCTTTGTGTTGGACAAATTGCATTACTTCTCTGACACTGCTCATCAAATGGTAACAGTGTGTGTTCTGTAGGGAGATACAAAAGCAGAGAGACGGGGAGTGACACAGTACAGCCCAGGAATCAGCCCTAGCCCTGCCTCTCTCAAAATCCAAAATATTTACTCCATTAAGGGGAAAAGTCAGCCTGCCCTTGACACGGGCTCATGTCTGGAAGGCCCAGGAATGTGTTCAGTTGATTTGTACTGTTGGTCTTCTGTGGCTATTTATAGGCTCACCCCCGGAATGCATCACAGAGCAATACTTGTTTTCATCCTCTATTTCAGTGTGTAGTAGGCACTTTTGTTGTATCTTAGAGTGTTCTTAGAGTGTGACTTAGGCGGAGGTCTGTCCTAGTTAATGGACATAGTAACAACTGTCAGCAATTCCCTTTCTGATCTGTACATGACTTACCGAGGTAGGTATTAGGGTCTGAAATGTCTAGGTCCAATAAAACAAATATTAAGGCTTATCATGGAAAAGCATTTAAAATATGTCATCACTCAGCCACATATATAAGAGCAGGATATGGACTGGTTAAGAAACAGTTAAACCTCAGGAGCTTATTGACTATAGCAACCAAGGAGCCTTGCAGTGGGGCCTTGGCCTGGAAGGATGTCAGAGGAGTGGATGATATCAGTTCAAAGAGCTCTAGATCAATGTGGGATGGAAACACATTTGGCAGGTGGCTCTATTAACTGCCATTTCTTCCTGGGAGCCTCCCTTTCCTCTCCTATAATCTAGGAGCAGATAACCCATTGGACTGCTGTGTAGAGATGCATTTATCTCTAGAATAATAACTTCTAAAGCTTTGCTGTAGGAACACTCCTCCATGAGGACCACCTGCATGCTTGGCTGTGGGTTCTTACTCTTCTTGGTCCCCAGTACAAAGCTCAAAGCACAGTGCATTGGGCAAACACCAAACACATGGACCAGTCCAAGAACCAGCAGAGGGGCAGAGGTGGTGGGACTCTACCATTTTCACAGGCCTTTTCCTGACCCAAGGACGTAGTCTGTCAAACATAACTGGCAAAGTTACATCCTGCTGTCTGCTGGATGAGGGAACAGATGCCTGGAGAAGAGGTGACAGCTCTCTCCTGTTTTCCTTTCTTTTAACTGAGTATAAATGGAGATACAATTTCCTCTTCATAATTAGGAAACAGTAATTAACATCACTGGGAGCAAATGAGGTTACGCTTTGTCTGGTTCAAAGTCTTCCCTGGGGAAAGAGGAATTGTCTGCCATGCAAGATACGCAAAGAATCACAAGTGAAGACTTGGAAGTAGTAAGACCCAATGTCCCACTTTTCCCCACTTGTCTGTCCTGGGGGTTTGCTGGGAAGCTGTCCCTGTGCCCACAGCTTCAGATTTGCATCCTGCTATGATGATGATACAAACCCACAAGGTAAGGACCCTTACCACCATCGTGGGACGCGAAAAGGAAGCCAAGGCCAAGAGGAATCAGTGAGCTTTAACAGAGATACACCCCAAGTGCTCTTTCTGCCTTCTAAGTCTTTTGTCCTTATCTTCTGGGACACACAGAAGGTGTGGCACAAGGGTGGGGTGTTTGCGCCATTTTGCTGTTCATTTGTCAGGAATGATAACTTGCAGGGACCTGCTTCTAGATGCATCTTGGTTCCGAGAGAAAGGGGAAAGCGAACATGATAGCACCTCAGGCCTTCAGCAGGGCCTGCCTGACTCACTGACCACATTGGACAGATGACTCATTCACTAGGATTGACCTCAAGGGGTTTGGCCACCCATTGAGAGTGAAGTCACACCTCCAGTGCCCTGATGCATTCATGCCTCTTCTCAGCCAGCTCCAAAGGCAGGCAAGGAACAGGCTTGGGTGGGCCTGCTTGGGGTCAGAGACAAGAAGGCCCACAAATACCTATGTTGATCTTGACTGGGCTGCTTGCATGGGCCTGAGCCTTCCCTCCAGGGGCCTATTTAGTTGGTTTTATAGCCACAGTAGAAACACCACAAACCAAGAGCTTTCAAGAACAGAACTTGGTCGGCAATCAGCTTTGAAGGCCAGAAGTCTGGTCATAAGGTAACCACTGGGTGTGTCCTCATGGGAGAATGCAACCCTCACCTCTCAGCAAGTTGTTGCTAATGTTTGCTGGCCCCCTTGGATTCCTGCAGATGGCCACCCATCTCTGCCTTCATCTTTACATGAAGTTCTCAATGTGCAAATGACCCTGTCCAAAATCCCCTTCTCCGCAAGGACACCATTCTTGTTGGATCAGGACCACTCTGCCCACCTCACTTTGACTTGCTCACATGTGTAACTGACCCTGTTTCTAAATGTCACGGTCTGAAATACTGGGGGGAAGGATTTGTCAATACTACATGTTGCCTTTTACACTCTCAAAGACACCCCTCCCTAAATGTTGTAAAAACATGTTCACTTGACAGGTAAGATGTCCATTTAACATGAACCACACGAAAAGACCAACAGTGAGTTGTTTTATTTGGTTTCATGATTTCCTCTGGAATTAAGTAGATTGATGTGAAATAATCCAAAATAACCAGGCAAAAGGGAAAAGAAAGGCAGTATCATGGGAATTGCACCCTACCTACAGTGTACCACCAAGCCACTGTAAGAGGTTGAGCTTGGAACCACCAAGAGGCAACAGAGCCATAGACACCAGAGTCCAGAAATGCAACCAGGGCTTCTCAGAAATTGAAACAGAGCTGGGGAGATCTGTGGGTTGAGCATGTAGCTGAGTAGGAGGAGTTCAAGCCCAGCATACGTGGCTTCAAATGGTAAGACTAGAACAGCAATGGAACAGAAAGGGAATCCATGCCTCACACTGAACACTGGGGCCCAATTTTAAAATGAAACCTACAAGATCTACAGTGAAGCATGGAAAGATGCCTCTGTAATCTCACAGGTAGGAAATTTTGACTCAATTTAGGGCTCGAAATTCAGAAACAATCAAAGAAAAGCTATATAAAAGTAAAAGCCAAATTGTTTAGCAAGATCTTCATCCAGTGCTCTGTAAGCCAAGGGGTAAATGGAGGAAAGCTTTCTAACTTGGAGACAAATACTGATCTCACAATGAAGTAACAAATTCATTCTCTCTGTCTCTCTGTCTCTCTGTCTCTCTGTCTCTCTGTCTCTCTGTCTGTCTCTCTGTCTCTCTCTCTCTCTCTCTCTCTCTCTCTCTCTCTCTCTCTCTCTCATTTTTTGAGACAGGATACCTACATAGGCCCAGCTGTCCTGAAACTCACTATGTAGACCAGACCAGCCTCAAACTCACAGATATGAGCCTGCCTTTGCCTCCCAGCACTGGAATAAAGGTGTGTGCCACTAAACCCCAGCTAATCAAGGTCTCGAAAGCAGAGGTGGAAAGCAAGACATAGAAGTTTAAAGTGAGTCAGACGTTGGTGGTGCACGCCTTTAATCCCAGCACTTGGGAGGCAGAAACAGTCAGATCTCTGTGAGTTGGAGGCCAGCCTAGTATACAGAGTGAGTTCCAGTACAACCCCCAAAGCCACAGAGAAACCCTGTCTCTCAAAACAGAAGAAGAAGAAGAAGAAGAAGAAGAAGAAGAAGAAGAAGAAGAAGAAGAAGAAGAAGAAGAAGAAGAAGAAGTTTAAAGCTGACATGACAAATGCTGGGTATGGTGGTACACACCTGAAATTCCAGATTTTGGGAGGCTGCAAGGTCACCAGTTCAAGGCCAGCCTAGGCTATACAGAGAGGCATTGACTCAAAGAAAAGTGTGGGGGAGGGGCTGGGGCTGGAGAGATGGCTTAGTGGTTAGGAGAACTTCTTGTTCATCTCAAAATTTTCTCAGCCATCTGTGTCAACAGCTCACAACACAGGCACCTGCACTCATGAACACATATCCACATGTACACTTACACAATCAAAATGAAAATTAAGTCTATCTTTAAAAAGCAAAATTCATGAGTGAATAGTTTATGGATAAATAACTGTAGTCTTTGTGAGCTTATAGAAAGATGCTCAACCTTTGTCATAAGAGACAATAAGACATAACTCGACCAGAGACACTGTTCCTTCCATCTCATGGGCAGGAGTACAAGAGCTTAGAGTGATTGCTCTGGGATGAGTTGACTCTGAATGCAGACTGGACCTTAGTGGTATTGCAGAACCAGTGAGTTGTAATTGATTGCTTAGAAAATATCTTGTTCTTTTTTTTTTTTTTTTTTTTTTTTTTTTTGGTTTTTCAAGACAGGGTTTCTCTGTGTAGCTTTGGAGCCTATCCTGGCACTCACTCTGGAGACCAGGCTGGCCTCGAACTCACAGAGATCCGCTGCCTCTGCCTCCCCATTGCTGGGATTAAAGGCGTGCGCCACCAACACCTGACTCAGAAAATATCTTGTTCTTAAGGTATGTATACTGGAGTATTTAACAATGAAGGGTGATAAAACACCATGGTCAAAGCAACAGGGGAGGAAGTGTTTTATTTGATTTATACTTCATATTGCTGCTCCTCATCACAGGAAGTCAGGACAGGAACTCAAACGTGACAGGAACCTGGAGGCAAGAGCTGTCACAGAGGCCATAGAGGGGATGCTACTCACTAGCTTGCTCCTTATGGCTTGCTCAACCTGCTTTTTATAGGAACCCAGGACAACCAGCTCAGGGGTGCACCACCTACAATGGGCTGGGTGCCCCCCCATCGATCACTAATTAAGAAAATGCTCTACAGGCTTGTCTATAATCTGCTCTTATGGAGCAATATTTTCAGTTGAGGTCCTTCTTCTCAAATGACTCTAGCCTGAGACAAGTTGACATAAAACTAGCCAACACAAAAGGTCATGTTTTAACAATTTGCTCTCAAATGATTTGGTCATCAGTGAGGTCTAGGCTTGGGAAGGAGCCCTGGTCTCTGCTTAAGAAAGCCACTTATACTGGGAAATGAGTGGGATTGGGATACATGATGTAAAATTTCCAAAGAAACAATGAAAAACTATGTTAATAAAATTTTTCTTTAATAAAAAAAGAAAGCCACTTACGTGGTGAGGCATGAAGACCAGACATTTAATGTCATTCTCAGCTTTGTAGTAACTTTCAGGCCAGTTTGGGCTCTATGAGACCCTAGGGCTTGGGGAAGAAAATGAATGTGACTATAGGTCAGTGGTAGAGTATTTGCTTAGCATGTGCCAAATCCCAGGTTTCATCCGTAACACACACACACACACACACACACACACACACACACACAATTTTCTTGATCACCTACCCAAAGATTTAATGCATCTTTCTGATGCATCTTATTGTCATAAATAACTGATGAGGAATAACAACATTCTGCTCTCTTAGGCTCAGTACTTTCAGGTACTAATTGAGAATGGAGAATAACAAGCAGATTATATGTTATATACTATATATATATATATTTATATATAGTAAAAAATATATATGAAAACAATGGATTCTACCCTAGCAATCACCTAGCAACCCATTTGCAGTTGATGAGACAGTGTGAGATGAGGGTGTAGAAGAGAAGACCAGCTCCAGTGCAGGCCCAAGTTCTCACACATGACTCTCAAAATAGGCTTCTACTACAAGATTGGGGGTGGGGGGAGTCCCACACCAAACACACAGTGAACTCTGCAGAAAACTCCCAGCCAGCATCTTCTAATCCAGTGGTTCTCAACCCTTTAATACAGTTCCTCGTGTTCTGGTGACCCCCAACCATAATATTTCATTGCTACACCATAGCTGTAATTCTGCTACTGCTATGAATCATGATATAAATATTCTGATATGCAAGATATCCGATGTGTGACCCCAGAGGGGTCATGACCCTCAGGTTGAGAACCACAGTAAATCCAATTCAGTCTGGCAATCTCCACCTGAATTAAGTGTCAGATCCCAAAGATCAAGGGCTGTCCTCTCATTGTAGATACTGGTTACAAACGCCTGGTTGTCCCACCTATGCTTATGACTGTCATAAAAGCTGGTGTTCCCCCAACTTTTCCTGAGGCCCAGTGAGTTCACTTGAGCCAGCTCACAAGTCTCAGGAGACACATTTTCCTATTTACTGTAGATGACGCTAGAAAGGATACAGATGAGTGAACAGCTCAGTGAGAGGTAGGAGGAGGGGAGGGAGATTCCACACCCACTTGAGGACTCTGATTCCACACTTACCGGACTACCGCCCTTTGGGAGTCCACAGGTCTCCAGCTGTCAGGATAGCTCTTCATATTCTGTTCTGTGTTTCCATGAAGACTTCACTACTTGAGTAATACCAAAGCATGAACCAGGTAGAAATATGATTGGAAAAAAATGTCTGATCAGATGATAGACTAGATGGGGAAATCCAGCAAGGCTTATCCAGTGTCTTCCTGGCTGCTCTGTCACTGTGCTCTTCTATTTGGTTCAGGACCTCCTTCTGAATGGGGGTCTTCAGACTTACTACCTGCTAGACAATTTTTAATGGCCCACTCTAAAGCAGAAAGTTGGGGAAGCATATTCCTGAGCAACATGAACCTTTCTGGCCTGCCTTTGTGGTGGAGGCAGGAGTGCCAGAGATCATAGATAAAACTCAAAATGAATGTGCCATAGGATCACATTTGAAAGTCTGTAGGTTGAAAGATGTGAATAAAAAAGGACTCATAACTGAAACAAAAGTCATTTCCGACCTCAATTTAAGTGTAAGGTGCTTCAAAAAGTCAAAATGCAAACAGCTCCCAGTTAGAAAGGAAAAAGTGTGGTCTTGCCCCACGCCCTCAAACTTCTGCCCTGTGAGCACCCTGAAAGGATGGCACCAGCCGGAACCAGTCTCCTTAGTCTCTAAAATGGGTACCACAGTGACATCTTCCTCTCTGGACTTACCGAAGGGTAATGAAAGTGACTCCATGCAAGTCACAGAGGGTTGGGAGTGTAGGACCTCAGCAGGGCCACAGCTGAGACTCTGTCTCTCAATCCCACAAAAGAGCCAACGTTTACCAATGTACAGTAAGAGAATAATTAGGCAATAGATGACACTGTGTAAATACACACACACAAAGTATGTCAATGAATATATATCATGTACATCATCTATCTATTGGGGTTCAGTTCTATGTCCTTACACAGGCACCAGACTCTGCAGATGTTCAAGTGTCATCTATAGAATAGTATGGTGTATGACTGGAGAGCCCACACACCTTCTCATGAAGACTGGATCAACCCTGGTTTACTTACTCTACCCAGTACAATACAGAAACTGTTACTGGTTTTATACTGGTGAACAGTATAAATGACAAGAAACAACACTTCGTGTGTGTGTGTGTGTGTGTGTGTGTGTGTGTGTAAAGGAGATACATAAAGTGAAAAAAGAGGGCTACAGAGGACAGGAGATGGCTGGGCAGTGGTGGCACATGCCTTTAATCCCAGCGTTTTGGAGGCAGAGTTTGGCAGATCTCTGACTTTGAAGCTAGCCTGGTCTACAGAATGAGTTCCAGGACAGTCAGGGTTCACAGAGAAACCTTATCTCAGGGAAACAGAGAGGGATGGAGAGGGAGGGAGAGAGAGGGAGAGGGAGAGAGAGAGAGAGAGAGAGAGAGAGAGAGAGAGAGAGAGAGAGAGAGAGAGGTGTCAGAGATGGAGAGAGAGAAACAGAGACAGAGACAGAGACAGAGACAGAGAGACAGAGACAGAGAGAACAGGAGGCAGGGGTGATTTGGCTTTAATGAGGGTGTCCCAGGAAGGCCGTCATAAGAAGCTGACATTTAAGTAGCCATCCGAAGAGGGGAGAAAGTGAGATATGGGTTATCTAGAGCAGCAGTTCTCAGCCTGTGGGTCACTACTCCTTGGGATCAAATGACCCTTTCTTTCACAGGGGTTGAATATCAGATATTCTGTATATCAGATATTTACATAAAAATCCACAGCAATAGCAAAATTACAGTTATGTAGTAGCAATGAAAATGATTCTATGGTGGGGGGGGGGTCACCTCAACACAAGGAACTGTATTAAGGAGTCACAGCATTGGGATGGCCGAGAAACCCTGATCTAGAGGGAAAGACAATTCTGGGCAGACACACCTCAAAACAGGAGCTAACCTTCCAGGAACAAAGAAGCATCTGGCTTAGAGGGAAGACATAAACCATCTTTAATCTCTGATAACATGACCCTTCAGAAAGGCTAGAGAGTCTAAGAGAATATACTATCAGAAGCAGAGCAAGGTGGAGAGATGGCTCAGGAGTTAAGAGCACTTGCTATTCTTCCAGAGGACCTTGGTTCAGTTCCCAGATACCAAAAGGTGACTCACAACTAACTGTCTGTCACTCCAGTTCCAGGGGTACCTTCTGGAATTTCTTCTTATGGCCTCAGTGGCCCAGTCACACACACATGGAACACTGGCATGCATGCAGGCAAAGCACCAATACAAATAAAATCAACCTAAAAAATTAAAGTTAAAAAAAGAAGTTAGGCTGGGGGTATGGTGTGCTGAAGGAGCACCTGCCCCATGTGCATGGGGCCCTGAGTTCCACCTCACCCTCTACTAAAACAACACACAAAACCAGAAATGTATAAGCATAACAAGGCCACAGGCCATGAGAACCGTTACAGAAGTCGCATTTGTTTAAAGGTACACCAGGAGCATTCAGAGAGTGAAACTAAAACTGAAATTCAATTCCCAGCAGAAGTGCACAGACCTTTGCTGAGAAAATAAACAGTAAATAAGTGGGGGGTGGTCTCTCATGTTGTCAGATTAAAAGATGTAGTGCTTTGTGACAATGTCTGCTCTCCTCAAATGGGTGAAGGATCCACAAAATTCCTCTCAAAGTCCCATGGGCTTCTTTTCTGAATCTGACAAGCTTGATTCTAAATTATAAGGAAATTAAAAAACACCTACAATGACCAAAACAGTTTAGAAAAGAAACAAAGTTATGGGACTTTCACCTCCTGACTTCAGATGTTACCATATAGCCATGGTGGCCAGGGCAGCATCAGTGACCAGGGCAGCACCACCATCCATGGCAGCACCAGTGTCCAGGGCAGTATCAGAGTCCATGGCAGCACCAGAGTCCATGGCAGCATCAGAGTCCATGGCAGCATCAGAGTCCAGGGCAGCATCAATGACCAGGGCAGCTCAGTGGCCAGGGCAGCTCAGTGACCAGGGCAGCTCAGTGACCAGGGCAGCTCAGTGACCAGGGCAGCTCAGTGTCCAGGGCAGCATGGTGTTGGCAAGGACTGGCAGACATGCCACTGGAACAGGAGTCCTGGCCACCGAGAAATGAGCCCTCGATTGTGTCCAGTTGATTTTTGGCAAAGGTGTCAAGACAATTTGCCAAGGGGAAGATTTTCTGGTAAAGGCACTTGCCACGGGCCAATATTCCACCAATTTCCTCCACCTGGTAAAGATTTCATGGACATCTTTTACTCTCCTCACCTGTTAAAACTTTTATTTGTGAAAGGCCCTCTGGCCCCAGCATCCCTGGCCTGAAGTGGCCGACCCCCTTTCCCCTTTCCTTTATTTCCTTTGTTCCAGTTCTTTTAAAACTAGTCAGTCAAAGCTGGGTGTTGGTGGCACACGCCATTAATCCCAGTACTCAGGAAGCAGGGCAGGTGGATCTCTGTGAGTTTGAGGCCAGCCTGCTCTAAAAAAACGGGTTCCAAGACAGCCAGAGCTGTTACACAGAGAAACCCTGTCTCAAAAAAACTGAGAGAGAGAGAGAGAGAGAAAGAGAGAGAGAGAGAGATTGGAAGAAGAAGGAGGAGGAGGAGGAGGAAGAGGAGGAGGAGGAAAGAAAGAAAAAAGAAAGAAAGAAAGAAAGAGAAATAAAGAAAGAAAGAGAAAGAAAGAAAGAAAGAAAGAAAGAAAGAAAGAAAGAAAGAAAGAAAGAAAGAAAGAAAGAAAGAAAGAAAGAAAAACTCAATTAAAAAAACTGTCACTAGGAAAAGGCACAGTTACCACCTGCATTAGAATAAAATGTGAGCTTCCTGGCCCTGATGTGCTTGCCAGCTTATTGGGTCATGGTGCTCCCTTATTGCCTTGCTGAGTTATTTTCACTTTATTTGTGTTTTTCTTTGTGGGACACCAAGAATATTTGTTTCCAACACCACAAAGCCTGATGGCCCTAGTTAAATCCTGTCTTAGGTTTTCTATTGCTGTGAGAAAAAGCTAAAACTTTAAGTAACTTGGGGAGGAATGGGTTTATTTTGGTTACACTTCCACATCATAGTCCATCATTGAGTAAATTTATGTCAGGAACTCAAGACAGGAACCTAGAGACAAGAACTGAAACAAAGACCACAGGTTACTGGCTTACTCACCCTTGCTTGCTCAGCCTGCTTTCTTATAGAACCCAGGTCTACCTGCCCAAGATTGGCACCATCCACCATAGGCTGGGTCCTCTCCATCAATCACTAATTAAGAAAATGCCCTACAGGCTTGGAGTCAATTTCTCAACTGAGGGTCCCTCCTCTCAGATGACTGTAACTTGTGCCAAGTTGACATAAAAACCAGCCAGCTCAGATCCCAACACCCACAATGTGGGAGAGAACTGACTCCTCAAAGTTGTCCTCTGACCTCCACACATGCATGGTGCCACAGGCATACACACAAGATTAATACATCATTTAAAAAGAATTGTCTGTCAGTCCTCATGAAAATTGAAGAACTGAGACCCCACCCTCCCCCCCCACACACACCTCACACCACAACAAAAATTAACTCAGTGAGAGTTAATGTAATGTAAGGGTAAGGGCTAAGGCAATAAAACTTCTAGAAGATAGGGTCTGGGGAGGCAGCTCATGTGCAGGCATACCTGTGCACATGTACACACACATAAACTTTTAGAAGAATACATTAAGGGGAATCATCAAGATTCAAAGCTATGGCTAGGCAAATGTCTTAGATACAACACCAAAAACATAATTTTTAAAGTGAAAAGATTCAACACTATTGTACTTTAAAATTCAGTAGATATGCTACCTACCTTGATGGTGACCATCTTGTTCATAATTTATATGTATACCAAATTATCACATCATATATATTATATTTATATAATTTTAAGTCGCTTATAACTCATGGAACTAGGATGTGGTATAGCCACCATTAAGCCACCACACACATATGCACTCCCCTCCCACATAATTAAAAACAATAAAAAAAAGTTTTAAAATAGTTTTAAAGAAAAACAGTAAAAATAGCTAGGGGTGGAGTGCTTGTTTTGTAATCCTAGTGTTCAGGATGTTGAAACAGGAAGAACGTCACAAATTTCAGACCAATCTGGGCAGTATCGTAAGACTATGTAAAAAAACACAAAACAAAACAGAGAGAGGTAGAGACAGAGACAGAAAAGATAAGAGGCAGAAGACGAAGGATGGGTGAGATGATTGGAGTGGAAAAGTACTTGACACACAAGCCTAGGGACCTGTGTTAGACCCTTGGAACCCACAGGAAGGAGGGAGAGAACAGGCTCCACAAAATGGCCCTTTGACCTCCATATGTACGACATGGTGCAAATGGTCCCCATCACACACATAAAAATAAAAAATAAATTTAAAAAATTTTAAAAAGCAAACATATTAGGGAAAAATGTAAAACCAATTTTGGGAGAAGGCCAGAAACTTATGAAGACAAACAACCCAACAAATGATATGCGTGGACATCTCTCAGAGAAGATATGCCCCTCGCTGGTGAACACAAGAGCAGGACTCAGCTCACTGCCTTCAGGGATGTGCCCATGAAACCACAGAAGTCCCCATTAGAATAACAGCAATCTCAAAGGCAGACAGGAACAGGTGATGGCCGGGATGCAGAAAAGCAGTAGCCTCTTGTATGGCAGGCAAGAGTGTAAAATGGTCCAGCCCCTTTGGAAAATGGTTTGGCAGTTTCCCAGAAAGTTAAATATATGTATAAAATACATATGTAAATTTAGGAATAGCATACAATCCAGCAATTCTCCTAGGTACCACCTAAGAGAAGTGGAAATGCATACACATGTAGACTTTCAAGTCAACATTGATCAAGGCATTGTTTATAGGAACCCCAAATTGGAAAGGTCCTCATTTCCTGTCAACTGACACATAATTTCATGATAGTAAAGCAGCCAGACCCAGGAGACTGTGAGACAATATATCACATTCCCACTTAAACATCCAGGAAAGACAAATTAAGAGAGATAGTAAACAGATAAACGGGTGCCTAGAGCTGGGCTGAGAACTCTTGAGTTGTACATTTCCACAGCATGAAATTTACAATATTTAAAATGTATGTGGGGCTGGGCATGATGGTGCACAACTTTAATCCCAAACAGAGGCAGGTGGATGGTTGTGAATTTGAGGCCACCCTGTTCTACATAGCGAGTTCCATTATGAATTGATGGAATTGAGGCCAAATAGAGCTATATAGTGAAACTGTGTCTCAAAATAAATAAATACATACATACATACATACATACATACATACATACATACATACATACATACTACAATATACATGTACAATGTACAATGTGTGTGATGCTGGGCTCAAACCCCAGGGCCTGTGTGCTCAAACCCCAGGGCAAGTTCTAAGTGATAGAGCCTCAGCCACATAGCCTTTTCTTCCCCAAAAGTATTCAGCTTAAGGTTGTTCTTCATAAAAGAATAGTATTTTACATATATTGTCCAGTAATATCTACTCTTTGAGGACATTTACTCATTAGTTGAGCTTTAAGAGGAATTCAACTTAGAGGGTTTTGTTTTTGTTTTTGTTATTATTTTTTGTATCTCAATACTGATTGTTGATAAAAAATAGTAAAAAATAATTGGTCAAAATTACTGTGGAAAATTTACAAATAAATGCTTGATACTGCTATGTTCCCAGTTGGCTTCAAGAAAGTCTTGGCTTATCTCAGTGGTGAGCATCTCCACTTAGCTCAGCTGTGAGCATTTCTGAATCTTGGCCTCTTTGTCTTTCTCCTACCTTTGTGTTGAGCACTGTGTTCTAGATTGTCTGTGTGGAGGTGAGTGGGCAGCTAAGTGCTTAACCAGTCACTAATGACGTGGACGGATGACACAGTCTTTGAGGACAATAGGTAAAGTCTAAGGAGTTTAGCTGCGGGTTGGTAATAAAACTCTGTAGGAGATTCCATGTGTGGGGAAATTGGTAGCTTTAAAAAGAGCAGAATCATTAATGGCTCTTTTTCTACATTCCCAGTGATTTTAGATAAAGTTGATGTGGAATTCTCTGCATGGACACTGACCAGAGGAGCTGGCAGCCTTGGGGTGAGAGTCCAAGGTTCAATTTGGACCTGAGCCACCTGAGCCACACCTCCAGTCTTTCCTTATTTGTGATAGGCTGGGAGAGTTGCCACCTTTCTACTATTGATGGCTCATGAACTGTCATAACAGCAAATCTGCCCTAAGGGACTGGTGTATGCACAGGTCTCTTCACTTCCCAGTGAACTCAATTTTCAGAATTCCAGAACAAAGTCCAGTTGGGACCTCGTAAGGGCCAGCAAGTCAAGGTGAGTCAATGAGAAGAGTGCCTGGAAGGCCAGAGCCAAGAGCACAGACAAACCACTCCCAGGTTTTATTTCTTTGAGATGTACATTCACATAAAAATAAAAGAATAAAGAGTTTGACAAATGATATGGATGCATAAAATGTGACTTTCCTACATGTGTGAGTACAGGCAAGAGAAGACGAGCCTGCTGACTGACACATGAGGGGTGTAGCTAACTATACACTCTTTTCCCATAAAGATTGTTCTGGGAGAGATAAGAAGAAAGAAGTGACTGGGAACCTTGTCCGTACTCAAGGGAGCAGGAGAGGAGAAGGAGTGAGGGAGAAAGGGAAGGCCAACATGCCCAGGGCAGAACACAGGGTATGGGCCTCAAGGCCAGCAGCAGACCTGGGGCTTCTCCTGGGAGTGAGCTCAAAGCCTGGAGGCTGAAAACAGAACAGTGAGTGACCTGAGCCCAACCCAGGGACAACAGGACTCCACAAGGTGTGAGAAAACAGTTCACAGAGCAGGGTGGCAACACATGGAAAGCACTGAGCCAATGAATCAGTCAGGGTTTTATTTATCTCTGTGATACCTGTGGGTTCTGAGAAGTCAAAGCTGCTTGTTTAGTGGCCCATGGGGAGCCAAACTAAGCTCCTGGCCAATAGAGGAGTTAGAGGAAAGAGCAGCCAAAGTTGGGGTGATAGGTCACCCCACACACCTCAGCTTCCTTGGCCTCTGAATCTGTTGCTTGCCTGAGATTGGAGGAAGTGGCTATGGTACCCACTTCTTGCGTTTCTGAGGTATCCAAAGAAGACAGAGCCTGAAAAGTTTTGGTGAGGTGCCTGAAGTCTCCTGGGTCTCAGTCCTATACTGGGCAGGTGTTTATTGACACTTGTCTCAGGCCACAACTGGCCTAGACAATAAAGATATAAACTGGCAAGACATATTTCCCCAGAAGCAGACACAAACACACGGAGAAACAGAGATACACTGACACTCCCAAACACACTCAGACACAGACACGAATACACACACAAACACACTCAGAAACACAGATACATATACACATACAGACATATACATAAATAGGGACACACCCCCTATACACACACAAACACGCCCACAGGCATACGCACTCACACAGACATGTAGAGACACACACCCAGATATACGACGAACACACAGTATATTCATGAGCCACCCAATTGTCAAAACACTACATTCCAGACAGGGGTGAGTGTTTATATTATTCTTTCTGTAGAAATGGACAGAGGTGTGGCTTGGGTTGGTTTGTTCCAGGAGACATGGTAGGCTATCATAGGGCAGGCCATTCTGGGTCCCTGACTGTGGCACCTGTGTCCCCATTGACAACTTCTGTGATTAACAAAGGGACCTGGACAATTTGCCCCAGTAGAAAGAGAAGCTATGACATTATGAAGAAAGCACAGAGGTGTAGCCCTGACTTTCACCCATGTCTCCAGACAGAAAACAGTGCTGTGAGGCTGGATCAGAACTGCTAGTCATGTTAGTTTCCCTCCAGTGCTCCACATATGGGTTCTTCGGGGGCCTGGAAGCCTGAAATTGGTGGCTTTAAGGTCTTCTTCCCAGGGGTCTCAAGGTGCATGCAGCACAGAGGACTCTTGGCCATCAGGATTCTAGTCTGTGTCCAGCAAGGTAAAAAAGTAGGGACTTGTTTGGGACTGGCACACATTGGGTCTTCAATATGGGCTCACTGAAAGGTTGACATACATGTGTGGCTTCCTTCCTTTACTTTTTAAATTTTCCCCAAATCTGTTCGTTGCCACGGTTCCCATTAATCTTTATATGGGTGCTTTGAGTGCTGCTCCCATCTGAAGGAACATCCTTGTCAGACTGGCAGAACAGGTTGGGGACGGCCAATGCACAAAACTACTGTTTGTACATGGATAAAAGACCACAGGGATTTTATAGCACCCTGGACACTTTGCATCCCATAAAGCAAGAATTGGGGCCTTGCAGCAGGAGCTTTCTCTTAAGCTTTCTCTTTCATCTTTTGGAGAGGGATGAATGAAATCCTTTGCAACTGGCATGCTCTTGCCAGGAGGTCGTCACCACTGGGAAGCTTTCATGGACCTATAATCCCAGACACACTTTGTCTTCCCAAGAACAGCTTCCTAAGCAGTGAGTCCCAGCGCTAGAAGTGGCACTTGCCAAAACCTTGGCACCATGGAAAGGCTTCTGAACATGCAGTGAGTCTGAGGTATCTCTGGCAGTGTTCACCCATGAAGCCATGTGATTTTTCTGCAGCCATGGTGCCGAACACACATGCACGCTTTGTCCAGTATCCACCAACTAGCCTTGCAATGCATTAAACACAGACTAAAACACCTTGGCTGAATGTCAAGACTCCTGAGAACTGGGGATCAGTGTCTTCTTTTGTTTCTGTTTTTGTTTTGTACATGCAAAGCTTTTGCTCTTACAGAAACAGCGGTTTTTGTTAGGGAAGACAAAGAACTTTAATATTTCCCTACTGCTATTCCTCAGTACACATGTACCAAATTAGTCTATTTGGGCATTGGATTTTGAAAATTGCTGTTTGAGTTGCTGACTTCAGTCATTAAAAACATATTAAATAAATTTTATCTTAGGATCAAGATAGGATTCCCTACAATTTCTGAAATGTCCCTAAACATTCTTTTGACATTTTATATTAAGTATTTATGCTAAGTAGTGTTCTAAGCATTGATGATTATAAAAATAAATTAGTTTTTAATTGATTATAATTCTGACATCTCTGAAAAATATTAAAGATGGCTATGTCCTACAATATCAAATATTCAGCCATGGTTTAATTATTCTTTTCTGTCTTTTTTTCTGTTTTTTTTTTTTTTTCTGTGTAGCCTTGGCTATTGGAGCTCACTCTGTAGACCACTGCCTCACTTAATTATTTCTTAAACAAAGCTGGGTATGATAGCACACACCTTTATTTATTTGTTTGTTTAAGTTTGTGTGTGGTGCCTTGGATGAGAATGGCCCCTCAAATTGTATATTTAAAGGCTTGGTCCTCAGTTGATGGAACTATTTGAGAAGGATTAGGAGGTGTGGTCTTGTTAGAGGAAATGCATCACTGAGAGGAGGCTTTGAGGTTTCAAAAACCCATGCCACTCCCAGGTATCTCTCTCTCTGCTTCCTGCTTGTGGAGTAGATGTGAAATTGTGAGCCACCATGTTGGTGCTGGGAATCAAACCAGGTCCCCTGCAAGAACAACAAGTGTTCTTAACCACTGAACCAGCTCTCTAGCCCCTAAGGTTTAATTCTGTAGGTAAAAAATAAATAAACACATCCATCTCATTAATACATGGACTTACTTTTATCTCTAATAAATGGAAAATTTGCATGTATACCAATGAATGGTTTTGAAATATTTTATGATTTACTATCATCAAATGTTTGGTGTGAATATCTGTTTTAAATACCTTTGTAAAAACTGTAAAAGTTTCTCAGGCCAAGGTCCTGTGAAGGAGAGAGTTTAATAAGTCCTTTGATAGATGGTGAGGGCTGGGTTCACACTTTCCTACCACCCTTGTCTCAGTGTTGGTCCTGTCTAACCCAGGAAGGACTGTTCTTAAAATTGGTAATAATTAAAGTGGGCCACCCACTAGTCCAGAACCACGGCAGCATCTTTCCTTCTCCCCACTTCACCTATTTCAGGGACAGGGATGCCCAGAATAGCCTAGGGAAGGAAAGGCAATATGAAGCTAAGGAGAGAGGCTAAGGGGATTTTGTAAGAGGAACCCCCTCTATAAGTCCCAGGGTCCCTTCTTGGCCCAGCAAACCAGAACCCTAAATGGGCTGGGGTAACTGAGAATTGGGACCAAATGAGGAGGTTCCAGCTTCCTGAGACACCTGGTCTAGCTGCTCCTTTGGGTCATGGTTGTTAGGGAGGGATCATCTGGCGACCTCAACCTGATGCAACCATCAGGCCCACCTCTGGCATTTCAGAGAGCAAAGAGCTCACCAGGAAGATGTTGTCAAGTGCTGAGGCCAGTTGTGCCCTGTGAAGTTCCTGGCAAGATTCACCTGGTAGCCCGAGACTATAGGCTCAAGAGGCCCCGGGGGCTGGTCCTAAACCACCTAAGCACCAAATTCTGTACTTCATGGGCTCCAGGGGCTCAACCTCCAACTTACACTCTCTTGGCCTCTGTCTCTGGCCTCTGGGGTCTCCTGTTGGACAGAGCAGGAGAGCAGGTAATGACTATGATCTAAGTGAGACAAGGGAAGCACAGACCGCCCAGAGTAGCATCTAAGCCCCTGTTCCCTGCCTAGAAAAAAATCAACGAGTTCACAGAAGCTGGGACCTTGCTGCCCCTGGGGAATTATCTCGCTGTTCGACACTAAGCTAAGACCCCTCAGGTTGAATGACCAGAGTTCCCACATAAGGAACTGTGCGAAGCTTCCTGGACTGAAATACAGGCTCCACTATGCTGTCAGCATACTTGAAGGGTAGAGGCCCCAGAACTTTCTCCAAATCCTGGTCACTGACCCTGGACTTCAGTCTCCTCCACCTGGAAAGGTCAAGAGAGATGAACCAGAGAATTATCGAGAAGGAATAACACAGCAGAGCCTCAGTGACCTTGTGCCTTGGCTGAACCAAGCTGGGCTAGGGGCCAAGAGCAGGGCCAGCCTCTAGAGAGCTGGGAACCAATCTGACCCCTGGCCCTCTGGCCCTGAATTCAGGACACATAAAGCCCTGGCTGCCTCCTTTTTTCTTAGAGGTCTTCTCTGCCCTGTACTTCCTAGGTCTCTGCCAAGGGCTCAGCAGCAGCTTACTTAGCCCCTCATCTCCTATGCCTCTCCAGGTGATGCAAATCCTAGAAAGAAAGGTCACAGAAATCTAGGACCCCAGTTTAAGGGGAAGAGACGACACACTTGGGGTGTTCCTGGGATCTGTATGAACCCCACCCTTTATCCCTGGAGCCTCAGCTTTCTCCACTGTCACATGGAATTGACAGCAGTTTGGAAAACCTTAATCCTATCTCTAGCTACTTCCTCTGTGGTCTTTCAGCCAACAGGGCTCAAACTTCTAGGCATATAGCAAAGATGCAATGAGCCTCATAGGGCTATGTACCCAAGGACTATCAAGTCACAGAAGTGAAGTTGTGTGAATCTGTGAGAAGGATGGCGTGAGCAGGAGGAATTTGGGGTGGCAAGCTGGAGTGGAAGGTCACAGGTTCTGTGCCATGCTCTAGATTTAAGTTACAGCCCCACTAGGAACTGTGGAGCCTTGAGAAAGCTCCTCAGCTTCTCAGAGCCTCTGCTGGCAGGAGTCATGGAGTACCCACCCACAGGGCTATTGTGTAGGTTAAGGAGGCACATGAGCCTGGCACAGTGCCTGGCATATGGTCAGTGCTCACCAGATGGGAGCCATCTCTATTGTCTAGTATGGTTGTCTCTGAGCCATACACTTACATACACAACACATGTGGTCAAGATAACTGCATATTCCCACAACAGAGTTGTCACCTTGACTCATGAGGCAAAGCTTACAGGAAGGAACTGGCATTTCCTTGCTGTTGCGGTGAATCTCTCTAGATCTTTCCGGATGATCCATGCCAGCTTGTATCCAAACATTTCTGCCCTGAGTAGTCACAGCTGCCGCAATTTCTTAGATGGAAAAGGAGGCTGGCGTGTCTCCCAGTCCACAGGGTGAAGAACCTGGGTGGGAAAATGGGAGTCTCTGTCTCATCTTCTGCTTGTCCATAACCTCCATTTGGCTGGGCATCCACACTCCCCTTAGAAATGCAAGGAAATGAGCTATAATAAGAAAATGCCACTGTCCCTTTGATAGTTAAGACTGTGACCCTATTTTTACATCAGTAGCATCACCACCTTCATGAGAGAGTCTATTGAACACCTGCTACCCACCAGAGATAGACATCTGTGTCACTGAATGACACCATCTCTCCCAGCCATCACCAGACTGTCCCATTGACCCTTGGTGGTCACCTGATAGGATGACCTCATTCTCCTGATCAGTGGCTGGTATGACCCAGGACACGGTTCCTGGCGCTAAGTAGGGTCCAAGCTACTAAGCCTTGTGAGGTAAGAGCTACTATCTCCATTTTATTGGTAAAGAAATCTGTAGCCAAGAGAGGGGAAGTGAGTTAGCCCACATCAGGCATGATGTGGGCTGTTTGAGATGATGGTCCCCAAGGATCCATTCCCTACCTTCCTTTATCCCCATATATCAGGTGAGCTTTCGGGAAGCATGCTTTAGCCTCTTGGCTGATTCATGACTAACTGAGGCCAGTCTTCCAGAGATGCCAAGGCCTCTTGTACACCCAAACCAATCCTAGAGGCTCCTTCTCCCTGGGGAAGATGAGGCCCTCCCCTTGTTACCCTTTCTGTTGCCCTGGATGACTTTGCCAAACCACTGGGATGACTCTCATTTTGTGGCTGAGGAAATTGAGGTCATATGGTTTATCCACACTTTTTAAAATTCCTGCACAATGTGGAATTAGAGAATGTTTTTCCCCTTTTGGCTAAGGAATTTGGATGCAGGCGTCAGGCTCCGCCTGGCCAGGCAGAGGAGAAGGCCATGAGGAGGGGTGCATCAGTACCTCCAGGACCCTTCATCACAGAGCCTGTCCCCCTTTTCTGGCTACCCTGCCTGGTCACCCCTCCTAAACCAACCTGCCCCCACCCCGGGAACAGAGTAAAAGAAGCTGAAGTTTGCTTCAAGGGAGGCCCATGCAACTCCAAAATCAGAGCCCCAGAGAGAAGGCCAATGTGACTCATTCCTAGCCCAGGGGACAAGCCAGCTAGAGCAGAGGCTGCCTTGGGAAGGCCTGGGCTTTTGTTCCTTCAAGGACTGAAATGAATCATCTATGCTACTAAGTCACCCTGGCCAGTCCCAAACTTTCCTGGGTAGAATCAATATATGTGCAAACATGAGATGGAGCATCAGTGGATGGGAAGGAGAGCAAGGTGGAGGCTGCAGCCTGAGGAGGGGGGGGTCTAGAGAGAGAGTGAGAGGACCAGCCAGAAGCGACCAGCCACCCATACCCACAGGTAATATGTGTCTTCTCAGTACTCTGTTGATTCAGGCATCTGATTCACAAGCATGCCTGGATTCTCTGAGCACCAAACACACTGTCGCTTCCCCTAACCCTACCACAGAGCAGATGAAGAAACTAAGGTGCTTATCAGAGCCCCCAAGCAGGACACAAGCTACCGTCATTCTGTCCTCACAGACCTGCTCTTCACCAGCAGAATCAGAGGCCCATTTGGTGTCAGCACTAGGGCCAGGCCGAGACAAAACAGCTGGGTCATTTCAGGGGGTAAGCCAGCTACAAGAAGCAGCAGGAGCTGGAGGCCCATCTTGGGGCCCAGCATTCCTGAGGCCAGATGTGCAAACCTGACATCACCATCATGGCCCCAGTTGGGCTGCATTCACTGGTTCAGACACTGCTGTCCCCTTGTCCCCTCCCCCCTTCCTCAACATGAAAGAGACTCAGGGGTGCTGGCAGCTGCTCCCCAGCATCTGGCAGAACATTCTGCCCTAAAGCTGGACTTTCCTCCCTCCAAAGGGATAGCTGGTGACTCATGTTTCCATTTTCAATGCAGAGCCAGGCACTGGATCTTTCCATGACCCCAAGGACTGCTGTGTGGTGCTGGGCCATGAATTGTGATGTCAGACTTATCTGAGTTCAAATCCTCTCCTTGATGCTTGTTAAATATCCATGTGTTTTTAAGCAGCTACTTTACCATCTTCCATACCCATTTGGAAATAAAGACTATAACTGTCAACTCTGGTATTGTTTTGTTCTAGACAAAGTCTCTCCATGTAGTCAGAACATGCTTCCAATTCTATCTGCATGTATGGTATATGCCTGTATGCATGAATGTATGTTGCAGGGAGGTTGGTAAATTCCTATTGGCTAAGGAATTTGGATGCAACCGAAAGGTTCCCATGAGCGAACATGTAGAGGACATCCACCATCAACACTCTCTGACTTAGCCCCTTGAGGTAATTAATATTACGGAACCTGTCACCATATTTTGACTAGGCTGGCTGACTGGCCAACAGGCACCATGAACCCTCTGTCTCCATGAGTCCCCTCCAGCACGAGGGTTACAGGCACCTAGGGCCACACACACTGGGGGTTTTGTGTAGGCACTGGGGATTTGAACTCAGGTGTGTTCTTGTGCACCATCTCTCCAGTGGTTTCCAACTCTCAATCCTCTTGCCTCAGCTTCCCAAGCACTAAGTTGACAAGCATGTGCCACTACACCAACCTCAACCCTGATACCTTTTATTAGAAAAGTCCCTTCTCTCCCACTCACAGCTCTGAAAGTAAGCCATTCCCTTCAACAGTTTTCTCTTTTGTCCACTTAATTTTCATAATCCAAGCAAAGAGGAAGTTGACAGTGTTTCGAGGTTCACAGTCTCTGTATTATAAAAATCCCACTGATAGCCGGGCGTTGGTGGTGCACGCCTTTAATCCCAGCACTCAGGAGACAGAGGCAGGCGGATCTCTGTGAGTTCGAGGCCATCCTGGTCTCCAGAGCGAGTGCCAGGATAGGCTCCAAAGCTACACAGAGAAACTCTGTCTCGAAAAACAAACAAACAAAAAAATCCCATTTATAACAGTGATGGGAAGCACCCCCAGGAAGCCACACTGTTGCACCGTTCACTTCTAGTGTTCAATGGACTCTGTGAACCATTCTCACCCCGTCATAGCATCTGCTTGGTGCTGAGTAGCAGTTTTGTTAGTGTAAGCATTTGCGCAGGTTTAAAGGAGCTGGACTAGTTGTGATGCTGTGTGGGTTAAGCATATCAAGTACACTTTGACTTAATGATATTTTCCACCACATTGTGAGTTGAGCAATACCTGTGTACTGTTTACTACTGCTACGGTGCTATTATCAAGTGCTAGCACAGTCTAAAGACAAAAAAAAAAAAAAAAAAAAAAAAAAAAAAAAAAAAAAAAAAAAAAGGATGCCAGAGAGTCATAGAGCCAGAGAGTAGCAGAGCTGAGGATTATACCTGGGATGTCTAGCCTCACAGGCCAGCACTTTGTCATGATGCTTAGGAAAACGAGAGAGATGGAGGGATGAAGCTGGGCCTGATGGCAGCCTTGAGTGGATACTGTGCTGGGGTTTGCTGCTGTTGTTCCCATTTGTCACCTCAATTGCTTCCAATTACCAGGCCAGGTCTCCACTTTTCCCATGAGGAAGAGCTGGAGAGGACACTTGTCCTTTAGGCCATAGCCAGCAGTCAAGATCCCTGGGGTGGACAGAGTCCGATGACCTACCCCAAATGTGTTGCTTCCCACATGCTGGGTGAAAGTTCTTTCCTGAGGCCTTGGGATAGTGACTTTCCACCTCTGGGCCTCAGTCACTGGTCTGCCAGGTGGGGGTGCTCACCTGCAGCCCTGGGGAGAGAACAGGCAGGGAGGTGCTAGCTAAGGTTAGGGCTTGGGAAGCCTTAGCACCGTGATAGACTACTCTTATCAAAAGGCCAAAGAGCCTTGATAGACTGCTCTTATCAAAAGGCCAAGTGTGTGCTCTGGGCCCCAGTCCCACAAGCCAGTAACTGCTGTGGCAGGCTGGGAGGTTCCAGAAGCACCATGCAGGGTTATCAGGAATCACAAACAAAATGCAGACGGAGCTAACAATATTGACAGGCACGGAACACACTAAGATCAGCTGGTGCAACTCATGCTAGTAACCCTAGTAACTGGGAGGCTGAGGCAAGAGGATCACAGAAAGCTTGAGGCCAGCCTGAGCTACAGAGTGAGAGACTCTGTCTCCAAAACAAAACAAATACACAAAAAAGCAGAAGCCGCAGCTAAAACACTAAAGAGAGCTGTGGTCACAACAGTATCTCCACGTGCCACCCACAGCTGGTTTCCTGTCACCCTTCTCAGACCTTTTTACCTCACCTAACTCTGCTGTCCCAACCTGCTCCAAGGCTGGTCCTCACCCTGCTCTGTGGATGAGCCGGCCTCATCCATGTCCAGACTTCCTTGCTCTGGGGCCACTGCCCTCTCCCCACCTCTGTTTCCTCTGAGACTCCAATCTTCCTGTCCTCTGGGAACTCCCAGGAGAGGTGAACGGGGAGCCACACTCAATCGGATACCCATGAAATACCCATGAATTGTGCACGGAGCCCTTTGTCTGAAGGTCCTGCCACTGGAGCCCAGAAAAAGTCATGAGGAGTCTTCTGTGGCAACATTCACCTGGAGATGCAGAGGATTTCCGAGTTGAATCTGAGAAGTCCCCTTACCGACTTCCCCCTAGGACACATGCCCATGGGATCCTCTAGGCCATGCCGGGGACCACGCCACTCAGAGTGCAAAGGATGAGATTTCTCCTGAGCACTTGAGAGAACAGGAAGCAAAGCTGAGAAGCCCCAAGCGGCTGTAAGGAAAGGCGAGATAGGCCCCTTGAGATAGTGTTTGCAGGACTGAAGCTATTTCCAGACAGTGCAGGAGGTGGCAGCGTGGGGGTTACAGTCTTTGGGGCTCAACGGATGCCACAACCCACCTTGCAGCCAAAACGCCTGTAAATAGCCACCTTGCAGGTTCTGGCTGTGGAGCCTGGGAGCAAGCTCAGCTCCTGACCATTATCTTTTGCTTTGTGTGACCTCAGCTAGGCTCAGCTTCATAGTCTGTAAAATGGACATATACCGTCTTCCTAAAGTCCTGATGAGAACATATTGGAATGACTCAGTGGCTGCATGGAATTTGTATCATTTTGACTATGATGACAACATAATAAACATTAGGGGAATGGTGCAGGCGCCAGGGTGCTGTGGGTGTAGCTGACCCAAGGGGAAGCTGGTGATGGGGCTAAGCACTAAAGGAGATTGAGTTTCTATACAAGGAAATGCAAAAAGTGAATCAGTTCAAAATCAAAAACTGAATGATTCAGAAGGCCATTCCAGTACAACAAATAAAGAATCCAAACCAAATGACTGGGTTCCTCAAAAAGAGGACGTTGCTCTGCCAAGCTCAAGTATTAGTCAGGCAGGGGAGGCGCTTACTGGGAAATTTCACCCTGTTCAGCATTATTGAGAAGTTGTGGGTTCCTGGAGCCTTACTGGTGCTGCACAGCCGTGTGGGGTTAAGATTACCCAAATCTTAGGCCAGGGAGAAAAATGGAAGTGTTTATGCCAGGATCTATATTAGAAGAAACAAACAGAATATTGCTCCCTAAAAGGCAGAATGGCCTCAAGGGAAAGTAGTTAGAATTGTTGAAGCACCTGCGACAGCTGCACAGGCCAGCCGACATCTGCCAGGACTTGGCACATCCAGGAAGCAAACAGAGGGTACTCCCAGGGTCTGGGTCTGATTCAGTCTTTCTGTTCGTTTCAAAAAAACCTCTCCCATTTCTTCCCACATTCAAACTGCGGGACATTCCTCCTGTCCAAATGCTACAACAGGGAGAAGGGGCTATATCCTAGCTCTGCCACTTGCTTGCTGTGTGGTCTTGGACAAGTCACCTCTTTTCTCTGGACTGTACCTGCCATCCACAAAATGGGCACCACAGTACCTACTTTGTCACTCTGCTTTCAGCCAGTGTCAGTTTCAGAGCCTGGTTCCATTTTCTCCTCTGATGACTTCTTGTTGGCGGTGACTATAGATTATAGAGTCAAATAATCAAATGCCTCATTTGGTGCCCACCCAGAAGGTACTATGTCACTACATTTCCACATATAAAACGTGACAAGCCTTGTTCTTAGAAAAAGACAGAAATATGATATCGGGAAAAACAGATGAGGGGCACACAAAATCTAAAAGAAAAAAGAAAGGGAGAAGCCCTCCTCTATAGTGTCACTTCTGTGTGCTGGAGGAGGTGACCTCTCCTTCCCCAGATCTGGATGCAGACAGATAGCTGTCTAGAGCTTTGCAGGGAACCAGGGCTCAGAGATGCACCCAAGATTGGCTCTGGTTTATTGTCTCAGGTTGACTCAAGGGGGGGACCCCTAGAGGCGGGTTTGAGGGAAAGACATTTGAAGTTGAGAAAGGACCCGTGAGGCTCAGGGACAACTGCTGTCTCTGTGAGGTGACTGAAACACAGTCTTTCCACCCAAACATCAAGTAATAGCTTAGTGTGGCCCTTTCACACACCAGTGACAGGTAATTCCTTGATTTTCCATAAACTTTCTCCTCTTGCCTCAGCTGTAAGCAGCCTCCTAGGATGAAGGCAAGTTGAAGGTCAAAAGAAGGGGAGAGTTAAGCTTCAAACAGAAAGATTGTGGTGTGGCCACCGCTCTGAGCTCACTTCCTGTTTTGTGAGGCCTGAGTGGGTCCCTCTCCTAGAGCTGAACATTCTGTTCCCTTTCTCCACACAGAACGTTGAGGTTCAGCCTGCTGACCAGTGTTCATCTAATGGGAAAGTGGACCCAGCTGTACCCCAAGATGTCAGCTCACCCTGAGCTGCCTTGGGGATTCCACAGAGTTTTTAGAGAAGTAGAGACTACCCTGAGTCATAAGCCCTGTGTGTTCAATGCCTGTCAGAACTGTAAGGGGCAGCTGGAGGGGGAAGAAGTGGATTGCGGCACCAAAAAGTAGAAGCTGGGCTTGGGGACAAAGTTGTCCTCCCTGAGTTGTTACCAGAAGATGGTTATGCCGTCATCTCCCTGGTGCCACCAGCACCACTGAGTGCCTGTATGTCAGTTCTGGGGACACTGAAAAATAGGGGAAAGACAGAGGATAGATAATCCACACTCACAAGGTCCTCCTGCTTTAACTGATTACTGTATGCTGTGGAATTCCATAATGTGTTCTGGGCCAACATGATCTCATATAGACTTCCATCACAGTCCAGGACACAGCCTACCTACTGTTACCCCCCATTTCACATAGTGTCCTGCCAGACTTCCTTCTCCTCCTTCAGGTTATGACCTCTAAAAAGGCAGTGAGTCAAGGTAGGGTTCATATGGTGACACCTCAGCCAGCTCCCAGAGCTGGGTGATCTAAGGAGTAAGGAATGAGGGGCTGTCATCTTCCGATAAGGCTAGTCCCGCCCCCTAAACACCCTCCCCAACTTGAGAGGTCTCGTGCCTGGAGCCTCCAGCAGAGCTCTTTCCCAGCATTCCTTACTCATCCTTTGCTCATCAGTTTCTCCATTCTCTCACAAAGAGAGAATTTGGCTCTTTCTAGGCATGAGCAGCCTTTGGACACAGTGTAGCGTAGGTGAGCATCCCTTCTGCCTTGGAACTGTCTTCTGCCTATACTACAGGACATGATGTGTGTCCCATGAGCAAAGGGAGAAGCAGCTGTCTGAGGGCAGGTGCTGGGAGCCCAGAGGAAACATAACCTTGAAAACATGACAAAGACACAGGTGTCCATGCTTCTGGCTGAGTCTGCCTGGCAGCAGAAATCACCCAGGGCTGGGGCTGTCTGGGCTGAGACATGACAGAACAAATGGTTGTTGGGAGACCTGGACATCACTGTAAGTCTGGTGAATAAGGAGGGCCACAAGCAAAGAGGCTATCATAGTGAAATGGCACAAGGCAGTGAAATGGCCAATTCACAAAAACCTCCTAAGCTGGGTGAAAGAATTCACTTTGTTTAGCAGACAATTGTCAAACCATATGTTGGTCCTGGGGACTGCTAAACATTGGTGACATTGTATGGAGGAGGAAGGCCAAGCAGTCATCGTGTCTGTGTCCTAGTGGGGAGAGTTGGAGCCAGGTGACACCTGCTCTGAACAATAGTTTTATTTTTCCGAATGCTTATCTGTTTTATTGGTAGATTGAAATTTGCCATAGTGGGACATTTGCACCACAGACAATGGCAAACACTATCAAGAACTCCTGACCCTGCCATCATCCTACACCCAAAGGCTGGTCATTAAATATTTTCAGCACAATGCTGGAGAAAGATACACTATCCTGGTGACCACAAAAGAGTTGAAGGAAAAGCCAGCATCAGGGGTACGGATGACTGCTGCCCCTACTCCAATTCCTTCTGTTGATACTCTGTGCACTCATACCTCAGTATGGGACTGTACATGGGCTAGAAAGGGCCACTGAGGTGAACCCTAACCCAATATGACCACTATCTTTACAAGAAGAGGAAGTTATGAGTACATTCATTTGTTAGCAATAGCATTACTTATCAATAACATTGATTAACAAATGATCTTTTAAGATTTCTTTTTATTATGCGTGTATCTGTATTAGTATATGTGCACATGTGTGTATTGGGGGGGATGCCCAAGGACGCCAGAAGATGGTTACTGACCTCCTGAAGACACAGTTCCAGACAGTTGTGAGCTGCCTGTTGTGGATGCTGGGAACCAAACTCAAGTTCTATGTAGTTCACACTCTTAACCTCTGACATGCAATGTCGTGGGTTTCATATGATACTTTCACATACATCAGTGTCTGCTCATATTTGCCCTAATTGCCCTGGCCTCTTCTCTGATCCCTTTCCTACACCCAAGTAAGTCCCTTTCTGTTTTCATGGTGTGTGTGTGTGTGTAAGCCTCAATTCTTCAAGAGGCAACATGAATGTTTTCTTACCCCCTCTATTTCTCCTCCCTATCCATTTAGATCCCTCATGGCCAGACTCAGTTCCAGGTTTCTGGCTAAGAAATTTTAAACAGCAAGGAAAAGCCCTAGGAATGTCCTGGATGGCCATGGACTGATGCACTGTCCCTAGGATGGCAGGGAATCTGAAAATGCAGCTGGAGAGAAGCAATGTCCATCTGCCCCAAAGAGGAGAAAAGCCTAGGCCTGAATGCAGACAGCAAAGAGAGGAGAGGGGACAGAAAGAGGGAGAAGGTGAGCAGTGAGGGAGGGAGAGAGGGGAAAGTGGTACCAGCCCTTCCTCTGCCCTCCTTCAGAGCTAAAGTTAGTTTTGCTGTGTTACTTCCCAAATCACAAAGCCCAGCTCTGAGGTCTGGCTCAATCTGTGGGGCTTATTTGCAAGTTTCTTCATGGTGAAATACATAAAGACCATACTGACTTAGCCCACCATCTTGCATGACACAGAAGTCTCAGTGAGGTAGATTTTACTGGGAGGTTCCTGTAGAACCAGATAGTTGTGTGACACACAATGGGCTTTTAAAGTCTTCTGGAAACTCCATTTAACACCCTTGGTATTTTCTTAATCTTCCTTCTCTCCCGCACAGACCTCCAATCCCCATCCTGTGGCCACAGTTAAGAGTCTGAGCATTTGACCCCAAAATAGTGAACTGGGATACAGCCCCCCACTTACCCCAGGTTTTCCTCACACTCAGAGAAGGGCAACAAGAAAACCTTTATAGACTTGCTAGGATTTAGGTCAGGACCTCCATGCAATCCCCAGAGTGGCATCATTTGCATAGGGCAGAACCTTTCAGAGGTAGAACATTCTGAGGGGTCTTCTGGCCATCAGAGGTGTGCTCTTGCCATTTCCTTTTCCCCCTTTGGTTTCCCCACTGGTGTGAGGTGAGCAGCTGAACTCCATCACTCTCTTCTGCCATGATATGCTGTGTTGCCAACAGACCAATGGCATCAGGGCCAACAGTGTGTGGACTAGTACTACCAAAGTTGTCACCAAAGCAAACCTTTCCTTGTGCCCTCCATATACACTGTCATCCTTACTGGCCCCAGGTCACACTCTGAACAATTTAAACAGAGACAGGAGACTGCAAGTTTGGCCACTTGGGCAGATGGGAGATTTACACAACAAATAGATAGCCAGAATTATTTTTCAAGTACTTCAGGGTTGTTCCTTTTGAATAGTTGTTACACAGGTTCATCTTGCAGACCTGACTTTTCCATATAAAACAATGGTTCTCAACCTATGGAGGTTGAGAACCTCTCTTTGGGGGTCAGGTAAAGCCATCAGATATTTACATTGTAATTTATAACAGTAGCAAAAGTATAGTTACGAAGTAGCAACAAAAATAATTTTATGGTTGTGAGTCACCACGACATGAAGAACTGTATTAAAGGGTCACAGCACTAGGAAGGTTGAGAACCACTGTTATAAGAGGACAGGGGACTTAATGACAGACCAGAACTTAATGATGGTAGGGACTAGGCACTGCCCCCTTTGAGCTGTTCCTTAGAGGCATATTCTTTGATATGGGGTTGGACCTAATGATTGATTAAAAGTCAGGGTTGTCTCCATTTGTTATGGGAATGGAACCTAACTAGATGTCAATCTTGGTGAACAAACATTAGCATAGACTTTCTCAACAACCCTAAACTTCAATTATGTTACAGCTTCCTTTCTGACAGTCTCTAACAAGCCTGGCTATTACATTATTATATTCCAGTCATATTGGAGAAAACTCCTTTAGCTAAATTCTACTTTGTGTAACTTTCTATTTCCTAACCAAATTAGTAAGTCCTTTATAGCATCAATTTTACTACTTCAAGTTTCTTCTATACCAGTACAAAGAGTTTAAGATGCTCTCAGAGTTTTCAGCACTTATTTCCTGGTCGTAATCACTTCCTCCACCCAGCTATGAGGCTACGTCATCCCGTCATCCTCTCTGCTTACCTCACTACGTGCCCCACCCTGCCCCTCCCATAAGCCACATCACCAGCTCCTAGTCTCTGGAGTTCAGCCTTAGGTGAAAAGAGCCAGCAAGCCACACTTTCTCCCCCTCAGGCTGCTCTCCTAACCTTTGACCTTTCCCTGTTCTATTTCACCCTCTGTTTACTTTTGCCGAAGCTAAGCAAACTGGAATCTACATTCTCCCCAGCCGTTTTATGTTAAGCTGAATCAGGTTTTATACCTCGATGAAGGGGGATGGGGGGCAAGGTGTTGAAGTATAAAGCTCTGTACTTCCTGGCTGGGGGTGTCAGCAGATGAATCATTTACTTCCCTGAGCCTCAGGGTCCTTACTGTCAAAAGCGTGGCTCTCACTCAGCAATTTTGTGCTGCAAATTACTGACGTGTATAACCCACAGAGTGGGAGCCAAGGCAGTGTTAGTAATTAGCCAGGCCAGTTCATGCAGGGCCTGGAAAAGCAGACTAGTGAATTTGGACTTCATCTTCAGGCACTAGGGAGTCAAAGAAGTCTCTCTGCCTTCACTGTCACCAGATAGTAGACTTGAAGTGGAGGATTCCTTGTTCAAGAGGCAAGATAGGAACAGGAAGGAGGCTGGGAGACCAGGGATCAAACATGAAAAACCTGACCTCTGACTGTAGCTCAGAGCGGGAAGGAATAGGCAACAGAGGTTACCCAGAGGCAGCTTGTCTGGGATGGGGGTCCTCACTCCCCAGTCTCCTAAGCACTCCACCCAGCACTGACCACTTTTTTAACCCTGTGGGAGGGCAGGAGGAGGCATAGTGTGAGGAGGAGAGAAAGAAACAGAAGACACAAATCCCACCTTTTCTTGCCCAACTTTTCAAGCACTGACTTCAAGTAGACTAACCAATGCATGGCAAAATAAAGAGAAAGGAAGGGGTTCTTTGAGAACTCCTAAAAACTAACTTGGAATGAGCTCCTTCAGCACCAGGCTCCATGCTAGTCATTTGCACTGTTACCCCGGAGAGCAACTGATTAGTACCACCTCCACTTTACAGATCTCCCAGGCGCACAGGGAGGTGACGGCTGTGGAAGATGATGGACAGGACAGATTGCAAGCTTCTCAGAGCCCAAACCTGAAGATGTGGAGGGAACCAAACACCTAACCCAGAAGCATGAACCATTCACCAACCCCAAGACACACATTCTTCTCTGCAAGTACTACAGAACTCTAAGAAAGTGTCCTCGAAGGAGGAAACACATTAGACAGGGCAAAATTATAGTGCTTTTTTTTTTAACATACTGTACAAAGTATAAGGTACTATTTCTAAGGGGCTGGAGCAGTGACTCAGCAGTTATGAGCTCTTGTTCACCTTACAGAGGGCCCTAGCTTAGTTCCCAGCACTCAGACTGAGTAGCTCACAGACATCTGTAACTCCAGCTCCAGTGAATTCTATACTCTCTTCTGACCTTCACAGACACCTGCACTCATAAACAAAGACACACACACACACACACACACACACACACACACACACACACGAACACACACACGAACACATAATCTCTAAATAAATAAATAAATAAATAAATAAATCTTTTAAAAAGATAGTATTTACAAAACAACCATAGATACAAAATATCTCAAAGTATGCTGTGACAACCTTTTAAGGAAAATTATAATGATAATGATAAAATTAGGTGATGTTGAAGAAAATCTAAGTATAATACATAGAGATGCATAGCATGTTTATGGTAAAAAAAAGGACAATTTATACAAATTATTTAGTCTATTCCAATCAAAATCCCAATAGAGCTTTTCATATAATTCAATAAGTTGAATGTTCAATTTAGATGGACAGCAAAGAGTCAAGAAAGGCCAAGATGCTCTCAAATCAGAATTCTGGGCAGAGAAGGGACTCATCAAATATCCAATTTTATTATAACAACCACAATTAAGGCAACATGAAATTGGCACAGGAATTAACAAATGATGACGGGAACATATATTAAAGTATCACATATAGTAAAAAATCTGATTTCTGCTAAAGGAGGCATGCCGTGATTCCTTAACAAAAGCAACCCAATCTCACGAGTTTGCGTGTGCATATACAATCATACATGTACACTTAAACACACACACCTACACAGGCATGCACACATGACACATGCATACATATACATACATACATGCATACTCATACATACACACTCACAAATACACACACACTTTCACACACGTGTACAAACATGCACACATACACACACAATTCCAGGTGGTTCCAGGTCTTACATATAAAGAAAATCTTGAAATTCTTATAAGAAAATCTAGAATATCTATCATCTCAGGCAGAGACAAGTGTCTTAATACACAAAAAGCAATCACACAGAAAAGGACAGACACATTTGACTACACTGAAATAATTTTTGCCTGTCAAAAAGCATCACAAGGGATTAACTGGGAAGGAAAAAAATGTAGAAATATTTGCAATGCATAATCAATAATTAGGGTTCAGAATAGCTGAAATCTAAAGCAAAAAATCCAAAAGAAACAGTCAAAGAAACTCCAAGATATTTTCCATTAGATGAAACAAGGGTGACCCAGGGACATGTGACAAGAAGTTCAGTCTCATTATTTAGAGAAATGTAAAACAAAACCACAATGAAACATCATGTCACACCTACCAAGCCAGTGAAATTGAAAGTCTGGTTTGGGAATGTGGCTCAATGGAGAGTCCTTGCCTCTTAGCTAAGCAGAGAACTGACCCATCAAATACAAAAATTTATTATACCAACTACACAAAATAGCATGAAATCATCATAGGGATTAACAGATAGATAAATAGAACAGAACTAAGGTCAACCCCCAGAACCACACACAGTAGACTAAAATAATCTGGCAGTGGTAAGTGCCAGGGCCATCTGTCCCTGATGGCAGTATAGTCAGCACTGCCACTGTGAAGAAGCTCACAGCAATTTTGCTGCTAGTTACAGTTACTGGAAGATTTCCACAGCTGTACAGATATGCATCAGGGTATAAGTACTTTAGGGAGCAAGAATGGCTCTTTGTGTATTAAATATCCTAGAACCAAATCACCCATATTAGGGTGGTTATTAAAGAAGAAGAAAAAAAAAACAAAAAATAACAAGTATTGGCGACCATATGGGAAAATTGGATTTCTTGGGCATCACTGCCAAGAATGTAAACTAGTTAGTTCAGCTTCTCTGGAAAACAGTGTGGTGATTAAGTCAAAAATGAAATAGTTGCATAGCAATCCCACTATGGTATACACATGAAAGAGTTGGAAGTGGAGATCTGAATGGATGTCTACTATATTATTATTGACACTCATCAGAAAGTGAAGCACCTAAGACCAGTGGTTCTTAACCTTCCTAATGCTGTGACCCTAAATTTAATACAGTTCCTCATGTCGTGGTGACCCACAGCCAGAAAACTGTTTTTGTTGCTACTTCATAACTGAAATTTCACTACTGTTATGAATCATAATGTAAACATGATATGCAGGATATGTGACATGTGATCCAGAGGGGTCACAATCCATAGGTTGAGAAACACTTACCTAAGAGTTTATCCAGGATGGATGGATGGATAAGCAAAAGGGGGTGTGTACACGTGGTCCCTGACTCCCATAGATGGACTTAGCTGTTTTTTTTTTTTCAAGTGTATAATAGCATGAAAGCAGTGTGCAGTCAGTAGAAACCAAGCTTTCAGATTTGGTCTTTCTCTGGGCTTTCTCCTGACTCTGGGCAGCAATTGTGAGCTGAGGTTTCCAGTCAGGAGGTGAAAGGGCAGACTCCACAGGGGGCTGAGCTGCACTGCCAAGGTGTGCTTGACAAGCAGGGCTTGCCTTCTCAGATGATGTGTGTGTCAGCACATCCTCCAGTGTTGCTTTAGGGCAGCTTTGCATACAATGGGACAGATCTGCTGTATTCATGTTTTTTCCTGGCTATTAAATCCGAGTTCTAGCACAAACCTCCTCCTACTAATGAAAACAGCACAAACTGTGAGGTTAATACAAAATATCAGCTGCAGCACATGAGGGAGGGAAAGTTCGTGAGAGTCAGAGAATACAGGAAGTCTGCTGTGAGATCCCCGCTAGAAATGTCAGAGAAGCTACATCCATAAAGTTCCATCAACATGGCTGCCCAAACATGACCTGAATGAGAGCAACACCGATAGACATGCTAACATGAAAGGGGGAAAGCTCGTGAGTCCTCAAGCCTAGAATAAGAACTCCAGACGACCAAGGAATGCTGAGAGTGGAGAAACAGTAGAAGAACCCCCCAGATTGGTTATCCAATACCAAATGGCCAACCCCCAGATCATATACATACAAGTAAGGTTATAAGGACTGAACAGGAGATATATATATATATATATATATATATATATATATATATATATATTATATCGAGAGAGTGTATCAGCAATTAAAGAAATAGCAACCATAAATTTGAGAGAGAGCAAAGATGGGTGCATGAGAAGGATTGGAGGGAGGAAAGAAAAGTGGAGAAATACGTAATTATAGGGAAAACAATTATATTTTAACTTCAAAATATAAAAAATATTTTTAAGAGTCAATTTATCTCTATTTTAGCAATGAACAGCTGGAAATAGGTAATACTAACTTTAATAAAATATACATGATGGGGTATTATTCAATCCTTAAAAGGAAAGAAATCCTCATAGGCAGACAACTTGTGTGAAATTTGATGGCATTATGACAAATGAAATAACCCAGACGAGCATGCTCCATGGTTGTGCTCATTTGAGGTCCCAAGGGTTGTCAGATCCACAGAAGCAGAAAGCAAAATGGTGGTTGGGGTTGAGGGTGGGAAGAATGAAGAGCTATTGTTTACATCTTATTTCTTTGGTTTTGGCGGGCAAGGGAAGGTGCTGTGGAGGTCAAAGGACAACTTGTGGGAGTTGGTTCTCTTTCCACCATGGGGTCTCAGGGAAAGGGCTCAGGTCACCCTAAGCTCCTTTACCCACTGAGCCATCCACCTGAGAATCATTGTTGAATTGGCAGTTTCAGTCTGGGAAGATGAGAACGTCCTGGGGATGAGTCCTAGTTGGCTTCCTGCTGCTGTGATAAGCACCACAACCAAAAGCAATGTGGGGAGAAAGAGTTGATCTCCTCTTTCAGCTTACAGTCATCATGAAGGAAAGTCAAGGCAGGAACTCAAGCAGAGGCCACCAAGGAATGCTGCTTACTGGTTTGCTCTCCATGGTTCCTTCAGCCTGCTTTCTTATACAACATAAGACCACCTGCCTAGGGATGTTACCACCCACAGTGGGCTGGATCCTCCCACATCAATCATTAACCAAGAAAGTGTCCCCACAGACTTGCCTAAAGGCCAATTTTATGGAGGCATTTTTTTCAGTTGAGGTTCCCTCTTCCCAGATGTGTTGAGCTGACAAAAAACTAGCCAGCACAAGGTGGATGGTTGGTGATGGCTACACAACAATAGGAATCTGTACTGTTTAATGTCATTGAACTGTACTTTGAAGATGATTATTTCAAACCCCCCAAAACAGTAAAATGGATGCTATGTATGTTTTACATGTTCCATACATATCATTGAGCATAATAAAATGTTTTTAAGTTGAAAAGGAAAATCCTAGAAATTTTCCACATATACATTAGTAGGAGAAGAGACAACTTGGGAAACAGTATACATATACACTGCATTGCTCATTATACAGTAGCACACATGAGCAAACAGGGCACCTACCACACACAGGAGTGAAAAGGGCAGGTTGCAAAATGTTTCCCTCCAATTACAGAAAAGTCAAAAGCATAACATTTGGGGACTAGATAGACTGATAGATTTAAAATTTTTAAAGCAAAGCATAGGGATGGGTCACTCCAAATTCAAGGTAATGGTTCTCCGTCGGCTGGGAAGGAAACATGTCTTCTGAGAGAGGCATGGGAGACACTAGCAATGGATATGTGGGTATTCATATTCTATATACTCATGTGTGCTACTGTATAACGAGCAATGCAGTGTGTGTGTATGAGTACTGTTTCCCAAGTTGTCTCTTCTCCTACTAATGTATATGTGGAAATTTTCTAGGATTTTCCCTTTCAATTTAAAAACATTTTATTATGCTCAATGATACGTGCATTACATAATCAGTGATAAATGTGTAATATTGTGAAATCTTTAAAATGCTTTATATAGAAGACAGATGGGGAAAACTCCATGATGCTGTCTTGGTAGTGAGACTTTAACTATTCTACTTTCTGTCTCTTTAACACACTCTGCAATACTTTTATAGGAAAGTGACGTTCAGTTATATTAAGGAGAGGGAAAGAAATTAAGCCTTTCCCTCTGATTTGTTCAGAGAAAAGAGGAGTGGGAGGAAATGGTAGAGCACTGGGCTTCCCCCGGCTCTGCCAGGAACAGAAGACTTTGAGGCAAAGAGCTCCCTGGAGGTAATGCAGCCTAACCATTATCTTGAGGGGGTGTCTGTTGCTTCAACACCAACTCCCCAGTCCCCCAGGAAATCCCTGCCAGTTTCAGGAGTGGGTTGAGGGTTCCAACAGCACTGGACTTTTTGAAATAACAAGATGTAGCCACGGGGCTCAGCCGGCTCTTGTGATATCTACAGGCCACAGCTGTGTCATAAATCCTTATTCAACAGCATGCAAGATCAAATGAAGAGATGGAAAGGGGAACACATTGGCCTAGGAGACAGTTTGAGAAATGTGCTCAGATAGCTTCCGTACATCTGGGCCCTGTGACTGCCCCTGGTTTCTCGAGCCAGCTCTGCTTTCTTGTGCCCCCAGTCTGACTTCCAGTAGCGGGGCGGGCGTGGGGGTGCCCCACCAAGACAACACATTAATCGCTCGTTCTGTTTAAGTGGTCAGTGTGTCTCACAAACATGTGGGCAACCTGAAGCCCTGGAGGGCTTGAGACTTAGGTAAACAAGACAACAACTGCCCTGAAGGAGCTCAAGGCATTGTGGACCACAGAGAGAGCCATCCAGCCCCCTCCTTGTACAGCAGGCAGGACAATCAGAAGGAAGTCTCCAGGTCAAATGGGTTGAGACTGGAAGCCCATCTTCCAGGCAAAGGGAGCTGTGTGACTTTGGCCTGAGGAGAATCATAAGACGTTTTTGTTTTGCTTTTCTAGAATATGACTATAAAGACAAGCCTGTCTATGGCCAGGAAGTCCAGTGTGTACTCTGAGCTGCTGGTTCTTATCTACAGAGTGGGTTGATATGAGCTCCTAGAAGCCCTGAGATGTGAGAGAGCACTAAATCTCTAACTGACCTAAAATAGTCCCCCACATGAACCAATGACTCAAAACAAGTGGCTGAGAAACATGTATGCACTATTAATTTTAACAAACAAATTAAACAACACACATACACACATATGGAATATGAAGAAAAGACATGTAAAAATTCACATCAAATGAGATGTAAAATTACTACTCCAAAACAGGAAGCAAAGGTCAGTTGGGACCAAAAAGATTCAGCTTTATCTGTCAAGTTTTCATTTTTAAACAGATTCCTCTGTGACTTATGTATTAAAAATTAACTGGAAGACCTGGAGGTGGTGGAACACATCTTTAATCCCAGCACTTGAGAAACAGAGGTGGGTGGATCTCTGAGTCTGAAGCCAGTTTGGTCTACAGAGTGAGTTCCAGGACAGCCAGGGCAACACAGAGAAACCCTGTCTCAAAAAACAAAACAAAACAAAACAAAAAATTAATTTGAAAGTAAGTTGGCAAAAAGCCTTGACAGTGAGCGGGTGCTGGGCCAGTGCTAGCTCCCCTCTGCTTGCTCACACAGTAAAATCTGGTGTCCATGCAGTCCTATTTCCTAATTCACCCTAATTCCAACCCCAGTCTGGGCCAGAGTTATTTCTGGCCTATTGTAGTCTTTCAGTAAATATTTGTAAAAGTGTGTCTCTGATAGGCTCAGAAGTAGACTGAAGGGCTCTCGAGGTAGACCCCTCTTCCCAAGGGTGTGCCCCCCACCTGGAGACTATCAGAGGGTCTAAGCTGGGTCTTCAACCATCACCTTGACACAACTGCTTCACAAAGTTCTTCCTTAATTCCTGGTCCAGAGTTTATTGGCTGGGCAAGCAAAGGAATGCCTATCTCCAGCCTCCATTGCCTGCCCCCCCTCCCAAAAGCCCAGTGTAATGAGGGACACCATCAGCAATAACAGCCATGGCCAGGGCATCAAGGATGCAGGGGACTGTACTCTGTTTTGTTAGGTCCTTTCTCCTGCTTGACTTCTTTATCTTTTCCTTTCTTTCTTTCTTTCTTTCTTTCTTTCTTCCTTCCTTTTTCTTTTCTTTTCTTTTTTTTTTTTTTCCGAGACAGGGTTTCTCTGTGTAGCTTTGGAACCTATCCTGGCACTTGATCTGGAGACCAGGCTGGCCTTGAACTCACAGAGATCCGACTGCCTCCAGAGTGCTGGGATTAAAGGCGTGCACCACCAACGCCCAGTTGACTTCTTTTTCAAATAGGGTACTTTTGAAATTGAACAAGTGGTTCCTTTCATTAAATACTTGGTGAAATCAAACCTGAACTTCCCCAAAGTGAATTCTCTTTTCTGAACTGTAACTGAGGGCGCCTGGTTACTGTGTGATTCTAGGAGGTGGAGCCGGAAGAACACCGAGCCCCTCCATTCCAGCAGAGAACAATGAGGGGTGTTACTCTTGGGGGGTAGACAGGATACAGTTGATGTCTACATCCTGTCTACACTACCCTAAAACATTTCCTGGGGCTGAGGGCCAGATTTCTTGAATTTAACTTAAATAGGAAGCTGCATCAAGACTCTGCTAAAGCTGTTTGTAAAGGAGGAAAAATGTGGGAAGAGAATGGAATGACTATGCAGGGCCGGGAGATACTTTCTTTGATCGTGGTACCCCGAACCCTCAGCGCGGCTATGACACCTGGAGACAGGATAAGGCTCAAGATCCAGTCAGATGCAGATCCAAAGCAGTAAGAGCAGAGCCTACCCTGAGCCTCGCAGTCTCCTGAGATTCACACTTGCTCCACTTTGCAGAGGAAGAAACTGAGGCCAGAATGGGGACTGGGAAACCCCAACCGAGGTGACCTAAGAAGGCATAGACTGGGCCCATGCCAGGATTTTATACTCTGATCTGGAAACTTTTTCTTCTGCCTTTGACCCTGTTTTGTGTCCATTGAAGGGACCAGCTCCCCATTTCGGCAGCCATAACAGCTTGTCTGATCTTGTCTTAGTCACTAAGGTCAGATGCCTGCCTCATGGCAAGGAACCAATCAGAAGTTACCTGGTGGCGCTATGCTTTATGGCTCTGGGTGTGCTTTTAGGACAAGTGCGTAGCAATGACGCACAGAGCATAGCAACCACCCTGGGAGGGCCTATGGGCCATAACAACCAATTGGCCAATCAACACAGGGCAAGCCCTCCAAGCCTGGAGGCACACCAATCCTGAGCCTGTGTGTACCCCTAGACACTCCACTTATGTTGCCCTATAAGATCTCTATGCAGCCCCTTCGAGCTGTCTTTGCTAGCCATCCACCATGGCGGGTGGATAAAAGACCCGAGCTAACATGGGGTTAGCTCGTTAAACAACAATACAGCCTCATGCAGTTTGCAGCAAGCTTTCGAATCCGCCTGGTGATTGGGGTGACCGAGGTCCTGGGCTGAGACCCCGGAGGCCTGAGTTTTCCGGGGGTCTAACATCCATCAGTACTTGGGGTGCTGTTGACCACTTCTTAGGACCTCTTCACTTGCTGCAGCTTCAAGCTAGCTTGAAGCACCAGGTACAGACTAGGCTGCCTGTTTATAGGGCCAATCATATCACAGGGAGTGTGTACAGTGCTTCCACATAGGGGACAAGAGCTCACTGGTTTCTAGAAGGAAAGGAAGGAGGGAGGATGGAAGGGAGGACTTTCCACCTACCCTGAACCTCAGTTTACAGGGGCAGGCGGTGTGGTGACTGGCTTCAGAGTCATCCAGCCTCTCTTGCTTTCCTGTTTCCTGGAGCTCAGCCTGACATCACAGCCCACCAGAGGAAATACAGTAATCAGCCAGAGAGGGCAGAGCCATCTGTCTCCAGACATGGACATCAGCACGGCCAGCGCAGTGCCACACACACACACACAGTGCCACACACACAGTGCCACACACACACACACACACACACACACACACACACACACACACACACACACACCAGACTCCCCTTGTTTAGCTAAGAAGCAGGAGAAGCAGGGGTGGGGGGATGGGGATGGGCAAGCCCTGATCTTAAGGAGGAATGCAAGGAAGAACTTGCCCCACCCCACCCCCACTTAGCCTCACTACTAACAACAGTGGAGGAAGGGCCAGGTGAGCCCCAGGTCACAGCAGAATGATTTAAAGATGAGCAGCTGGTGCTGAGTCACACAGCCTACGTGAGCCATCTGACACTACAGGTGAGGTTAGCACTCCCTGGGTGGGACCTTGCAAGAATAGGAGCTACAAAGCCCTGAGAAATGTAGCGGGAATGCCCACACCTCACAGAACAGAGAGGGTCACTGTGTGCTTGAAACATGCCCTCTCTGTGGAGTCTAAATGCTGCCATCAATAGTCCCCTGGGAGTAGCAGGCAGAGGACCAGGGTCATTGAGACCATCCTGTGAGCTAGATTTCAGACATCAGACCATTCAACAAGATATAGAGGCACCACTGACCCCAGGTAGATGATGTGCAAGCTTAAGCCCAGAGTGGCTCATTGCCTACTCTGGGTCACACACTCCTTGAGAACAGGGCAAGGGACAGGGATGGGATTGAAATGCAAATAAGTCCAAAGACATATTCTGGAGACAATGTAGCCAGTGGTTAATGAACTCTTAATACACTTGTTCTCAACCTGTGGGTTATGACCCAGTTGGGGTCAAACAACCCTTTCACAGGGGTCACCCAAGACCATTGGAAAACACACATATTTGCATTAGGACTCATAACAGTAGTGAAATTACAGTTATGAAGCAGCAACGAAAATAGATATATGGTTGAAGGTCATTACAGCACGGGGAACTGTACTAAAGGGTCGCAGCATTTGGAAGGCTGAGAACACTGTCTTAATGTGTCATCGGAGAAGGGTCCCAAGCAAGAGGCTGAGTTGTGCCTTGCAAGGGGAATCGACCAGGGTTCACCAGTGAGGACTACAAGAGAGGCAGGAGGCAGGGCTCAGAAAACAGACCAAAGCACCCAGAATCTTCCCACATGTGTTGAAAATGTTTGAACTTCACCTCTCAGGGGTGGGGGACCAACATAGATTCCTATGTTGCTGTGGGGAGTATATGACAAACTAGCAACACCACACTCACACACTTTCCTGTACATATAAATGCACACGTGTACAGAGCTTGCTGTGCTGATATGGGCGGGACAGAAACTTCTATCTACAGCTTGCTACCAAGACAGGAAGACATTTGCATCTCCTCTCCTCATACAATTGAGGTGGGCTAGCTGATATGACATGATATGACACACCTACTGTGTGGCTAGCATTTTCCACATGCATGTGACACCTTCCAGGCTCCAGGCATGAAGGATTGACAGTTTGGATGGCATATCGCCCTTTGGAGGCCTTGGGTTGGGGAAAGTTCCCGATCCTTCATGAACCTTGGAGAAAGAGACCAGAGAATGCCTATTGGAACAAATACAAAAATTGCCCCCAACATTGTCTTTGTCCTTGAGTGTCACTGACCACTTATGCAGCCCTGACAAGTGAGGTGGTAATTCTATCCTTTCCTTACAGCTCCCCCACTGGTACCCCACCTCGAGGAGGAATTCTTCCTTTCCCATTTGTTCACTTATATCTTTACTTTTAGCAATATGAACCAGCAGATCTTTATTTTCTCCCATGTCACTCATCCATCACAATCAATGCTGATTGTAGTGTTGAAATTGCTCCAGATATGACTATTGGGAGTGCCTTCCTTCTGGCTCTTGTGCCCTTTTGACATGCCCTCATCATACTTTGAACATGTCTTTACTTCCTAAAATAAAGACATTTAAAGACAAGACTCCAGACTCACCTGGTACTTCTCCCATCCTAGGAACCCTGTGCATTGAGTGGAGTCTGCTACCAGCCAGGTGACAGAGCTACGAAGCTTATGTATGTATCTACACACACATATACACCTGTCTATCATCCATCCATCCCTCATCCACCCATACATTTATCTATATGAACACATATTAAAACCCATGAGTTCACATCCAAAACTCTGCCGTGGTTTGAATCTTAAATGCTTCCCAGAGGCTGGAGAGATGGCTCAGTGGTTAAGAGCACTGACTGCTCTTCCAGAGGTCCTAGTTCAATTCCCAGTAACTACATGGTGGCTCACAACCATCTATAATGGGATAGGATATCCTCTTCTGACACATAGGCATACATGCAGACAGAGAAAACAATAAACAAATAAAATTTTTAAAATGCCTCCCAAAGACCTGTGGGTTGAAGACTTGTATTCTGTGGGTGGGGCCTAGTGGGAGGCCTTCAAGTTATTAGTTGTGTGTCGTCAAGGGGATAACTGGCCCCTGCCCTCTCCTTGTGTTTTGCTTCCTGCCATGAGATAAGAACTCTTGCTACATCCCAGGCCTCCACGTCATAAGGTGCTATTTGGCTGCAGGCATGAAACAAACCAGACCACCTAGTCACGGCATCCTGAAATCTCCAAAAACTGTGACCCACCCCCCAAAATCAATGTTTTCCCTTTATAAGCTGATCATCTTGAGTATTTGCTATTGTGGTAGAAAGCTATCAGAACCTCCAATTCTATTTCAGAGCCCCTTGCCTCTTTGTGTGCAACTTCCACCTCCCACAGTGAAGACTTGACTCTACTCATGCCCAATAATATGTAGGCATTGCCTCCTGACATTTCAGAAGATAGCAGACAGTGTGTAAGACAGGGACCCCAAAATTGATGGTGAAGCTGACAAGCTCCTGCAGGGATAGCAGAGTCAACATGGAAGTGTAATACACTCCTCATGAGTTTGAGGTGACACACTGTTGAAAGCAAACCTGTGTCGGTTCTCACAGAGAAGTGCAGCACACTCACTCATAGCCACTTGATAAAATGTTACTACATTTGTGGCTCATGTGTTTACACTCTATGCTTTTTAAAAAGATTTATTTTTTTAAATTATATGTATATGTGTGTGAGTGTGGACATGTGCACAGGCATGCAGGTGCCTGTGGAGGCCAGAGGCTTTGGGTCCCGAGGCTGGAGTTATAGGTGGTTGTGAACTATATAGTGTGGGAACTGAATTCAGATCCTTTGAAAGGATAGTCAATGCTCTTAAGCACAGAGCCATCTCTCCAGGCCCCAAACTATCCTTGTTCCCCCCTCCCACGCCCCAGAGACCACATAAGTGAAGCCAGGTTTTTTTTTTTTTTTTTTTTTTGAGTCAGGGTTTCTCTGTGTAGTTTTGGAGCCTGTCCTTGACCCTTGACCTTACTCTATAGACTGGCTGGTCTCGAACTCACAGAGATCTGCCTGCTTCTGTCTCTAGAGTGCTGGGATTAAAGATGTATGCCACCACCACCCTACCCATACTATCCTTTTTAAAATCTCAGTTTCAGAGACAAGGAGGGTGCCAGATAAGGGCAGCATTGCAAAGGCTCTGAGGCAGGGGCATGTCTTCTATGTTTGAGGCCCACCAACCATTCACTGCAGCCAGAACAAAACAAGCAGAGGGATTAATGGGAAAGCAGATCAGGTATGAAGTAGGGTAGACTCCATAGGCTGTGGCAGTGGGAAGTTCTGTTCTCTATACTGAGGGACTTGGGAGCGTTGGAGTTTTGCAGGTAGAGAAGAGGTGGGCCTGATTCACATGAACTTGGCTCTGGTTGCAAGGTCAGGAGTTCATCTGCAATCGACATTGGATTTAGGTGAGAGACGACAATGGTGGCTCAGGTCAGTTAGTGGCTGTGTGATGTGACTAGAAGGACTCAGGTTCTGAATTAATCTTAAAGACCTAAGAAACAAGTATCAGTGTCCAGTTCTAACATGGCCTGGTGACACTACTGAATCTCCTTCTAACCTGGAAGTGACCCTGAAGGGAGGTACCTTCAGAGAAGAAAAACCACAGCTGGAGCCTGTGTGCCACCTCCTCACCTGAGTCCCTTAAGAGCTGCAAGTTCTAAACTTGAGTGAGGTGATTCTTGTTTGCCCTATGTGTCTGGGAAAGACAATAAAAATCCACTCCAGGCCTGAAGTTTTTTTATACATTTTTTCCACAAAAAAAAAATTAGCGCATAATCAAAGACCACTAGATTTATGAGATCGTAAGACCTTATGAATTGAGGCAGATCTCTATGGGTTCAAGGCCAACCTGGTCTACATAGCAAATTCCAGATCAGCCAAGGACCACATAATGATAGCCTAGCTCTATAAATCAACCAAACAAACAACAATCCCATGAGTGATAGCTGGTACACCTCAATATTTTCAGAAACTGGCCATATATCATTATTCTTGTGGTCTAGAAGATAAAAATCCACGTCTGAAAATTCTGTAGAAGTAACTCAGCCTTCTGGCCAACAAGTGAGGGTGTACTGTAAGGCTTAGGGGAGGAGTGTCACCAAAGAGTACATTTGATAGTGTGGAGAAAAGCATAGTAACCTCCTGGGACACCAAGAGCTGGGGCCTCGAGACTAGCAGCACTGCTGTGTTCTTCCCCTAAGCTTAGAAGGGCAGAGGGAGGAGGTGTTTGCATGGACACAGAAGTGTCACCTCTTGGGAAAACAGATGTCCTCTGAGAGACAGACATAGCCAGGCTGGATGACCACTCAATGGAGAACTTGAGACTGTATTCCCAAACTTCACTTCCTGCTCCCTCCAGCCTACCATAGGTTCTCTCCACAGGCTGGCTTCAATCAACGCAATATCAAAGGGGGGCATTTCGAAAGCCAACTTCCCAATACACGGGAAAAGTGGAGAGGCATGCACAGCCAGCATTGAACAAGAACACAGAATAATTGAAAAGGAACAAAAGCGAATTCCAGGACTGAAAAATACGATGATGACAATGAGTAATTGGAAAGATGGCTCAGTCAGCACAGTGCTTGCTTTGCAAACACCCGGACCTGAGTTTGATCCCAAGACCCCTGGCTTGCTGTCCAGCCTACTGGAGGAGGTCTAATCCAGTGAGAGATCTTATTTAATAAAAGAAATCACCCCTGAGGAATGACACCCAAAAGCTGTTCTCTGGCCTGCACATGCATATACAAACATATGCGTCTACACACACACACACACACACACACACACACACACCAACCCACAGGTTCAGTAAGTCCAATCAATGTCAATCCACACTTGTGGTTGTTATTGTAACCCTGAAAAGGCAGAACCACAGCTGAGGGCAAGGACAATGACCAGTTGCAAGATGATGGAATTGCTGTCCATTAATTAAGATGGGGAGACCGAGCCTGGAACACACTTGGGAAATCTGGGAAGTTGCCTACCTGGCTTCTGTAACCCTTTATATCTGAGCTCCAAACTCTGAAACCCTTTTAAGTAGCTTGATAAAAGCCCATGTGACTGCTTCCTGACTATCGCCCACCTCCTACAGACTTGAGCCGATGCCTCTTCTCTTGCTTAGCTTTCTGTTTGGCCTCCGTCTGCAGCCCCACCTCCACACTAGCCACCAGGCAGGCATTGCATATTGTGGGAGAGGGCTGTTCTCCCCCTACCCTGTTGCTTTTCATGATGGGAATTTCCCTTTAGTATTCCCAGACTCCCCTTAACTCCCATCAGGGTTGAAGGTGGATTCTGACTGCTGAGTTAGGGGTGGTGTGTTAGTTACTTTTCTATTTCTGTGACAGAACACCATGGCCAAGGTAACTTAGAAAGCATTTCATTGGGCTTATGGTTTCAGAGGGTTAGAGTCCATAATGATGAAATAAAGGCATGGTGGCAGGAATATGGTTTTGGTTTTTGAGATAGAGCCTCTCTATGTAGTCTTGGCTGGCCTGGAACTCTATGTAGATCAGGTTGGCCTTAAACTCTGAGAGATTCACTTTCTCTGTATCCCTAGTGCTGGAATTAAAGGCATGTGCCACCCCTAACCCCTCCTCCAACAAAGTCATACCTCCTAATCCTTCCCAAATAGTTCCACCAACTGAGGGCCAAGTATCCAAACACAAACATATAGGGGCCATTCTCACTCAAATCACCACATTCTACTCCCTGGTGCCCATAGGCACACAGATATATCATAATGCAAAATACATTCAGTCCAACTTCAAGTCCCAAAGTCTTTCACAGTCTCAATACTATTTAAAAGCAAATCACATGCTTCCAACATTACTATTCCGAAAAAGGAGGGATGGGGTATGGTGAGGAAATACTGGGCCAAAGCAAGATTAAAACACAGCAGAGCTAAATCCGAACTCTTTAGCTCCATGTCTGCTATGGTTTAGATGGCACCACCATTCTGGTTTTGTAGTCTGCAATATCTCTCTCTTGGCCCTGGTACCACTCCCTATTATGTGCAGCCACCTAGAGTGAAGTCAGAACACAGGTAGGAAAAAGACTGCTCTGTGTTGGGCCGTCTCAAATTCTAAAGTCAAATATTACAACCCATCTTGACCTAAATGTTTCCAGGCCCCTAACTGCCTATAAAAAACAAACAAAACAAACAAACAAACAAAAACAGTTTTTAAAAAATTTATCACAGCGCTTTTCAGGCTTGAGCTTTGGTTCCAGCAACATGGCTGAAGAAGGCCCAATCATTGGGATATATAGGTTCCCCTATGATTTTATCCCTCTGGAAAATGGTGAAGAAAACTGAAATCAGCCATCCAGCCAAACATACTTGCTCCTTCTGTGGCAAGACGAAGATGAGGAGATGAGCCATTGGTATCTGGCACTGTGGTTCCTGCATGAAAACAGGAGCTGGTGGGGCCTGGACCAATAGCAACACTTTTGCTATCACAGTGAAGTCTGCCATCAGAAGACAGAAGGAACTGAAAAAATAGTAGAAGCTTACTATTTTTGGGACTGGCCTAGACTTGGATAAATGGATTAATTTACATAAAAATCATGCATCCTCTGTACTCTGCATCCTCTACTGTCTAGCTCCCACCTAGTTAGCACTGTCAATTGATGTCAGCCCACCTGCCATTCTCCAACTCCTTACCTAGTGTATAGATTCTGCTGGCCATTGCTGTCACCAGATACCTGAACAAAGCCACTTAGAGGAGGAGGGGCTTCTTTTGGCTCACAGTTTCAGATGGTGAAAGGCCATTATGGTGGGAGGGATGATGGTAGGAACTATCCTATCCTGTCAGAGCAGCAGAGAGTTTGGGGTCAGAACCAGCAAAAGGAATTGTCTTCAAAGCCTCTAAAGGCCTGTTTTTACTGGCCAACCCCCAGCTCCTGAAGACCCTGCAACCCTCAACTCAGCACCACAGGTTGAGGAACAAGGGTTCAAACCATGAGCCTGTGGGGATCCTTCAGATTCAACTCATAGCAGAAACTGCTTTAGAAGAAAAACCAATCCCAGCCAGGTGGTGGTGGTGCACACCTTTAACCCCAGCACTCCAGAGGCAGAGGCAGGTAGATCGCTGTGAGTTCAAGGCCAGCCTGGTCTATGGAGAGAGTTCTGGGATGGCCAGGGCTGTTACACGGAGAAACCCTGTCTCAAAACAAAACAAATCAGTTCCAGTCTCCCCTGCACCTCACCATGTCATGAGCAATGTTCTGCAGAGGTCCATATGGGGGAACCCAGATGCCTGGTCCTCAGGTACTGAAACATATGTGAGGTTTTAGTTTTAAAGTTCTAAGTTTGGGTTAATTTGTTACACAGCATTGGATCTCCCCATGACTAATTCCTTCTTGTTCTTCCTGTCTTGGCTCCTCCTCTTCCTGGAAGCCTTTCCTAACTTCCTGTCCAAGACATCAGATATTTTAGTCTTCCAATGTCCTCTACATCTTCTCTAGCAATACCCCCTGCATGTTGCCTTAGAAAGCTAATCTATTCCTTCTGATTTGGTGGGTGTATACTGGACGAGGTTAACTGCACCCCAGGCCCACAAGTACCTCTCCTCCCCTTCCCTCTCCTCACTTCTCTCTCCTCCCCTTACCTCTCCTCCCCTCCCTTCCTTTTCCATATCTCCTATCCCTTTGTCTTCTCCTTCTCTCTCCTAACATGGACAGTTCACATTAATTTGAGATGATTTTTATCACCTTCAGTTGAAAGAGTTCAAACAACCTCTCCCCTGTGGCTTGGAGTTAGGGTTCTTCCACACTGGGACTCCCAGTTTTTGGACCATCCCTTACTCTGTACTTGCCCCACAAAATTGTACCCAACACTGGTACCCTAGTCCTGGTTATTGCCCCACACTTTTGCTAACCTCCTCCCCAATTGACATCAGAGCTATGCTGTGATCATCTCTACATGCAGAACATGTCTCCTAAAGAGGCGTCATTGAATAACACACAAGGAATGAACAAGCACCTTTTGGCTGGTCAAAGGACTTAAATGGAGTGAGAAAGAATAGTCACATTTTTCAGAGGCCTATTTTCTGAGCTCTAATTCCTTTCATCTTTGCTGAGTTTGACAAAGGGTTATTGTATTTTAATCTCTCTTCAACCAGACCAGACTGAACCAGCCACTCCTATGGAACATGAACTAGTGTCTCATTACAGAAAACAAACCCAACCCAAATATTCCCTGCCGAAAACAAGAAGCAGTGATGTTTCTGGCAGGGATGGATAGAAGAGAGTTAGCATGCATGGTCAAGGAAGTTTCTCCCTTAAGGACATTCTTTTGTATGGATTGATCATTCAGCAAGCATTTAATGAGCACCTCCTGCATGCCAAACTTAACCTATATGTCTCATAGAGTAGCACATTTGCTACATGCTGTCATGGATTAGGGCAAGTTGGGGGCTTTGAAAACATTGCTGTCCTGTGGGAATCCAGTAGGGAATCAACCTGGTTGCCTCTGCTCAGGGCATCTCAGAGGCCGGTTCAAGCTATCCAACAGGGCTTCAATGTCCCAAGATACTGCTGGTGCTGACCAATCCCTGTCCAATCACATGCACATGGTTGTTAATTCCTTTGCAAGCCATCGCCTGACATCCCTGGAGGGCAGCCTCACTGCTGGGCAGCTCCCATCTCGAAGAGATCATGCGGTACTGTCTGAGACAGAAGTCGCCACTTTTTGCAACATAATTTCAGAATCGACAGACATCAGTGCATGATATTCCGTTCATTTGGCACAAGTTAATAAATCCAGCCATGCTCTGGGGAATGGGAATGACCCAGGATCCCAGCACCTGGGGTCACCGTCATTGGGGCAACCTCAGGCTATCTGCCACAGTAAAGGACTTATTTATTACCCCTAGTTTCAGGCCTGTCCACAGCCATTTAAGCAATACCTCCAGATCAACCACCTAGAGACTTCTCTGACTCCAAAAGTAGTCTCTTCCAGCTGGCTGGGGGTGAGATAGAGAAAGGAGAATGCCAGTGTGTGTTTCTTGATTGCAATGTATACAATTACAGTGGCTTAACCACTTGGTATCATAGTTTCTAGGGATCAGGATTCAGGAGCAGCTTAGCTGGAGAATCCTGGCTCAGGGTCACCGCAGAGCTGGAGCTAAGGCGTGGGCCATGCTGCAGCTCTGAGGTGTGACCTGGGCTGAGTAGGCTTCCTAGAGGGCTCCCTCACCTGGCTGTGGCAGGAGGCCACAGATCTGCTGTGTGGACCACTCTAAGTGAAGGATGCCTGAGCACCCTTAGGACCTGGCACTGGGACTTCCCCCAGAAAAGTGATTCAAGAGAGTATTGACAAAGGCATGCTGCCTCTTGGAACTTAGCCTCAGGAGTCACACTGTCTGCAATATCCTGTTGAGTTACATAAGCTGGACCGATTCACTGTGGAAGGAGACTATATAAGGGCCTGGGGCTGTTGATGAAGAATGCTGGAGGCTGACCACCATGGGATATCACAAGATCAGTAGTTCCTAAACTCAACTGTTACTAGTTGCTGCCATGTTCAAAGAGGTCCAGAGCATTCCCACGTATTGTGGCACATGTCTGATTCCCTTTGCTCCATCTCCCACTGTCTGCTGGATGGACTGACACGTGGGATTGGCAACCCACTTTGCTTCCAAATTTCAACTGTCCCCCCAGAGTTTATTGGTGACATGGCCACTCCACACCCATCTTCTCTGTCTTATGTGAAGACCCTACTATTCCGCCTTAGACATGTGCCTCTCTATACACATGGAGACACTGGGTGGGTGATGGGACAGGGTGGTGACCATCCAAGCTCCTTCAGGAAGCTTCCACTCAAGTTGGTGGTACAGGTTAATCCAATCATAAGTTGTGCCGAATTCTCCCAAGGAAAAATACAAGAAGTTAGATAATAGCGGACTGGCCTCCTCTCTGTGCTGTATTTGAACAGTCAAGTGATGTAGGCAGGGCAGCAGTATTACCATTAAGTTCCAATGCAAGTGTTCAGCAATCTTAAATAGTAGATCCAATTAGATGGATGTTTATTTCTGTCTTGTAGAAAAACATGGAACTTCTGAGGGACAAGAACTGGGCTCTTTCTGTCTTGTCACTTTGGTCTGTGTGGTTTCTATTTCATAGTCCAACATTCTAGGCAGCCAGCAAGATAAAGGGACACCGAAGGCAAAGAGTGTATACCAACTATTCTTTCTTTCTCTCTCCCTTTTTTGTTTTTTGTTTTTGTTTTTTTTTTTGAGATAGGTTGTCTCTGTGTAACAATCCTGTTTTGAAGCTCACTTTGTAGACCAGGTTGGCCTTGAACTCAGAGATCCACGTGCCTCTGCCTCCCGAGTGCTGAGATTAGAGGCATGTGCCACCACTGCCCTGCTACACCCGCTCTTCTTAAAGCCACATTCTCCCTACATTTCCATAACCCAGTCACACAGATACACCTAGCTGCAAGGGAAGCTGTAACATTCAAGTTTCCATGTGCCCACATAAAAGTTGGGAGCTTTCTCTCTGGATAAAAAATATCAACACCAGTCAATCCTGCCTTCATCTACTCTGCTGGGCATCTGTTGTCCTTGGTCATGCTAAAGTGGACATCTGAGATGCTTTAGGAGGTCTGGGCTAATGAGTCCCCATTTTCCTCCCCAAGGAGGATCCCTGAGATGCCCAAGTACCTAGTCTCTGGACCACATTCTTAAAAGGGAAGACAAGATCAAATGCCCATAATGCACAACTTCTGTCTTGGGGTCATCTGCATCCAGGGGTTACTGAAGGTCCCTTGATTCTTTGTGCTATGCCCAGGTTCTGGGCCAGGCCAAGATTGTCTCACTTCCTGTGAGAGCATGGGACACTTGTTGAGTGAATGAATGAGTGGAAGTGGAGTATGGTTTGTCAGAACCATTGCCAGACCATGGTTCGTGCCCTTCTGACCTTGGATTTTGCTGCCCACTTACTCCTTCAGGAAGTCAAGTAGCTGTTTCCATTTGTTTTTAATGTCAGGATTTTTTTTTAACTTGAGTCCCCACTTTCCTCCCTGAGTTGCTGTTGTTCTAGATCACCATAACTTTGAAGAAGGCATCAGCAACAGAACCAAGGGACGTTCGGAGGTCAGTTTCCCCTACATTGGTGTTCTAGTTTGCTTTTTCTTTGCCATTACAACCCCCTACCAAAGCAACTTGGAAGCAAAGGGCTTATTTGGCACACATGTCCTTATCACAGTCTTTCACTGAGGGAAGTCAGGGCAGTTACTTAAGGTAGGAACCATGAAGCAGAAGCTGAAGCAGGGACCTGTGGAGGAAGGCTACTGCCTGTCTCCCTTGTTCACACATTCAGCTAGATTTCTGATCTTAGGCTTACCTGCCTGGGGATGGGTTACCCATAGAGGGTTTGGCCTCCCTATATCAATTAGGAACCAAGAAAAAACATCACAGACAGGCCCATCGGCTGATGTGATGGAGGCAATTGTTTAACTGAGGTTCCCTCTTCCCAGGTATGTCAAGTTAACAACTAAGATCAACAATCACAGCTACTCACTCCTCCTCCTCCTCCTCCTCTTCTTCCTCCTCCTCCTTCCCTACAAGCTGAGGGAGCTGTTCTCTGCAATTCTGTGTTTCTGAGAACTAAGGCTTAAGGGGCAATCCGCTTTGCCATTTCTAACGGTGCAAACTCAGAACCTCTGGTTAACCCTGCATGGACCTGACTTCGTGTGGGTAGATAGATGCTCAAAGAGTACTGATTAGCACTACCCCAAATGGCAGATGATAAAAGCAGATAGCTCAGCCCAACCCAGCAGGTGGAGAAGCTCTCACTAGATGCCAGGCTGTTCACTAAACCAGGGTCCCAAAGGTCTCCTCTGATACCCAGAAAAGGCCAGGGTATATGCAGATGGAGAAAGGAGTGGTGGCAGATCCCAGGAGCCAGACGGCTGTTCCTGAGTGGCAAAAGATACCCAGTGGACTGTCCCAGTCCAGGACTGCGTTGCCCACTCCCCAGTTTTAGCCCTTGCCCAGAGCTAGCACTAAGCTTGCAGCTTCTGTGTGATCTTCACAACGCAATGGCTTTGTTTTACAAACACAAGACGCACTGCTAGAGGCAGAGGGATTTGCCCCGAGGCCCCACACAGACTAGGAAAGAAGATCAGAGGCCAAAAGGAACCAAAGCTTGAATCCTGAGGAAATGAGTTTAGGTAGCATCCCACACCCAACCCACTCATCCCGCCGGCCCTTGGGCCCCTTTAACCGGGCGGCGGAAGGGGCGGCCGGGGGAGGCGGCGGCGCCCAATGGGCTGCGCGGAGCGTCACTTCCCGGCGGCGGGAGGCGAGTGGCGAGTGTCGGGCCGGCTGGCGGGGGCGGGGCGGCCAAGGAGGCGTTGGCAGCGGGCTCGTACCCACGCGGCGCTGCGGCCCGCCTGGCCTGCAACGCTCCCACCGGCTCGGCGGCACGATGCCCTTTGACTTCAGGAGGTGAGTGAGGTCCCGTCCTGAGGCCCTCTCTGCAGTCGGCGACGACCCCCGCTGCGTGCAAACGCGACCACGGTGCAAGCCTCGGCAGGCCCTGGGGGCCCCGCGGCCTTCCCCTGGGCTAGGAGCCCTACTCCCCCACCCCCCTCGTGCAGCCCGGGCAGGCCCACGCACTCTCTTTCCGCTGCACGGGGTCCCAAGCTTGCATTCCCCTCCCCCAACCTGGGACCCAAATCTCCACCCAACTCCCAAATAAAAGGAGCCATCATCCTCAGGCTCTCTCCCCAGCCCTTCCTCATGGACCCCACCCAGGCTGACAGGTGGGCCCGGGCGCCTGGTCTCTGTAGGGTCGCAGGGCTGCAGCCCCATCCAGTCTGGCTGGAGTAGCTTGGTTCCTCAGAGCCCCAGAATCCCCTGCCCTCCAGATAAGGAAACCTATCCCCCAGCTCTGGCTCTGTGTTCTGCCTTTGGGGACAGTGTGCGAAGAGGAGGAGGCTGGGGTCTTGGAGCTCTGCTGCATTCTGCAGGCCCTACACTGCATGCCTTTGTAGGGTCCTCTGCCTCCTGGAATGCTATTGTACAGGGCCAGGCCTCCTAGAAGCTTGCCTGGCAAGGACCTCCCCACCAGACATTCCCTTGAGATAAAAAGCTCTGAGATGCTCTGGGATGGTGGGATGCTTTAGGGTAATGGGATCCTGGCTCTTGCCCCTCCACCCAGCTGCTTGGTATGTTGTAGATGTTGGAAGCAAAGGCTTAGAGTGCAGCCCCTCGCTGCTCAGCTGGCTGGTCCCAGCAGGTGTCTGGGAGTGCTCAAAATATGCTCGAAATATCGGTTTCACCTCTTGCAAATCGGTACTAAAAATAGGGTCCCCACCTGGAAGGACAAGGGAGTATGAGACACCCCTGGCCCAGTCTCCACAGGTTGGAACTCAGAAGTAGGGCATCTATGAATGAGGGGCTCTGTGAGTGAGTGTTCTCCACAGCTAGAAAACGGTTATCCCTCCATCTGTCACAGCATCCCCTCCTCCCCTCTTACTGGTGTGCATGAAGGCAGAGCAGAGTGACAGTCAACCTAGAAAATGCCCAAGCTTTCTGTCACATCATGGCAACATGGGGTCTAGGCCTTCACTCTTGGCCAGGTGAAGTGGTTTTTTAGCCCATCGTGGGCACTGGTACCATCTGGCAAAACAGCTTCCTGTTCCTTTGAGGCAGCCCTGGGATTGATAAATCCCAGGGCTTAGATTTGTGGGCTTAGACAAATGCATACAGACATGGCAATTTTGAATCTGGAGAGCCCTGTGACAGCATTCAGGAGTGGTCCCAGTACCACAGTGTATCCATGAAGAAAGAAAGGCACTGGACACATCCAGGTCCCCCAAACCTCCCTTTCAGGGCTGACTATAAAGGTTCCCAACTCTCCTCTGTCCCCAAATAGTTCAGCAAGCTCTAGGGAGTTTGTTGAAGAAATCACTGCTCTGCTCACTTGATCTTTCCCACTCTCTCCCTTGCCTTCATGCAGGGCAGACCTGAGTTCCATTTGGACTTTCGGGGCAGGGGGGCAAATGAGGTGAAAAAAGGAAAACACCTGGAGCCAGCTAGCACTTGCTTTCATCTTGGCTGTCTTGCCTGTCACCAATCAGTTAAAGCATCAATGTTTAAAGGTGACACAGCCCAGCTCTAAGCTTCTACTACAGTGGGGATTTCTGGACATGCCACTGTTGCCATAGGGTCCCCACCAATGTGGGCTTAGTAAATTCTTGCTTGCTTGGGCTCACTGGAGAAGAGTGAGAATGGATTCCCCACTGTATGATCGCCTCATGCAGGGTGAGCTGTGTGTCCAGCAAATGTGCCCTCTTCCACATTTTGACACAACAATATCAGGACTGGCCATGAAGGAAGGTTGCACCATTCTACAGACCTCTCCGATTCCAAGGTGGAGTGTTCGCTGAGTGTCATGCCTAATGTTTAGCTCTTTGCCACTTGTTGTTCCATCATTGGGAGATGGGTGGCACATGACATAACCCAGAGAGAAGTGTGTGTGTCTGTGACATGACTGGGTTCGACTATACAAGCAAACTTGACATCCATCCCTTTGTCATTTAAGAGTGTGTGGCTCTTCCTCTTAAACCACGGGGAGACCCCCTCAGGCAGAAGCACTTTGCATGCATACAGATAGAGCTGGAATTGGAGTTTGGGCTGTTAGCACTGAAGCCTTAGCCCTGGAGCACAAGGGGAATCTTGGAGGCCCACCACCCAGTCAAATCTTTCAATAGTGGAGACTACCGAGGGCTGTGCAGTGCTTAGAACACTGCTTTCCCCTGCCAGTTCAAGACCAAGGAGACACCAACCTCTTATCTTGGGTGTGTTTTCCTGCCCAGGAAATGGGTATGATCCGCAGCCACACAGGAGAGACCAGGTGGTGTGTGGGACACAGCAAGCACCATGAAGTTCTGGCCTCTGCTTGCCATCATTATTGTACCCTTTCATTGAAGCACCACTCTCTCCTACCACTCTGTAATTAGTGAATTATTATGCAGATTCTCTTCCCTTTCATCAGTATCTGATCTCCTAAGGGCAAGGATTTATGGCCAGTTTACACTTGGTTGTGTCTGCAGCATCTAGAATGGTGTTTCGGTTGGAGGGGCAGGCGACACACCTCTCCAGTTTGTCTAAACAGATGTAGGTATAGTATGGTTGTGTATAACAGCTGCTGGTGGCAAATTCTGCATCCTTATTTACTGTCTTTGGTGCTTAGGGTGGAATCCAGGGCTGTGCACATGCTAAATAAGCTCTTAACCACTGAGCTACATCCCAGGGCCCTCTCTCTTCACCCTTGAAATGGCCCTTTCTGAGTTTTAGGGGTTAAGGGAGGAGGCTGAATGCAGTGGGGAGGGGCCTTGGGCCTTAAATGATTATGTGTTTGCTTTGCTCCTGTTAAGCAGTTGTACTAATACTGATCATTGGACTTACAGAACTGGCTTTGTAACCTAGGTCCGTGGGTGTTGTCTCCAGTTCCGGGTGGCTAGTGGCACTTGCTACTTGCCACCCCAGAGGCTTTGACAGCTTCCCTCCCCTGGCCTGAGGCCCTCTTTCAGGAAAGTGATACAATGGGCAGCTCCCACACAGTGGCAGTCCCCAGGTTGAAACTCTAAGATCTAAGAGTGCTGCTCCCCTCCCCTGGTTATCTGTGTGCTCACTTCAGGAGGGGTAGACATATGTGCTGCCTCACTTGGGGGGCAAGACAGATGTCCTACAGTGCAGAGCCCAGGTATCAGATTCAGATTTGTGGGGCCCAATACAAAAGTTCAGCTCTATTGAGAAAGGATAGAGAGTTTCAGTATGGGGACCTCTCTGAACTTGTGACCCTGTGTGACAGTACAGGTCATTTGCCTGTGGTGTTAGTTCAATGGTGGTGACTTAGTTTGGCCTCCATCATAGCTTACTCTGGCTTTCCAAAAGTCTCCCTCAGGGCATTTGAGTGGACCTTGTAAAGGTTTTCTTTGCCCCCCAACCTCTTGTTTGCAGTTAGTGCCCTGCACGTGCTAGGCAAGTGTCCTACCACTGAGCCACTCTCCCAGCATGGCCCTCTTGAAGTTGGCTTAAGATTTTCCGCTTCCCACTTTCAGCCTCCAAATGACATTGACCTGAGAATCAAGCCTAGTTTCCTGGGTGCTCGACATTTACAGGACCCTCCCCAGTGGGCCCTGCAGAAAACTGAAATCCCTTACTCCCTAATGGGCTAAGCCCGACTACCCCTGATGCTCCGAGGACAGAATTAATTATCAACCGAGGAAGCAACAAGAATGCCTCCATTTCTATCTCCACATTCCAGAAAGAACTGGACTAAGGGGAACACTTCACAGCACGTTTATAAAAATAGAAGGCAAATTCAGACTAGAGGTAGAATGACCTGCAAAAGCCAGGGGTTTGAGTTTATTGAGCATGTATCAGTGCCGAGCATTGTTGTGCCGCACTGTTGGAATCTCACAGGCATGACTCATTGAACAACCTGCCCCAACACACGTGTGCAAGGCAAGCCCTGAAGACTTTCCCAGTCATCCCATCACAGTGAGCCTGCTAAGGACCAAGGTCTTGAACAAGGCAGTTGCAGGAGCTGGCACAACACGACTGTGTGTGTCCTGTGGGCTGGAAGCATTTTCTGTCCTGTTCCCTGGAGAAAAGCAAATCCTCTAATTGGTGGCATCTCCTTCCTTCTCACTAATCCTGACCCAGCAATGTCCATCATGAAGCACTCATGACCCTCTCTTCCTTCCCCCTTTCCTCTTGTCCTCTCTCTAACACTTGACTCTAGAATTTTCTAAAAATCAATTTTTGCTCAGGTCCCTGCACTGCTGACATCTGGGAATTTCGAAGTCAATAGCTGTGTTCATATGCTCACCTGGAAAATCTCTCCTCCAGGCCATTTGGATTCTGACAGTAGTGAGGAAAGCATTCTGGCTAAGGTTTGCCCTGCACCTGTAGATCAGTGAGCCAGGACCCTGCTTAACCATGGTGGCCATTGTTTGAGGTCAGAAAAGAGCCAGCTATGGGTCTGTGCGAACATGAACTAAGAAGGATTGCTCTAGGTTGTAAGAGCCACAGGCAAGTGGGCTAGAGCCCTCAGGGAAGCAGGGGATTGGTGGAGCCCTGGCAGGCAACCCTGGGGAGAAGAGTTTTGGCCCTAACTGGTCCTACTGTGTAACCTTAGTCTGCTTTTTTACTTCTACAGTGGCCAATAAAGAGAGCCAGTCTCGGAGTCTCACCCCACCCCCATCCGCCCTGGACATTAAACACAGGGTTGGCTGGTGTTCTTTCACTGAGCCATAGTGTCGCCCTTTTTATTTTGAGATAGGACCTGCTAAGTTGCCCATACTGGCCTGGAATTTGAGATTCTCCTGCCCTAGTTCCCCAAGCAATGGTTTGCAGGTGTGTGCCACCCATCCTTTCTGTCATCATCTTTTTGCTCTTCAAAGTGAGTTTGGAGACCAACAGCATCACAGTAAGCTTGTGGGGCATACAGGATCTCTGTGCCCAACCTGACTCTGAGTCTGTGCTTTGACGAGTCCCTTGGTGACTAGAGCCATGTTGAGATCTCCAGAGCCCTGCTCCCCACCACTGACTGGACCCCACAGCTCTCCCAGCCTGTGCTAGCCCTCTAACACCCTCTAACACTTGGCTGCCATTCTAAAGCCTCTGTGAAGTCCTGCGTGGAAGAAAGCAGGGCCCTGGTTCAGCCTAGTTGGTGCCCGATGTGTAGCCTAAAGAGCCTGTTGTTGGGTGCCTGGCACCGTTTCTCCCAATACAGTTTGGGCAGCACAGCCCTAATTGATCCTTTAAGGAAGGGGTAATTAGCCTAATCATCTGTTGTCAACTTGAGCTTGTAGGTCTATTAACCTAATTGCATTTGGTTATATATGTGAGGAAAGCACAGGAGAGGCAGCCCTCCGGCACTCCTGTAAATTTGTTCTGAAAATTCATGGCCCATGGGGAAAGCAGGAGAAAGCAGGGACATGGAAGAGGTTCTACAAAAGGCACCTCACCCACAGAGCCTCAGTAGTCATCTTGTTTCAACGCCGTGGAGATCGGCCACCAGAAGTTCTGGGTCTCAAAGAGGGTGTCTCAAGGAGCCTCTAGCATCAGTGCATTCTGGTGGCACAATCTCCCTGTCCAGGACACACTTAGCCACCCTCCAGGAACCTGCCTTGAAGCATAGCTGGACAGGAAGCAAGGACAGTCTGAAATGGACCCAGTGAGCTGTTCATCCAAATAGTGGGAACCCTGCCCAAAATGAGAGGTCTGGCAGTGGCCACCTTAATAATTAAGTGAACTCACAGACCTGAAGTGTATGTGTGCATAATAATGTTCTTACATCTGGAATGCCACGTAACCCGATTTTAACAATGCATGAAGGACCTTAGTGTACAGCTCTCAGAGAACAGACAAGTGGTCAGAGGGGACCAGGGAAGTCCACCATCAACCCTGGGAAATGAAAATCAAAACCAGTTGGAGCTGACTTCTCACACCTGGCAGCTGTGCCGCTGCTGGAATCCCAGCAGCTCCTGCAGCCTCTCTTCTTGCTGCCATTTGAGGCTGGGTCTAGGCTGTTTGAGGGGGATGGGATGTACTGTTGATGCTTCTTTAGCACTGAGCCAGACATATCACTGACAACCATGCCAGTCCTGTGAGATAGATATTGTCCTTGTTTTATTTTTTAATTACCTTGCAATAAAATTGATTTTTTTTTTGGTGTACTTATAATGAAATTTAAGACATGCTTATGAAGTCATGACCACCATCTGGATACAGAACAGGTCCAGCACCCTAGCAGACTCTCAGGCTGTCACTTTATTATCAGGTGGTATTAGTCTGAGTTTTGAAATTCAGGAAGACTGCTCCTAAGAGACTGCACTGCACACTTCGGCATTGTTTGTTGTGGGCACCGTGTCTGCCGCAGATTCATAGAAGACACTCATCTCGTGTAACTGAAACTCTGTCCAGTGAACAACTCCCTCCATCCCTCCCCTAGTCCCTGGCAACTACCACTCTCTGCTTCTCTGGGCTCGCCTGTTTTTGAGAGTTCATAGAGAGGAGTCATCCTATATTTGTCCTATGGCCAACTGTTATCATTTAGCATTGTCCTCTACGTCCATCTGTCCCACCACAAATGGCAGATGTCTTCCTACTTAAGGCTATGTAATATCCTGCCATGTACTTAACCACCTTTTTATCTGCTCATCTTTCAATGGACAGTGACGTTGTTCCCACAGTGTGGCTGCTGTGCTTAATCCTCCGTGAACAGGGGTTTGCAGACATCTCTTTGAGATTCTGAATTCAATTTGTGGAGAGCAGCAATAAATGCCAAGTAACAGGGTTGCCGGGTAGGTGGTTCCGATAGTGGTTATACTGTTGTATAGTCCCAGCAACTTCCTGAGTCCCAGTTCCCATGCCCTCACCAGCACTTAGTGTCTTTTCTTTTTGGATAATGTCATGCAAGGGGATATCTGGTGAGGCTCCAGGTGGCCGTGTCTCCGGTGATTAGTCATGTGGAATACCGTTTCATACCCATCAGCCACTTGTTTGCCTTGTAACGTGTACTCAGACCTTCGACTTGGGGTAGCATATGCTTTTGCTGTTGAGTTGAAGGATTTCCTGTATGTTTTGAATATCACCTCCTTGTCAGATCTGTGGTTCAAGAATATTTTCTCCCAGGCTCCTAAGTTCCCTTTTCTTTCCAGGAACGGTTTCCTCTGCTGATTCCATTTTAGAATAGGAAATCAGGGTCCAGAGCTGGGAAGTAACTGGCAAGGCACACAGCTGCTGAGTTGTGTGTGCTAGACTGCAATTCCAGAGCCCAGCACCTCACTGCAAGGACACCCTGCATCTCAGACATGTTGAGCTCACTGATTTTCATGAGTCCTAGTGGGGCTTTGTCTCTCCGCACAGGCCCACCAGAAGCCACTAATGCATAGGAGTTAGTCACAATGTCCCCCGAGAGCTTTTGGAGCCTTGGTGTTGCTTGACCCACTCTGATGTTTTGCTGGGTCCCTGAGTCCATTCATGGTAGACAGTGTCTCCAGATCTTCCAATGTGTCTCTGTGACCTGCAGATCACCTCGTCTTTTTAAGAGATGACAAAAATCTTAAAATTAAAAGTAAAAAATCTGAGAATTGGCAATGGACTCATTTTGTTTCTGTTAGCCATCATGATGGGCCAGACAAATCTCTGGCTGGCAGTGCACAGTCCTATGTCACACACACACTATCTGGCCAGTGTGACCAGCATGTGCTCACTGGATGGACAGGACTTTGAGTAGAGACCCTGAGACTCTTGGCCTGTGACCAGAGGGACGTGTCAGGGTTTTGTTCCCCTGGGCTTGCCTGGCTGAGGGCTTCGATTGGCACTTGAACTTTACTCTGAGCAGCACTGGAGGGCATGGCCAGAGTTGATCATCTCTCTCCTGAGGGGTGTACCCTTCCTCCACTGCAAATACCATCAACATCTGGGCATCACCCTCAGGCCTCCCAGAGACTGTGTTGCTCTAGCACCAAGTATACCTAGTGGGCAGCTTGCATCTGGGCTGAGCCAAAGATTTGCCATGAATCACCTTGGTTCACAGGGAAGGAGCTTTATCCCCACTGGCTTGAGAAAGGACAGCACTTGACTACAATGCCACAGTGGCAGGTGACGCAGCTGAGATTTTCATGCATGTCTGTGACGTAAGGGCTGGCTTTCTCAACAGCATCATATGCTGGAGGGGTGTTGTATCGCTTTATTTTCTTGGGGTCATCCCACAGAAACCCCGATGTTGGTTGTTATCTATTTAGTTGTGTTTATGCTTTGTTGCCATGGACCATGGGGGTGGGACAGTGGTAGGCTTGTGGTAAATCCTGGGTGACTGTTTACAGTCACTGTCACTATAGGTTCTTTGGGAAGGAAGTTACCATTGAGTCTGTGCTGAGGAGCTGCAGAGAGGGTGGCAGGACTTCCTCTGTGGACCTGCACACCGCCTGCCAGAGGCTGGAGCAGCCAGGTGTGGGGGTTTGTTCACTGGTCACTGGGGTCTGCCATGTGCCAGGTGTTCTGGGAGCTGGAACACAGACAAGCCCCTGTCCCTGACCCCTTGGATTTGGTTTTAGTTCTGACATTTTACTTCTCATTTTTAAAAACTAAGTGGACTCTCAATTTTGAAGTAACTAGGTTTTCGAGAAGTTGTAGATAAGGCAGAGCTGCTGACTGTTCCCGCTGCGTGCGCTGCCCATTGCCACATGGCGTCATCCCAGCTCAGGAAGTGACACTAGCATGTGCTTGCTAGAGCCAGACTTCACTGGAGCCAGTGTCCCATCAGTGCTCAGTCAGTCTCCCATGCAGGTGCCCCACATGCCTGCATGCTGCAACTTCAGTCCCTGCTGGCTGGGGCCATTGCACAGGCCTTGGCTTTCAGGACCTTGGCTGTCTTAAGAGCTCTCCTGGGGTCCTGCAGCATCTCTCCCTGCTGAGCCTATCTGAACTCTCCCACCAGTAGACTGGAACATGGGGCTGGGGAAGCAACAGGAGTAGGCAGGCCCTTCTGGGTCACCCTCTCAGGACACCACGACACATTGGTGATTCTGATCTTTCACCCCTTCCCTGTCTCCCTCCCTTGCTGCTCACAGACACTCGGTTGGGAAGTGACAAGACCTAGAAAGCCTTGTTTGCGTCACACAGCAGAGGCCCCACCACAGTGGGCGGCTGGGTCACTTTCTAGCTGTGCTGATATGATAGCACAGGTGAGGGGCAGTTTGTGAGGTGCAGGCTCAGGACTTCACTTTTATCACAAACTTGTAGGATGGGAGGTGCTATCAGGTCCTAGAGAGGAGCTTTAAAGGGGGGGGGGCAATAGCAAGGGGTATAGGAACCAAGTTGGAAGAAACCTGGGAACCTGGGAGTGGTGACTCTGGACCTGTGTCACTTGGAAGGCCGAGTCGGGAGGATTGCCCCAAGTATGAGGTCAGCATGATCTATAGAGTAAGACCCTGTCTCAAAATAAAAGTCTGAAATTCAATGTGTCACTTAGCACTGGCAAGTGTTTTAAGGGACAGAGTCTTTTTTAATGTTTTCTTGTGTAGGCATATAGCATGATGTTATGAGATACTCACATCCATATACCTATTGTAAAATGGGACATATTAACATGTTCATCACCCCCCATACAGACTTATTAATCTGTTTTCTTTAGTTGTAGTAAAATACCGGAATCTGGGTCATATATAAGGAAGAAGAGGTTTATTTTGTTACTTTTGGAGACTGAAAGGCAGACATCATTGGACTGGCTCTATGAGGATCCCCTTGGCTATATTATCTCTTGGCTCACCGCATCATGGCTGGACATGTGCAATTAGGGAGAGGTCATATGAGAAGATGGAAGGCTGGAGTGATGGTAAAGGCTCTTTTATAACCACCTCTCTTGTGGGACTGACTGGGCTCTCACAAGATGCACATTCAGTTCTTCTGATGGCTGCACGTCTGTACCCCCTAGTTATGGACTATTATTTAAGTGGGCAAAGATGTGTCACACTTGTTCATGTTTCAGGATATTACTTTAAGTGTGTAAAGGCTTGTTACTTTTTGTTTGTGCTGTATTTGTTTAATTATGAAAGGATGTGTTGCATTTGTTTCACCTTGCCTGAACCTGGTTGGTCTAATAAAGAGATGAACGCCCAATAGCTAGGCAGGAGAGGGCTAGGCAGGGCTGCCAGGCAGGAAGAATAAATAGGAGGAGAAATCTAGGCTCAAGAGAGAAAGAAAAATGAAAGAAGGAGGAGAGAATGAGGGACATTCCTGGGGCCAGAAACCAGCCAGCCATCAGCCAGCCAGACACAGAGACAGCAAGAAAGTAAGAAAAGGTAAACAGCCATGAGGCAAAAAGTAGATAAAGACAAACAGGTTAATTTAAGTTAAAAGACCTATCCAGAAACATCCCTAAGCAAGGCTGAGCATTCAAAACTAATAAGTCTCTCTGTGTCATGATTTAGGAACTGGTCAGTGGCCCAAAAGAAAAAGCCTGGTACATTTTAGCACCCCACGTTGGGTGCCAGATAAAAGTTTAAATACATATATACCATCCTGAACGCGCCCAATCTGGGCTGATCTCGGAAGCTCAGCAGAGTTGGGCCTGGTTAGTACTTGGATGGGAGACCATCTGGGAATACTTGGTGCTGTAGACTTTGCCAAATGAAGCATTTATCTAATTATCATTTATCAATTAAAACTCGGGAGTCAGATATTGGGGTCAGAATCTAAATGATCAGAGAAGCAACCAGTCACCTCCTCCCTCTCTTGTTCCTTAATCCAAAAGGGGCTGAGATCCTCTCTAAGCCCTACCCTACTAATTCTTGTGTCTCTCTGTCTGTCCTTAGTCCTCCAAAACTTCTGTGGTTAATTTTGGTCAGCTAGTAGATAGCTCCGCCTTCTGATTCAAAGCAAATTTTATTGGCATTCTCAGGGAGTGTCAGAATGTAATTAAAATGTCACACAACATCCCCATCTGTACCCCTGTCTGTACCCCCATCTGTACCCCCTCAACTCTTAAAGGGCCTGCCACCTTGTAGCATTGTGTGGGGACCTAGCTTCCTTCACCTGTCTCTTTGGAAGCAGATTACCTCCACATCTAATCCATAGTCACAACAAAGACTAGCTGTGGCCTTGTGTAGCAAAACCCTGCATGCAGTGTGCTGCTATTACAGACCTGGTGTATTTATCTGATCTTTGCCAGGTGTGCATACCCCTGTCTCTGCTTTGTATTCGTTGACTTTCACCTTCCCAATTCCCACCCCAACCCTGACTCTGATAACCGATCTTCTCTATCCATATCAGGTTCTACTCCCCTCCCCAGTCTACATAGTGTTCTTTTGCTTTATTTCACTTAGCAAATGTCTTCCAGGTCCATTCTGACATAAGGTGGAGATCTCCTCTTTTTAAGGCTGAATAATATTCCATTATGTTCAGGAGCCACATTTTCTGTATTATTCTAACAGGTGGTAGCTACCCCAAGTTCCAGCTGTAATGACTAGTGTTGCAGTGGGGGTGCAGGTAGTCCTCTGGGATTTCATTTCTTTTGGGTATATACCTAGAAGAGAGATTGTTGGGTATATGGTTCTTCTATGTTTGATTCCCTATTTTTCACAATGGTTCCACCAGTCTGTATCCCCCACCCCCAGCTGTGTGCCAGCATTGTCTTTCTTCCACATTCTTCCCCATACTTGTTACCTTTTGGATTCAACAGCAGCCGTCCTAACGACTGTGAGGTGGTACATAGTATTTTGCTGTGCATGACCTTGATGGTTAATTGATGCCAAGTGTCTTTTCATTGTATGCTTGGCTAACTTGCTCATTTTTGAAAAAGTGTCTCAAGCACCCACCCACCTGTCTGCTTGCCTGCCTGCCTGCCTTGGGAATTAACTCTTTAATCATATATATATTCTTGCAAATATTTCTCCCAGATTATCACCTACCTTTTCCTTTGCTCTGTAGGTGCTTGTCTTAGGATTTCTGTTGCTGTGAAGAGACACCATGACCACAGCAACTCTTATAAAGGAAAACATTTTATTGAAGTGGCTTGCTTACAGTTCAGAGGTTTAGTCAATTATCATCATGGTGGCACATGGCAATGTTCAGGCAGACATGGTGCTGGAGAGGTAGCTCAGAGTTCTACAGCTCATGGAGGCAACAGGAAGTGGTTTGAGACACAGGGCATAGTTAGAGTATATATAAGACTTCAAAGCCCACTTCCACAGTGACACACTTCCTCCAACAAGGCCACACCTCCTAATAGTGCCACTCCCCTTGGGGTGCATTTTCTTTCAAACCACCACAATGCTCTTAGTTTGCTGTAGTCTTATTTATGCATTTATGACTTATTATTATCTCATTGGTTACTCTTTTAGCCTAATCTGCTGGTATGCTATTCAGTAAATCATATTCTAAGCCCATGATTTCTTCCAGTAGTTTTATGGCTTCTGGATTTACATTTAGGTCATATGATTTGTTTTTCTTTAGACCACGTTGAGGCGGCTTTACACGTGGAATAAGATGAGCATGCGATTTTTATTCTTTTACATGTAAAAGTGTAGGTTTCCTGGCACCATTTATTAAAGAGACTATCTTGATCCATTGTGTCCTCTTGATGCCCTTGTCAAAATGAGATGAGCACATGTGATTGGACTTGTGCCCCACAGGTCTGTCTGTGTGTTGGCTTTTATGTTAGTATCATGTTGATCTCATTACTAGGGCTTTGTGGTATAATTTCATACCATGAAATACGATGTCTCCATCCTTGTTCTAGCTGTTTGGAGTATTTTGTGGCTCTGTACAAATCTTAAACTTTCTTCTGATTCCTGCGCAGTCTCAGGGTTTGTGTTGCGGCATCGTGCTGTCTATGGTTAGAGGCGGTTTTACCTTCAGATGGGAATGCCTTTTATTTCTGTTTCTTGCCTGATGCTTCTGCTGGTCCTAAGTGGAGACTGGCTTAGAGCAGCACCCAGCCTTCTGCAGATCATACGGCAAAGCTGTCCTTCCACGAGGATTCTATCAGCTGTGGAGTTTTCATAGATGACTATCATGTTGAAGACCTCTCCCTATCCATGCCTGAATTCTGAGAGTGAATTCAAGGGCAGATGCTGTCCCAAGCTTGTTCTACATCAGGATTGTTTGCTTCTTTGTTAGTATGATGCCTCCTGTCAGCTGCCAGGGCCAGACCAGCCAGCCTGGCAGGCCAGGGGCCAAGCCCCCTCCTCAGGTCCCATCGTTCTCACTTTCTGTCAGGTTCTGCTGGCTGAGACTTTCTTGAGGATGTTTATGTCACTGGCATTCATCCTGTTTTCCTGTGGTCCCTTTGGCTTAGGTATTAGGGTGACATCAGCCTCATAAAAGGTGTTAGGAAGGACTCCTCCCAGCCTTCCTTTCTGAAGAGTTTGTACGTATTAGCATTAATTCTTTCTGCAGAGGCCACAGACTTCATCTGTGAAGTTGTCTGTCTCTTGTGGGCTTTTTCTTCATGGGAGGTTTATGTGTATAGTTTTCATTGATTTCAGTATCTTTTTGTAGAATCCAGGGTTGGATTCTTACAGGTCCTTACTGTAGATGGGGTAGTGGGCCTCTCTGAGCTTATTCCTGAAGATTAGGAAGTAATTCTAGGCTCCAAGTAGAATGTCTCCCTACCTTCGATGCGGCCTCAAGTACCTCCTCTTCCAGGGAGTCCCACGCCCATTCTTTCAGTGCCGCCAGTGTTCCTAACACTGTACAGCCCTGACCACAGTGGCCCTCTCATCTCCTCAGCTCTTGTTACATGTGCCACAAGAGCATCGTCACTTCCACACTAGTGGGTTCCAAGGCTGTAGCAGTGCCAGGCTTGTGCTGTCCTCAGCAGGGCCTGGCCCTGTACATAATCAGGTGGTGGCCCCCAGGTGATGTGCTCAGCAAAGACATGGGGCATTACAGGGCTAGCCAGCTGCTTCTTGTCACAGTGTCACTGAACCTCTCTCAGCCTCAGTGACATTAAAGGTAGGCCTACTGATCCCTCATGCCTGCTCCCAGACTGCTGTGAGGATCAAGTGAGCACCCTGTAATGCCCTCAGCATGGGGCCTGGCTCCCTTGGGTGCTCAGAGCCTGTCCATTGCAGAGTCAGCACTGGCACACCAGGCTGCTGGAGAAGATGGGGGAAGGGTGAACCCTCGGGGATGCCACCTTTTCATCGTCTGTCAGCTGCAAGAAAGGACCCAAGAAGCTTCGTGTCTTCTTCGTGCCACACAAGCTTGTTTTCCCCTTGTGAAGTCCCAGTGGAGTGGATTCTCCTCTTCCCTGGTGCAGGGTGTGGGTTAGGATGTGCTGCTGTCCATTCTGCTTATATGCTTGTGCGGCCAGGTAGGGAAGGGTGGTTTGGCCGTGTGCCTAGAAGAGAAAATATGCTGTTGTCATCTCCGCCCCAGTCAGGGTTGTCCGCCTCTCCCTTCTCCTGCCATCTTTGTCATTTGGGGCACATCCCTACACAGGTGTATTACAATATTTAAGTCAGTCAGTGTTTTAAAGGAGCACTTTGCTAGATGGTGGTAGTGCACGTCTTTAATCCCAGCACTCCGGTGGCAGAGGCAAGTGGATCTCTGAGTTCAAGACCAGCCTGGTCTACAGAGAGAGTTCCAGTATAGCCAGGGCTGTTGTTACACAGAGAAACCTGTCTTGACAAACCGCGCCCCCCCCAAAAAAAAGAAATTAATACTTGCACTGATGAAAGGTGACTTTATACATCATAAAAGGGAAGAAGAACCATCTGCATACACAGGAGCTCAGCTGCAGCAGTGTTCGGGTGCCTGCTCAGTCTGCTCTGTTCAAGAGGATTCAGTGGTCCTCCTCAGCCACTGGACCGAACCCCGCCCCCCAGTACACACCTGAGCCACCACAGTGCCAAACCGCACCCACACTGCTTTCCTGTACATACACATCACATCTGTGGTAGCTTAACACATAAGTTAGAGTCGAGAACTGTAACTAAGAATAGAATAATGATAATTGTGCCATGCTGTACTAGAAAGCTGAGCTTTGAGACCTTTGTTGAGTAAAACTAGGTTACTTGAGCACATGCCCTGTGGCTCTTCTGGGGTAGGTCTGATAACTCAGATACAACTGATGTGCTTGGCTCATGGGGCAGGAGTCTAACCTCCTCCCCTGCTCCCAACTCCCCTCCTCTGTGATTTGTCCATCCCAAGTCAGAACATTGCCAGGCCTGTCCATCGAAAGCCCACATGCCCTACTGTGCCAGCAACCCTGCTGCCCTGCAGGGAGCATTAGAATTCCCACTGTGGGCAAGAGGTGAGTGGGGTTCAGGGAATGCTTGCTCACCCTCCCTCCCTCCCTCCTCCTCCCTCCCTCCTCTCCCTCCCTCCCTCCCTTCCTCCCTCCCTCCATCTCCTTTCCCCCTCTCTCCTTTCCTCCCCCTCCCCCAGTGCTTCAGTGGGGCTTCTGAGGAGCTAGGATTCCTGCCACCTCCCCACACACACTATTAGCTATTCTAGCTGCCAGGAGCATGGGTGGAGCCACAGTGTGAGTGGGCATTTTCCACGCAAGTCCTGAAAAAGGAAGGAGCAGGTGGTGATAAGAGAGAGCTAACAATGACGTGGCTAACTAGGCCTGTTCCTTAGAAGAAAAGCTCTCACAGGCAGCTCTGTGGGCTCCTTTGGGTTGCCTGCCACCCCTTCCTTGCTTGTGGCTTGCTCTCCCTCACCTTGCCAGGCTTTGTGGGTCACTGTGCTGTTACTGTCCAGTTGACACCTGCCTGCCCTGGGCGAGCATAGCCTGAGAACACAGCCATGTCCACCTGCTCATGGAGGACCTGGTGCTGGGTCTGGGCTCTGCAACTGCTAGCTCTGTTGGTGTAGAAGGGAAGGGATGGGGGATGGAAAACAAGCCAACAACCCCCCATAGTATAGCACTGAACCCTGAGGCCCCCATTGTGAGAAGGCACCTCCCTCCTCTGGGATTGATTGGGTGCTGTGTAGCTGTGTCTGTGTTCAGGGAATGTGCCTGGTTTTCTCCTAAGAGTGTAAGCACACCGGAAAGGACTCATGCCATGGTGTCCTGAGGACTAGGGAAGTGGGAGTTACTCAGCCCCCACACTCTACCTTCGGTTTACAGGCTCCCCTTGAAATGCCCAGTGATCCCCAGAATCTGGATAAGGCGGGTCAGGAAAGTGAGGACTCCTTACTTTCCACCCTCACCCCAGCCTGGCTTCCTTATAACAGAAAGAAACAGACGCAGGGAGGGCAAGAGCCTGGCCCAGAGCCACACAGCAGCAAAGTCTCAGAGCCAAGCTGTAATGCAATGTTTTCCGACCCCCAGCTTTTTGCTAGATTGCTGGACCTGGAAATCCATGTTGCTGGGTTGGGAACTGAGAAGTTGTATTCTCTAGTAATCTGGCAGTTCTCCCCAGTCGCCTGGAGGATCTGCTTCAGTTGTCCTTGGAATCTACACCTTTTCCAACTGACTGTGGAGGTAACCCTGAAACTGGGTACCACCAGCCTTTCTGTTCTTGGTCTCAAATGCAGCCAGTGGGACTTGAGAGTTTCCAAGGGCCTTCAAAAACAATAGAGTGTCCACAGATAAGGGCACTGAGACCCCCAGCAGGTGTTGAGTGGTGGCTTGGAGTCACTCAGCTGGACAGAAACACAGTTTTTCTTCTAGTCTATGATGTAGGAATCCTGAAGCCATGCCGTTGTGTACTCAGAGTTCTATTGTTTCATAAGCCATGTATCATAGCACGGACTGTCAGGTGGCTGCCTTTGTTGAGCTGTGATCTACTGAAATGTCTGTTGTGTTCACCAGGTGACATGTGTGTGTGTGTGTGTGTGTGTGTGTGAGAGAGAGAGAGAGAGAGAGAGAGAGAGAGGTGTTAAAATGTGCTAAGGATCTGCTATTGTGTACTAACAGCAGCCCTGTCTCATGATAAGGATAGTGGGGCCCAAGTAACTTGTCCCAAGTGACAAAGCCATCAAGTGGCAGAGCTGAGATTCTTCTCCCCCAGGCTGCCTGCCAGGACCTATGGTAAGCAGAAGTGCCTGTGGGAGGCACTTGCAGATGCTTGCTGAATGCTAGGTCCCCAGACTCCTTAGTGACAGGCTGCATGTTTTGACTCCTCTGTTTTAGGAAGACAGGGAGGGGAGCAGCATGGTGATGGCAGTGCCATCATCCAGTGCACACTGAGTGGCTGATGAGAGGATGCTACCTGTCAATGTGCTTGGTGTGGGTTGAAGGTGCTGTGTGGCTGAGAACACTGGGTGGAGAGTAGCCATGCACAGGTCCTAGACGCATGAGAATCAGCAAGGACAGAACCCGGAGGTGGGGTACACCAGCCAGCCCTTGGTTTTGGAGTGGAGGAGCTAAGCTACTGGAAGCAGGTGGTACCTGACCAGATTCACCAGCAAGCAGGTAGCAGCAACTGGCTCTGGTCTTCCATACCTGCAAAACTGGGTCACACTGGAGGTCAGGTGGTATGTCAGAGGTGAGTTAGCCCTGAGTCAGGGAGGGTGTGAGAAGGTTTGCTACTACCCTGCCCCGGACCAGGTCCCTCGCTGTGGGGCCAGTGTACATCAGTCAGCTTTGCCTCCCCCCACACTCCCTAGAGCATGACCAGTCAGCCATCAAGGACTCTGCTGGAACAGCTGGGCAGAAGGCTTGGGGCGACTAAGGTGGGGCATGGTGGAGGGTGGTGAGAACTCAGGCTTCTCATGGGCCTGGGTCCCATCTCTGCATTCCCACTCGAGCCTGTTTACTGGGCAGCAGGAAGGGCCACTTGCAGAGTGCTGAAGCTGGCAGAGCCCAGGCTCCCGCAGCTCCTAATGCAGTTGGCACCGTTGTCTCCCCTCCATGTTATGAAGCTTCCAGATAGACTTGATCTTCTCCAGCAGGCTGCAAACCAGGGCACTCAATAAATGAATTGTCATACCCGCAAGCATGTGGGAATATTTTACATAAAAATTTTGATTTCTCACACTTGTGGGAAAGTGAGTGAGCCTTGCTGGCCACTGCCTATATGGCAGTCCCTAGCTGAGACTGAAGCGAGGCCTGATCTTCCAGATTCTACATGCTCTGATCCCCCCCCATGCCCCCTCCCTTGCTTCCTAATGGACTGGTTTATGGAGATGACATAATCTAGGGGGAAATAGACACAGGCCGAGGTGAGACTGGGCAAAGTTCTAGCACTCTGAAATTAGGGAGGTGTAGTGGATGGGGATGGCCCAGGACCAAGACAGCAAGGCCTGTGGTCAATTCAGGGGCCTCAGTTGCTGCAAGGGTCTCTGGAATGTCAGAACTGTCATTGGATGAATCTGAATTGATGGTGTTGTCATAAGCCCGGATGCCCGAAGCAGACTCTGGGTAAATGTTTTTCTCTGTGACCCAAGCAAAGTTCTAAAGCTCTCTGTGCCCCATCTTTCTCATTTGCCAAATGAACATCATAGGCCATTAATGTGTAAGCCAGACGCATAGTAAGTGCTCTGAGTATCAACAGCTACGATGATTCTACCCCTAAACAAGGGTTTACCCAATACAGCTCTGCTTCAGTGCTAAGAATCGAATCTAGGTTCTGAGGCATGCTGGGAAAACACTCTCCCACAGAACCATAACCCCGGCTGGCAACCAAAAGGGTGCCCCCAATGGTTCCAGTGAAAGTATCTGAAACTCCAGGAGCCTAGTGTGACCCGGTGCACCTCTGGTAGCTGAACCAGCTGAAGATGAGAGGCCAAAACATCTGGTTATTGTCACCATTTGATGGCTGGGAATGTGAACCTAGGGTTTGGGGGGTTGCATTTTTGTGCCTCTACTTTGAACACTGGGCTTAGAAATGCAGCATTGGGAAAGAAAATGAGGCAGAATGAGGGAGTGAGAGGAGATGGCTTCTGATTTTCCAGAACATAAGTGTAGTCTGCCCTGGTGGCCTTAGGCAGATGATCAGCCTGCAGGACCTGCTTTGTGTCGGCTGATATTAAATCAAAGAGGTGACATAATGTCTAGCATGGACCACCTCTTTAGAAAAGACAGCAGGAACTAGGCCAGGGCAGGGGTGTGTGTCTCTCTATGGGAGGAGCCAGTGGCCTTGGTGGAGATAGTGCAGACTGGTCATTAAGTCCCCAGTGTCAGGGCCACTCTGTCTTGATCATGAGGTCCTTGGGGGCTAGGGAAGTGCTGGGGGCACGGAAGACTCAGAAGAATATGGCAGATCTGTGGAGTGAGTGTGCAAGCCCTGTCCTGGCCTTGCTGAGCATGGTACCTTCCTTCTGGGGACAATGGAGTGTTGATGAGATAAGACATGGGAGTCACTCAGCTTTGCACCCAGAAGTGGCCAACAGTCAGCACAGGAGGCTGGGTCATTATGGGTTTGTCCGGTTATTTCTGTGTCTGGACCTTCATACAGGCTTCTATTTGGTCTTGTGGGTATCAGGGTTCAGCTGTCCTTTTGGAATTTCCCCACTACCTTGTCATAATGGCCTAGAGAAGAGAAAGGTTCATAGTTCAGTCTGAGGGAGGGGACCTTTAGGGGGAGCCACAAAATGTCCTAGAAATACCTATGTGTACAAACATGTATACATACATGTGGGTAGGACTGTGTGCTTGTGCCCATCTGTGCCTTAGGTGGGACATAGAACCTGAACTTCCTGTCCTCTTTGACCAGATGTGCCTAGTTGCTGTTACTCAGATAGGAATTGCCCAGAAATCATGTAATGTGCAATGGGCCACTGGGCCAGCTGTCATGGTAACTTGATTGGCCTCAGGGTCTCCTCTTGCTTTGGGGAGGAGCATCCAGAGGAGTCCTGGCCTCAGCCCTGATGCTGTGTAGTCTGGCTGTTGATGTCCCCCTGTCCCCTGATTCAGGGTTCCAGGGATCAGAGGAGAGCCAAAGGCATCTGCCTAGAGGTGTCTCATATAATTATACCTGTCTCAAAAGAGCCCAAACCAGTAGCTGGACGTGGTGGGGAAGGCCTGTAATCACAGCATTTGGGAGGCTCAAGCATTCAAGGTTATCCTAGGTTATATAGCAGGTTCCAGGCCAGCCTAGACTACACTAGACACTGTCTCAACAACAACAACAATCCCCAACCCCCTTGTAATAGCACCCCCATGCTCCAGGCCCCACCAACATGGAGGTATGGCACCACACTCTACCAGGAGGTATCTGGGCTTTAAGCACCCAGTGAGAGCAGCAAGCATGAACTCTGCATTCCCCCAGAGCCTGGACACCCCAGCCCTGCTGTCTGCTGGGGCTTATTCCTTCACTTCTCTGTCTTTAACTTCCTGACTTAGGAATGGAGCAAGGCCTGGATCCCACCTCTCAGGAGAGCACTGACAATTCCATGCCAGGCTCATGTGTGCCTGGTGTGTTGGAAGCATGCAGCCATTGATTGTTGTTATGAGACCACATGGGACTTGCCTGAAAAGCAATTTAATAAACAGTAACCAAAGCCAGCCTAGTAGCGTAACTTCTAACGTCTTCCTGCCTCCTTTAAATGATCATTGCAGGCGCTGGGAACAGACTTGCTCAGTCCCCCACCCCCCAAAGCAAAGGAAACTTCTGAGGAGTCACATGACCAGTTGACACTAGGCTACCAGGGCTCCTGAAGCAAACCCTTTGCAAGCTGCTTGGGGCATTTCCATAATGGACAAGGCCACTATGGGACTGACTGTCCTTAGTGGAGCAGGCATAGTATGAATGTTACAGGTCACTGCATCGCCTGCCACCTCCCTTAAAATGCTGTTTCCCAGAGCACCTCACGAATGGGAGCAGAGGACAGTAGGGGTAGGAGAGGAGTCCATCCACCTGCCTCTGTGACTGCCCTGTTTCCGGGCTGGCTGCATCCTCCATGCTTCTCCCCCATTCCCTGTGCTTCTGCACAGGTGGCTTGGCTGGGCCAAAAATTCAATGCAAAGCCAATCTACTAAGTCAACCTCAGCCCTAGCCAATCCTTGCTGGCCTGTTGGCTCATTCACACAGCGACAGCTGCCTACTGAGCACTACATGCCCTGGACGGGGCAAAGGATTGGATGTCAAGCTGATCTCATAGTGCCCACCTTTGTGAGGCTTGCTTTCCAACTGAGAATTCATGGCCAAAAGTTTTCTAATAAGAATGCCCAGAGAACTCTAGGGATGTTTAGCTTCAACTTTGTTCAGGATTCTAGAAGGCTCTCCCACGATCTTTATTCTGAGATCTTAGTGATAAACAGACCTGGTTTGGTCCATAGTGGGAGTTCCAGGCTTGTCTGGAGAGAAATGTAGTTATGAATGGGTCAATACAGTGGGTAAGCAGCTCCCCGGCCTGGAAAGGAAGTGTGCTCTTCATGCTTCACATAGCCAGAACCAGCTTTCTGTGGGTGGGTGCCTGTTCAGGCTCAACTACAGCGCCAACCCATCAGCTGGGCAGCAGTTGGCTCTGGCAGCAGCCAGCCTGTCTGCCAAGGCCTCTCTTTGATTCACATTTTCCACATCGGGAGATGTTTTGAAAACATTGACCTTCAATTCATCAAATGTCACTTATTAAATTGTAAGTCACATCCAGCCAATTAATGAAAAGACAATGGGCTGGTGATTCAGTGCGTGGCATCTTGGCAGGAGCGTGCCTAAGCACTCCAGCCACAGAAGACTTGGCCTAGTGATCTCTGTCCCAGGGCAGACAGCGTGTCACTGCCACAAGGGGCTGGGCTTTAGTGGCATGGGAGGCAGCTAGGCTGGATGCTGAACATGGAGCTGGGCCCAGGCAGGTAGAGTGGGGCCTGACTCACCAGAAGCAGAGCCCAGCTGGGAAGGTGAGGGGGCGTCAAGGCTGTGTGCCTACATGTGCTTGATGGGAAGAGAAGCACGCGGTAGACGTGTGAGGTGGGCAGTGAGCCTGGGGCTTCTTGGAGCCTGTGGTACCTAGATAAGTGTGAGTGGGAATTAGAGGGGAAGGGGGAAGAGATGGCATTGTAGGGTCTGTACCCACTGAGCATTGGGAGGATGCAGGGTGACAGCGAGAGAAGAAAGACAGGTGAGGCGGATCTGCACCTGCTGTTTCAGACAGGGGGAGCCATAGAAGGTTCTAGACCAAAAGTCATTTTGAGGAAGATAGGACGGAGCAAGTACATGGAGACTCCCCCATAGCTGTGGAAGAAAGGAGCTGAAGGCCCAGTGGCACGGGTAAGCCCAGTTCCCGAAGATGGCAGGGAGTGTTTTCCCTTCTAGGATGACTGTTCCTCACTTAGCCTTGTTCATGGAGACAGGGCAGAGATCTGAGACTGAAATACAGCCTGCCTCCTTGTCCTTACACCTCATGTCCACTTACCAATGGGGAAGACATTCTTCCTCGGGGGTCAGGGGAGAGCGAAGTGCTGATGATATCTGAAATGCTAGAAGAATACTAGGCATGCAGACAGCTCTAGGTGAGTGTAGCCAAGGGCCAGAGAGCCTACAGCAGGGATGCCTCAGCTGGGAAATTTTAAGCTTTATTTGAACAGTAGTGTTGGGGCCCCAAGGCAGTAGACTTTAGGGACACGTTGGCAAATGTTCGTGTTCATTCACAACACCGTGCATGTTGACTCTTGTGTTGGAGAGCCAGGGAACCTGCGGGACCTTTAGTTTGCTCATTGTGAAAGGGATGAAGTCCAGTGCCTGCTTCACTGGGCAGAGATTGATGCTGGAGAAGGGCTTGGCACTGGACTTAGCTGGCTGGGGTCGGTCCTCATTCACATCCTGGAGCAGTTCAGGTTGCTGCCACTTCCATAGTCAGGAGAAGCAGCAGCATTTCCTTTCCGGCACTTTCAGGAAGATGCCTCTCTGTTTGTGTCACTTCCTTGCAGAGGCTCTGGACTGGAGACCCCCACCCCCCTGAGTTTTGAACTCTTGGCCAGACTCATGCATAGCAGGGATGGAGCCTGGGCTCCACCCCTTCCTGCCTGTGGGAAGTTGGGTAGATCCTTCATCACTATGGAATTGATTTCTCTTCTGTAACAATGGGCTCATAACAGCGTCCCTTGCCCCAAGCATTGTGTGTGGGCAAGACATGTCAGCACACATGGACTGTTGTGTGCCCCTCTCCTGGGCCAGTATTGGGGAGGAGACCAGACGTGTTGTGTCATCTTCTGGGCAGCAGGGGATCCTGGAGGAAAGGGTTCACAGAGGAGTCATGGACGCAGGGCTGGGTATCCCAGGATCTCAGGATAGAGAGGGCTGGAGGCATCTCAGCGAGTTTTCCTGGGTCATGGTGAATGACATTGCCAACCCAGCCCAGAAGCAGGAGCGACTGTCCACACTGGGCCAGTCATGTGTACACCGGTCAGTGTTTGTTATCTTACCCTGTTCAGCACCCTACAAATGCAGGAGCAGCAATCCCTACTCTCCAAGGGTAGAAGTTTCTGCAGGCCAGGTACTTGGTGCCAAAGCCCTGACAGGGGCACCTATGTGCACTGGAAGCCCTCCAAGTGGCAGTCATCCAGAGAGAAATTTGTAGGCATCCCTGAAGCATACCCAGGGAGCCTTTCTGTAGACCTCTCATCCATACTTTCCCCTGTAGCTTCCCGGGATCCAGAGTCTGGGAGGCAGTGCATGGCCTACATGGCTCTGCATCGTCACTCCTATTGTGTTTCCTCGCCACACTCCACACCAGAGAATCGGGTTGTGATTGGCACTGAGGCAGACCCTAAGGTCCCCTCTGTGCCCTGCATCCCCTGCATTCCCCCAGCTAGGGTCACAGCGGGGGCCCTTCCCTGTAAATACCAGTCCACTTACATGTGCATTTTTCCTCTATGATTTTCCTGTTTTGATGAGACACTGCCTTTGGCCACACAGGTTCCCTAGGGGGCTGCAGTCCTGAGGCCCAACCCTAGCCAGTCATTCAGGAATTCTGCTTCCTGGCGCCCCACACCCTGCACATTCCACAGGGGCTAGCGCCTCCTGCTCTGTGTGAATGGGGTCTGCCTCCCCCATTCCCACGGTTCCCACGGCTATTGGCTACTTTCTTATCACCCTTTCCAGCTGACTGTAAAAGGCTACATTCCAGGGCAAAATTAGACTTACCCTCCCTTTCTGTTTTCCTCTAGACTCAGGCAGGAGGGTTTGCTAGAGGTCGTGGCCTGGTGCTAGAGCCCTCTTGCACAGGGACCCGACTTGCTGTCTACCCGCTTGCTGTTCAGCCATGTCCCCTGAATCTAACATTTGGTTTCTTGGATCCTTTGAGGAATGCATGGAGCTCCTACTGTGTGCCAGGCATAGTCCCGGGCACTCGGCTTTCAAACAGTGGGGGCTATAAGGTGTACCATGGGTAGGGACCTGCAGCTGGCAGGAGAGGGGTGGCTGTTTTCATTTGCTCCATGTTGTAGGTTCAGCTAATCTGGCTGCCTCTGAAGGGGTCACTTTATGATGAGTTTTCAAGGTAGTTGCTTGTTCGTACAGTACTAGGGATAGGACCCAGAGCCTCTGCATATATGCTCTACGCTACATCTCCAGTGGGCAGAATGGGGATTACTTTAAGAAGCTCCCTGCCTTCCTCTTTAAAGCTGAGGCACAGGGTAACGCGTGAGCACTGATGCCATGCTCTTCAAACACCCCAGGCTTCAGAACCACAGCCAGGTAAACCTTTGAGAAGTTACCTAATTCTGCTAGAGCCACAAAAGTGGACTGAGACCAACATGCACCTGACAGCCTCCAACAAACCCAGTCTGGGAACATTCCAGAAACTAACCAACAAGTACCCTTCAACAGCAAAACAAGGAAACGGCAAGTGGAAGGGACAGAGACACAGCTCCACACTGTGGACTGCAGCAGTCTGAGGGGCTCTCTTCAGAGATCTCCTCCACTCAGGAAAACCCATGATTCCTAGCTCGTTTCAGAGAAGAATCTCATGATGAGCCAACATGAAACAAAGTCAGGGTTTATTAAGTGAGATTTTAATGTAATTTTTTAGCACAAGTTCTAAGGGGAAGAGAGGTTTTCAGGAAGAAAGTAAGACTCTGGAGGGCCTGGGCATGGGCTTTTCTGAGAGCCACATGTCTGTCTTCCTCTTTATAGTGGACAGGTATAAACTTTTGGTGGGTTTAAAAGATCTTATTTTCAGGTTGCTAAGAACCTGATTGAGATCTCTGGGTGGTTCCCTGGGGCACCTGACAGGGTTACACTGATATGGTGGGTCACAGGCAGGTAGGAGATTGTCACTGTAAGCAACATTAATGATCTTGTTTATGAGAGTCACAGATGATGTCCGTGAGGGAATGAGGCCTACCCAAGGGCATACACATTCAGCCCCTATGCCTGGTTCATTGCCATTTTAACAAAATATCTATATTTGATCTGTCTATCATATTTACTATCTATCTATCTATCTATCTATCTATCTATCTATCTATCTATCTATCATCTGTCTACCTATCTGTCAATCAATCAAACAATTCTGGCTTCTTAGCTTCTCAGAGTCTTCAGAGAGACTCCAGAGTGTAAGGGGTACTTTTTCCTTTTCATGTCTCTGTAATTCTCCCTGTCTTTCTTCTCTGCCTCAGAAAGTTTGAGGGCCTGTCACAGATTGGAGGGGGCCTAACAACTGAATGCAGTGTGCTACCCGAGCCCAGCAATACAACAACAACAAAAAACTAACTGCTCTTCCAGAGGACCTAGGTTTAATTCCCAGCACCCACATGGCAGCGAACAACCACCTATAACTCTGGTCCTAGGGGATCTGACACCCTTTTCTGTCTTCCTCAGGTACCAGGCACACAAGTGGTGCACAGATATACATGCCAACAAAACACCACCACCCCTTCACCCCCCCCCACATAAAATAACAAGAGTGGGAAAGTTAGAAAAACCCTGGAAGAGTTGGCAGCCTGGCTGATGGGATCATTCCAAGGTTAGCTCCTAAGTTTTGAGAATTTAAGTTACATGAGATATTAGCCTCTCACCCAGGAAGCTGGGTGGAAAGTGGTGGGGGACCTGTGGTCATGTTTATCCTCTGGAGATAAAACAAAAACAAAAACAAAAAAACAAAAAACTATGGTCCAAAGTGTAAAGGTTATGCCGAGGACACAAGGGGAGGAAGAGAGAAGAGCAGGGGATAAAAACATGAGAGGCCCAAAGATACAGGCTTGTCATCCCAGCCATTTGGAGGCAGCAGGGTCACAAGTTCATGGCCAGTCTGGGCTATAGAGGAAGTTTAGATCTAGCCTGTGCTACTTAGGTAGACTCTGTCTTTAAAATAATAATAATAATAATAATAATAATAATAATAATAATAATAATAATAAAGTATGACTAGTCGTCTGACTCTATGATAGAGTATGTGCTTGCACTGGTCCATGTTCATAACCCTAGACTCACACCCACAGATTCAGAGAACCACAGGAAATACTCAGAAAAATCGTGCCTGTCTTCACTGTGTACAAACTTCCCGCCCTTCTTGTCCCCAAACAATGTTGTTGCCCATACTCACCGTCATTGGTTGTATGTCAGTGAGAACTGATTTCAAATGTGCGGGAGGATGTGTGTGTTCCCTGCACATTCTATACAACACCTTTGAATGTCCCTGGATTTCAAAGCAGAAGTCCTAAAGCCAGTCCTCCATGGATGCCCAGGGCAACTGTACATGTTTGGAGAAAGGCTTGATGGAGGGTGGTGATGGGAAGGTAGACTGTAAAATTCCAACTGTAAAATTGTTTCCATGAAGAATTCTCCCCAGTGGGTTATCTGGCCGTGTTATCTGAGCTAGGGTCAGAGCCTGGGCCCTGGCAGCAGCTGACAACCAGGCTTGGCCACCACTCGAAGTAGTCCCCATGGAGACCTACTCAGTGTAGCCACATTGGGAAGAGGGACCAATAAGGAGACCCAGTGACCCCCTAGTCTATTTGATGGGAGGTCTAGGTTCAAATGGAAAGACAGAGTCCCATTGAGGTATGAGTCCACTCTTCTTTCTCTAGGCAGCAGTATCCAGCTAGGTGGCTGACAGGACTCGGCAATGCCTTTCTGGCTGGTCCTAGGCCTCATTCAGCCTTTCCTTCTCACAGCCTGAGATTCCAAAGGAAATTCCAATTCCATGGGTTTCATTGACTCAGTATTCTGATAGCCAAAGAGAGGGACACAAGTGTCTCTTTAGAATATCTTCATTCTGGGTCACCCGTCCTGAAAGGGGGAGTGTGCCCCTTGCTGGCACCACTGACACCAGGCTAGGAGAAGGGATTTGTCCACCAATCCATTCCAGTGCCTCCCACATAGCAGCCACTCTTGGCACCGTCACAGTGTTTGCTGTGTCTGTCACACATCCACCGCCCTGTGCACACAGCATATTTTACTTAAGTGGACTCATTTTGAAAGCTCAAATGGATGGATTTTCAAAGGCAAACATTGATCTCATCTCCACACATGGAAAACAGCCATCCCCAGTGAGTCCCAGGCATCCATAAGTGAGCAGTGAGAAGCTCTGAGGGAAGGGCTATCATTTACTAAAAAGTGAGGATTATCCCAGTTGGAGGTAGCTCCGTGGTAGAGTGCTTACTCGGTGTGTGTGTGAAGTCAAGCACTGTGATAACAGAACTTTTTTTTGTTTTACAAGGAATACAAGAATATATCTTAAAGATGCATGTTCAGGGGCTAGGAAAATGGCCTAGTTGGTAAGAACACTTGCTACATGGGTGTAAGGATCTGAGTTCAAATCCTTGGCCCCAGCATGAAAAGCTGGGTGTGTCTGAGCCGATAACTCCAGAACTGAGGGTAGGGCTCAGAGACAAGAGGATCTCTGGGTCTCACTGACCACCAGCCTATGTCCAGATATAGTGAGAGACCCTGTCTCAGGGCAATAAGGTAAAGAGTGATAGAACAAGACTCCCAATGCCTTCCTCTGACCTCAGCATGCACTTACATGCACACGATACACAGTCAAAATCCAAAAGTGGGGCTTGCCTGGCATGCGTTAGACCCCGGTCCTCTCCCCAGCACCTCTCCACCAACGTGAGATGATCAGATGTTCAAAGGCCTGCTGACACCAGATGAGATTTTCTTTTAAAGCTATCAGGACACTTGAGAGAGAAATGGCAAGTATTTTCTGTCCTTTGTAGGATTCTGCATAAGACCTCCTTAGGCACAGGGAGTCACCAGATCCACCTGCTCCTTCCCAAGGGACAAGAAGGGAAGGGCACATAGGCACAGCAGTCTTCAGCCATCAAGCTGGAGACTGTGGTCCTCATGTGGCCTGGCCTGCCTCTTCCAGGAATTCAGTGCTGGTAGTTCTTGGAGGTCCCATCTGAAGCCACTTCCTCTAAGCAGCAATCCTTCTCTTCCACAATTTCATAGCATTTCTTCAAAAGCCAAAAGTTAGACATGTGTTCCTTTAGGAAGTACGGGGATTATTTTCCAGTGGTATTGTTCCTGCTCAATTCTGAGAACTGGATTTTGACATATTGAGCTGATGCCACCTGTGTCACCATGCCTGTAACCCCAGTACTTGGAGCCTGAGACAGGATAATCACAAGTGTAAGGATAGCCTGGGCCACATAGTGAAACTATCTCAAAAAAAAAATCAAAATAAACAAGACTACAACAGCATCATACCTTTAAACCTCAACATGCCAGAGCTTCCATGATGGTAGGAAGGCTTCTTTTCCTTTTCCTGTTTTTTGTTTGTTTGTTTGTTTGTTTGTTTGTTTTCCATACCAGTTGTAATCCACCAACTTAATTTAGTGATGATCCACTAATCATCAGAACCTGTGTTTGGGAAAGCATCCTTTAAGAGGGCTAAAGTTAGCACCACATTAATGGACCCAGTACCAGCGGGGGGAGGGGGGAAGACACACGACACACCTACCATGTGTTGTACGCAGTGCTGTACTCTGCCTCATTTAATCTCAGCTACATTTGTATATCAGGCCACCAGGTCTCAGAGAGGGACATCACTTTGCCCAGTTCACGAAGCAACTGGTCAGATTCTAGAAGCTGGGTCTCGCTGACTTCTGCCCTGTTCTTGGGCATTGGGGGGACTTCCTCTGTGCACTTGTGGCTCCTTGTTCCAGCTGTCCCTACAGGCAGTGGTCAGCATGTGTGTGAGTGGAAGGACCTAGCAGCAAGGTAGTAAGTAGAGAAAACCCTACCTGGTCTCTAACGTGACCCTAAGCCAAGGCAGAGGAGTCCCAGGGCTGGCTGATGGTTATCTTTTTCTTTTAAAATGATTTTTAAATTAAGGTATACTCACCAAAAATACACATGTGTCCAAGCCAGCGGTGGGTACCCTGGTCACAGGTAAGATGACACTCCCCCAGGCTCCTTCACACACATCTCCTCACCTCCTCCCTGTGTTAGTGTCTTGTGTCCTGTGTGTCACATGCATGAAATCACACTTCCCAAGTGTCTGAGTTTTGGATTTCTTTTACCTGCCGGATCTGTGGGTGTCTCAGGAATTCATTCTTTGTTGTTGTCATAGTATCTGATATTTGTTGTGCTGTTCCAACTTTTCAAAAGTTTCATACAATATATATATATATATAATATATATATATATATATATATATATGCATCAATCCACCTAGAGAATAACATATATCCATCTTTTCCCTATAAAGCAACCCAGTCTCCCCATTCCTCTGCCAGTTTCCACTGAGCCCAGAAAAACCACTCTGGATGTGTGTGAGATCCTACATGACTGATAGGGGTTTGGTTACTTCTTTATGAGTCCTTAACAGATCCTTGTCCACATGTGTGGACAAGTTTGCTTATTTGCTTTGTTGTTTCCAGTTAACTTTTGACAATGTGCTAAGACTTTCTAGGATCTAGAACCTCAGCTCTGTGCTATCGAGGAGCAAAGCTGAAAAGGAAAGTCTGGGAGGGAATAGACTGGCTATGGCCACAGGCTGTGGGGCTCTAACATGGAGGGTTCAGGCCTCAGCTGTGCTCCAAATGTTTCCTGGCAATGCTACTTTGAGTGACAGTTACTTTCCTTATTGAGGGTCCTGATAGTCCATTCCTCCAAGGTCATTGGTGCTGCATGGTTAGCAAAGAGATGCCACCAAACACTGAGTACAAAGGGTGATGCTCCTCCTCAGTGGCACATATAGGTTGAGCAAGGCCAAGGATGTCTCAGGAGGCCAGGTCAGCCTGTCAGTCCCACAGGACTCTGTGGGATACCGTCAAGGTACTTGGTACTGCCAGAATCACTGGCTGGCCTTGCCTGCCTGCAGTGGTGTTGGTGTCCCTAATTCAAGTCACTCACCTCTCCCCTGTCCCTCTGCTTTCAAAACACACTTTTAGTCCTGGTTTTTTCATCATAACCCAGTGAGGGCTCCTTAACTGCTAAGTAGACAACAGGGCTGGACTTCCACCCTTATCCTCTCATGTATTTTGATCCCCTTCTCCAGTCTGCACTCAGCCAGTACAGTTTGCAGGGAATGCCAGGGGTCCCTTTCCATTGAGGACCCCGCCTTCTGTGGTGTTTACTAGGTGCCTCAGGTTTGAGGTACCAGTTAATAAGCTCACTTTATTCTTAGGATCACATAAGAGAGAAATGCCATTCTTATTTTGGGAGGAGTAAACTGAGGCCCAGAGAGACATAGCCAGTTGCCTAAGAAGAGTCAGAAATTGACCTCAAAGCCTGGGTTGCCTTCGTTTCCCCTGATGCTGCTCTGTGGATAAGGGAAGGCATGTGCACGCTTGCTGTGACTTCACAGCACAGTGATGACGTCATGGCAGCTCGCAGCTGCCCCATGCTTACTCTGGGCTGTGAACCTGTATACACATTTCCACATTTCATCTTCTCTCCCATGACTCGGGGTCTCTCACCCTCATCTTACAGGTAAAGACCCTCCAGAGGTTCAGAGAAAAGTGTTTCCAAGTCACTCAGCTAAGGCATGGGGTGGTGGAACACCGGACCTGAAGGATTTTATTTGAAAACCAGGCATATGGCTGTGTCCAGACAATAGAGCTTTATTCAGCACTGAAAAGCAGTGAGCTGTAAAGGTGGGAGAAGACATGGATCCTCCAGTATATGCCACAGAGAGAAAGAAGCCAGCTACAAAGGCTTACAGGGCTACTGATTCCACATGAACAACATAGCAGAATTAGGGCAATGTCACTACCCATCTGTACAAACATGGAATGCAAGAAAAATCCCTGGGGTGACCTGTGCTGGGCTGGCTTGCTGACTGTAGCTGGTGGCCTCTGGCTGAGGATGCTGTTGGGGAGTCTATGCACACATGGCAATGGGTGCATGTGATAGGGGTGGCATTGACATGCCACTCAATTTTGCCATGAACCTAAACTGCTCTAAAGTGTAGTTGATGGTATAGAATGGTCACAGAACATTGGTCTAGTGAGTGTGAGGCCCTGGGTTTGATCCCCACCACTGTACCCTCCAAAATAATCTGTCTTTAAAAGAACAAGTCTATGATGTGCATGTTGGTTCTTGGGCTGCCAGCAGTCTGCTCTTCCTGCACCCACAGCATAGGTTCCATGGCTCTGCAGAAGATACGACTTCCCTAGTGGGATAGGCTGAGGCTATCATCTTGGCCAGCTCTCCTTCCAGGCCTGCATTGTGGTGTCATTTGAAACCCAGTGTGGCCACGTGTGTTGTGTCAGGGCTGGCATTGGGTACTTCAGGTGATGGCTGGCATAAGTGGCCAGGCTATTCCAGGGGAAGGATTGACTGATTCTCCAGTGAGGGCTAGAGAAGGGAGAGGATCCTGTTGTGCTGTGTGGGCCTCACTCCCCAGGACAGCGTGTGCTGGTGTCGGGGGCAGGGGAGAGGCTGACCTTCGTCCTGCCAGGGCGTTGCAAAATACAAGCCGAGTTGAATTAATGTCTTTTGGAAAAGTACATTTTGCTCAAGAGCCAAGTTAAACTGGAGCTTGGGCAGCCAGAATGTTGAAGTCTTAGGCATGACTCATCCATGGGAGGGGCAGGCTGAGCCAGAGGTGGGCCATGAGCACTCAGTGGGTCCAGGCACTCTGTACTAGGCTGCTTAGCCAGCTTCTGGCCCACAGTTGAGGGCAGCTTATGTGTATAGGTGGTAGGAGCCAATGGCTTCATCAAGGTTCAGACACTTGTCCCTCTTTAGAGAAGATGTTGTCACTAAGAAGTCATGGGCAAAATGAATCTCTACAAAATGAAATTTGCTTGCATTATTGACTTAGAGATGACTCCTCTCTGAGATGAGTGTGGAGAGTTATGGACATCTGGATGTCCCTGGAAGAGCTTTCGATAGCACTCTAGTTTTTGTGACTTGGGGATTTGAGGCAACTTTCTGGACATCTTTTCTCTCCCTTTAAAATGGGTCTGAGTAGAGCTTGCTAGTGCATAGCTATAATCCCAGCACTAAGAAAGCTCAGGCAGGAGGATTGAGAATTCAAGGCCAGCCTGGCTATAGTGTGAATTTGGGGCCAGTGTAGACTGCATAGTGAGCCCTTTCTCAACAACAAAATTAAATGAATCAACAAATGCATGTAGAAGTGCTTGTATTGAATCAGCCTCAGTTAACATCTGGAAGGTGTGAATCATGTTCCCATGTCTGTGTCCTTAGCAGACATTACTAATCCATCTCAGCATGGGGCAGGGCTCAGCCTCAGCAGCAGGGCCTCTAGACTTGTAGACCTGGGCCATAATTTCTGGGCCATAGGGCAGTCCTTGGTCTCAAAGTCCCCATTGAGCTCTGCAGCTTTTACCCAAGCCTCTGCCCTCTTGTCATTTGTTCTGGAAAGTGTATTTCATTGTCAAGATTTAAGGTTGAGTTCACAAGTTGAGTGGTTGTCCTCAAGCCAAATCTGATGCGGAGCTATTTGCTGGTATGTCCTTTTATTGCTTTAAAAAGGTAGTTGGCAACCTTTTTCAAGTTGGTAATTTCACATAAGACCTCCAGATTTCTGGGTTTCCCAAATCTATTGATCCTGGGGCCCTTTGTTTTACCCATGAACCAGGTCTTTCTGGGACCTCCGTAGCCATTGCAGGGCCTGGCTGGCCCATTCCTTCCATTTCCAGGACCTGCTGAGCCTTATCCTGCGTTCTCTACTTTGGAGACACATGAGGTCTGGTTGGCTTGATGCTTCTAGAAGGAAGATTGCTTTCACCTGTAAATGCTTCTCCAGGGAATTGGCACTAGGCTTCTGTTTTCCTATGTGGTTTTCCTTAGAACCAAGCCAGGTGTGCCAGGAGCTGTAGAGGTAAGAAGAGGTGGTGGCCCGACTCCCCACTTACATCCATGACATCTGTGACTCCCATTATCAGTGGGGCAGGAAACTGTTTGACTCTCTTAGGGGACACATTGCATAGCTCCAACACTCGATGTCTCTCTGTACAGTCCCAGGTGCCTGGGGCTTCGGTTGCTTCAAGATGATTTTCCCATCTCAAGACTGCTGGGGCAAGCACTGGAGATCCCAAGATGTGTGTGAAACAACTCCCTGTCCTCTGAGAATCCATAGCTTTGATGACAAGATACCACTAGTGTAAATGAGACAGCATAGGCTGTGCTGTTCATTCCTGAATATAACACATGGGTTTAATGACAGCGTAGCGAAAGTGATGATGGGGCTGCAGATACATCAGAAGAAATGGGCGGTTCACCTGGCTTTGGCTGGGAGGAAGGGAGACGTGCGAGCTGAGTTTTGAAGAATTATCTTGATCAGTCTGCTCCACCTGAATTCGCCTTCCAAGTGTGCACTGGCTGCCGGGCCTTTGCACCTGCTGTCCTTGCTGCCTAGAATGTTCCCCTTAGATATTGTCTCGGCTGTTGTCTCATTTAACTCCGGTCTCTATTGCTTGGCTCCTTGTCATACTACTCTTATGCGGCTCCACTCCCCTCACAGCCTACCTGAAGCAGCCCCCACGATTTCCTTTCTCTTCAAATGCTTACCAGTGCTGACACATGCTCATTCACTGATTGTAGTCTTTCCCACTGGAGCATAAACGAGCGAGAAGGCTGGGATGTGCATTGCTGTATTCCCAGCACCTAGCCCAGCGCCTGGACCATAGCCACTACTCAGTAATGTGGACTGATGGTAGATAGGAGGGAGAGCAGAGGACGCCCTCGAGGGCACGGCACATGTAGAAAGGCCCAGAGCTGACACTTAGTGGCCTTTCAGAGACAAGCATTGGTGGCACCTGGGGGCAGAGAGAAGGACAGATAGAATTCAGGCTGGCCAACCAGACCTCCTGAGACAGAGCCCAGCTCACTTCATTTTCTCATAAATAACCAGCTTGTTACAGGATGCTGACAGTGCTAGACAACCTCGTGGGAAACGGTCCTCCATAACCTGCAGCCAGGCCTGCCGCTGCATTCCTTCTCTGTGTCTCCTCCCCACCCCCAAGGACAATGAGAAATGTCCTCACTGTAATGTGGCGGGCAGATTTCAATTTCTCAAGTCCACAGTTGTCTGCCAGGCCCCTCTACCATCTCAGCTGCAAAGACTGATCAGGATAGAGGTCCCAGCTTGACACCAGCTCATTGAGTGACCTTGAGCTTTGGCGACCTTTGCAAGAACTAAACAGTGCCCGTGGCTCTTCCCACCCTTTTCTCCAGACTTATTTCTGTCTTCAAACTATTCTGGCTTTCTAGAATCAGGTCTCTGTCTGAGTCACTGCTCCTCTGGGTTTTTCTGAGCCTTAGTTTTGTTTTATTATCAAAATAGAGATAAAGCTGGGCGGTGGTGCATGCCTTTAGTCCCAGCACTCAGGAGGCAGAGCCAGGTGGATCTCTGTGAGTTCAAAGCCAGCTTGGTCTACAGAGTGAGTTCTTGGACAGCCAGGGACTACACTACACAGTAAAACCCTGTCTCAAAAAACCAAAATAAATAAATGATTTTTAAAAATGAAAATAGTGATAAATCTAATTGGTATGCCTAGAATTCCCACCCAGTTTTGAAGATAAAATGAGGCAATATGAGTTAGAACCCAGTCTCAGTAAATGGCATTCACCTTCCTGGTTAAAACTTTCATCTGGTCCTTTTACCCCGGCCTTGACTTACTTCCCAAGGTCACAGGATGCTGTCCAAAGGTGTTCTCAGTTTTCCACAACACCGAGCCCACTCAAAGGCACTTTCCACAGCCATCTCTGCATGCTACCCTCCCCAGTTCCCTCCTGAGAGAAACACTGATCCCCACGACCTACCACCCCTGTTTATTGCTTTTAAACCTGTTAGAAGGCCGCCCCTGGCGGGAAGCCACAAGCATGAGAGCCCAGTCCAGGAATAGCTCTTGCCACTCAGCGTTTAAATGCTGCCTGTATTTTTGCCCCATGATGGGTCACTTTTGAAAGCCCCCGCTCATATTCTGCCCCTCTAAGAATACATTTCCATTTATAGCATCTGTCTGGGTGGTGTGGGGCCAGCCAGAGCATCCTGTTTCAGTGAGTTGGAAACACTTTGGGGTTCCTGTTCCCTAGCATGAAACCTGAATCCAGGCCAAACCCCAAGTGCGTATCTGCTTCCAGGGTCTGAGCTGATCCGGCCCCTGCAGGGCTGGGGAGACAGGTGTGTGTGAAGGCCCCTTGCCAGCTAAGTACTGCCAGGGTCCCCAGGCAGCACAGCATTGCAGTTCTGTGGTTCTGGGGTACCTTTTCTCCTTCACTCACCACCAGATGTCCACTGCCTTCTTTTAGCACAGGGTCCTATAAGGGTGCAGGAGGCCAGTACTGAGCATGGGCAGCGAAGGTACCTGGGGGTGAATGTCGGGTTTGGGTGTGGTCAAGGAAAGTCATCAGGTGTTCCCCTTTGGTTCCTCTACAGGTTCCAATCCCACCTTCTGGTTCTGTGAACCCAGTCAAGTGGTTTAGTTTCTCAGAACCTCAGTTTCTGCATTTGTTGCTGGAGTTCCCTGCTGGCAGGCAGGATTCAGCAGGGTAGAAGTGTTCAGGTGTCTCAGTAGTACCTGGCCTAGGAGGTAGGGCTCAGTCTATCCCAGTTCCCTTTCTCATCCCTCTGTAGACTCAGGGTGGCTCAGGTGTGTACCGAAGGTCTTTTCGATAGATGCTCGACATCAGGAACAGGTGCGTGCTGTAAATTCTGAGGTGCCTAGGCCTCTCCTGGACTACACTTCTTGGGGACACAGAGTCTGCCCCAGTCTACCTTGAGTGGTTCATTCTACAGTCAAGCTAGGAATCTGAGAATCTGATGGTTTCTTGGAGGGTTCTGAGGGTGTGTGTATAGATCCCACTTGGAGGAGTGCCATCCCTCAACCCACCTTACAAGTGTCTGTTGGGGCATCCTCTGTGTGGGAGTGGGGGGTACTCAAGGCTCTGAGTGTAGCCCAGTAGTGGAGTCAGGTAGTGCACAAGAACATGTGTACACGTAACTGCAAGCAGAGAGTGAAGAGAAGAGCACAGGGGAATGACGCAGAGATATGGGCTCCCCAGAAAGTGACATTTGAACACAGGCATCAGTGAGGAAGTAAGCCATGCTGCTGAGTGAATGAACATCCCACATATAAGAAGTTTTGTTTATAAAAGGTAGTTAGTTATTGGTTTATAAATATTGAGTGGAAAATTCTAGTCATGGTTCATATGTCTTAAACATGTCCTAAATAACACAATGAGCTCTGTCACCCTGGAATATGGATATCCCTTTGTCTAGGGCATCCACCTTGTGTACCTGACCTGCCCACTAGTCACTTGGTGGCCACCCTGAGCATCAGACCCTCTGTCACCATATCACAGAGTTTATTTGAGTTAAGCTTTATTTTTCTTAATAGTAGTCCTAAAACACATGAGTAGTAATAGTGGCAAATTTATTATAGTATAACATTATTATCATTCTGTTGTTGCTGACATTTTCCTGTGCCTGCTTTCTATAAATTAAATTTCTCATAGATATGCTTAGGAAAAGGGGAGACTGCCCAAGTTCTTCCACTAATGCAGAGTAAGAAATTAAGACTCCTTACTTCTATATATTTTACATTTTATCTCTAAGGAATGCTTCTGGCTGAAGGAACAGAAAACCCAAGTGGAAGTGGCTGAATAAGTTTTGTTTTTCTAATGTAACTTGAAGGTTGGAGGTGTAGGCAGCTGTGGGTTTTGGTTCAGTAGCCCAAGAATGCCAGCAGCTCTGTCTGCTGCCTCAGCCCTAGGAGTCACATCTGCATCCAAGATGGGAGGATGGGAATAAAGAAGGAGTGTTTAGAGGCCCTTTGATCCTAAAATTTAAAGCTCACTGTCCTGCAGAACTTCACATCAAATGTCATTGGCTAGGGGACTCGAGAGATGGCCCAGTGGGTAAAGTGCCTGTCATGCAAGCATGAGACTCTGAGTTTGGATCCCCAGCACCCATATAAACTCTGGGTGTAGCAGTATGTGGGAGTCAGGGTAACCCTAAGAGGATTCTTGGGGCTCACTGGCTCACTGGCATAGTAGCCAGGTACATGAGCTCCCCAGGTATATGAGCTCCAGATTCAGTGAGAGACTGTCTCATAAATAAATAAATGGCGAGAGATCACCTTCTTTTCCCTTCATGTGCTCTTGATTTACGAAAGAGATTGGGTCACTTGTTCTGTAGAATCCCCACGATACAGATGTGGTTTTCTGAGTCCTCTGAAACTGGCAAGCTCAGGAGCCTTAAGTGGGTCCAAGGTTGGTTCTCTTGGTAGGAAATGTTTCTGATATTGCTGGGTGTTTGCGTTGGTAGCCTGAGATGCGCAGTGATGGCTGAGCTGGGCACAGCGGCCTGGCTGTCATCCTCCACTGTCATCCCCTGGATGGAGCTCACAAAGGGGTGGGTCTTCTGATCCTAATTGGTCCTTCTATGAGATAGGACTTTGCCCTCATCAACTGTTTGGGGACCTAGAAATAGATTCTGTAAAAAAAGAGATTCAAAGTAACGGATTTCCTTACTTAGCAATTTTCAGAGTGACAAGCTGGTGGCCTAGCATGTTGAAAGATGTTCAGCAGGGCTGTGGTTTAGGGGTGTTGTTTGGAAGGCCTGGATTATATTATGTTGTTTGATATGTTGCAGTCATGACTGTTATTAGATTTATTGGCCTTTACATGACACATAGTTAAGTGTACAGTTTGATATGTGCACACCATGACATCATCACAAGCCAGGTGATGAACGTGTCCATCACTCCCCAGAGTTTCCTTTGTCCCCACCCGTGGTGATCTACTGGGACTCTAAAGTGAGTTGCACTTTCTAGCATCTAATGTGGATGGAATCACACTGTCTGAACCTTGTTGCCTTTATTCAGCATGCTTTCTGAGACTCGGCCATGAACACCCGTTAGCATAGTATCCCACTTCATGGATATTCCATACTCCCATGTCCATGGACATTTAGGGTGTTTCCCTCATTTGGCTGTTACAAGTAAAGGTCCCTGAGCGCTAATGTACACACCCCTGTGTATGTGTAGTTTTTCACATCTCCTTGGCACACACCTAGGGTCATACAGTTAATGTGTGCTGTGGTTTTGATACAGTTTAACTGCACCATGACTTGTGAGGCTCAGTTCCTCCATGTGCAGGCATCAGAAGGACTGGTAGGTGGCTAGGTCCAGCAGGGGCTCTCCACTTAGGAGTCAAGGAGTGCTTTTCTTCAGAGTGGGTGAGTTCTTCTGTGACTCCAGAACTCTTGAGGTTCAGGCTGGTTTCATGGGAATTAGTTAAGGTCTTAAAGGACTGTATTAGTGACCAAGGGAGCACGTGATCATAAAGGAATTTGGCACCTTTCCGTCTGTCTCTCTCATACACATGCTTCCTTCCTGGAAACTTTTCCTTACCATGTTTCCACCATGATATGGTCTAGCACAAGGCCCATCAGAAGTAGACCAGGGTGGCCCTGCGATCATGGATAGAATTATGTGCTCCAGTATACCTCTTTACATAAATTACCCAATACTTCTTAAAGTGACAGAAAATAGACTAAGACGATAGATGTTTAACTTTGTAAGAACTTGCTGAATTCTTCCCCAATGGCCACACAATTTTAAGTTCTCAATAGCAATGCACAAGAGCTCCAGCTGTTTGATTGGAACCTAGTTCCAGCTATCATGGTTGGTGTAATAACATCTCACTGTGGTTCCATTTTGGTTTCTCCCAAGTGACTTTGATGCTAGCATCCCTTCAGGTGGTTTTTGACATCAGTAAATCTTTGAGGAAGTATCTAATCAAATCCTTTGCCCAGTGTTCATAGTGCAACACTTTCACTTACTGCGTGTTAATAGTTCTCTAGCCTGGCCTCAAACAGACAAGTTTGTTGATTTTTTTTGTGTGTGTGTGGTTTTGTTTGTTGGTTGGTTTTTTCGATCCTGTGGCTTTTAAAGCACATCTTTTCTTCAGAGAGCAGAAGTTTTCATTTTTTTTCTTTCCTGAGACAGGGTTTCTATGTAGCTTTAGAGCCTGTCCTGGAACTTGCTTTGTAGACCAGGCTAGCCTCAAACTCACAGATCAGCCTGCCTCTGTCTCTGCCTCCTGAGTGCTTTAGTTTTAATGAGGCCTTCTTCATCAACTCTTTCATGGAGTATACTTTTCAGTGTCTCATCCAAAAACAGTTTCTCCCACTCTCAAATCACAAAGATTTGCTCACATCTACACAGGGCTGTGTATGAGAGCACTTGGGGAGATTTATTGTAGTGACTAAAGAGGAAAACAACCCAGATGTCCACAGACACAGAAGGATATATGGACTACCCACCAAGCAGGGTGTTTTTCAGATCACAAAGGCTGCGGTGCTGACAGGTACAACATGGCTGACTGGCAGTGAGTATGTGCATCGGGAGGTTCCTGATGTTCCTGAGAGTCCCTGTTCCCCTTGGCAACTTTGCCACTGTCTACTCTATGGGTGCTCTCTAGCCCGAGCTCTGACCACCTCCTGGCTCCAGACATTTGCTATTACAACTGATGCTATGTTGTGAGCAGCCTTGCACTGATGCCATTTCACATTTTCACCTGGAAAACACTGGGTGTCATTAATGGGCCAGGCCTTGCAAGACCCAGGGAAGAGTCAGGGACAAAGCTAACCTGGCCCAGCATAGCCGGGTGGGAAGCTTGTAGGGAGCTGTGTGGCTGCACAGCAATGCCTCTTCCTCTTCAGCCACACTCGGTGTTTGTGGGAAGGAGGAGGGGAAAGGCTGGGACTCTGTGGTCAAAAGGGTGTTCTGGGACTAGAGAGGTCACATGTGGGATTATGGGGCAGAAGTGGAGGCTGCTAAAGCTAGAGGCCATGCAGAGGCTAGAGGGCTCAGCGTGGGTACCAGGTGCCATGATGACAACTCAAAGGCTGGGCTGGAGGGAGAAAGCCATATCTGTTTTAGTGACTTCGTCATCACACAGCGGTATGTGCTAGCCATCACACCAGCCTTCCTCCCCCACCCTTAACCCATTCCCTCCTCCAAGCAGGTGTGTGGCAGCCTGAGTAGAAAGCAGATGTTCTTCGGCAAACTGAGTTCAAATTCTTGCTCTGAATCAGGGACAGGATGGGAGGAGGGAGACACATGACCTGCTACACAGGGTTAGGAAAGTGATGAGATAATGAGGCAATGTGTAAGGCCTGGAGCACAGTAAGCCCTCATCACAGGGGTGGTGGCCCGCACAGCTGTGATGATCCTTATCGCTGCTCCTCACTCAACTCCTTAGCCTGGGCTAGAGACAGACAGGCTTTTCTTCCATCCACTGGAGATGGTGTGGTGGTACAAGTGGATGTTAGCATGCAGAATGACTGTTAGGGTTCCTGTAGGGTGGAAGCCACAGTGGTTCCAGGGCTCACGCTCACTTTGCCCCCACTTGGCCTAGGTGTGCCCATTTACCTGTGCCCAGGATTTCTGACTGTGCACATCGTGTCCACACACCCCTGCCCCGCTAATGCTCTGTGAAGTGAAAGAATGATGGGTGTGCACGTTCTGCCCTGGCCCCACACAGTGGGCAGAACTGACCAGGCCAAAGGTCCAGCCAGCTAAGTGTCTTAACTATTTTTGGGACAAATGACCCACCACCCAATGACTTCCTCCCAAATGGCATCTAATTTCCCAAGCCCCTGCCCTGGAGCCACCCACATCCAGCGAGGCCCAGAGCTATGGAGAGTCAGCTGCAGGCACAGGGAGAAGCGGGGCCGGAGCATGCAGTTAAAATAGCACAGCTGAGGTATTCTGCTGTGGAAGGAAGTGACAGATGAAGTCAGACCACCCTTCCAGCATCACTTCCCTTGCTTGGGAGCAGGGAAGGCATGTGTGTTTATTTTGGGTTGGGCTGCAGCCCCCCCCCATAGGCTGGAGGTGGATTGCCGACTGAATTTCTGTGAAGTAAATCCTGTTTCCTTCTGATTCCCAGTGCTGATGTTGACTATATTCCCACACACTTTTAATCTTCTTAGCACTGGGTGGGGGTGGGGGGAGCTTGTGCACAGTGCACCATGAAGTGGTGACACCCATATTTACTAGGCCTTCATAGCAGGGCATAAGGTAAGCCCAGGCATATTGGCCTCTTATAGGTCACTTTGCCCGGTTTTTCCATATAAACTTTGCTTTTACAGACACAGGGTGAAAAGACCAGAAAGAGTACTTTATTCCAGAATCATGGGGTCTTCGGGGCCATGGCTATGACTTCACTAGTAGAACTAGAGCCCCTGCAGCCTTTTGAGAACACAGGATGGTTGGGGAAATGAGCCCCCTTATATGACGTTCCATCCACAAGGCTTTCTCAGCTGCAGGCCTGTGGACACTAGGTATAGTCATTTTTCCTCCAGGAACTGTATGTGCAGCTAGGAGGCAAGTAGCATCCCTGGGCTCCACCCACTAGGTGCCAGTACCACCCTAGCCCTAACAGCAGTGACCAAACTGTGTCCCAAGTCTCCCGCCTGAGATCCCCTGGCACACATCTTTTCCAGGACTCAAAAGCTGCCAAGGTATGATGACCAATTTTTATTGTCCATTTGATGAGGTTTAGCATCACCATGGAAATGTACATCTGGGTGTGTCTGCGAAGATGTTTCTGGAAAGGTTTAGCTGGGCAGGGAAGACTCACCGTGATGCTGGGCAGGCGGCATCAACCCAAAGGTCCGAGATCCTGAAATGAATAAAAAGGAGGAAGCGAGCTGAGTGCCAGCCTCCATCTCTCTCTGCTTCATGTTTTACTGCCCCACCTTCCTGACATAACGGCTGTGCCCTTGAACTGTGAGCCGAAATAAAACCTTGTGTCGCTCTTCTCACAGAAACAGAAAAAGTAACTAATACCCATAGATCCACAGCTACACGTTTTTAATTGGCCCTTTGCTGATCCAAGCAATCCCCCTGCCTCAGTGTCCTGAGTAGCTAGTATTACAGGTGTATACTGCCATGCCAGGCTCTGTTTTGAATACTTAAACTGGGTAAGTTACTCTTCTTGGAGCCTCTAGCTTCTTTTCTAAGTGCAGCGGGTGACATAGGGTAACTGCAGGGACACTTCTAGAGCTCACAATGGCCAGTGTTGAGACAGGAGGCTTTCCCAGCAGGTGGGCAAGGTCTTCCTTGCCTGCCCACTCCAGTTCTTGCTTCCATCCTGTTGGTGTTTGTACCTTGGCTGAGATTTCTTCAGTCCAGGTTGTTTCTTATTTAATTTCAACTTATATCGTCTTACTAAAAAAAAAAAAAATCCTCAAATCTCCATCAAAATAGAGCATGCACCTGTCACCCAGTGCCACCACTGTCCACCACCTGCTGGTCGTGTTTTAGGGGCTTAATTGATTTGTTTGGGGTTTTGGTTTATTTTGTTGTGATTTGGTTAGTTGGCTTTTTGTTTTGTTTGTTTTGATGTCTGTGTGTGTTCACTCTTGTGGGTGTCTGCTTCCTCATCACTTCACCCCTGCCCCTGTCTTTTTTCTTCTTTCCATGTGTTTGTGTGCTGGTGTGCATGTGTATGCATGGATGCTCATGTGGGGGGAGGGTGCACATATGTGTATATATGTGTTCATGTAGAAGCCTAAGGTTGATGCTGGCATCTTCTGTCATCATTCTTTTGACCTTTTCTTTTGAAGCAGAGTCTCCAAATTTAGAGGCTAGCATGGCAGGTGGGCCACAGTGCCCGCCAACATTTATGTGGGAGCTGGAGATCTGAACTCTGGTCCTTCTGGCTGTGTGGTGAGCACTTTAACTTCTGAGACATCCGCACAGTCCAGAACTTTGGGCTAGACAGGCCAGCCAGCATCAGGAGCCATCTGCCTCTGTGCCGCAGTGCTGGGGTTTTGGGGGAACACTGCCATGCTCAGCTTTTGTGTGGATGCTGGCATTGAACTGGGGTCCTCCTGCTTGTACAGCAGGCACTTTACCCACCAAGCCATCTCCATAGGCTTCACTGCTTTCTTTTTTGACACAGGATTTCACTCTGTAGCCCCAGTTGTCCTGGAATTTATGATCTTCCTGCCCGAGCCTCCCAAGTGCTGAGTGTGCAAGTATGTACCTTCCTCCGGGCCTCGTTCTTTTGAATAAAAAGGTCTCGTCTAGCCCATGTTAGCCTTAAACTTGCTGTGTAGTTGAGGACAACCTTCAGCTTAGGTGCATGCATCACAAACTCAGTTTATGTGCTACTGGGAGGCAAACCAAGGGCTTTGTTCAAGCTAAGCAAGCACTCTGCCAACAGAGCAATATCCCTGCCTCTGGGCCTTCTATCTGTCTGTCTGTGTGTCTGTGTGTCTGTCTGTCTATCTATCTATCTATCTATCTATCTATCTATCTATCTATCTATCTATCTATCTATCTATCTTGAAACAGAATTCGATTTGTAGCCCAGGCAGGCTGGCCTCGAACTCATAGAGATCCACCTGCTTCTGCCTCCCAAGTACTGGGTCAAAGGTGTGTGCCACTCTGCCCAGTGCTGGGCCTCATTCTTGTGTTGATCTGTTCATTGACTGCAAGGCAAAGACTAAGAAACTCCCAGGCTAAGGGAAGGGCAGGGAAGAAACATCTGATTTCATTAGAGGGTCACAATGAACGTACCCTTTATCTTTCTGTGTGAGGCTGAGCAGTGACAGGTCGTGAACCTTTCTTCCTAAGTGTTTCCCCCCAGAGTGACATGAGTTGTCCCGCATTTGGAAGAATCAGTGAGGATATGAAAGGCCCTCATGCAGATCTCTGCTGAGGTACTTTGTGAATTTAGCTAAACTGTGAGCCTTTCTGATTTGATCCTGAGTCAGAGAGAACACAGGTAACCTTGCCTAGCACATAGGCCGCAGCAAGCATCCTGTTTCCCTCCCTGCTTCTTCACCCTTTCCTCTACATTCTCTGAGGCAGAATGGCTGAGACTGATCGAATCACCTCTGCGAGGGCCTGACTAATTCAAGCCAGAGAGGACATACAGCTCACTTCCTCATCTGTCACATGCCTGGGCTGCTTACTAGCCTCCTGGTGGCCCAATTTCCCAGTGACTGTCACTACTGACTCACTTGTCTTGTGGTCACCTCTGAAACCAGGTTCCTTTTCTCTTCTCCCTTTACCCCATTTCCACTCTCCAACTTGGGTCTGTTGTGTGGGAATAGATCTTTGTCATATGTTGTGTTCAGGTGGCCTTTAGTGAGGAGCCCAAGGCTTTACAAGAGTGCCAGCTTTTTGAGGTCAGGGGCCATATTTGCCTTGACCTTCCCTTTCCCT